>NC_134089.1:23524341-24143091 GCF_000715075.1 Nicotiana tabacum | reverse complement strand
TTTTGTTAAATAGGCTTTACGGCTTATTTTAGGGATATTTTCTAAGGGTTATAGAGAGAGGTAATAGAATTCTAGAGAGACAATAATGAAGCCTAACATTTTAATCATTCAATCTTGCAACAGTCTTCAAGAATCAAGAAAACCAATCACAAGATCTTCATCTAAGAGGTAAGGTTCTATACACTAGACTTTAATTTCGAGTTTGGGGTATAAGATGGGTGATTCAGGTATGATTCTTGGGTGTAATAGTATTATGTATACATGCATGTACAAATAAGGTTTGTGAGAGATTGTTGAACACAAATAAGTAAAGATTGGGTTGAGAAATTAAGGAATCTTGTAGAAGAGCTTTGAAATCAAAATGCACAACTAGTGTATGATAAAATGCTCAAATGAGCTGAAACCATGAATATCTTCCTAATTTGTGTTTGATTTTGTTATGTCTCAAAATAGATTGGGATTGCTAGATTTTATGAAACGTTGTAGTAACTTAAGGAAAGCTTAAAGAGAAAAAAATATAAAAAAAGAAGTTAAATGAAATTAGAAAAGGAAATACGACTAAACCTCCTTCTTCTTAGAATCAAATCTCCGGGTGTTCGTGTAATCAATGTAAGTTCCCAAATTGATCATACTATAATTGACTATCCCAAATGTGTCATGTGGAATGATATGTGTTCAATATTTGTACTAAATGCTTATCATGTCATATTTTCCTTTGTGAATATGTTTAAAAATGTAGAATATGTATTGAGAAAGGTTAAGAATTCATGTGAAAGAAATTGAATAAAGATTGTTGTGCCAATTTGTATGAAAACCCTCTATGTGCTTAAAATTTCCAAGCATTTCCCTTATGTGTGAAAATGCCTTATATGATAGGCCTTATTGTTGCTGATGATAATGTTATTGAATATGTAAAAAGGGAAACTTGAATTGTGAAATACTACCAGTGCCAAGAATGACTAATAAATGAGGCCACTCGTGCCAATGTATTGAAATCAAGTGAAATGATTGATTGAAATGTTGATATCTCAAGTGAGATAGCCTAGCCGATCGGGCTGTAATTGGACGCCATGCAACACACATGGTGGTAACTATGCTGAAAATGATTAATTGGAATTGTGGGTTTGGTTGATGTCTCAAAAGATATGATCTAGCCTATCGGGTCGAGATCGGACATCGTGTAAGAATACAGTGTTATTGTGGATTGTGGCATATTGGCACTAAGGTTATCAAACTAATAAGATGGAAATTGAATCGAAAACTATGTGATCCTTGATGTTTTTGTATTTGTTTGAAGCTCTTATTGAACTGATGATTATTTCCTCCTTGTTTAACTATTCATTAAGATGGTGTTATTGAACTGATGATTCTATTAAGATGGTGTTTTAGCTTTACATACTAGTACTATTCGATAGTGCTAACGTCCCTTTTGCTGGGGGCGCTACATCTTTAAGTGGATGTAGGTGGTTCCAAGGCAGACTATGTTGATCGCAGCTAGTTGTGTATGCTCTTTCCCAGTAGTCTTGGTGAGCCCCACTTAATCTCGGGGTCATGTTCCGTATCTTTTGATTCTATTATTACTATATTTTGAGGTATTTCTGGGGTCTTGTTGTCGGCATTGTCATAACTCTCTCTTTTGCATCTTTAGAGGCTCTGTAGACACTTTGTAGGTTGTCTATGGGTGCTAGAAAGGTCCGGTGAATTATGTTGTATTCTGGACTCTTGTCTCACTAAATCGTAATGTGTATATATTTTGGGAACTTAACAACGATGTAGCAAAATGAAATGAATTATTAATGTTTATATATATACACCATTTCTATTGTTTAATTAATGAAAATATGCCTCCTCTTGGTCATAACTGAGTTGGGTAGAAAGTGTCTAATAGGCTTGCTCGATTGGGTTCACTCGGTTGAGCGCCAGTCACGCTCCCCGAGGTTGGGGCATGGAAATTTTGGGACATTCTGTGAGATTCTTATAAGTTGCTGCCATAATTCATTCCTCTGTTCTAATGTATTGTGACCATACACCACTATCATATCACAATCAATGATTTGATTCCTGCTAACCAAATGACAATATAAAATATGTGCTGCCTGCTGTATAATCTTAATCTGGTATATTTTACTATCCCAAAAGATCTAGATTCTCCCATTAATTGCATGTGCATAGTTAGCTTCAAATCCCCATATATGAGCTATTTTGTTGCTAATGTTGCCTACTTTATGTTCCTTTACTCTTGTTTCCACTAATCCTACTAACTTTACTTTATTCTCTCTATGGTATGTAGCTATTTCCTTTTGTTTATACTTTTTACTTAACCCCTCACATTCCATACTAACCAGGACATTGTTGATGGTATATAAATCCCTTTACTAAATCAAAAGGGAGTAGGTTTGCCACCACAACATCATATTGTTGTAAGATTTCGAATTCATTCCTCACTAGTGGCAGCTGAATTGTTTAGTGATAGCTGCATAGCTATTCCCCTTGTTGTTCACCAACAGAAGTAGCTTGCATACGATTATCAACCTTTGGCACCCAAGTTGGAACCATTTGAGGTCTTTTCCTCCTTTTTGTTGGGCGAGCTTACTTTGGTTCCTCCTTCTTCAATTCACGCAACCTGTGTGTAACACAGTTATGCCCTATTATTAAGCAATCTTCACAGTATTCAGGTTTCCATCAAAAAGCACTGTCTGCTGGAATGTTTTCCTTGTAGGAGCCATCACTGTTATTTCAGATGACAGAGACTTGGTGACACTAATTTCTATGAGCATTCTGGCAAAATATATTCTGGTCTGTTTTGTCGTGCACTTATCTGCATATTTAGGGACACCAATAGCACTTGCTATCCTACTCAGTGAGACCCTACTCCAACAACTCATGGGCAGATTTGGAAACTTAATCCATAAGGGTAGCTCTGTGAGGAACGCTGCATTAAAGTCAAAATCTAGCATCCATTGCTTTAAGATCATAGGTCTGTTGTTAATACTGTAAGGGCCCGCAAATAGAATTTCATTCAAATCTGCTATGCTTTAAAATTTAACAATATAGTATCCCTCTTCATGATAATAGATTTCAGGTTCTGCAACAGTGTTCCAATTTTTCTTCACATACTTCTTCATATAGTTATATTCAGGTGTTTCTCCTATCACATAAACTAGTAATGCCAACTTTAATTTATTAATTTCCTTTTTTGTTTCTTCTTTGTAAAGCTTTACAATTATAGTTCCTTCAACCAATTCTGGGGGTATTATAATCCAGAGACATACTATTGGTTGCAGCGCGACTGTGAGTGCGTAGCCCAATCCAAGTAGGTTCTGGAACTTGTTGCTTCAGTGTCACTTCAGAGTTCTGCTGTGTTGGGTCTTTGGCCTTTGGAACATTAGCGCTTGTGCTTCCTTGTGGTCTTTTATTTCCATTCAATTGCATCTTTAGATCCCTACTGAGGTTTAATTTCTTAATCCCAGTGGTCAATTTCACTACCAATGCCAAGGGTGAAAGATATGGGAATTGAGTCACTACTGGTTTTGCAATTCTTTGTTCACCTTCATTTTCTAGGATTTATTCTGTTACCCTAGCACTTATCGAGCTTCCAACTATTACAATTGCATGTTTCTTCGGTCGACCTCACCCTCTGGCTATGGCTACCACCATCGATGTATGTTAACTTGTGATGACCCAAAAGGTCATCACTTATTTTAGAAATAAATTCTATGTTCCAAAGCATTAAAGACCTCTTTCAGTATCACCTCGATTTGCATGCATAGACCAGGCACGTAGCCGGAAAGCCATTATGTGAAAATTTGTGAAAAATGACGAATTTTGACTTTAAAATGAATTTAAGTTGAGTTTGGTCAATATTTTGGGTAAACGAATCCTGACCCGTGATTTGACGGTCCCGAAGGGTCCGTAGGAAAATATGGGAATTGGGCGTATGCCCGAAATTGAATTCCGAGGTCCCATGCCCAAGAAATAATTTTTTTAAAAAAATTATTTTCTGGAATATTTAAGAGTTTTTGGAAATGAAATGTGTTTGAAATTTGATGGTATCGGGCTCGTATAGTAGTTCCGGACCCGGTACAGGTCTTATATGTGATTTAAGTTGAGTTTGTGAAATTTGGAAAGAAAAGGACTTGAAATGACGTGAATCGAACCTTATTTGAGAAAAATTGGAAAAATTTGATGTTCTTAAGTGATTTCATGATTTTGATGCTAAATTCTTAATTGTTGAGATTATTTTGGTAATTTCAGTGCACGAGCAAGTCCGTATGATGTTTTTAGGTTGGTGTGCATGTGTGGTTTGGAGCCCCGAAGGCTCGGATGAGTTTTAGATAGGCCACAGAGCGGAATTTTAACTTAGGAAATTGTAGGTTTTTCAGCTGGTATGATCAAGTTTGCAGGCTTCACTCGCAAATACGAGAAAATCGCCGCAAATGTGAAAGGGACGTGGTCTGCCTTGGGGTCGCAAATGTGACATAGTGATCGCAAAAGTGATCTCGCAAATGCGAAAGGCCCATCGCATTTGCGAAGTGGCCTGTAATTCCCCTTGGTTGCAAATGCAAAATTCTGGTTGCAAAAGCGACTTCGCAATTGCAATAATTGGTCGCAAATGCGACAACAACAGATTTCTGAGGGGTTCGCAATTGCGAACCCTGGTCGCAATTGTGATACCTGCAACTGTAAATTCATAACTTAGACGCATTTCAACCATTTTTCACTCTTTTAAAACCAAAACACTCTTGGGCGATTTTTCAAAGACAACTTCTCTTCCAAATCGATTGTAAGTCATTTCTAACTAGTTTTCTTCAATATTTAACATCTTTTCACATGGTTTCAACTCAAAATCAATGATTTTCATGGGAGAAATTGGGTGTTTTGAGTAGAACCTAGGTTTTTCAAATTTTTGGGGAATTGGACCTCGATTTGAGGTTCGATTTCAAAACAAATTATATATTTGGGTTCGTGGGGGAATGAGTAATCGGGTTTTGGTTCGAACCTTGGGTTTGACCTTGTGGGCCGGGGGCAATTTTTGACTTTTTGGGGAAAACTTTAGAAAACTTATTTTCATGCATTAGAATTGATTCATTTAGCATTTATTGATGTAATTAAGTAACTTGTGGCTAGATATGAGCGAATTGGTGGTGGAATCAAGAGGTAAAGCGATTGTTGAGACGAATTATGTTCGTAGCATCGAGGTAAGTGTTTGGTCTAACCTTAGCTTGAGGGATTAGGAGTTGTGTCCTATTTGCTATGTGTTATTTGTTGAGTACGACGTATAGGTATGATGACTAGTATCTATACGTTGATGTCAAGCATGTCCGTGAGTCTTAAATTGAAATCGTGGTGTTCTTAATAAGTAATACGAATGCCTAAGTTCTTGACTTTCTGTGTTGGGCAAGAATTATGAGTATTCTCGTGGAAGTTGCTTATGGTTGAGTATTGGTGTTAGTTGAGGTTTCTTTGTGAAGTTAAATGTTGGAATAAGTTTGGTTATAGCTGACTCCCTTGCCGGGATGTATTTGCTTATATAGTCGGTTCCCTTGCCGGGATAGTGTTGTTTCCTTATTGTTCCCTTGTCGGGACTCTTTTTGTGATTGGTGTTGAATTATATTTGGATCGGGTTGCACTCCGCAACAGTATTATAATTGGATCGGGTTGCACGCCGCAACAATATTATATTTGGATTGGATTACACACCGCAACAATATTATATTTGGAACGGGTTGCATGCAAGCAACAACATTATAATTGTATCCGGTTGCACGCCGCAATAGTGGTAGATGTTATGGATCAGGTTGCACTCCGCAATAGTATTTTTATGATTTGGATCAGGTTGCGCGTCGCAACAATAAATGATAAAAGTGATTATTAATTTGTTACTGTATTCTTTCTGCCATAAAAATTTTAGATTTTTCTTTTTGCTTTTCTCCTAAGTTACTGTTGGCAGATGATATTCCCCCACAGAATGCCCCCTTCCCATCCTTATTTGTATATTTCTATTTTATTTCTGCTGTATATGATATAACTGTACAGGTTTGTTTGGTAGTCTGGTCCTACCCTACTCACTACTTCACCGGTGTTAGGCGAGGCACTTACCAGTACATGGGGTCAGTTGTGCTGATACTACACTCTGCACTGTGTGCAGATCCCGGAGCGGCAGCTTTTGGACCATAGCTTTGGGTTGCTTCCTTCAGGCTAGTAGGTGATTCCGAGGTAGTCCTACAGGCGTCCGCAGGCCCCGACATTCTCTTCTATATTTATATTCTATTTTCATTTACTTCAGAGACAGATTGTATCTTTCTTTCCAGACAATTGTTTGTAGTATTCGTAGATGGTCCGTGATATTGTGACACAAGTTCTGGGTAGAGATGTACTTGGTATTGCCGTACTTGTTTTTGGCTAAGTTATTAGATTACGTCTTCCACATGTCTTTAATTACTGTTAATATTTCACTATTGATCGTATGTTGATTTAAACTGTTAAAAAGGTCTAAATAAAAGAGTTAGTGAGTCTATAATACTCGGCTTGCCTAGCTTTCATGAGTAAGCTCCATCACGACCCCCGAGGGTGGGAAATCCATGTCGTGACAAGTTGGTATCAGAGCTCTAGATTATATAGGTCTCACAATTCACGGACAAGCTTAGTAGAGTCTGAGGGATCGGTACAGAGACGTTTGTATTTATCCCCAGAGTCAACAGAGTTAGGAAAAAACTTCACATTTATTCTTTCCTGTCGTGCAGTTTGGTTTCTCAATGCTAATTGAATTTCTACTCTGTTCTTTAGCAGATGGTGAGCTTCCTCATCCACTGATCAGCAGCCTGAGCCCCCAGCAGCAGCTCCTACGATGGGCAGAGGCTAAGGCCGTGCTAGAGGCTGAGGTAAGGGCAGAGCTCAACCCAGAGCAGCAACACCAGCGGCGGAGCCTCAGGTTGACTTTGATGATGAGGTTCCGGCCCAGACAGTTCCGGTAGGCCCAGATCAGGTCCCATATTGGTTATTGCTACCCCAGTACTTCAGGATGCTTTGGTCCGTCTAGTGGGCCTTATAGAGAGTGTCACCCGGGAAGGCTTGCTTCCTGTAGCACCAGCCATCTCTCAGGCTGGAGGAGGAGCTCAGACTCCTGCTACTCGCACTCTGGAGCAGATGAATCCCTAGTTTCAAACTCCAGCAGCTCAGCCAGTTGGAGCAGTTCAGTCGGGTGTGGTAGCTCAGACCGGTTATGGAGCAGCTATGTCTGCCAATGCTTTGTCGAGATTGGACAGATTCACCAAGCTCTTCACTACTACTTTCAGCGGTTCATCTTCTAAGGATCCCCAGGATTATCTAGACAACTGTCATGAGGTTCTCAGGAACATGGGGATAGTGGAGACCAATAAGGTCGACTTTGCTACTTTTCGCTTGTCTAGATCCGCCAAGACTTGGTGGAGAGATTATTGTTTGGTTAGACCGGCTGGATCGCTAGCATTGACTTGGGAGTAGTTTACTCAGCTATTTCTGGAGAAGTTTCTCCCTATCACTCAGAGAGAGATCTATCAGAGGTAGTTTGAGCATCTCAAGTAGGGTTCTATGACCGTTACTCAGTATGAGACCAGATTAATCGACTTGGCCCGTCATGCTCTTATCATACTTATTGTCGAGAGAGAGAGAGAGAGGGTGAGGAGGTCCATTAAGGGACTTATTCAGCCCATTCGACTTCAGATGGCTAGGGAGACGGGGAGTGAGATTTCTTTTCATGAGGCGGCCAATGTGGCCAGAAGAGTTGAGATGGTTCTATCGCAGGGGGGTGGTCAGGGGTCTGACAAGAGGCCTCGCCATTCAGGAATATTCAGTGGTGCCTCGTTTGGAGGCAGGGATTAATATGGTAGGGGCCATCATCCTAGGCCTTTTCAGTCAGCACTTCAGGTTTCTCACGGTGCTTTAGGTGGTCGTGGTTCTCATATGCAGTATTATGATCAGTAGCCCTACAATACACTACCAACTCCTATCAGTGAACCGCCGCTCCAGAGTTTTTGGGGTGGTCATTCAGGTCGCCAGGGCCAGTCTCAGTTTCCTCAACCGCAACACTCATGTGGATGCTTTGAGTGTGGTGAGTATGGTCATATACGGAGGGCTTGTCCGAGATTGGTGGGTATTCAGTCGCAGCAGCAGGTTTCCCGTGCTATGGTTCAGGTACCAAGTGTTCCACCGCCCGCTCTGCCAGCTAGGGGTGACAGTAGAGGTGCTAGAGGTGGAGGTAAAGGTATTAGAGGTGGAGGTCAGGCAGCTAGAGGTGGAGGTCAGCCAGCAGCAGGTCATCCCAAAGATGTAGTTCAGGGTGGTGGGCCCCATCCCCGATGTTATGCTCTTCCAGCTAGGCCTGAGGCTGAGGCTTCTGATGCAGTTATCACATGTACTGTTCTGGTTTGTAGTAGAGATGCTTTAGTCCTATTTAATCAAGGGTCTACATACTCCTATGTGTCATCTTATTTTGCACCATATCTGATCATGCCTAGTGATTCTTTGAGTGCTCATGTATATGTGTCTACACCGGTGGGTGATTCTATTATGGTAGATCGAGTCCATCGTTCATGTATAGTTGTGATTGGAGGTCTCGAGACTCTCGTAGATTTGTTACTTCTAGACATGGTTGATTTTGATGTCATATTAGAGATGGACTGGTTATCACCTTACCATGCTATCTTGGACTGTCATGCCAAGACTGTGACCTTAGCCTTGCCAGGTTTACCCCATTTAGAGTGGGGAGAGACTCCTGGTCACTCTACCCGTAGTGTTATCTCCTATGTGAAGGCTCGGCGTATGGCCGAAAATAGGTGTTTGGCCTATTTGGCATATGTTCGTGATTCTAGTGTTGAGGTTCCTTCTATTGATTATGTGCCTATTGTTCGTGAGTTCCCTGAGGTATTTCCTTCAGACCGCCGGGTATGCCACCCGACAGGGATATTGACTTCTGTATTGATTTGGCTCCGAGCACTCAACCCATTTCTATCCCTCCGTATCGTATGGCCCCGCCGGAGTTGAAAGAGTTGAAGGAGCAGTTGCAAGACTTACTTGAAAAAGGTTTCATTAGACCTAGCTTTTCGCCTTGGGGTGCATCTGTGTTGTTTGTTAAGAAGAAGGACAGATCGATGAGAATGTGCATAAATTACCGGTCGTTGAACAAAGTTACAATCAAGAATAAGTATCCATTGCTGAGGATTGATAATTTATTTGATCAGCTTCAGGGTGCCAAGGTATTTTCAAAGATTGACTTGAGATCTGGCTACCATTAGTTGAGGATTAGAGCATCCGATGTCCCTAAGACAGCTTTCCGCACTCGGTACGGGCATTATGAGTTCTTAGTGATGTCATTCGGGTTGACTAATGCCCCAACAAATTTTATGGATTTGATGAACCGAGTGTTCAGGCCTTACTTGGATTTGTTCGTAATAGTTTTCATTGATGATATTTTGATCTATTCCCGCAGCGGGAGGAGCACGAGCAACATCTTAGAGTGGTTCTTCAAACTTTGAGGGACAGTCAGTTGTATGACAAGTTTTCGAAGTACGAGTTCTAGTTGAGTTCAGTTGCATTCCTGGGACATGTTGTATAAGCAAAGAGTATTCAGGTTGATCCGAAGAATATTGAGGCAGTCGAGAACTGGCCTAGACCCGCATTAGCTACGTAGATCCGGAGTTTCTTGGGTTTGGCAGGCTACTATTATTGGTTTGTGGAGGGTTTTCGTCTATTGCAGCCCCGATGAACAGGTTGACCTAGAAGGATGCCCAGTTCAGGTGGTCAGACGAGTGTGAGGCGAGCTTTCAGAAGCTCAAGACAACTTTGACTACGACACCAGTGTTGGTTTTTCCCATAGGTTCAGGGCCATATACAATTTATTGTGATGCATCTCGTATTGGACTTGGTGTAGTGTTGATGCAGGATGGCAAGGTTATTGCCTATGCTTCGCTGCAGTTGAAGATTCATGAGAAGAACTATCCGGTTCATGATTTGGAATTAGCAGCCATTTTTCACGCGTTGAATATTTGGAGGCATTATTTGTATGGCGTGACATGTGAGGTGTTCACGGATCACAAGAGTCTGCAGTATTTGTTCAAGCAGGAGGAGCTAAATTTGAGGCAGAGAAAGTGGTTGGAGCTATTAAAGGACTATGATATCACTATATTATATCATCCAGGAAAGGCCAATGTGGTGGTCGATGCTTTGAGTAGGAAGTCAACCAGTATGGGCAATCTTGCTTATATTCCAGTCAGTGAGAGACCACTTGCTTTGGATGTTCAAGCTTTGGCCAATCAGTTCGTGAGGTTGGATGTTTCTGAGCCCAGCCGTGTGTTAGCTTGCACAGTCGCCCGTTCTTCTTTATTGGAGCGTATCCGAGATCGACAGTATGATGATCCTCATTTGTGTGTCCTTAGAGACACGGTGTAGCACGGATGTGCCAAGCAAGTTACCTTAGGAGATGATGGAGTTTTGAGATTGCAGGGTCGAGTTTGTGTGCCTAATGTGGATGGACTCCGAGAGTTGATTTTAGAGGAGGCCCATAGTTTCCGGTACTCTATTCATCTGGGCGCCGCTAAGATGTATCAAGATTTGCGGCAGCATTATTGGTGGCAGAGAATGAAGTAGGACATTTTTTCATATGTGGCTCGGTGTTTGAATAGTCAGTAGGTTAAGTACGAGCACTAGAGGCCTATTGGTTTGTTCTAGAAGATTGAGATTCCTGAGTGGAAGTGGGAGCGTATCACCATGAACTTCGTTGTTGGACTCCCACGGACTCAGAGGAAGTTTGATGCAGTGTGGGTTATTGTTGATAGGTTGACCAAGTCAGCACATTTCATTTCTGTGGTAGTCTCCTATTCCTCCGAGAGGTTAGCTGAGATTTATATCCGGGAGATTATTTGTCTTTATGGTGTGCCCGTGTCTATCATTTCGGATCGAGGTACGCAGTTTACCTCACATTTTTGGAGAGCAGTTCAGCGAGAGTTAGGCACACGGGTTTAGTTGAGCACAACGTTTTATCCTTAGACAGACGGGCAGTCCGAGCGGACTATTCAGATTTTGGAGGCTCGTGGGATCAGTTTTTGCCTTTAGCAGAGTTTGCCTACAACAACACCTACCAGTCGAGTATCTAAATGGATCCTTATGAGGCTTTGTATGGTAGGCGGGGTCGGTCGCCGGTTGGATGATTTGAGCCGGGAAAGGCTCAGCTGTTAGGTATGGAGTTAGTGCAGGATGCCTTGGACAAGGTCAGGATTATTCAGGATAGGCTCTGTACAACTCAATCCAGGCAAAAGAGTTATGCCGATAGTAAGGTACGTGATTTGGCATTCATGGTATGTGAGACGGTATTGCTTTGGGTGTCGCCTATGAAGGGCGTGATGAGATTTGGAAAGAAGGGCAAGCTTAGCCCTAGGTTCATTGGCCCGTTTGAGATTCTTGATAGAGTAGGAGATGAGGCTTACAGACTTGTGTTGCCACCGAGCTTATCAACCGTGCACCCAGTGTTTCATGTGTCCATGCTTCGGAAGTATCACGACGATCCATCCCACGTGTTAGATTTCATTACTGTTTAGTTGGACAAAGACTTGTCCTTTGAGGAGGAGACGGTAGCTATTCTAGACCGACAGGTTTTTCAGTTGAGATCAAAGAGTTTTCCTTCTGTTCGTGTTCAGTGGAGAGGTCAGCCTGCTGAGGCATCGACCTGGGAGTCTGAGTCCGATATGCTTAGCCGTTATCCCCATCTTTTCCTCAACTCAGGTACTTCCTTCTTATGTCCGTTCGAGGAGGAACGGTTGTTTTAGAGGTGGAGAACGTGATGACCCAAAAGGTTATCACTTATTTTAGAAATAAATTCTGTGTTCTGAGGCATTAAAACCTCTTTCAGTATCACCTTGATTTGCATGCGCAGTCTGTGCGCGTAGCCGGAAAGCCATTATGTCAAAATCTTTGAAAAATGATGAATTTTGATTTTAAAATGAAATTAAGTTGACTTCGGTCAACATATTTGGTAAACGGACTTGGCCCTGTGATTTGACGGTTCCGGAGGGTCCGTAGGAAAATATGGGACTTGGGCATATGCCCGGAATTGAATTCCGAGGTCCCAAGCCTGAGAAATGATTTTTTTAAAGAAAATTATTTTCTGGATAATTTATGAGTTTTTGAAAATGAAATGTGTTTGAAATTTGATGGTATTGGGCCCGTATACTGGTTCTGGAGCCCGGTATAGGTCTTATATGTGATTTAAGTTGAGTCTGTGAAATTTGGTAAGAAACGGACTTGAAATGACGTTAATTGGACCTTATTTGAGAAAAATTAGAAAAAATTGATATTCTTAAGTGATTTCATGATTTTGATGCTAAATACTTAATTGTTGAGGTTATTTTGGTGATTTGAATGCACGAGCAAGTCCGTATGATGTTTTTAGGTTGGTGTGCATGTTTGGTTTGGAGCCCCGAGAGCTCGGGTGAGATTTGGATAGGCCACGGAGTGGAATTTTAACTATGGAAATTGCAGGTTTTCCAGCTGGTATGATTAGGTCTGCAAGCTTCGCTCGCAAATGCGAGAAAATCGCTGCAAATGTGAAAGAGGCCCGGACTGCCTTGGTGTCGCAAATGCGACATAGTGATCGCAAAAGTGATCTCGCAAATGCGACAGGCCCATCACATTTGCGAAGTGGTCTGGAATTCCCCTTGGTCGCAAATGCGAAATTCCGGTCGCAAAAGCGACATCGCAATTGCGATAATTGGTCGCAAATGTGACAATAGCAGATTTCTGAGGAGTTCGCAATTGCGATACTTGCAACCTGTAAATTCATAACTTAGACGCATTTCAACCATTTTTCACACTCTTTCAAAACCAAAGCACTCTTGGGCGATTTTTCAAAGATAACTTCTCTTCCAAATAGATTGTAAGTCGTTTCTAACTAGTTTTCTTCAATTGTTAACATCTTTTCACATGATTTCAGCTCAAAATCAATGATTTTCAAGGTGGAAATTGGGTGTTTTGGGTAGAACCTAGGTTTTTCAAATTTTGGGGATTTGGACCCCGATTTGAGGTTCGATTTCAAAACAAATTATATATTTGGGTTTGTGGGGGAATGAATAATCAGGTTTTGGTTCGAACCTTGGGTTTTGACCATGTAGGCCCGGGGGCGATTTTTGATTTTTTGGGAAAAACTTTAGAAAACTTATTTTCATGCATTAGAATTGATTCATTTAGCATTTATTGATGTAATTAAGTAACTTGTGGCTAGATACGAGCGAATTGGTGGTGGAATCAAGAGGTAAAGCGATAGTTGAGATTTGAATTGTGTTTGTAGCATCGAGGTAAGTGTTTGGTCTAAACTTAGCTTGAGGGATTAGGAGTTGTGTCCTATTTGCTATGTGTTATTTGTTGAGTACGACGTATAGGCATGGTGACGAGTATCTATACGTTGGTGTCAAGCATGCCCGTGAGTCTTAAATTGAAATCGTTGTGTTCTTAATAAGTACTACGAATGCCTAAGTTCTTGACTTTCTGTGTTGGGCAAAAATTATGAGTATTCTCGTGGAAGTTGCTTATGGTTGAGTATTGGTGCTAGTTGAGGTTTCTTTGTGATGTTAAATATTGGAATAAGTTTGGTTATAGCTGACTCCCTTGCCGGGATGTATTTACTTATATAGTCGGTTCCCTTACCGGGATAGTATTGTTTCCTTATTGTTCCCTTGCCGAAACTCTTTTTGTGATTGGTGTTGAATTATATTTGGATGGGGTTGCATGCCACAACAGTATTATAATTGGATCGGGTTGCACGCTGCAACAATATTATATTTGGATCGGGTTGCACGCCACAGAAATATTATATTTGGAACCGGTTGCATGCCGCAACAACATTATAATTGGATCGGGTTGCACGCTGCAACAGTAATAGATGTTACAGATCGGGTTGAACGCCGCAACAATATTTTTATGATTTGGATTGGGTGGCGCACCGCAACAATAAATGATAAAAGTGATTATTGATTTGTTACGGTTTCTCCTTATTCTTTCTGCCGCAAAAAGTTTAGATTGTTCTTTATGCTTTTCTCCTGAGTTACTGTTGGTAGATGATATTCCCCTGCAGCATGGCCCCCTACCATCCTTATTTGTATATTTCTGTTTTATTTCCGTTGTATATGATATAACTGCACAGGTTTATTTGGTAATATGGTCCTAGCCTCGTCACTATTCGTCTGGGTTAGTCCAGGCACTTACCAGCACATAGGGTCGGTTGTGCTGATACTACACTCTGGACTGTGTGCAGATCCTGGAGCGGTGGCTTTTGGACCATAGCTTTGGGTGGCTGCCTTCAGTTTAGTCGGAGATTCCGAGATAATCCTACAGGCGTCCGCAGGCCCCGATGTTCTCTTCCATCTTTATATTTTATTTTCATTACTTCAGAGATAGATTGTATCTTTCTTTCTAGACAATTATTTGTAGTATTCGTAGATGGTCCGTGATATTGTGGCACAAGTTCCGGGTAGAGATGTACTTGGTATTGTCGTACTTATTTTTGGCTAAGTTATCAGATTACGTCTTCCGCATGTCTTTAATTATTGTTAATATTTCACTGTTGATCGTATGTTGTTTTAAACTATTAAAAAGGTCTAAATAAAAGAGTTAGTGTATCTATAATACTCGGCTTGCTTAGCTTTCACGAGTAGGCGCCATCACGACCCCCGATGGTGGGAAATCCAGATTGTGACATAACTTAACATACGCCGAGAGCCCTAGGCTATTTATAAACTATACTAACAATATAACAAAAATTACATCGTCAGTATACATAACTAGAAAAAAATTCTTTTTTAACGTATTATAGAAAATGATAAACATGTAGCTAGTAAGTGTAAGTTTGGTGGGATTCTTTGTAGACATATGAATTTTATGAGATTAAAGTCCCTTAAAATTCAATAATTTCTAAATTCAAGAAATATCAAACCCAAATCAAGATAAATTATTTAAGTCCCACATCAATTTAAATTAAAAGTCAAACTTTATTTGGGCTATTAAATTTGCTTCTAAAAGATGAGCTTGTTTCATTAGCCTAAGGTCCAGATGGCTACTAGTTCATCCTAAAGCCCAGTCTAATGTCACATGCCAAATTACGTGGCGCCAAGTCAAATAAAGCGGTTCATAAAATCCTACCATATGTTAAGCTATGAAGCATTCAAAGTCTCCCTCTAAATGTGAGATCTTCGTACGTGATCAAATCCGAAGATGAAGTACAAATCAAGATTCCAGACAGGTGGTCTCGAATCTTTATAGCTGAATCTTAAATACTGGTTCATGACAATCATCATATTAACGAAGCACAATAAATTCAATACCAAGATCTTGAATCAAATTCGAAGTCCGTCAAGTTCAAGATCAAGCTCTCGATCCTTTGATTGATGTTTATTAGGAGAAGAATCTGAGGACTTCATTGTTTAACCAAAATATAAAATTTTAGTCAAAGCTAGAATTTAAAAGAACACGGGTTACTGATAATCAAAAGAGTGTATAAAATGAAGTAATTTAGGTAGCAAGAAAGTAATCAAGAGAAAAACAAGTAAACCAAAGTTTATATCGATAGTATTTCGTGTCCTTACAATTGATCAGATATCTCCCTTTTATAAATATCTTGGAGATATACATTTTGCCCAAATCATAATGAGGCTATTATGAGTAATTAAAGACATTTAATGCTACGTTACATAATCATTACATTCAATACAAATTCTCTAACGTATTCCACATTTAATGCCTATTAAATGTCGTATCTGCACTCTTTTCTATTGTTAGAGTCATTCCTTTTGATTGTCGGACATAAATGACTTAGATAGGTCGGGCGCTGGGTAATTTGTATACCTGCCCGTGCCTCTTCCTCTGCCATTTGCTCGTATCTATTGCAACTCGTGCCTCTTGGCTAGTTGTAATTCTTTGATCATTTGTCCAGTCTACGTGTTTCGACACGTCACCTTTATATTTAAATACAATTTTTTCCAATACAGATAGTCCCCCCCCATTCCATTTATTCATCAGTTGAATATTTGGGAAGTGGACTTCATTAAAAGAGAATTTTTGTCACCATTAATGCTATGACAAAATTGACGCTTCAATTGTCGCTTCCATTTAATGCTCCGTACACGTGTCATTTTTCCATTGGTTTTGCAGTTTTGCAGCCCTTTTCAAGGCTTTTTACGGCTCTACTATTCATGAAGTGCCAGTTATCATTATTATGGTCCTTCCATCACTGCACTTTTACCTTTGGCGGTGGCGTATTAATATAAATTTAACTTTTTTCCTTGTCTTTTATCACATAAAGCTTATTGAACACTTAATTCCTCAAATCTCAGTTCACTTCTTCCTCACATTATTTTTCTTCGCCATGTCTTCACCAAATCCTAACCCTAGGAGAGTTCCCATTGTTGATACCTTCCCTAGTTCCCCATTAGACATAGAAGGGGAGGTAGGCTTCGTAGCTTAGGGTCTAGTCACGGTGGTGGTTCGTCTATACCTTCTCCTAGTTCTGGTCCTTCTTTTAGAACCAGAGGTTCACTTTCTCACAAATCTTCTTCTAGGGATAAAGAACCTTCTGAACCATTACGTGGGCCTTTAGTAGAGGAGAGAGTCCCTACAGAACTATCTTTTTACCATGATAGGGAATCTCTTAGAAACCAGGTTTCCGCTTTAGATCGTGCTAACACTTACCCCACTCAAATTACAGAAGTTTTGACTCCTGTAGTTCGCAAAGACCGCCATTGGAGTAATGATTTTCCCATTATTATCGCTAATCCAAATCAGAGAATTACTTCTTACTTGACTCGATTCTCTTTTGTTTATACATACCCTTTCACTTTAGGGTTCAAACTAGCTATTGGCCCAGTCATTCTTGAATTTTGCCGTTTCTTTAATGTCTGTTTGGGTCAAATTGGCCCAATTATATGGAGGGTTGTTGCCTGTTTAAGGCATTTAACCAATATGGCTGACCTTTCCTTTACTTTCCCTCACCTGATTTATCTTTACTCCCCTATGTCACACCTCTTTTTTTCCTACACCCCGGAAGGGAGTTTATAAGGGAGTTTTTCCAACTTAAAGTGACAATCGAAACGGGATTATTTTATTTAAAATCAGAGTCGCCACTTGGGATAATTTATGGTGTCCCAGTCACCGGTTCAAATCCCGAATTGAGGAAAAGGTTGACTCTGTATTACAGTCCGCGAACCAGAAATTCGAGTAAGGAATTCTGTTAATCCGGGAGAAGGTGTTAGGCATTCCCGAGTTTCGTGGTTCTAGCATGGGCTCAACTGTTATATTCAGCTTAATTATCTGATTTTAAATAATTATGAACCTATGTGCAAATTTTAACTTATTAACCGCTCTTAATTATTTTCAGGAAGATTCAACATTATTTAAAACACGCCTTGAACCACGCCACATGAAATATACCCACGGTCCACGACATATTTTATTTAACGTTGTCGAGAATTGAAGTTGAGTCACACGAAATGCACACCCGAGTTTATGGAAATTAATTTAAGTAGCGCGCCTAAAGCAACTAGCGCGTGTTCATAATTGAATTGTTTCTTCCTAACAAATAACTTTGAGATTATTACAGTCATGGATCATGGACCTGGGATGAGTTGGAGGCCACATTATGGTCTGGCTATTTGAAATTATTCGTTATGGAGGAAAGAGAAAGGAGAAAAGTTTTGATTAATACATTCATGCCTTGAAGCCCTTAAAATGCTAACCAACCAAAGTGACTTAAGCCTGAATACTTATCTAGTTTATCCAGGACCTAGCAGATTATCTTTAAAAGAGTGTGCACATCCTACTCCCCAAATTAAATGAAAATCCCTCATCCTGATTCTCTCAAATATCAAATAACACAATAGCCCTATCAATAATCAGGCAAGATAACATCAAATGGGTTAGAGAAGAGAATTATTAAGCTATGGAAATATCATGCTCGCATTTAGCGTGTAGGTGAACAACTCACAATCTCGAGCATTCGTTAATCTAGCTTCAAATACACCAAGTAAATCAAAAGAACAAACAAAGCAATTGAAGGGGAATAACCAGGAAAATAATATCTTGACAAATCATAAAAGAAAATATCTAACTAATGAGCAACAACAGTTAAGAAATAGAGGTTCATAGAGGAAGGTGAAGAAAATGAACCTTTGAGTGAAATAAAGTTCTTTCATTTGCTTAAAATTTACAGCATCTAAAATCAACGGCCGATGAGCTCAAATCGAGAAAGCTGAAAACTTTGACCGAAACTAGACCGGAAACTTCAAACGACCTTGTTGGAACCTCGGACCGGCGAACTCGAACATCGCCTCACTTCGAAGACGGTTTCAGAACTGAGTTTGGACTGATTTTGAAGTTGTTTTGCTGGTGATTTCCAGCTGCGTTTTTGGCTAGGAAGCCATGGCAGCAGGTCACTTATTCTATGAAGAAGAAGATCAGGAGATGGAATGGGTGGTAGGTCCGATCTGTAGCTGTCAGCTTTAGGTCCTCTGTCAGCCTTTTCTTATGGCTTTTTGTGTGTCTTTTTCGCTAATTGTATGTATTTTCACCGATCCTCTTTGATATGGCCGCCTCTTGATTTTTTAGGGTGATCTCTTTATATAGAGTCTAGGTTTAGGTTATTATTTTTGTGTATTTTTCAATTAGTCCCTAGGTCTTTTTGTGTTAAGTCCTTAGGGTCTTTTTTATTTGTTTTTGGTTCCAAATAAGAGTCTATAAGGGTCCCTAGGCTTAATGGACTAATCCGAATTAATCCGAATTGGGCTCTAAAGCTCTTGAAATTGTGATCCAACACCTTAATTGACTTCTTTTAAAATAAGATAAAAATACTACACAATGCAAAAGCTAACATGAAACTATTATGTATTTTTGTATTTTCAAGATTATGTAAAGATAAAATAAAGGTACTATTTTTGTATATTTTTTATTTATTTAAATTTATGAAAGATACGTAAGCTAAAAAAAATTTGTTTGTAATTTTCCATTTTTATGATGAAAATAAAGTATGGAAGTTAAAAATAGTTGAAATAGCTATATTAAGCCTAAATTAAATATTTACATGCTAAAATATGAAATAGCTATATTAGGCCTAAATTAAATATTTACATGCTAAAATATGAAAAATCTCAAGGAGGGTAAAAAATCACATGTTTACAGCTGCCTCTCTTTGACTGGAAATATAAAGTATTTTCAGACAAAGAACGACTAGACAGGTTTTTTGGCCCGACCTTTATTTAGAGACTAAAACTAAGAGAGAGGGGAATGTGACCGAGCTCTGGTATCTGAGCAGCCTATATATCCTTGGCTATAAAGGAATCAGGCCACGTATAGTTCAGAGGTGAGTGAGATGATGGGGTGTGCCGAGGTGGAGAGCCGGTCGATGTGTCGTTCCGCCGAGGTCCCGGTCCATGGTTCCGTTATTACATCAAAATCATCATAAAAAAAACTAACTAAGCCTGTCAACTACAAATTACAAGATTCCTATCTATATCTTCAAACTTGATCTTGTGATTCTTGTTGCTTTGTTGACTTGTATTCTCCTGGTGAAATCCCTTTGTTGCCGACTTGAATTGTAATCTAAGATGTTTTTCCTTTTCTTCAGGTGGACGCTTGATTGTTGACCTTGAACTGTATTCCCATGCTCTCCAGGTGGGCGCCTGACTGCTGTGAGTACGTGATTTTTGCCTCACAAGAACTACTCCAAAAAGAAATCACAAATAATTGTTTTCTTTGTGTGCAATTGTTGAATTTTCGGGTCATTTCGTCTGTGCATGTTCATTTTTTCTAATTAAGGAAAAATACAAAAAATGGTAATACAGATGCATATGCATTTAGGAGGTAATATCACATTTTTAATCATGGGTTATATAAAAATGAAAAAATACAAACAAAATACATACATTTAGGAGTTGATTATAATATTAGGCATAAATGGGAAATCACAAAATGTGCATAGGTGTTTCTTGTCATTGTGTGGATTTTATTATTTTATGCATTAAATAATATGTGTGTAATTTTCTTTTATTGATTTTTATTTTTTTTTTAATTTTTTTTAATTTTTGAAAAAATAGAAAATAAGTTTTAAAGGTGATAAAAAATCGGACCTGGATTGAAATCCAAGCCCAAACAAAATTTACCCCCCCCCCCCACAGCCCAATCAAAACAACCCAGGTCCGGTCCAACTCAAGAATAAACCAAACGACGACGTTTGGTCATATTTCATCAAAGGCCGTTGGATTAAATCAATCCAACGGCTGATATTCCACACCCTTACCCGTAAACCCTGTCACACCTCCTTTTTCCGCACCCGCAGGGGGCGCAGGGGAGTTTTTTCCAATTAAAGGACAATCGAAACGGGATTGGTTTATTTATTTCAGAGTCGCCACTTGGGAGATTTAGGGTGTCCCAAGTCACCAATTTTAATCCCGAATCGAGGAAGAGAATGACTCTATATTACAGTCTGCGTACCAGAAATCCGGATAAGGAATTCTGTTAACCCGGGAGAAGGTGTTAGGCATTCCCGAGTTCCGTGGTTCTAGCACGGTCGCTCAACTGTTATATTCGGCTTATTTATCTGATTTTAAATACAATATGAACTTATGTGCAAAAATTAATTTTAAACCGCTTTTATCATTTACTGTTATTTTATAAGACTTGCAACGTTGTGAAAACATATCTCGAACCACGTTGCAACAATACACCCGTGATTGTTGACATATTTCGACTCGGTTGAGATTTGGATTTGGGTCACATAAATGTGCACCCGAATTAAGGAGAGTAAATTATTAAGACGTGCCTAAAGCAACTAGCGTATTGTCGTCTTGGGTAAGGCCGAAAAATTCGCTAAACGGCCTGTCCCGATTCTAAGTGTTTTAATATATATACAGTTGGAGGGCCCCGCAGCTGTGTACATTTTTATTTGACGAGGCTCGTCTCGTTCTACTTTTAAAAGGAATTCGCGACGTCATGGATATGCCTCTCGGATCACGTCACAATCAATGTACCCGTGATTAGAAATACATTTCGAATCCGTCGAGATTTGGATTTGGGTCACATAAATGTGCACCCGAGTTTAAGAAGGTGAAGTTTATTAAAGCGTATCCTAAAGAGACTAACGTGTTGTTATTTTAGGAGGGTTGTGAGATTTCTAAGCAACCCGTCCTGGAAACTAAATGCTTCAATAATATACATTTAACAAGGGCCCCGCATCTGCGTGTTTTGTTTATTTCATCGAGGCTCATCTCGTTCTTATTTTAAAGGAATATCCTATAACAACTACGTTTCTTGTCGTGTTTGTCTCTATCAATTGAAAACAGTAGAAAGTCCTAATTAATTACACGTTTGAAGTTGTTTGTAACAACATTCAGAAAGGCTTAAAAATCCGAAACGGGGCTGCATGCACAGCCGATCAAGTAACCACGGGCCCAAATCCAGCCCAAGCATGATTGGCCAGACCTGGGCCACTGCTTGTTCGATGCGAGCCTGCCGGGTCTGTTTTGACCCGGGCTCGACCCTCGTGGGGTTGAGATTGTAAACCGTGTTCTTTATCTAAAAAAAAAGGTTTTAACAGTTATATGTGGAACATTTATTGGAAAGGAAAGAAATTAATTTACAGTGTACGATTTTCATGCTTGGCATACATTACATGCTTATACTACACTATTGCACTAAATCTGAGATACAACCTATTGCCTTGGGCATACTCTTATCACCATCCTATATACACAATCTAACATTCAACTACCATTCATTGACAGTTATTAGGCCTGAAGGCTATCTCCAGCATCCAAAACAAGCATAAAATTTTCTACATTACATGATATTTAAAGTAGCAAACTATGTATATAAACAAAATTCTTCAGGTCTTTCATTTACATTCATGCTCAAATTTCCAGCTACATCTGACAGTGTATTGGGTGTGTACCTGGTATAGAAAGGAAAGGAAGAAAGGGAATAATCAGTCGAGTAGTGTGCCACAAACAACAGCAGCAACAGACACACAACAACAACCAACAACCACAAGTGTTTTCTACAGTCCACAGACAACCAGCAGTATTTCCCAGAACAAAAGAACCAACAGATAGTTGTGTACCAAACGAGCAAATCCCAGGAAAGAGTGATGAAATAAACAACAATAACAGAGTATTCAATGCAGCAACACTACCAATTCAACAACCAGAAGCAGCTCAGTCAGTGCTAAAGAAACTGAACTTGGCCAAGACAGCTTGACCAATATGAACTCTTATATAGCTCTCAGACAGTGTTTTGTTACAATGTTTTACTGAAACTCTCTTCTGTTTTTAGTCTTTTCTTTAAACTCACAAAACCTTTCTCAAGACTAAAAATTCCAGCCTCAAGACTCCAAAAAAAATCCAATCCCCCTCCTTATGTTTTGAAACAGCTTCTTTATAGGCTAATCGACCTAGTGCAGCTAAGCTGCCTGCCCTGCCAATTGGCAGACTGCCCATACCCTTTAAGCCCATGCCTAACATCTTTTGGTGCCAGCCATTTGCTCCCCACGCCTGGTTTATTCTTTAATCCAGGATTATGGGCTTATTTTAGTATTCCTTTTAAACCCATGCCTCATGTTTTGTTCCCCATTGTCACTAGGTTAATCATATTTTAATTACCACTTGACATATTCTGAAATTATCCCCTAATCAGACCCTGTCTTATGCCAAGATTACCCTTAACCTTGCATATTACTGTATTACCCTAACTCTTAATAGTTAGTATATAAACCTTTCTGATTTCAGCCAATACCTGAATACTAGCTAATTAAACTCAAACTGCTTTCAGGCTGATTTGTTAGATCCCTAAAGCTAATTGCCAACTCTCTTCCTTAGTTCAGGCAATGATTCAAAATTTTAAGCAAACAGGGGTGCCAATCAAATGGTATGAGTTGGCCACATTGGGAGCCAAGCCTGACCAACTCACAACCAATTGATCCAATATGCAGTCAAGGGTGTAAACTATAATCGACGTGCTACTATATCAGGCTTACAAACAACATCATAAAATAAAAGAAACAGGCACAGTAATTGTACTGAAATGTAGACTCCTGATTTTTCAATCTTTCAAGTGTATTCAGTTGACGACACTTATTTAGATGACTACACAAACTATAATATACAGCAAACAACCAATAAAACCAACAAACAAACTCATTATTAACTTAAAACGGACACAAACATGGACAGATGAGTCACAAAACAAAACAAACCAGAACATGAACGACAGATAGATTTTAGGAGGACAAAAGAAAAAGGAAAAATACCTCAGGGGAATGAAACTAAGATCGACACAAGCTCGAACTTGGACCAGGTTATTTGGGGTCTAATGGAATTTAACCGAAGTGTTCTCAACTGAGAACACTTTGGTAAAAGTCTACTAGATCCTGATCCTGCCACTGATTCGAACAAAACCCATAGATCTGAATCCTAGGGCTCTTGAGGTTCGATTTGGGAACCGTTCAATTCCAGTCAGATTCGAACGGAACCAAAGCCACTCAGGGGGTGAGGGGGGTCAGGAGGGGCTGTGGTGTGAGTTTGGGGTCAATCGGTGTAGATCTAGTTTTTGCTCGAATCTTCGTTTGAAGATTCGAGAAGCTACAGGTTGATTTGAGGTGAGCGGTTAACGGATTTGTGTTCAGGATGGCTGGGTGCTTCGGGGATGTTATTTTGGTGGTCATCGGAACTGTAGTTATCGGGCTCATGGGGGAAAAACCTAGGCTGCTAGGGGTTTGAGAGGAAAGGGGTCCTGGGGAAGATGATGAACAGTGGCTGAAGGGGGGGTGTGGCTTGGGGCGTGGGGTAAGGGGTAAGGTTTATATACGGGGAGGGTGACTCAATCCTGGCCGTTGGATTGATCACAATTGATGGTCAGGATTGGGGAGGCTTATCAATACGGTGCCGTTTTGGTTAAGTAGGGGGTCGGTTAAAATGGGAGTGGGTCGGGTCATGAGGGCTAATAAGGGCCATCGGATCACGGGAAATGAACGGCTCAGATTAATCATCCCTGAAATGACGTAGTTTTGGTGTTGAACTACGTCGTTTTGATGGCCTGGGGAATGGGTCACTTGGGCTGCTGATTTGGGCTGCTTTTGGGCTTAGAATATTCAAAACAAACAGGCCCAAGTCCGGTTAATCTTGCACTCTTTTCTTTTTGTTCCTTTTCCTAATTTTAAAATTAAATAAATAGAAATAATAATAAAAAAAATGACATTAAAACAATCATTAATTTAAACTTTTAACACAGTTATCACTCACATATTGAAATATTCAAGTAGGTTTAAATCACCACCTAGATGCATTTCATATTTTTGTGGATTTTCTTTTAACGACCGAATTATGATTTTAATTACCCTGACATACATGCTTTGTATTTTGATCGGTAAGATTAGATGCAAAATGGACAGACCCGCAAATGATTAACAACACATGTCACGGAAAACTCGAAACATTGTATAGCGCAGTCATTTGTCACTATTTTTATTTTCTTTTGGAGCGATTGCCGGTAAAGCAAAAATCACGTGCTTACAACTGCCCCTCTTTGCACGAGGACACGAAGGGCTTTCGCGCAAAGATAAAGCGGGCGATTTTTGCTCGTCCAAGTACTCCGTGTGAAGCATTTTTTTTTTGAAAAAGATTTGTCCGAACCTTTGCTTCAGAGGTTTCCTACATATCCTGGGTTGAACAGGAATCAGGTCAATGTAGTTCGGGAAATTTGGTAGCTGAGACTACTGTGTGACTGTAGTGGTTGCTGCTGTTGTGCGCTGTTACATGCTGCTGTAGGATGCTACTGCTCGCTGATCTCCTTGTTACATTATTCTTGAAAGGAAAAACAAGAAGCTAAGCTAGAGTGTGAGATCTCATCCATCTTCAACTTGTTCTTGTTGCCTTGCTTTCTTGTCGGCTAACGCTTTCCTCCGATGCCTTTATCTTGTGACTTTGGGAGATGACGCTGGTCCTTCGCTGACGTTTGAATGCCAGTTTTCATCACTTTGCTTGATCCGCTGGGAACATGGCTTTCTTCTTTAAATCTTCCAATGGTTTCTTCAGTGGTATGTTTCTTCATCAGCATTGTCATACTGGGCATGCTACAACGTTCCCAAACTGCTTTTTTTGAGACACGTTCCTTTTTCCTTTTGAATTGCGCGCTTGCCTTTGCAGTTGTATGCTTCTTGGTGTTGGAGATTTTATTGTTTCCTGTTTGGGGATCTCTGTTGTACCCTTCCGTCTTCAGGTGGGGTGACTGATTCCAAAATCTAGAGCTGAATGTATTCCCGCATTATACTGGTGGGCGACCTAGAACTTAAAAGTATTCCCGCATTATACTGGTGGGCGACCTAGAACTTAAATGTATTCCCGCATTATACTGGTGGGCGACCTAGAACTTAAAAGTATTCCCGCATTATACTGGTGGGCGACCTAGAACTTAAATGTATTCCCGCATTATACTGGTGGGCGACCTAGAACTTAAATGTATTCCCGCATTATACTGGTGGGCGACCTAGAACTTAAACGTATTCCCGCATTATACTGGTGGGCGACCTAGAACTTAAACGTATTCCCGCATTATACTGGTGGGCGACCTAGAACTTAAATGTATTCCCGCATTATACTGGTGGGCGACCTAGAACTTAAATGTATTCCCGCATTATACTGGTGGGCGACCTAGAACTTAAATGTATTCCCGCATTATACTGGTGGGCGACCTAGAACTTAAATGTATTCCCACATTATACTGGTGGGCGACCTAGAACTTAAATGTATTCCCGCATTATACTGGTGGGCGACCTAGAACTTAAAAGTATTCCCGCATTATACTGGTGGGCGACCTAGAACTTAAAAGTATTCCCGCATTATACTGGTGGGCGACCTAGAACTTAAAAGTATTCCCTCATTATACTGGTGGGCGACCTAGAACTTAAATGTATTCCCGCATTATACTGGTGGGCGACCTAGAACTTAAATGTATTCCCGCATTATACTGGTGGGCGACCTAGAACTTAAATGTATTCCCGCATTATACTGGCGGGCGACCTAGAACTTAAATGTATTCCCGCATTATACTGGTGGGCGACCTAGAACTTAAAAGTATTCCCGCATTATACTGGTGGGCGACCTAGAACTTAAATGTATTCCCGCATTATACTGGTGGGCGACCTAGAACTTAAATGTATTCCCGCATTATACTGGTGGGCGACCTAGAACTTAAAAGTATTCCCGCATTATACTGGTGGGCGACCTAGAACTTAAAAGTATTCCCGCATTATACTGGTGGGCGACCTAGAACTTAAATGTATTCCCGCATTATACTGGTGGGCGACCTAGAACTTAAATGTATTCCCGCATTATACTGGTGGGCGACCTAGAACTTAAATGTATTCCCGCATTATACTGGTGGGCGACCTAGAACTTAAAAGTATTCCCGCATTATACTGGTGGGCGACCTAGAACTTAAATGTATTCCCGCATTATACTGGTGGGCAACCTAGAACTTAAATGTATTCCCGCATTATACTGGTGGGCGACCTAGAACTTAAATGTATTCCCGCATTATACTGGTGGGCGACCTAGAACTTAAAAGTATTCCCGCATTATACTGGTGGGCGACCTAGAACTTAAATGTATTCCCGCATTATACTGGTGGGCGACCTAGAACTTAAAAGTATTCCCGCATTATACTGGTGGGCGACCTAGAACTTTAATGTATTCCCGCATTATACTGGTGGGCGACCTAGAACTTAAATGTATTTGAAATTGTTTCTCCGTTCTTCCGAGAAAATTTTGACAATCGGCAGAAAATTTTCTGCCCCGGTTTTGGGTGACTTCCCTGGCTTTGCATCTTGCTGCCATCATCAATCCTTTGTTTTCCTGCAGCAGACAAAAGGATTTAATTAGTTTTTATCGTGATGGTAGAGGGTGCCTTTCTGGCGGATGATTTTTCCTTTCTTCTCTTTTCTTGCTCTATGTCCCAATTGATTAGTGGGCAAAGTTGCCTGTTGGGGGCCTCTAGCCTGCTGGGGATTGACTTTCAATTAATTCCCTTTTCCGCTTTAAACATATTCTGTGGGAGTCTACTTTTAACTCCCGAAACCACTCCCTTTAGGAGCTCATTTCCTCCAAAATTGTCGGGCACGATCACTGCATTGCCTGGGATCGGCTTCTAAGACTGTTTGTATTATTCTGCATTGGATGAATTCCCCTCTGGTTTCTGGTAGTAAGCTTTGAAAAATTCTTTTCAAGACAAGTTTTAAGAAGAAAAGATAAAAGATAGAGGGAAAAAATCTTTCTGAACCCATATTTGGTGGGGAGAAGAAACTCAAAAGAACTTATCTGGAGGACCTGACTGGTCCCTGTGATTATGACGTGCACCATAGATTCCCGACCCAGTCTATTTGTATCAATAGATTTGCCCGATGGTCTGACTTGCTGGGGATGATAAATGGCTGTTCATCTCGTTGCGAATGTGGTAGCTTTTGCTGATCTATCTTGTCGCCTCATAGTGCCCTTCGAGGGGTTTTCACTAATGAGACTCTCTCTTTTCTCTCATCTCCCGGCGCCTTATGGTGCCTGTGAGGGTTTTCACCAATAAGACTCTCTCATTTCATATCCCTCATCTTACATCGCCTCTCGGTGCCTGTGAAGGTTTTCACCGATAAGACTCTCTCATTTTATTTCTTTCGAGGAATCGGGGTGTGTTAGACATGACCCTCTTTTCTGGGGATTCCTTTGACCATCAATTCATTCCTAGTCTCGCGATCCTCTTCTTTGCTGGGGATCGGTGTATTATTCTCGGCCTCATTGCTGGACTCGACATCTCTTGAACATTGATCGGGAGGTCTTTTGGACATTGATGTTGGTTTTGGTGTGGAGTTAAAGAAAGGCTATGAAAAATGAAAATAATTTGATGGATGTTGTGCTACAACTTTTGGAATCAAACCTTTGTTGGAATTTAAAACATAACCTCTTCCCCAGTTTTCTTGCTTGGGGAATTTATTTTTTACACTTATGTTGCGCTATGTGCGTTACGCACGCTGTGCCTATTATGCACACTATGTGCCTTATGCATCCTATATTCACTATGATGCATACTATGACCGAGCCGTGAGGCGCCTACGTATCCTCTTTTGAGGAATCAGGTCAAACGTAGTTCCCAACGGTTTTGTATTTCTTATGATTTTATCTTCTTCTCTTTTTTTTTCTTTTCCTTCTTTTCATTTTCTTTCTCTTTTCTTTTTCTCTTTTTTTTTTATGTCTTCTCCATTAGTGATTCCAAAAGAGGGGTATGAAAGAATTACTTAGGCTCAAATGGGGAATCAAGGGTTAAAAGTGTTTGGATAGAAGAAAGAATTGCCTCCGTCATCTCATTATTCAACAAATACCAAATACAAACAAATAAACCAAAAATTGCCATAATTAAAGAAATTACGCATAATATCTCTTGACTGCATCTGAATTGATAGCCATGTCGACACATCTACCCTCGACATCTGTCAAACACAAAGCACCGTTGGACAATACTCTGGTCACGATATAAGGCCCTTGCCAATTTGGGGCGAATTTGCCTTTTGCCTCGACCTGATGTGGGAGGATCTTCTTCAATACCTGCTGCCCTACTTCAAACTTCCTGGGGCGCACCTTCTTATTATGGGGCGCACCTTCTTATTATATGCTCTTGCCATTCTCTTCTGGTACAGTTGACCATGGCACACTGCTGCCAATCTTTTCTCATCTATCAGGCTCAACTGTTCCAATCGAGCTTTTACCCATTCATCATCATCAATCCCGGCTTCAGCGACAATTCGGAGGGACGGAATTTCGACCTCCGCTGGTATCACGGCCTCAGTTCCGTACACCAACAAATAAGGAGTTGTGCCTATGGAAGTTCGGACCGTAGTGCGGTAACCCAACAAGGCAAAGGGTAATCTCTCGTGCCATTGTCTGGACCCTTCCACCATTTTTTGCAGTATCTTCTTGATATTCTTATTGGCTGCTTCGACTGCTCCATTCGCCTTGGGACGATATGGGGTGGAATTGCGGTGTGTAATCTTGAATTGTTGGCATACCTCTCTCATCAAGCTGCTATTAAGATTCACACCGTTATCCGTGATGATCACTTTTGGGATCCCAAATCTGCAGATGATATGGGAGTGAACAAAGTCCACCACTGCCTTCTTGGTTACTGATTTGAAGGTTTTAGCCTCAACCCATTTGGTGAAGTAATCAATGGTCACTAGGATGAACCTATGACCGTTGGATGCTGCCGGCTCGATGGGCCCAATGACATCCATGCCCCATGCCACAAACGGCCAGGGTGCTGACATCGTATGTAACTCTGTTGGCGGAGAATGAATCAAATCCCCATGTATCTGGCATTGATGGCATTTCCTCACAAAAGTGATGCAATCGTGTTCCATGGTGAGCCAATAACACCCTGTTCGAAGGATCTTTCTTGCCAATACATATCCGCTCATGTGTGGTCCGCAAACTCCCGCATGTACCTCTGCCATAACCGTCGTTGCTTGACTGGCATCTATGCATCTCAACAATCCCAAATCCGGGGTTCTTTTGTACAATACTCCTCCACTGAGGAAGAAACCATTCGACAAACGCCGAAGGGCTCTTTTTTGGTCTCTAGAGGCATGTTCTGGATATATCCCCATTCTGAGGTATTCCTTGATATCATGAAACCAGGGTTCGCCATCTGCTTCTTCTTCTATGGCATTGCAGTAGGCATGTTGATCACGGACCTGGATGTGTAGAGGATCGACATACATTTTGTCAGGGTGGTGCAGCATTGACGCTAAGGTGGCCAAGGCATCCGCCACCTCATTGTGAATTCTCGGGATGTGTTAGAACTTCACCGATCGAAATTGCTTGCTCAGATCATGCAAGCATTGTCGGTATGGTATGAGTTTTAGATCTCGTGTTTCCCATTCACCCTAAATTTGATGCACCAAGAGGTCCGAGTCTCCCAAGACCAAGACGTCTTGGACATCCATGTCAGCAGCCAGGCGCAGACCCAGAATGCAAGCCTCATACTCGGCCATATTGTTGGTGCAATAGAAGCGTAGTTGAGCCGTAACAGGATAATGCCGTCCTATTTCAGAAATGAGTACTGCTCCTATTCCAACTCCTTTTGCGTTTGCAGCTCCATCGAAGAAAAGCTTCCAACCTGGTTCCTCAGGTAATTCCAACTCATTTGTATGCATTACCTCTTCGTCAGGAAAATACGTTCTTAAAGGCTCGTATTTTTCGTCAACGGGATTTTCTGCCAAATGGTCTGCCAGCGCCTGGGCTTTCATGGCCGTCCTTGTTACATAGACGATATCAAACTCCGTGAGCAGAATTTGCCATTTTGCCAACCTTCCCGTGGGCATAGGTTTCTGAAAGATATATTTCAATGGGTCCAAATGGGATATGAGATAAGTAGTATATGAAGACAGGTAGTGCTTCAACTTCTGAGCTACCCAAGTTAAGGCGCAACATGTTTTCTCGAGTTGAGTGTACTTGACCTCATGTACTGTGAATTTCTTGCTAAGATAGTAGATGGCCTGCTCCTTCCTTCCCGTGTCATCATGTTGCCCCAGTACACAACCAAATGAATTTTCCAGGACCGTTAGATAAAGAATCAAAGGCTTCCCTGGCTTAGGCGGGACCAGGACGGGCGGATTTGACAGATACCCTTTGATTTGGTCGAAGGCCTCCTGACACTCTGCCGTCTAATCTACCGCAGCATCCTTTCTCAGCAGCCGAAATATGGGCTCACAAGTTGCTGTGAGTTGAGCGATGAACCTGTTGATGTAATTGAGTCTACCCAGCAAACTCATTACCTCTGTTTTGTTCCTTGGCGGTGGCAAATCTCGGATGGATTCAATTTTGGATGGGTCTAACTCAATCCCCCGTCGACTGACGATGAATCCTAACAACTTTCCTGATGGAACCCCGAATGCGCATTTGGCCGGGTTAAGCTTGATATCATACCTCCGGAGTCTTTGGAAAAATCTCCTTAGGTCTGCTACATGGTCCTCCTGACGCCAAGATTTGATGATCACATCATCGACATACACCTCGATTTCCTTGTGTATCATGTCATGAAACACAACAGTCATTGCTCGCATGTACGTTGCCCCGGCGTTCTTTAACCCGAACGGCATTACCCGATAGCAGTAGGTTCCCCATGGCGTAATAAATGCTATCTTCTCAGCATCCTCCTCATCCATTAGGATCTGATGATAACCCGCATAGCAATCCACAAAGGATCTGATCTCGCGCCCAGCGCAATTATCGATCAGGATATGAATGTTGGGTAACGGAAAATTGTTCTTGGGACTTGCCTTGTTGAGGTTGCGGTAGTCGACGCACACCCTGATTTTTCCATCCTTCTCTGGGACTGGTACCACATTGGCCAACCACTCGGGATATCGAGTGACCCGAATGACCTTCGATTGCAACTGCTTAATCACTTCTTCCTTGATCTTTACACTCATTTCTGTTTTAAATTTCCTTAGTTTTTGCTTGACCGGAGGGTATGCCGGGTCAGTGGGCAATTTGTGAACCACTAAATTGGTGCTTAATCCAGGCATATCGTCATATGACCATGCAAAAACATCTTTGAATTCCATGAGGGTTTTGATCAATTCTTCTCTGACACTCGGCTCAATGTGGATACTAATTTTGGTCTCTTGGACGTTATCAACGTCTCCTAGATTCACAGCCTCAGTGTCATTTAGGTTAGGCTTAGGTTTCTCTTCAAATTGGCATAATTCTCGGTTTATTTCTTCGAAGGCTTCCCCTTCGTCACATTCAGATTCATCATCACAAACGACCTCTTGCATCATCGAGTCAGATTCAGATTGATTTATTAGACTAGGTCGAAGATCCGCTGTGCATGCCATGTCATTAGAACCAGTAAAAAGAGAACTGTTCAGAAATAAAAAGAACAAAACAAAATTAAAATGGGACAAAAGAAAGAACTTTATTAAATTTGCGAGATAAAAGGGTTCACACTTTTACAAAAACGAAAGTAAAATTTGGATTACACCCTTGAATAATCCGAACAAACAAACAAACAAAACATAAATCAAAGCCTACTACCAAGACTCCCCTCGGATAGGAAGAGGAGTAACCGTCCAATTGTTGGGCTTGGCCTTAGGCCCCACAAATTGTATCTCTGCTCTGCTGGAACTTTCTCCAGCTTCCACCATACTGACATCCGCGAATAGTCTCTCAAAACTCAGATTCAGGTCTTCATTTATACCGATCAAAGGTCCTCGAATCTTTGGGACCGGCGACCCCTTGGCACTTGCTTTGACAAAATACCGCGAGAGACGTGGCACCGGCTTAGGCAGAAACCAAACCCTCTTCTTCATTTTTCGCGCTTGCTTCCTATCTGCTGCGGTTGGTTTGAACCCCAATCCGAAAGTTTCCATATTTTTAGGAAGGGATACAGGTTGGACAATCCCTTGAAGCTCGATTCCCAGGCCTTTTCCTGGCACAAATCCGTTACCCAGCATTTCCGAGACCATCATGACTGTTGCGGCAGCCACCCTAGGGTGCGGGATGATTTCTCCTTCAGAAATTTTGTTGGCCGACCCTGTATCGAAAATCTGGTAGACCTAAGGACCTTTGTCATCAGCGGTCTCTATGAAAGGTACAATGGTTCCGCCCATGGTGCACGTTGTATCCTCGCCGTGTAACCCGACCTCTTGTCTTTCCCACTCGAACTTCACTATCTGATGTAGGGTGGAAGGCACTGCTTTGGCTGCATGAATCCAAGGTCGTCCTAACAGCAGGTTATAAGAAACTGTGGCATCTAACACCTGGAATTCCATGGTAAACAGGACTGGACCAATGGTCAGTTCAAGTACAACATCCCCCACAGTGGCTGTTCCGTTTCCGTCAAACCCTCGGACACAGATACTATTCTTTCGGATTCTTCCGCGGTCGATCTTTAACTGGTCCAGAGTGGATAATGGACAAATATTGGCGCTTGAGCCATTATCCACCAACACTCGAGTTACCACTGAGTCTTCACATTTGACGGCTAGGTATAAAGCTTTATTGTGCTCCGTACCTTCCACCGGCAGGTCATCATCTGAGAATGTTACCCTATTCACCTCGAAAATCTTGCTGGCAATGGTTTCCAGGTGGTTTACAGAAATCTCACTGGGTACATGAGCCTCGTTCAATATCTTCAACAGGGCCCGACGATGTTCCTCAAAATGGAGGAGTAATGACAATAGTGAGATCTGGGCCGGTGTTTTTCTCAGCTGCTCAACCACAGAATAGTCTTGTACTTTCATCTTCCTCAGGAATTCTTCAGCCTCTTCTTCGGACACTGGCTTCTTGGTTGCCCCTGGGTTGGTTTTTCTTAACTCCACCGGAGCAAAACATCGACCTGATCGAGTCAGCCCTTGCGCCTCACAACTGACTTCTTCCACCTGCTTTCCTTTGTACATCACCATCGCCTTTTCATATTTCCAAGGCACAGCCCTGCTGTCAATCATCGGCAGCTGGACCACAGGCTTTATGGTCACCCGTTCTCTACATACCCCTTTCAACATGACCGCCGGTGTGGGCGGGATCCCTGGTATTACCAACTTGCTTGGCTCGGGTTTGCTTGTCATGGCGGACGGGCTCTTTCCCAAGATCACTACTGGCTTGACGCCTTCTGCCTGCGACTGTACACTCATTCCTCCACTGGTTGAGACTTCTTTTGGGTCGGCTTGGATCATCATCACTGTTTGCGAGGGTTTTCTCAGCTCTCCTCCCTCATACACCAACTCAATCATGTGAGTTTCGTGGTGCGCTGGCAGTGGGTTTTGGTTGATGTTAGGAGCCTCCGGTGTCTGGACCTCGATCTTATTGGTGTCAATAAGATCATGTATGGCATGCCTTAACTTCCAACACTTCTCGGTGTCATGCCCGAGCATCCCTGAGCAGTATTCACAACTGATTGATCGATCCAAATTCTGAGGTGGGGGATTTGGTTCTCGAGTCTGGACAGAACTAACCAAACCCAATTGCCGCAGCTTGTGGAACAAAGCGGTGTAGGTTTCTCCCAGCTCCGTGAAGGTTCTCTGCTTCCGCAACCTGTCATTCCTAGCATCTGGATTTCCCCGGAAGCCTGCCCCTGAAGGGTTTCTATACGCCCTTGGTGGAGGATAGGTGTTTTGTGGTGGGTAGTTATTATGTGGAGCTGGGTATGTGTTGTGGGGGGCCGGTGCGCGCCATTGTGGGCGAACCGGAGGCTGAGTGTATGCCTGAGCTTGGTGTAAGGAACAATGTGGTTCTCGAGGTGGATAGAAATTTTGTGGTGGGTTGTATGGGTATCCTGACCTGTGAGGCCTAGGTTGGTTGTAGTATGACCTGCCAACCCTGGACCAACTGCCTGCCTCGATCGTGACAACCTCTTCTTTCTTTCTTCTCAGCGCACCTCCCGTGCCGCTTTGAATAGCCTAGGTCGTGGCCTTGAGTGCCGAATAGTTCAAGATCTTGTCAGACCTCAGACCCTCTTCTATCATGACCCCTATCTTGACCACCTCGTTGAACGATTTTCCAACTGTTGTCACCAAGTGACCAAAGTAGGTTGGATCTAGTGTCTGCAAAAAATAGTCCACCATCTCTCCCTCTCTCATGGGAGGATCGACTCTAGCTGCTTGTTCCCTCCAGCGGAACCCGAACGCGCGAAAACTTTCCCCGAGTTTCTTCCCAGTTCTCAATAATGTGAGACGGTCAGGGACTATCTCGAGATTGTACTGAAAATGACCTGCAAAAGCCTGCGCCAGATCATCCCACGTGTACCACTTGCTGGAATCCTGCCTGGTATACCATTCCAGTGCAGATCCGCTCAAACTTTGGCCGAAATAAGCTATCAACAGCTCATCCTTGCCGCCTGCCCCTCTCGTCTTGCTACAGAATCCCCGCAAATGCGCCATGGGATCACCGTGCCCTTCATATAAATCAAACTTAGGCATTTTGAACCTAGCCGGGAGTTGGACGTCTGGGAAAGGGCACAGATCTTTGTATGCCACGCTGACTTGATTGCCCAATCCGTGCAAGTTCCTGAAGGACTGCTCCAGGCTTTTGAACTTTCTCAACACTTCATCCTGTTCAGGAGCCTTAACTGGCTTCTCAACCTCTGCCGGCACTTCCACATGTGGATTGTAAGCCTGAGGCTCGGGTGCATGGAATGTAGGCTCAGGGGGATAGTATTGGGTATCGTGAGCCTAAAACAATGGCTCACTGGTCGTTCTCTGCAAAGGGGCCGACGTGGGTCCCACAAAGATGGGAATATTGGGTGTTGGAAGAGGTTAATGGGGTGGTGGAGCTTGGGAATCATGAGGGCTTCTTTCTTGATGATAAAGGGGATTTGGGCGGCTTGTGGAAGGGCCAGAGTGAGGGTATTCTAGCATGTGTCCCAGTGTTTCAGGGCTCTTTTGTGTTTTGGCTAGGGCTAGTTGCATTGCATTCATCTCTAGTCCCATCCTTTCAATCTTTTCCATCGCTTCTTTTAACAACTGGCTCATCGGCCTTTCTTCCTCATTGCTATTCTCCGAAGTAGTCATGCTTGTTGCTACCGGTCCTTTGGATCTGGTTTGGTATGAGTGTGTTGCCAGAGTTCTTTAACAACTAACTTGTCTGAATCAGACAATAACAAACTTCGTTAGCGTAAGATTTCAACAGATTTGATCATAACACATAGCGGATGTAATGCACCTAGGCAGTTAATCGTTTCTACATGCTTTGCCTCAAACAACATGCGTCATTCCGGTTTGCTCATTCGTCCCTTTTTAAAGTACTTTGGGAAACCCTGTGTTTTATTTTGTATTTTTATTTTTATTTATTAAAAGCGGTCGAATCTTATGGGGATTGCCTACGTATCACGTCCCCGCGTGAATCAAACCAAGCGTAGTTCTGCCTTAAAGTAAAGACACATAGAAATTCTTCCGGAGTCACTTAATTTCATTATCAAAATTTGCTATTACACATTACATCAAACAAAATAGCAATAGTACAGACTCCACGGTTTTAAACTTGGTTTGAGGAAAACAACATATGGGGAAACAACAAACAAAACGACCAGGACTCGATCAACAACTAGTTTTCCAACTTAGGGACCCACGAGGCATCTTTCGGCCCTTCCGCGGGCCTAGGTGTAAGGTCTCTTTGCAAGCTCTTCAACTCGTTCATAATCCGGTGGACGCAGCCCATGATGGAAGCGATGAGGGTTTCCCGAGGTGTTTGCTCGCATGCCAAACATTTTAGGTAGATGTGATGCCCAATTTCGTCAATTCTTGCTCGAATGTTGTCCCTTTCTGCGAACAACTGCCTTATCTGTCGGCTCTTTAATCCTAGCATTTGTGCATTGGTGGCGAGCTGATCCTGGAATATATCCATTTGCCTTTCCATCCTTGTCATTGCATTGTAATAACGTCTCCGGTCGGCCTGGGCATCTTGTGTTTGCTTGAAGATCCGCTCTTGCAACGCGGAATTTGTTTCCTTTGCTGCTTTGACGCTCAGTTCACAATTCCTCATGATTTGCTGTAGGCGCTTTCTCCGGGCCATTGTACCTTCTGCCCATTTGACCCTCATCCTTGCTATGCAAGCCTTTGATTGGTCTAATTCTTGTTGGCTCTGGATGACCTGATTTCTTAAACTGGCTATCAATCTTGCGTCGGAGCAACGCTTCCGTCGGTCGATGTTATTCTCACTGGCTTGGCGAAGGCGGGCCTTCAGAGCTTGGTTTTCTTGGGCTAGCTTGTCTTTTTCAGCCTGCTCTTGGGCGACTTGCACGTTGTTTTCAAATACAATCCTTTCAACTTGTCGCTTCAGCTTCCTGACTTCAACCAAGTAACCATCTTCTTTTGCGAGCCAGTCCCATTGTTCTTGCGATGACTCAACAAAATCTTGGAGGTGAGGCCGTTTGGTTGGTTGTTTCACAATGTTTTTCTTGTTATTCCAAGCGAGATAGGCTGGCGAGACTTCACCCCTAGACACATAACCTACCCGAGTATTTGCCGTCAGGTACTGGCATTCACTCCATATGCAATGAACTGTCTTTTCAGGAAATTGGCCGTCACTGCTGACCTCGACTGCATAAGTGCTGAGATCTTCGTCCGGGTGTAGTACTTGGCATCTTCCTAACTGTCTCATCACCCTGTAAGGGGCATAAGGTTGAATACCTTTGAGTCCCATCAAAAGGAAATGAGGACCAGTGGCGGGCATGTATATGATTTCTCCCACAGAAAGCCAACCCAAAGTCCAGTTTATTTGATCTGCAGCGATGACCCGGAGATGGGATATCCATTCTTCAAACCTTCCTGGTGATCGGAAACCTGAAACCCTTAGGTTATAACCTTCGATGCAACCCCCATTTGTAGACATGTAGCGCATATACTGAGGATGGTGACACAAGTGTTCGATCATCCACATCTGTAATAACAAGTTGCACCCCTCGAAGAAGTCTGCTCCGACCTTACAAGCCGTGAGGGCTCGGTACATTTCCGACACTATCATAGGAGCAAGGATGCTTTTATCGTTGGTAATCAGGACTTTGACGATTCCGGCCACCTTCAGGTCGATATTTCTATCTTTTCGGGGAAACACCACAAGGCCCAAAAATGCCACCATAAAAGCGAACCGCCTATGCTCATTCCATTTTACCAGACTTCCCCTGCTGCAAACACCACTTTCTGGATCATTAAATCCTCATATGCTTCCGTACCTCTGGTATATGAATTGTAGGGTAGAAAAACCTCTATCTAGTTCGGCATACGGGACTCCCTTGCTTATCTTCAACAGATCCATGAACTTGTGTGAATTCACGGCTCTTGGAGCGATCAGGTATTTGTGTCTCAAACCCTCAGTGACGTCCATGTAACCCGCCATTTCTTCTAAGGTTGGGGTGAGTTCAAAATTCGAGAAACGGAACACGTTGTGGGCCGGATCCCAAAATGTAACCAAGGCCTTTATGATGTCGCACCGAGGCCTGACGTTCAACAAATCAACCAAACCTCCCAGGTGCAGTTTGATCTTGTCTTGTTCTGATCTTTCCAAATCCTCCCACCATAATCGCACCTCCAGAGGGATTTTGTTTCTAACTGTTACCGGCAAACTTGGATTTATGCTCATTCTGCATGTTTATTGGGGTGATTAAGCAAAGATCCAGACTTATTGGACTCAAATACCAAATGGACACACCTTTCTTCTAAAAAACGAAATTTTGGTTGTTTTTCAAAAGTATGATGTCACCTTAAAACTTTCGTTCTTTGGGTCGTACCTATATTTTGAAAAACAAGTTGAGCCCGATGGGGGTTGCCTACGTATCCCGCACCACGCGAGAATCAAACTGACGTAGTTCAGGCATAAATTGAATTTTGGGGACACCCTATTTTTCTCTTAAAAATGAATCAAAGACTCCCTTTTTAAAACAAATTAATAAGACACACATTTTTTTTATGTTTTTATTTTTTTATTTTTTTTTTATTTTTTTTTTGTTTTCAAAATTCTGACAGAGCTTTAACCATTTTTGTGACTTTTCAAGAATAAATAATTAACCCCTTAACCGTTATTCCTCTTCCTTTTCCAAACATTCCCGATATTCAGAAACTGGTCAGCATGCAAGCCTTGAAACCAATAAATGCATAAAGCAAACAGGATGTAGCAGGATGGTCTTTATTCTCAGGTTGCCTGTCCTAGACGGACCCAGCCCCTGTGCTGAGTCCCCTAAGTCAAATGCACATGATGCAAATAAGCGTTCCTACTAGGGATCCGGCATGAAGTTATGTTATGCTAAGCTGTAAAACCTAGGTGTTTGTTCTAGACCTGGCTTACCCGAGTGGACAACTCGAGCCAAGGATGGGAGCTGTGTACCGGTAACCAAAAGGCCATCCGATTTTGCAACTCCTCCGAATCCTCGTTCTATTCTGGGCATATGACACTAACAAAAAGAAGCCACGACCAGCGTGCGCTCCTCAAGAGAGAAGAGAAGGGTTTCGGCACAGTTTATATGTACAGTTCCAACAATATCAAAGCAGTAAAAGCAGCATTTAGCACATTAGGCTCAAAACATGTAATAAAAATCAGATAATAAATAAAGCCAACTAATAACAATTATTCTAAGCTCGAATTCTTAACCCTGGACCAGTGGTTCTGGGTTTTGATCCCCAGCAGAGTCGCCAGAGCTGTCACACCTCCTTTTCTGCACCCGCAGAGGGCGCATGGGAGTTTTTTCCAATTAAAGGACAATCGAAACGGGATTGGTTTATTTATTTCAGAGTCGCCACTTGGGAGATTTAGGGTGTCCCAAGTCACCAATTTTAATCCCGAATCGAGGAAGAGAATGACTCTATATTACAGTCTGCGTACCAGAAATCCGGATAAGGAATTCTGTTAACCCGGGAGAAGGTGTTAGGCATTCCCGAGTTCCGTGGTTCTAGCACGGTCGCTCAACTGTTATATTCGGCTTATTTATCTGATTTTAAATACAATATGAACTTATGTGCAAAAATTAATTTTAAACCGCTTTTATCATTTACTGTTATTTTATAAGACTTGCAACGTTGTGAAAACATATCTCGAACCACGTTGCATCAATGCACCCGTGATTGTTGACATATTTCGACTCAGTTGAGATTTGGATTTGGGTCACATAAATGTGCACCCGAATTAAGGAGAGTAAATTATTAAGACGTGCCTAAAGCAACTAGCGTATTGTCGTCTTGGGTAAGGCCGAAAAATTCGCTAAACGGCCTGTCCCGAATTCTAAGTGTTTTAATATATATACAGTTGGAGGGCCCCGCAGTTGTGTACATTTTTATTTGACGAGGCTCGTCTCGTTCTACTTTTAAAAGGAATTCGCGACGTCATGGATATGCCTCTCGGATCACGTCACAATCAATGTACCCGTGATTAGAAATACATTTCGAATCCGTCGAGATTTGGATTTGGGTCACATAAATGTGCACCCGAGTTTAAGAAGGTGAAGTTTAATAAAGCGTATCCTAAAGAGACTAACGTGTTGTTATTTTAGGAGGGTTGTGAGATTTGCTAAGCAACCCGTCCTGGAAACTAAATGCTTCAATAATATACATTTAACAAGGGCCCCGCATCTGCACGTTTTGTTTATTTCATCGAGGCTCATCTCGTTCTTATTTTAAAGGGATATCCTATAGCAACTACGTTTCTTGTCGTGTTTGTCTCTATCAATTGAAAACAGTAGAAAGTCCTAATTAATTACACGTTTGAAGTTGTTTGTAACAACATTCAGAAAGGCTTAAAAATCCGAAACGGGGCTGCATGCACAGTCAGCCGATCAAGTAACCACGGGCCCAAATCCAGCCCAAGCATGATTGGCCAGACCTGGGCCACTGCTTGTTCGATGCGAGCCTGCCGGGTCTGTTTTGACCCGGGCTCGACCCTCGTGGGGTTGAGATTGTAAACCGTGTTCTTTATCTAAAAAAAACAGGGTTTTAGCAGTTATATATGGAACATTTATTGGAAAGGAAAGAAATTAATTTACAGTGTATGATTTTCATGCTTGGCATACATTACATGCTTATACTACACTATTGCACTAAATCTGAGATACAACCTATTGCCTTGGGCATACTCTTATCACCATCCTATATACACAATCTAACATTCAACTACCATTCATTGACAGTTATTAGGCCTGAAGGCTATCTCCAGCATCCAAAACAAGCATAAAATTTTCTACATTACATGATATTTAAAGTAGCAAACTATGTATATAAACAAAATTCTTCAGGTCTTTCATTTACATTCATGCTCAAATTTCCAGCTACATCTGACAGTGTATTGGGTGTGTACCTGGTATAGAAAGGAAAGGAAGAAAGGGAATAATCAGTCGAGTAGTGTGCCACAAACAACAGCAGCAACAGACACACAGCAACAACCAACAACCACAAGTGTTTTCTACAGTCCACAGACAACCAGCAGTATTTCCCAGAACAAAAGAACCAACAGATAGTTGTGTACCAAACGAGCAAATCCCAGGAAAGAGTGATGAAATAAACAGCAATAAAAGAGTATTCAATGCAGCAATACTACCAATTCAACAACCAGAAGCAGCTCAGTCAGTGCTAAAGAAACTGAACTTGGCCAAGACAGCTTGACCAATATGAACTCTTATATAGCTCTCAGACAGTGTTTTGTTACAATGTTTTACTGAAACTCTCTTCTGTTTTCAGTCTTTTCTTTAAACTCACAAAACCTTTCTCAAGACTAAAAATTCCAGCCTCAAGACTCCAAAAAAAATCCAATCCCCCTCCTTATGTTTTGAAACAGCTTCTTTATAGGCTAATCGACCTAGTGCAGCTAAGCTGCCTGCCCTGCCAATTGGCAGACTGCCCATACCCTTTAAGCCCATGCCTAACATCTTTTGGTGCCAGCCATTTGCTCCCCACGCCTGGTTTATTCTTTAATCCAGGATTATGGGCTTATTTTAGTATTCCTTTTAAACCCATGCCCTCATGTTTTGTTCCCCATTGTCACTAGGTTAATCATATTTTAATTACCACTTGACATATTCTGAAATTATCCCCTAATCAGACCCTGTCTTATGCCAAGATTACCCTTATACCTTGCATATTACTGTATTACCCTAACTCTTAATAGTTAGTATATAAACCTTTCTGATTTCAGCCAATACCTGAATACTAGCTAATTAAACTCAAACTGCTTTCAGGCTGATTTGTTAGATCCCTAAAGCTAATTGCCAACTCTCTGCCTTAGTTCAGGCAATGATTCAAAATTTTAAGCAAACAGGGGTGCCAATCAAATGGTATGAGTTGGCCACATTGGGAGCCAAGCCTGACCAACTCACAGCCAATTGATCCAATATGCAGTCAAGGGTGTAAACTATAATCGACGTGCTACTATATCAGGCTTACAAACAACATCATAAAATAAAAGAAATAGGCACAGTAATTGTACTGAAATGTAGACTCCTAATTTTTCAATCTTTCAAGTGTATTCAGTTGACGACACTTATTTAGATGACTACACAAACTATAATATACAGCAAACAACCAATAAAACCAACAAACAAACTCATCATTAACTTAAAACGGACACAAACATGGACAGATGAGTCACAAACAAAACAAACCAGAACATGAACGACAGATAGATTTTAGGAGGACAAAAGAAAAAGGAAAAATACCTCACGGGAATGAAACTAAGATCGACACAAGCTCGAACTTGGACCAGGTTATTTGGGGTCTAATGGAATTTAACCGAAGTGTTCTCAACTGAGAACACTTTGGTAAAAGTCTACTAGACCCTGATCCTGCCACTGATTCGAACAAAACCCATAGATCTGAATCTTAGGGCTCTTGAGGTTCGATTTGGGAACCGTTCAATTCCAGTCAGATTCGAACGGAACCAAAGCCACTCAGGGGGTGAGGGGGGTCAGGAGGGGCTGTGGTGTGAGTTTGGGGTCAATCGGTGTAGATCTAGTTTTTGCTCGAATCTTCGTTTGAAAATTCGAGAAGCTACGGGTTGATTCGAGGTGAGCGGTTAACGGATTTGTGTTCAGGGTGGCTGGGTGCATCGGGGATGTTATTTTGGTGGTCATCGGAACTGTAGTTACCGGGCTCATGGGGGAAAAACCTAGGCTGCTAGGGGTTTGAGAGGAAAGGGATCCTGGGGAAGATGGTGAACAGTGGCTGAAGGGGGGTGTGGCTTGGGGCGTGGGGTAAGGGGTCAGGTTTATATACGGGGAGGGTGACTCAATCCTGGCCGTTGGATTGATCACAATTGATGGTCAGGATTGGGGAGGCTTATCAATACGGTGCCGTTTTGGTTAAGTAGGGGGTCAGTTAAAATGGGAGTGGGTCGGGTCATGAGGGCTAATAAGGGCCATCGGATCACAGGAAATGAACGGCTCAGATTAATCATCCCTGAAACGACGTAGTTTTGGTGTTCAACTACGTCGTTTTGATGGCCTGGGGAATGGGTCGCTTGGGCTGCTGATTTGGGCTGCTTTTGGGCTTAGAATATTCAAAACAAACAGGCCCAAGTCCGGTTAATCTTGCACTCTTTTCTTTTTGTTCCTTTTCCTAATTTTAAAATTAAATAAATAGAAATAATAAAAACTGACATTAAAACAATCATTAATTTAAACCTTTAACACAGTTATCACTCACATATTGAAATATTCAAGTAGGTTTAAATCACCACCTAGATGCATTTCATATTTTTGTGGATTTTCTTTTAACGACCGAATTATGATTTTAATTACCCTGACATACATGCTTTGTATTTTGATCGGTAAGATTAGATGCAAAATGGACAGACCCGCAAATGATTAACAACACATGTCACGGAAAACTCGAAACATTGTATAGCGCAGTCATTTGTCACTATTTTTATTTTCTTTTGGAGCAATTGCCGGTAAAGCAAAAATCACGTGCTTACAAACCCTATCCGACCCATTGCCCCAATTCAGCCCGACCCCAACATTAAACCAAACGACATCGTTTGGTTAAATGAACTGATCCTGGCCATGGATCATGTTTGATCTGACGGTCATTATCAATCCACCCCACCCCTATATAAACCCCAAATCCATACCCCGGCCCCCTAACTAAGCACCCCCCTTCTCCTATTCATCATCGTCTTTGAAGACGATACCCCTAACCCTAGCCGCCCTAACTCCCCATCGCCTGAAACCCGGCGGCAACAACGTCGCCGATTACCACCTTAACACCCCTGAACCCCCTGACCATCCTCTATCCAAATCTGGTAGCCACTAAGTTTGAATCCTTCTGGAGTTTCTCGAATCTTCATTTGAAGATTCGAGCCAAACTCAGATCCAAACCCAACCATCTCTGATGGTTTCCAAATCAACACCATAGCACCCCCTAACCCGCCTCGTTATGGATCTGTTGTTTGTTTGGCTCGAATCACCTCAAAGCTTCTCGAATCTTCATCTGAAGATTCGAGCCAAACATGAACTCACCCAGATCTGTCTCAAATTCACACCCAATGACCCCTAGGCCTCCCTCACCCCTAAGTCATCTTTGGTTCCTTTCGAATCTGCCCAGATTTGGTCGAACCCTAAATCTGAGAAAAATGAAACCCTAAAATGCCAACTCGTGGAATCTGTCCAATTAAATGAGGGATTGAGGTCTAAGAGACTTTAATCGAGGTATTCTCAATTGAGAATACTTCGAATAAAGTCTTTTCAACCTCAAAAGGTCCGAATCCAAAGCTGAGTTTTGTCTGTGTAAGATTGAAGATTCAAAGGTATTTTTCTACTTCTTTTTGTTTCCTACGTGTATATTGTTGCCTATTTTAGTAGTCTGTGTAATTTTCCTAGTTGTTTATTTGATTCTGTCTCATACCCGTTCATGTGATCAAATAATGACATTTGTCTCTGTTTGTTATGTTTGTTTACAATGTGTGTAATCGACTCGATTAAGTTCGTCGATTAGTTATATTATAAAATCCTGTTTCTGATAATGCTGATTGTAATAACCTGTTTACCTGTTTTTGATTGATTATTATCATTTTGTTGTAATCAGTTAATTAGTTCTTGCCAATTAGTTGGTTCTTGTTTAATAAGTCAGAAAGTTTATCAAACATTTGTGTATTGATTTCTGAGCAGTTGGTTTCAGGCAGTGTCAATACTGACAATGCTCCTGCATTTGTTTGATTTTAGTTCTATTTCAAAGTCAGTTCAAATTGTTCTGTTGTTTAGTGTGATGTTGGGTTTAAATTCAATTTCACAAGTTTTGATTAGATACAATTGTGTTAGAAGGTTGCATTCTCAGTTAAGATTCAGTCCAGAGCTTAAGAAAATTGGTTATAGCTGTTTAAATCAGAAAGCAGGTTGATAATCAAGTTTGAACAGATTATAAAATCTGTTTTGTATCAGATTCTGATTTTTGTATTAAGGGCAGTAATAACAGTAGGATTTCAGGGGTATTTCTGGGATAGAAATAGTAGGAATAATATGTTAGTATTAGTGTGTTATAGTGAAATGTTGATGGCTATAATTTAATGTAATAATGGGAAACCAAGGGAAGTGGAAGGGTTGAAAATCAGGAAAAGTTTTACTTAATGGGATTTAAAGTAATAAAGCAGAATTTTAGTGGGATTTTCTGATTTTAAAAGAAAGAAGGGGTCCGGGCAGCATTAGGGGAGTTAAGTTATATAAGAAGAGGAGTTGGGACTGATTTGAAGGGAGAGAAACATACACAGAAAAAAAGGAAGAGAATCAGATAGAGAGAGAGAGGAATCTGAAAATTAGGAGATACACACAGAGAGAAAAGAGACACAAGGAAAAACTGAAAAAAAATAAATCAGAAACAGAAATCTGAAAAGGAGGAAGAAAACAGAAAAAGAAATAGAAAAGAGAACACTCACACACACACAGAATCTGAAACAGATATAGAAGAAGGAAAGAAAATCAGAAACATAGTTTTCTTTGAACCTGTCCGGGTCTGTTTGTTGATATTGCTTGGGTTAAATCTGAAATTTTTCTTAAAATTCTGTTACTATTCGTCTGGTTCCAAGGGTCTTGTTATTTTGCTCAAATCTGCTGAATTATTTGGCAATTTCTGCTGATTTTGTTGCTGCCGCTACTGCTGAAATTTGCCTCTTTTACCCTCATTTCCAAGTATATATCTTTAGACTCGTGCTGTGGAAAATTTCAACATTGCAAAAATGAATGAAGTTTGGAATTAATATTATGTCTTCTACTCGTTTAAGTCTATTAGTTTAAATTGCAGTTTTGTTTCAGTTGGTTAATATAGTAGTATGTTTGACATGATGACTATTAGTTAATCATTCCCTTTTGAAGTTCGTATAAGTGTTGTAATAATGTTATCTATTTCAGAATTTCATTAAAGTATAGTTATGATTGAATTGTCAAGATAGGGAACATGGCATAAAGTTGGCCATTAATTAAGTCTTGTGACATTGTTAGTTAGGTACAGAATAGTATGGAAATATCAAGAAAATACATTATTAGTCTATTTTGTTAATTATTTGGTTGTTGTTTAAGGCTAGATGATGTTGGTTGCATTTTGTTCATATATGACGTAATAATGGTTATGTTTATAATAAATAGTTGAAAGGTGCATTGATAAAGTCCGTTATGTTCACAATGTTGGAATATGGCGAATGGTGTAGGGGTATATTCATGTTATATGTGATATCGTCTTATTAAGTCAACAGGTAGATTAGTTCTCTTTCTTAATAACAAATGGCATAGTTATTTGAATGCAATCAACTCATTTCTTTAAAAATAATGTAAAAGATAAGTCAACAATTTTTACAACGTGTAAAGTTAGTGTTTGCCAATAGTTTGCATAGGTTGAGAATAAGAATTGGTTTGATTATGTATATCCCAAACTCAATCATAAGCAGAATTAACCGAAATAATCATGCCCATTGGATTAAGAACAAGTGATGTAGAAGGAGATTAGGCTTATAAATTGTAACAATTTTAAGAATGTAAAATAGCATTCGCTACAAATAGAATAATGAAAATTCTTCGAAAATATCGCTTCCTTTCATAAATCAATTTTTTTTAGTTTTATACGCAATTCACTTTTTGGATATACACATATTGTATTTACGAGAAAAATGGTAGTATTAATCACACGTTGTTTATTTTTTACTCTTTAAATTTGAATGGCTTGGAGGAATATAATTCACACGCGAAAAATATAATTCGCGGTCAACACTTAATAAACTGTGAATTCTTTTCAAAGAATTTAAAGGCATCTCAAATAGGGATTTCTCATGACTTTCACATAAAAATGTATGGATGTAATAAACAATTTGTGAAAAATTTATACTACCATCAAGAATATTTTTCGTGATTAGGGATACGTTCGCGTGACCTGATTATATTTCTAAAAGCAATTCGGATTATGCGTTCGCGCAACTTCGAGTGAACATTTAATAAAAAGGGGTTCTTCGGAGAATATCAAATTAATTTCATATAACCCGAGATGTGCGGTTCACTATTTAATTATACAAGAGCGACGAACATTCTTAATTTTATTCTAAGCACGATTTCGAACATAAGTCTATTTTTATAATAAAAATAAACAAAAAAAAATATTATCAATCTTATTGTGTACACGTATGCGTGACACGATTCTTCACGTTCATAAAAAATATATAACACGAATATACGTACGCGTGATTTGTTTAAGGGTCTATAATTATAAACAATCTAAGGCGGTAACGGAATTATATAACAACAGAAAAATATATTTAGTAAATCAAGATAATTAAGCCAAGTATAAAAAATGGTTAAGCGACTGTGCTAGAACCACGGAATTCGGGAATGCCTAACACCTTCTCCCAAATTAACAGAATTCCTTACTCGGATTTCTGGTTCGCAGAATAACAAACAGAGTCATATTCTCCTCGATTCGGGATTAAAACCGGTGACTTGGGACGCCTTAAAAATTCCCAGGTGGCGACTCTGAAACAAACAAACAAATCCCGTTTCGACTGTCCTTTAATTGGAGAAAACTCCTTCGCACCCTCGCGGGGGCGGAAAGAGGAGGTGTGACAGCTCTGGCGACTCTGCTGGGGAACTAAAGTTGTTAACCCAGAACCACTGGTTCAAGGTTTAAGAATTCGAGCTTAAAATGACTGTTATAGTTGGCTTTATCTATTATCTGATTTTTACATGATATATGCCCAATGTGCTAAATGACACTTTTACCGCTTTAATATTATCTGAATTGTGTATATACAACTGCTACGAAACCCCTTCTTTCTGAGTCTTCTGAATTTATGGTGCACACGTGCGCGTGACCCACCTTTCTGTTAAAGTCATACCAAATAAGACGAAGTTGGGACAAGTAACTAGGCCGGGCAGACTTTCGTGCTCCCGGTACGTTGCCCCCACTTCGGCTCAAACTGTCTGTTTGGGTAAGCCAGGTTTAGAACAATCAGCCTCAGGTTTTTCACTTAGAATAACTCAGCCATGTGCCGGATCCCTAGTAGGAAACGTCTATTTGCATCATGTACATTTGGCCTTGGAGACTCAACACAGGGGTTGGGTCTGTCTAGGACAGGTGAACCCGAAATGAAAAGACCATCCTGATGCATCCTACTTGCTACTTGTGCACTCATTTGCCTCGTATTTGCTTGTTGACCAGCTTTAAAAAAAAGTCATTGTGAGAGCCGAGGAATAAAATGGGTTGTTTTAGAAAATTCCCAAAAAACAGTTTTAAGTTTTGAAAAAGAAGAAGTGTTAATTAAATAAATAAAAAATATAAAAAAATGATTTTTTTATGAGTGTCTGTTTTCAAAATGAGTCTTGATTTTTGTTAAAATTAATCGCAGACACAAAATGAGCACTACCCAAAACCCACCGTCCGCAAATGCAGATGAGGTTCTATTTCGGCTTCAGATGTGGTGGCATGAGTTAGGAGAAGATGGTCAAAAATGGGTCATTAAACATTTGGGAACTCTCACAGATATTATGAAAGTTAAACCACGTGATGATTTGATTGCGGCATTAGTAACTTTCTGGGACCCTGTTCACAATGTTTTTCGCTTCTCTGATTTTGAGCTTACTCCTACATTAGAAGAGATAGCTGGATATGCCAGTTTTGATGGAGATTTAAGAAACCAAAGTCTTATATTCCCAAAAGCTCCCTCAATGCATCGGTTGTTTGGGCTCCTGAACATCAGTAATCAAATCAGAAAAAGCAACGTTATCAACGGGTGTTGTTCTTTCAACTTCCTACATTCAAGGTTCGGAAAGCCAGATGGATTTGAAATTTATGAGAAGGGCCTTACTAACAAGCAGAACAAAGACACCTGGCAGATTCACCGTCGCTTCGCCTTCATGGTGGCTTTTCTAGGAATCATGGTCTTCCCTAACAAAGAACGAACAATTGATATTTGCACAGCTAAAGTCGTACAGGTCCTCACTACCAAGGAAAATCACACCCTTGCCCCGATCATTCTCTCAGACATTTATCGGGCGTTGACCTTATGTAAATCAGGGGCAAAGATCTTCGAAGGGTGCAAAATTTTGTTGCAAATGTGGATGATTGAACATCTCCAACATCACCCTAAGTTCATACAGTATGGTCCAAGCCATGATAATTTCATCGAGAGTTATGAAGAAAGAACAAAGGATTATAAGTCTCCAGAAGGGGTCGAAGCCTGGGTATTTCATCTAAGATAGTTATTTACACATGTCAAGTCGAATCGAGTGGACTTTGGGATGGCTCCCGGTAAGGGAAGTGATACACATGTCAACCTCAAATAGTTATTTACTACTATTGGGATTGAGAAGCATCCAGCCATATGCGCCACAAAGAGTTTTAAGACAACTAGGGAGATACCAAGTAGTTCCTGATGATGAAGATTTGAGTATGCAAGTAATCGAGTTACACCCTGAAGCCACTCTTCCCGAGGCTTTAATTCAGCAAATGTGGAATGGATGTCGATACTTGAAAGATGATACTCAAGTTCCATACACTACAAAGGGCGAGATAAATCCAGGATATGCAAGGTGGTTTGAGAAACGGTCCTGCGTGGATGATGCACCAGAACCCGATATAAAAAGGCCAACAAAAAGACCCCATGTTCAAAACTTTAACGACAAAATCCAAGAGCGGTTGATTTGGGGAGAAAAGGAAAAAGGGTACAAAGCAACTATCCATGCCCTAAAGGAAAATCTGAGGAGCCTCAGTTTGGAGAAAGATTTGCAAGCACAAGAAGCAGAAGGCGAGAAGAAGAGTCTAGCTTGTGAGAATAAAAATCTTCACGCTCAATTTCAAAAAATGAAGAAAGCTTACGAAACACCAATGAGGAGTTGGAAGGATCAAAAAATCATCGCCAATCTTTTTGAAAAAATGCAAGATTGTGATTCCATTTTGGCAAAAACCGAAAAGGCGTTGAGCAAAGCTAAAGAAAGAATCCAACAATTAAACGAAGAGGCCAGATCTAATAAGGAACGCCAAGTAAGGCAATCCGAAAAAGACAGGGCACAATTCAAGAAGGAAAAAGACCGTTGGATACATTTAGAAGCCCAATTTCATGCACAACTGGAAGAAGCGAGAAGATACAACAGAGAGCATCAGCATGCAGACATCGACAGAGAAAGAGCACAAGAAAGACTCGATCAGGCCAGACTCCGAGCTCAATTAGAGTCAGCTTTAGATCGTGAAGACCGTATCAGAGATATAGCCACCACTCGCCAACAGAAACTGCAAAACCAAGACCAACATCTCCAAGACTTCAGGGCACAAATCCATGATTTAGCGGTTTATACATCTCAAAGTTATGTAAACTGCCAAGGGATGGATTGTGAAAGGTTTATAGAGCATGCACCTATTTTTGTCCGTCATCTGGCAATGGAGTTAGAAAGAATGTATCGTACGCTGAGAGGTCATCCGGGTCAAGCCCCACCATGAGCAGATAATTCGATGATTGACAACGAAAGTGGGAAGTGGAGCGTGTTCAGAGATGTTAAGAGTTGTGTCTTTTATTTGATTTGGGTGTGTGTCGAGTTTTTAAATCATTTTCGTATAATGTTTTCCAAATGTAATGTTTGTTCCATTTTTATAAAATAAATAAAAGTGTTGACAATTGCCTTATGGTTCAAACTACGCAAGGTCTGATTCATGCGGGGGCATGATACGTAGGCAATCTCTATAAGATTCGACCACATCCACAATTATAAAATAAAATAAGAATGAGTAACAATAAAAAAAAATTCAAGAAAAGCTGGGATGACACAAGCAGCTGAGCAAATGCATAATAGAAAAGGGTTATTTGTCTAGGAACATTGCATCTCAACGTGTAATTATACATGTGTTAAACTCTCAAAACTAACAAGTTTGCTCATTTCCAGAAATCAAGCAGTTAGTTTTTCTAAGAGATAATGGCATATTATCATTATCACACTAGATCAAAAGGACCGATACCCGAAAGTATGTCTATTCCGGATATCGACACAGGTATTGAGATAGAACAGATGAACGTTGGCAAAATGAAAGAAGAAATGCTTAAACTCAAGCAGCAAATGGCTGAGATGTATCGGACCTGGTCTACAGGACAATCACCCCCATCTTACCCAGCTAACCCTGCTCCATCACTAGCCCAAGCTCAAGATAATCTTACCACTGAACTATCCCCAAATTTCCCCATCTACCAACACTACCGAGGCACCACCTCTCAGACACTGCAGACTCCACCTCCGAAACCAGTTCCATACCATCCTCCACCAGTGACTCCTGTCTTCATAGCACCTCCCCCGGCTACATTCCAAAAATCTCCTAGTGAGCCTATACTCCAGGCCCAGGACAATCAATACTACCCCCGGAGCCCACCTTCAAAGCCTCCGAAATCTATTCAACTACTCCTCGTTTTGACCTCTCAACCGAAATTGACAAGCCAGCCAAAAATGCTGAACAAGAAGAGATGTTTAGAAAGGTCAAAAGCCTAGAACAATCGTTCCGAGATATGCGAGGGTTAGGAGGACAGGTCAGTGTGGCCTACAAGGATTTATGCTTATTCCCAAATGTGCAATTGCCAGTTGGTTTCAAGATGCCCAAATTTGACCTGTATAACGGGCACGGTGATCCAGTAGCCCACTTGAGAGGATTCTGCAGCAAGATGCGAGGAGCTGGGGGAAGAGACGAATTATTGATGGCTTACTTCAGTCAAAGTTTGAGCGGATCAGCTTTAGAGTGGTATACACGCCAGGACCATGGGAGATGGTACACCTGGGATGACCTAGCACAGGCATTTGCTTACCACTTCCAATACAATCTGGAAATCATCCCAGATCGACTATCTTTGACAAAATTTGAGAAAAAGCACAATGAAAGTTTTAGAGAGTATGGTTTCCGGTGGAGGGAACAGGCAGCAAGGGTGGATCCTCCTATGAAGGAAAGTGAAATGGTAGACTACTTCCTACAAGCCCTGGAGCCAACTTACTATGCCCATTTGGTTTCAGCGGTAGGAAAATCATTCAACGAAGTAGTGAAGATGCGAGGTATGGTGGAAGAAGGCCTCAAGACAAATAAAATCATGAGTTATTCGGCTATTAAGGCGACTACTCAAGCTATTCAAGGTGGGGTAGGAGGAATCGGAAGAAAGAAAAGGGAGGAAGAAACGGTGGTTGATTCAGGAACTTGGTCAGGATCCGGAGGTTCACCTCATTACTACAATCAACATCGGTCCCACCAATCAACTTACCACCACAATTCACCCCAACATTACTATCACCCGTCGGAACCTCATTTTTCTATCAATCATGCACAAGCATACAATCAGCCACCTGCTCACGCTCATTGGCGCGCCCCTGTCATATCAAGTACTTACCCACGAGCCTACCCCGGACCAGGTTTCAGGCCTAGGCAAGCATTCAGGGGAGAAAGGGAACAGAAAAAGGAAACCTTCACTCCATTGGGTGAATCCTACACTAGTTTGTTCCACAGGTTGAGACAGCTAGACATGCTAAGGCCGATACAATCCAAGCTGTCCAATCCTCCTCCAAAGAATCTGGACTACACCATAAGCTGTGAATATTGTTCCGGTACACCAGGCCATCATACAGAAAAATGCTGGCATTTGAAGAATGCAATACAAGAGCTGATTGATACTAACAAAATTGAAGTTCAAACCCCCGAAGCTCCCAATATCAACAAAAATCCAATGCCAGCCCATCAGGAGGCCAATATGATAGAAATAGTACGGGCTGATGGGGAAACAAAGAAGCCATCGCAAACCGTCATGATGATTAGGTCTCATGAAGCCAAGCCAAATAAGCAGTTAACAGAGGAGAAGTTGGTACCTAAGAAGAACAAAAAGGGTGATGAACCATCTGTGGTATTTGAGAAGGGGTCTTCAAGCAAAATTGCTACAAAGCGGGAAGGATTAAAAGTGATTGTACCAGGGATCGCCAGCAAACTCATTGTAGTCGTGGAGGGAGCCCGTATAGAGCGGGTTATTATCAAGCCGGTAACCCAGTTACCAGTGATCAACAACAAGGCCATTCCATGGAACTATGAATGGGTGACTGTAATGTACAAAGGAAAAGAAGTCAAGGAAGAAGTCTGTGAGGTACAAGGCTTGACTCATTCGGGAAGATGTTTCACTCCCGAGGAGTTAAGAAAAACTAAAAATCCAACACTAATAAAGAAAGCTGTGACGGAAGAAGAAGCGGAAGAATTTTTGAGAAAAATGAAGCTCCATGACTATTCTGTTGTGGATCAATTGAAAAAGACGCCCGCTCAAATCTCATTATTGTCATTACTGATCCATTCAGGGGAGAACCGTCAAGCTTTGATGAAAATCCTGAATGAGGCACACGTTCCTGATAAGATCTCCGTGAATCATTTGGGAAAAATAGCCAACAGAATCTTTGAGGCAAACAGAATCACATTTTCTGATGATGAACTGCCTATGGAAGGTACTGAGCACAACAGAGCTCTTTACCTCACATTGAAATGTGAAAACTCCGTAGTAACCTGGGTATTGGTTGACAACGGGTCAAGCACAAATATTTGCCCTCTCTCCACTCTGGGCAAGTTGAAAATCAAAGAGGAGAGGATCCAGAAGAATAGTATTTGCGTACGGGGGTTTGACGGTGGAAGCAGAGATTCATTTGGCGACATAGTGCTGGAACTGACAATAGGTCCAGTTGAATTCACAATGGAGTTTCAAGTGCTGGACATAACTGTTTCCTATAATTTGCTGTTGGGTCGACCATGGATCCATGCTGCTAAAGCAGTCCCGTCAACACTACACCAGGTAGTCAAGTTTGAATGGGATAAACAGGAAATAGTTGTGCATGGGGAAGACAGTTTAAATGCTCACAGCGGTGCCATTGTACCAGTCGAGGGAATAGAAAATGACCAGGGACCATGGGTTTACCAAGTGTCCGACACAGTGTCGGTAGAGAAAATTCCAGAGGGGAAGTACCTTCCGAATCCAAAGATAACCTTTGCATCAGTCACGGTAGCCTATGAAATGTTAAAAAATGGTTTTATACCCGGCAAAGGTTTGGGATCATCTTTGCAAGGAATTATACAACCAGTATCTTTCCCCGAGAACTGGGGAACATTTGGTTTGGGATTCATACCCACTGTCACAGACGTGAGAAAGGCCAGAAAGCTGAAACAAAAGGCATGGGTTCTTCCAAAACCAGTCCCACATCTTTCAAAGTCTTTTATCAGGATCGGTGCTAAAAATCACCCGATAACAACAATTCCTAAATCCTTGGTCAATCCTGAGGAAGAATTAATTGAAAGATTCGAGAAATTATTTAACGACGTGAATATGATGGAAAGCGGGGAAGGTTCTAGCAATGCAGAAGTCCAATTCGTTGGGCCAGAAACAAGGCTTAATAATTGGAAAGCCACTCCTCTCCCTATTCGAAAGGAGTCTTGGTAGTTTATTTTGATTTTCCTTCAGTTTGTTTGGGTTACCTCAGGGTTGTAATCCCAATGTTTATCTTACAGTTTGTTTGAAGTGTGCGAACCTTGTTATCTTTCATCATCCAATAAAATACAGTTTCCCTTTCATTATCATTCCTGATATTTTTCTTTTCTTTTCTTCTTTTTCTGTACAGTTCTTTTTACGCTGGCTCTAGTGATATGGCATGCATGAGGAATCCTCAACCCAGTCTTAAAAATCAATCTGATTCCGAAATAATAATTCAAGAAGTATATTGTGATTATGAATCAGAATATGATGAGGATGAGGCTTTCGAAGAGATTAGTAAAGAGTTAATTCATTTTGAGGAAAAAACCAAACCTAACCTGAGTGATACCGAAGGCATCAACATAGGGGACACGAATAATATCCGAGAAACTAAAATAAGTGTCCATCTCGAACCAAAGATCCGAGAAGAGTTAATTAAAGCACTCATAGAATTCAAAGATGTTTTTGCATGGTCGTATGACGACATGCCAGGTTTGAGCACTGATTTAGTGGTTCACAAGTTGCCCACTGATCCAATGGTGCCTCCTGTCAAGCAAAAATTGAGAAAATTCAAGCCTGATATGAGTGTGAGAATTAAAGAAGAAATCACCAAACAGTTAGAGGCAAAGGTCATTCGAGTCACTCGATATCCTGTTTGGTTGGCTAATATCGTTCCGGTGCCAAAGAAAGACGGCAAGATCAGAGTATGCGCCGATTATCGCAATCTCAACAAAGCAAGTCGGAAGGATAATTTCCCATTACCTAATATCCATATTTTGATCGATAATTGTGCTAAGCATGAGATAGGATCTTTTGTGGATTGTTATGCCGGGTATCATCAAATTCTAATGGATGAAGAAGATGCGGAGAAGACGACATTCATCACACCATGGGGAACCTATTGCTACCGGGTAATGCCATTCGGTTTGAAGAACGCCGGGGTAACATACATGAGAGCAATGACCACGGTGTTTCATGATATGATACATAAAGAGATTGAGGTATACGTGGATGATGTGATCATAAAATCAAAGCATCAAGCCGATCACGTTGGGGATTTGAGGAAATTCTTCTTGAGACTTCGTAGGTACAACCTCAAGCTTAAACCTGCCAAGTGCGCATTTGGTGTTCCATCTGGAAAGATGTTGGGATTCATAGTCAGTCGGCGAGGCATCGAGCTAGACCCATCAAAGGTCAAAGCCATCCAAGAATTGCCACCTCCAAGGAACAAAACTGAAGTAATGAGTTTGTTAGGGAGGTTGAATTACATCAGCAGGTTCATTGCTCAGCTCACGGCAACCTGTGAGCCTATTTTCAAATTGTTGAAAAAAGATGCTGCGGTCGAGTGAACTGATGAGTGTCAAGAAGCATTTGATAAGATAAAATGATACTTGTCAAACCTACCCGAGCTGGTTCCACCAGAGCCAGGAAGACCTTTGATTCTTTACTTGACAGTCTTAGAAAATTCCTTTGGTTGTGTATTGGGGCAACATGACCTCACCGGCAGAAAATAACAGGCCATCTACTACCTTAGCAAGAAATTCACAACTTATGAGGTTAAGTATACTCATCTGGAAAAGACATGTTGCGCCCTAACTTGGGTAGCTCAGAAATTGAAACACTATTTGTCATCCTACACTACTTACCTCATTTCGCGTCTGGATCCGTTGAAATATATTTTTCAAAAGCCTATGCCAATGGGGAGACTTGCAAAGTGGCAGATATTGTTCACAGAATTTGACATCATCTATGTGACTCGGACTGCAATGAAAGCCCAAGCATTGGCCGATCATTTAGCTGAAAACCCGGTCGACGAGGAGTACGAGCCATTGAAAACCTATTTTCCCGATGAAGAAATAATGCATATCGGTGAGATGGAGCAGATTGAAAAACCTGGCTGGAAACTTTTCTTTGATGGGGCCGCTAACATGAAAGGAGTCGGGATAGGAGCTGTAATTATTTTTGAGACCGGGCATCACTATCCTGTTATGGCTCAACTTCGATTTTATTGCACCAATAATATGGTTGAATATGAAGCTTGTATTTTGGGGTTAAGGCTAGCCGCAGACATGGGTATCCGGGAAATCTTAGTCATGGGAGATTCGGATCTTCTGGTACATCAAATTCAAGGAGAATGGGAAACCCCGAGACTTGAAGCTCATACCATACTGACAATGTCTACATGATCTTTGTCAGCGGTTTCAATCAGTGGAGTTCCGGCATATTCCAAGGATCCATAATGAGGTTGCCGATGTATTGGCTACCCTGGCATCAATGTTGCACCATCCGAACAAAGCTTATGTGGATCCACTGCATATTCAAGTCCACGATCAGCACGCTTACTGCAATATGGTTGAGGAGGAATTTGACGGTGAACCATGGTTCCACGACATCAAGGAGTATATCAGAATGGGGATATATCCAGCACAAGCCACAGGGGATCAAAAGAGAACCATTAGGCGATTGGCAAATGGATTCTTCTTAAGCGGAGGAGTTTTGTATAAAAGAACACCAGACCTTGGATTGTTAAGATGCATAGATGCCAGACAAGCTACGGCTGTCATGTCTGAAGTACATGCGGGAGTTTGCAGACCCCACATGAGTGGATATGTGTTGGCAAAGAAAATTCTCCGAGCCGGTTACTATTGGCTTACCATGGAGCGAGATTGTATCAGTTTTGTGCGCAAGTGTCATCAATGCCAGATACACGGGGATTTGATTCATTCTCCACCATCTGAGTTGCATACAATGTCGGCACCATGGCCCTTCGTCGCCTGGGGCATGGATGTGATTGGACCAATTGAGCCGGCAGCATCCAATGGGCACAGGTTCATTCTGGTAGCCATTGATTATTTTACCAAATGGGTTGAGGCCAAAACATTCAAATCAGTGACCAAGAAAGCTGTGGTCGATTTTGTTCACTCAAATATCATATGTCGATTCGGAATCCCAAAGGTGATCATCACAGATAACGGTGCTAATCTTAACAGTAACCTAATGAGGGAAGTATGTCAACAGTTTAAGATTATACATCGCAACTCTACCCCATATCGGCCCAAGGCGAATGGAGCAGTCGAGGCAGCCAACAAAAACATAAAGAAGATACTTCGGAAAATGGTAGAAGGTTCAAGACAATGGCACGAAAAATTACCATTTGCGTTATTGGGATATCGCACTACTGTTCGCACTTCAGTAGGAGCAACTCCTTATTTGTTGGTATATGGCACTGAGGCAGTAATTCCTGCAGAAGTTGAAATTCCTTCACTTCGGATCATCGCCGAAGCTAAGATTGATGATGATGAATGGGTCAAAACCAGTCTGGAACAGTTAAACTTTATTGATGAAAAACGATTGACAGCAGTATGTCATGGCCAATTATATCAAAGAAGAATAGCAAGGGCATACAACAAAAAGGTGCATCCCCGAAAGTTTGAAGTGGATCAACATGTGCTGAAACGTATTCTTCCACATCAGGTTGAAGCAAAGGGAAAATTTTCCCCGAATTGGCAAGGACCATTCATTGTGACCAGAGTATTGTCCAATGGTGCATTATGTTTAACAGATATTGAAGGAAAATGCATAAACATGGCTATCAATTCTGATGCGGTAAAGAGATATTATGCATGATTTTTCCTTGGTATAAGTTATTAAATGTTTGTATTCGGCATTATTTCGAAGATTGGAATGACAAAGGCAATTTATTCTGCTATCCAAACACTGTACCCTTTGTTTCCCCTTTGAGCCACATTCGTTTCTTTCTTACACTCTCTTGGATTCAATGAAAATCAAATAAAAAAAATAATATAAAAAAAAAGAGTAAAAAATCACTATTATGGAGTGAACTACGTTTGACCTGATTCCTCAAAAAAGGATACGTAGGCGCCTCACGGCTCGGTCATAGGGTGCATAATATGCATAATATGCATAATGTGCACAAAAGGAAACATCAAGAGACCCCGATCAAGAAACTGGGGCAGGAATTGTATTGGCAAATAAGAAAATGATTCCAAGGGTTGTAATTTTTAAAACCCCTATCAAAATTGTTTAACTTTTGATACCTTTCCATTCCAACCACATACCAAAAGACCTTTCGACCAATCTTAGAAAGAACGCCGAGTCAAACAAATGAAGATGATTCATAACACTCTGGTCCAAACAAGAAGAAGTAATGAAAATGAGAGAGTCTCATAGGTGAAAACCCTCACGGGCACCATGAGACGACGGAAGCTGAGTGAAAGAAAATGAGAGTCTTATTGGTGAAAACCTTCGCAGGCACCATAAGGCAAAAATGAATTAAGAAATGAACAAATGAGGAAGGTTTGTCAGTGAAAACTCTTTTAGATACTGCAAGTCGAACAAGGTTTGTTAAATTGGCAAAAGTAAAATTAGGTTGTGGAAATTTTGGGAAAACAAAATGAAACAATTGAAAAAGAGATTGGTTAAAAAGACTGGGTTGATTAATCCAAAATGCATACCCTAATCATTGGTTCCAGTGACTCCAATCAGATAAGTTCTTTATTCCTTCTCCAACAGTCATCCAAATTTGGATTTTTCTTTTCATTCCAGATTGTCGAAAATCGTCATGTTTTCGTCACTAATAATCTTACTCTTCTAAAGTTTTTGAGGCAAGTTTTGTTCCAAACCAAACAAGAAGGAATGTCAAGGTATACTACCAAGATTCAAGATTGCATAAGGCAAAATACGGCCATGATGGGCAGGAAGTAATAGGATAAAAAAAATAAGATATGGATGTAAGAAAAGTTGAATCAAAAAGTGGTTCAGCAATGTCAGGAGAGACATATGATTACACTTGAAAGGGTTTGAAGTGAAAACAACAGTTGGGGATCCTATGGTTAAGGATTAATTACAAAGACAAAACTGTCTTTTCAACCGCTCCAAGGCAGTAAAACAAGACAAAGAGAAACCCCACCCTCAGCAAGAATGCCACAACTGACCACCCTGCTTTAAACTGACGAAATTTTCTTTGATTTGAAACAGGGGCAAAAAACAACAATTGTGTCAGGAAACACCCGGTGAAGGAAATATCAGTCATGCGTCCACCTGGAGAATAAGGAAGAACAAAAGAAATATTAGCAATCAGGCGTCCACCTGGAGAACAAGGATGAGGGAAGAATTAGCAATCAGGCGTCCACCTGGAGAATAAGGAAGAACAAAAGAAGTATTGGCAATCAGGCATCCACCTGGAGAACAAGGAAGAACAATGGCAATCAGGCGTCCACCTGGAGAACAAGGATGAAGAAAAGAAATAGAAATCAAGCGTCCACCTGGAGAACAAGGATGAAGAAAGGAAATAGCAATCAGGCGTCCACCTGGAGAACAAAGATGAGGAGAGGAAATAGCAATCAGGCGTCCACCTGGAGAATAAGGAAGAACAGAAGAAAGGAAATAGCAATCAGGCGTCCACCTGGAGAATAAGGATGAAGAAAGGAAATAGCAATCAGGCGTCCACTTGGAGAACAAGGGTGAAGAAAGGAAATAACAATCAGGCGTCCACCTGGAGAACAAGGATGAAGAAAAGAATTAGCAATCAGGCGTCCACCTGGAGAACAAGGATGAAGAAAAGAATTAGCAATCAGGCGTCCACCTGGAGAACAAGGATGAAGAAAGGAAATAGCAATCAGGCGTCCACCTAGAGAACAAGGATGAAGAAAAGAATTAGCAATCAAGCGTCCAGCTGGAGAACAAGGATGAAAAAAAGAATTAGCAATCAGGCGTCCACCTGGAGAACAAGGATGAATAAAGGAAATAGCAATCAGGCGTCCGCCTGGAGAACAAGGATGAAGAAAAGAATTAGCAATCAGGCGTCCACCTGGAGAATAAGGATGAAGAAAAGAAATAGCAATCAGGCGTCCACCTGGAGAACAAGGATGAAGAAAAGAATTAGCAATCAGGCGTCCACCTGGAGAACAAGGATGAAAAAAGGAAATAGCAATCAGGCGTCCACCTGGAGAACAAGGATGAGGAAAGGAAATAGCAATCAGGCGTCCACCTGGAGAACAAGGATGAAGAAAGGAATAGTAATTAGGCGTCCACCTGGAGAACAAGGATGAAGAAAGGAAATAGCAATCAGGCGTCCACCAGGAGAACAAGGATGAAGAAAGGAAATGGCAATCAGGCGTCCACCTGGATAACAAGGATGAGGAAAAGAAATAGCAATCAAGCGTCCACCTAGAGAACAAGGAAGAGCAGAAGAAGTATTGGCAATCAGGCGTCCACCTGGAGAACAAGGATGAACAATGGAAGAATTAGAAATCAGGCGTCCACCTGGAGAGCAAGGAAGAACAATGGAAGAATTAGCAATCAGGCGTCCACCTGGAGAAAGCAAGGGAAATAGAAGAAATCAGGCGTCCACCTGGAGTACAAGGAAGAGCAGTTGGAATGTCAGTAATCAGGCGCCCACCTGGAGAATAAGGGAACAATTGAAGTATCAAGCAATCAGGCGCCCCCCTGAAGAACAGAATGGCAATTTATTTTGACATTACGGGTTAAAGTCAAAAGCCCGCCCATATAAGAAAGGAGCACACTTAGAGTCAATAAAGCAGAGGAGTCCAACCAAATCCCCAGCAGGACACAACAAGAGTCCCAAACAAAGAAAGAAAATATGAGACACAACGAAAGGAAATGCGGAACAAGTTAGAAGCAAAGGATGCCCGGGAGTCACCAAGACATCAAAACAACAAGAAACGCAAGGGCATGATATAGATAAGATTTTCTAATTCATATTACTTAGTCTAGTTTAGCTTATGTTTTTCCTTTAAAGCAGGGTGTAATAAGGAGGTCAGCAAGCAGTAAAAGCAGCACAAAACAGCAGTAGCATCACAGTCCCATGGTAGGCCCAGCTACCAAAACTTCCCGAACTACATTGACCTGATTCCTTTATAGCCAAGGATATGTAGGAAACCTTTGAAGCAGAGGTTCGGTCAAATCTTTCAAAAAAATGCTTCACACGGAGTATTCAAACAGGCAAAAATCGCTCGTATCCGTTCACTTTTATCTTTGCACGAAAACTCTTCGAGTTTCCGCACAAAGAGGGGCAGCTGTGAGCACGTGATTTTTGCCTCACAAGAACTACTCCAAAAAGAAATCACAAATAATTGTTTTCTTTGTGTGCAATTGTTGAATTTTCGGGTCATTTCGTCTGTGCATGTTCATTTTTTTTAATTAAGGAAAAATACAAAAAATGGTAATATATATGCATATGCATGTAGGAGGTAAAATCGCATTTTTAATCATGGGTTATATAAAAATGAAAAAATACAAACAAAATACATACATTTAGGAGTTGATTATAATATTAGGCATAAATGGGAAATCACAAAATGTGCATAGGTGTTTCTTGTCATTGTGTGGATTTTATTATTTTATGCATTAAATAATATGTGTGTAATTTTCTTTTATTTATTTTTAATTTTTTTTAATTTTTTTTTAATTTTTGTAAAAATAGAAAATAAGTTTTAAAGGTAAAAAAAAATCGGACCTGGACTGAAATCCAGGCCCAAACAAAATTTCCCCCCCCTCCACAGCCCAATCCAAACACCCCAGGTCCGGTCCAACTCAAGAATAAACCAAACGACGACGTTTGGTCATATTTCATCAAAGGCCGTTGGATTAAATCAATCCAACGGCTGATATTCCACACCCTTACCCGTAACCCCTACCCGACCCATTGCCCCAATTAAGCCCGACCCCAACATTAAACCAAACGACATCGTTTGGTTAAATGAACTGATCCTGGCCGTGGATCATGTTTGAAATGACGGTCATTATCAATCCACCCCACCCCTATATAAACCCCAAATCCATACCCCGGCCCCCTAACGAAGCACCCCCCCTCTCCTGTTCATCATCGTCTTTGAAGACGATACCCCTAACCCTAGCCGCCCTAACTCCCCATCGCCTGAAACCTGGCGGCAACAACGCTGCCGGTCACCACCTTAACTCCCCTGAACCCCCTGACCATCCTCTATCCAAATCTGGTAGCCACTAAGTTCGAATCCTCCTGGAGTTTCTCGAATCTTCATTTGAAGATTCGAGCCAAACTCAGATCCAAACCCAACCGTCTCCGATGGTTTCCAAATCAACACCATAGCACCCCCTAACCCGCCTCGTTATGGATCTGTTGTTTGTTTGGCTCGAATCACCTCAGAGCTTCTCGAATCTTCATCTGAAGATTCGAGCTAAACATGAACTCACCCAGATCTGTCTCAAATTCACACCCAATGACCCCTAGGCCTCCCTCACCCCTAAGTCATCTTTGGTTCTTTTCGAATCTGCCCAGATTTGGTCGAACCCTAAATCTGAGAAAAATGAAACCCTAAAATGCCAACTCGTGGAATCTGTCCAATTAAATGAGGGATTGAGGTCTAAGAGACTTTAATCGAGGTATTCTCAATTGAGAATACTTCGAATAAAGTTTGTTCAACCTCAAAAGGTCCGAATCCAAAGCTGAGTTTTGTCTGTGTAAGATTGAAGATTCAGAGGTATTTTTCTACTTCTTTTTATTTCCTACGTGTATATTGTTGCATATTTTAGTAGTCTGTGTAATTTTCCTAGTTGTTTATTTGATTCTGTCTCATACCCGTTCATGTGATCAAATAATGGCATTTGTCTCTGTTTGTTATGTTTGTTTACAATGTGTGTAATCGACTCGATTAAGTTCGTCAATTAGTTATATTATAAAATCTTGTTTCTGATAATGCTGATTGTAATAACCTGTTTACCTGTTTTTGATTGATTATTATCATTTTGTTGTAATCAGTTAATTAGTTCTTGCCAATTAGTTGGTTCTTGTTTAATAAGTCAGAAAGTTTATCAAACATTTGTGTATTGATTTCTGAGCAGTTGGTTTCAGGCAGTGTCAATACTGACAATGCTCCTGCATTTGTTTGATTTTAGTTCTATTTCAAAATCAGTTCAAATTGTTCTGTTGTTTAGTGTGATGTTATTGTGATGTTGGGTTTAAATTCAATTTCACAAGTTTTGATTAGATACAATTGTGTTAGAAGGTTGCATTCTCAGTTAAGATTCAGTCCAGAGCTTAAGAAAATTGGTTATAGATGTTTAAATCAGAAAGCAGGTTGATAATCAAGTTTAAACAGATTATAAAATCTGTTTTGTATCAGATTCTGATTTTTGTATTAAGGGCAGTAATAACAGTAGGATTTCAGGGGTATTTCTGGGATAGAAACAATAGGAATAATATGTTAGTATTAGTGTGTTATAGTGGAATGTTGATGGCTATAATTTAATGTAATAATGGGAAACCAAGGGAAGTGGAAGGGCTGAAAATCAGGAAAAGTTTTACTTAATGGGATTTAAAGTAATAAAGCAGAACTTTAGTGGGATTTTCTGATTTTAAAAGAAAGAAGGGGTCCGGGCAGCATTAGAGGGCAGAGTTATATAAGAGAGGAGTTGGGACTGATTTGAAGGGAGAGAAACATACACAGAAAAAAGGAAGAGAATCAGATAGAGAGAGAGAAGAATCTGAAAATTAGGAGATACACACAGAGAGAAAAGAGACACAAGAAAAACTGGAAAAAAAAAATCAGAAACAAAAATCTGAAAAGGAGGAAGAAAACAGAAAAAGAAATAGAAAAGAGAACACTCACACACACACAGAATCTGAAACAGATATAGAAGAAGGAAAGAAAATCAGAAACATAGTTTTCTTTGAACCTGTCCGGGTCTGTTTGTTGATATTGCTTGGGTTAAATCTGAAATTTTTCTTAAAATTCTTTTATTGTTCGTCTGGTTCCAAGGGTCTTGTTATTTTGCTCAAATCTGCTGAATTATTTGGCAATTTCTGCTGATTTTGTTGCTGTCGCTACTGCTGAAATTTGCCTCTTTTACCCTCATTTCCAGGTATATATCTTTAGACTCGTGCTATGGAAAATTTCAACATTGCAAAAATGAATGAAGTTTGGAATTAATATTATGTCTTCTACTCGTTTAAGTCTATTAGTTTAAATTGCAGTTTTGTTTCAGTTGGTTAATATAGTAGTATATTTGACATGATGACTATTAGTTAATCATTCCCTTTTGAAGTTCGTATAAGTGTTGTAATAATGTTATCTATTTCAAAATTTCATTAAAGTATAGTTATGATTGAATTGTCAAGATAGGGAACATGGCATAAAGTTGGCCATTAGTTAAGTCTTGTGACATTGTTAGTTAGGTACAGAATAGTATAGAAATATCAAGAAAATACATTATTAGCCTATTTTGTTAATTATTTGGTTGTTGTTTAAGGCTAGATGATGTTGGTTGCATTTTGTTCATATATGGCGTAATAATGGTTATGTTTATAATCAATAGTTGAAAGGTGCATTGATAAAGTCCGTTATGTTCACAATGTTGGAATATGGCGAATGGTGTAGGGGTATATTCATGTTATATGTGATATCGTCTTATTAAGTCAACAGGTAGATTAGTTCTCTTTCTTAATAACAAATGACCTAGTTATTTGAATGCAATCAACTCATTTCTTTAAAAATAATGTAAAAGATAAGTCAACAATTTTTACAACGTGTAAAGTTAGTGTTTGCCAATAGTTCGCATAGGTTGAGAATAAAAATTGGTTTGATTATGTATATCCCAAACTCAATCATAAGCAGAATTAACCAAAATAATCATGCCTATTGGATTAAGAACAAGTGATGTAGAAGGAGATTAGGCTTATAAATTGTAACAATTTTAAGAATGTAAAATAGCATTCGCTACAAATAGAATAATGAAAATTCTTCGAAAATATCGCTTCCTTTCATAAATTAATTTTTTTTAGTTTTATACGCAATTCACTTTTTGGATATACACATATTGTATTTACGAGAAAAATGGTAGTATTAATCACACGTTGTTTATTTTTTACTCTTTAAATTTGAATGGCTTGGAGGAATATAATTCACACGCGAAAAATATAATTCGCGGTCAACACTTAATAAATTGTGAATTCTTTTCAAAGAATTTAAAGGCATCTCAAATAGGGATTTCTCATGACTTTCACATAAAAATGTATGGATGTAATAAACAATTTGTAGAAAATTTATACTACCATCAAGAATATTTTTCGTGATTAGGGATACGTTCGCGTGACCTGATTATATTTCTAAAAGCAATTCGGATTATGCGTTCGCGCAACTTCGAGCGAACATTTAATAAAAAGGGGTTCTTCGGAGAATATCTAATTTCATATAACCCGAGATGTGTGGTTCACTATTTAATTATACAAGAGCGACGAACGTTCTTAATTTTATTCTAAGCATGATTTCGAACATAAGTCTATTTTTATAATAAAAATAAACAAAAAAAATATTATCAATCTTATTGTGTACACGTATACGTGACACGATTCTTCACGTTCATAAAAAATATATAACACGAATATACATACGCGTGATTCGTTTAAGGGTCTATAATTATAAACAATCTAAGGCGGTAACAGAATTATATAACAACAGAAAAATTTATTTAGTAAATCAAGATAATTAAGCCAAGTATAAAAAATGGTTAAGCGACCGTGCTAGAACCACGGAATTCGGGAATGCCTAACACCTTCTCCCGAATTAACAGAATTCCTTACTCGGATTTCTGGTTCGCAGAATAACAAACAGAGTCATATTTTCCTCGATTCGGGATTAAAACCGGTGACTTGGGACGCCTTAAAAATTCCCAGGTGGCGACTCTGAAACAAACAAACAAATCCCGTTTCGACTGTCCTTTAATTGGAGAAAACTCCTTTGCACCCTCGCTGGGGCGGAAAGAGGAGGTGTGACAAATTGCTAACTTGAAATGTATTCCCTGCTCTCCAGGGGGGCTCTTGACTACTAACTTGAAAATCAAAGGTTAAATTTTATCTTAAGAGTGACAACTTTTATGGCTGAATTATACTACCCTACAACAGAATTTATGCTAAATGTTGTTATCTAATCGAAATCTTAAAGCTAAGTCACATTATTCAGGAGGGTCCTGAAAACTCCTAATTGAATCTTATCTCGAACATGCAAACTTCTAAACCAGCTTATATTCCTTCGGGATACATTTATGCTAGATTACGCTATTTCTAAACTAGGTCCCATTTTCCAGGAGGGTCCTAAAAATCAAAAATAAAACCTTTTTGGTGATTGTCTTTCTCCGCGGAGGGTTTCTCCGGAACAACTGAAATTTCCTGCCCCTGTTTTAATCAAAGAAAAATTTTGTCAGTTTAAAAATGTGGTGGTTAATTTGTGGCCTTGACTTTGAGGGCGATTGCTCCTTCACCTCCCATGATAACTGATTTCCGCTCGAGGACCTTGCTTGCTTTTGGACTAACCACTTTCTCTGTCATCCTTATCACACAAAATACCCCTTCTCCGTTCAGACCCAATTCCCTTTATCTATTGCATTGCTCATGAACTGACATTTACCAACCTTTATGTTTCACATGAATCCCAAAGCACGTCAATTGTCGTCCACTCAATGTGCATGATGTTCTTTCCTGACTTAACCCACTAGTATTGGCCTTGAGGTCTATTGCTCCTTCACTTGCCATGATAACTTTGATTTCCACTCGAAGACCTTGCTAACCACTTTCTCTGTCATCCTTATCACAGAAAATACCTCTTCTCCGTTCAGACCCAATACCCTCTATCTGTTGTGTTGCTCATGAACTGATATTTACCAAACCTTTGTGTCTCACATGAATCCCAAAGTGCGCCAATTGCCACCCACTCAGTACGTATGTTGTATTTTCTTGCTTAAACCACTAGACTTGGCCTTGAGGTCTATTGCTCCTTCACTTGCCATGATAACTTTAATTTCTGCTTGGAAGACCTTGCTTATCACTGGTTAACCACTTTCTTTGTTAATCTTATCACGGAAAATACCTTTCATCAGTTCACCCTACACCCTCCATCTGTTGCACTGTTCACGAATTGAAATATACCAAACCTTTGTATTTCTCATGGACCCCAAAGCATGTTGATTGCTACCAACTTAGTGCGCTTGTTGTTCTTTCCTAACTTATGCCACTTTGATGTGCTGGCTAGATCCCGTTTTGTACAATTGGAAAGCTGGTGGCAAATTTTGAAGTCATTTCTCACTTATTCTGACCAAACAGATTTAGGAAGAAGAAGTAAACAAGATAAAAGGAACAGATTAAAGGATAAAGGAAAGAGATGATTCCTAACATGAAAACTACAAAGTAGAAACCTATCAGATGTGGATACCAACTCTAATGACCATAACATGCACATGTTGATTAAGTAGCCTAATCTGTCAAATAAGTCTGATGTTCAACTCTTGTTATACCCCTGAACTGTGAAACTGGACTTCAATGCTCCGATTATCCAATCTGATTCACAATCCTTATTCGACTTGTACTGCCCGAAGGGTTTTCACCATCAAACGTCCCTCATTCTGTTCTTTCTCTCAACTTATCATCGCCTTACGGTGACCGCGTGGGTTTTCACCAATAAGACTCTCATTTTTAACATTTTTTAGCTCCCGTCGCCTTACGGTACCTGTGAGGGTTTTCACCAATAAGACTCTCTCATTTTCATTATTTTTCTGCTTGGACCAGAGTGTTGCCCCCGATATGAATTACCTCTCCTTGCTTGACTTGGCACCTCTCGAACACTGATTGGAAGGTCTTTCTTTGGACCGTAACGTGGGCTTTTGGATAGGGTTAAAAAATAAAGGATATCAAAGGCTCAAAACAATTCACATGGGTTCAAAATTACAACTTTCGGAATCAGATTTCTTACAATAACCACAACTTCTGCCCCAGTTTCTTGTTTGGGGACTTTTGGATTTTTATTTTGATGAGACCGAACCGTGAGGCTGCCTACGTATCCTTAAAAGGAATCAGGTCGAACGTAGTTCATATCATAGGAATTACTTTGTTGTTGTGATTTTCTCTTTTCTCTTTCTTTTCTTTCTCTTTTTTGCTTTCTTTTTCTCTTTTTGTTGTTTTTCTTCTTTTTTTCCTTTTCATTCTTTTCTTTCTCTTTTCATTCTTTCTTTCTCTTTTTCTCTTTTCTTTCTCTTTTCTTTTTCTTCTTTTACTTATCTTTTGCGCTTGTATTTCTGAACTTTGCTACTGATTCCAAAAGAGGGGTAGGAAAGAAAATAAATGAGGCTCACAGGGGTAACGAAGGATAAAGTGTTTAGATAGCAGAACAAAATGCTTTCGTCATTCCAATCTTTAAAACATGCCAAGTACAAACAACACAATTAAACTAACCAAGGAAAACATTCGTCACACCTTTTGATTGTATCAGACTTGATGACCATATCCACACATTCGCCTTCCACATATGTTACATACAAAGCACAATTTGACAACACTCTCATTCTCACTACCACGAACGCCCCCTACATATTTGGGAAAAACTTGTCGTTATCTTCACCCGATGCAGCATGATGCATTTCAATAGTGTATTTTTATGTTTTATCTGCCCCAGTCTCACATAATTCGGGCTTGAAGTGATCTCAAAATGCCTTCACTTATTTCCCTCAAATGTCCCTACATCTTCAACATTGTTTCGTTGCTTCATGACTAAACTGACTTTTAAAACCAGGCTGAAAATTACGCGTGCATATCATGTTACTAGAGTCAACAGGAAAAGAAATATAAAAGGAAAAGAGAACTAAACAAAAATGACTAGAAATAACAGAAAACAGAAAATTACATTAGACAGATGGTGAAAGGGTTTGGACAACAAAACAGACAAACTAGACTGGGGTTACAAACCTAGAACAAACCTAGAAAACACTAAGTTAGATAATACGACTAAAGGAACTAGACAAAATAAAGGATAGAAGGATTTGAGTCACAAGACAATATCCGGATTACAACCCAGCAACAACCCGGACAACAGAAATGACAACAAACTAAATCACCAAGCTCCTCTCCGACTGACCAAGAAATGGAACGTCTTTCCAATTACCAAGCGTGGTATCTTAGCCATTGAATTCTGCATCAACAATACTAGGACCTCCACAAGTCTTCATCACATTATTCTTAACAAATTGCTTTTGGGTTCCTTTTGCTGGATCGTTCTTAAGATCAACCCCTGATAGCGCTGAAAGCTTAGTAGCACGTGGACCTCCGAGTCTTCCATATGAATTCTCACATTCCTTTCCAAAATAAACTATACCCACCATATGCGCCTCATTATGCACAGGCGATGGACTTTGGCTAGTGTCTGTTGCATCTGGATTTTGCACGACAATGTCGCCTGCATCAATAAACTTATGAATTGCTTTCTTCAGATTCCAACACTTCTCTATGTTATTCCCCGGGGCATCTGAGCAATATGCGCACCTTTAAGAAAAATCAAACTTCTTTGACAGAGGGTTTGGCATTTTTATATGAATCAGCTTCAACATGTCCAATTGTTTCAACTTTTGTAACGACCCGACCGGTCGTTTTGAGCTCCGGCGCGTCATTCAGCAGTTTGAGGCCATAAGCGGCTTCATCTCAGGTATATTGACTTGTTTGTATGGTCAGAACTAAAATTCAGGAAGTTTGGAGTCAAATCTAAATGGAAATTCTCATTTGAAAGCTTAATATTGAAGAAATGAACTAGGATTGGAATTTTGAGTAAACGACCTCGGAATTGAGATCTGAAGGTTCCAGAAGGTTCGTATGATGATTTCGAACTTGGGCGTATGCCCGGATCGGGTTTTGGATAACCCGGGAGCATTTTGGCGCCTATTGTGGAAGAAAGCATTTTAGAAGAAATTGCATCAGTTTGGTTTAAAATGCATTTCAGTGTTATTGATGTCCGTTTGGGATTCCGAGACTGGGAGTAGCTCCGTATGGTGATTCTGGATTTGGGAGCGCGATCGGAAGTGAATTCGGAGGTCCGTAGGTCATTTTGGAGCCGTTCGGCTAAAGATGGAAAATTGAAGGTTTTTGAGAAAATTTGGCCGGAAGTGAAAATTTTGATATCGGATTCAAAATGCGAATTTTATGGTTTGGATAGCTTCGTTAGGTTATTTGGGACTTAGGAGTGTGACCGGAATATCTTTGTGGTTAAATATATGAATTATGGGAAAAAATTGAAAAAATTTGATATTTAATATTGTTAAAGTTGACTTTGGTCAACACTTTTGGTAAACGGACCTGGACCCGTGATTTTTTGATATCGAAAGGTCCATAGAAAAATATGGTAGTTGAACGTGTTTCCGAAATCGAATTCCGAGGTCCCAGGCCCGAGAAATGAATTTTTTCGTGAAATTGTTTTCTGAAAATGTTTAAGGAAAATGAAAATGAAATTTGATCAGAAAGTAATGGTATCGGGCTCGTATTTTGGTTCTGACGCCCGGTACAGGTCATATATGTTGGTTAAGCGCTTCCTGTAAAGTTTGGTTACAAACGGACGTTGTTTGACGGGTTTCGACCTTAAATTGGAAAATTTGAATGTTTATGAAATTTGAAAGAATTCTTGGATTTAAGGCTCAAATCATTGATTTTGATGTTATTTTGGCGATTTGATCGCTCGAGCAAGTTCGTGTGATGTTTTAGAGTCAGTGTTCATATTTGGTTTGGAGCCCCGAGGGCTCGGGAGTGTTTCGGAGGTGTCTCAGAGTGATTTCGGACTTGGGAAAAATTGCAGAAAATTCTGGTGTGCCCAGAAAATTTTAGGTGCGAGTAGTCCAGTTTGGAAGCTCATATCTTGTAATCTATAACAAATCAGAAAAAGTGCAAAACATGAAAGTTGTAGCCCACACATTCTAGTTTTCGGAAAGTTCAACCATTTGCGATTTGGATATCATCTCAGAAAGTTACGATGGATCGTAAAGGGCTGCTTGAGCAATTTCGGTAGAATTTACGATGCACTTTAGAAGCTCATATCTCGGGATATATAAACAGTTATATGATGTAAAACCTATCCAATTAAATATCTTTGAGTCTAGTTTCTAAATCTTCAATCCGTTTGTCATTTGGATATTTAGACAAGACGTTATGGGTGTTTAAACAGAAGGTGTCCGACAAGGAACAATTTTAATAGGATGTACAACTTGTACAACACAAGTGCAAGGTACAACTCGACGAAGCACAGACAGATTCTTTTATTCACGGATTTAGCTCACTTTTCTTCATTTCTTCAAAGTATGGACGATTTTTGGGGAGCTTCAAGAGGGGATTTTCATCATCAATGTGAAGGTAAGTTATCCCCACCTATTTTGAGTTAAGTACATCAATTATGTATGGATTTGAGCATGAAAACTGTAGAAAAATTGAGGATTTAAGCCTAGGGATTTGAAAATAAGATTTGGTGATTTGAGGGGTCAAATGAACTCCGATTTTGGTAAATTTTATATGTACGGACTCGTGGTGAGACGAGGAATCTGGTGATGTGACCTTCGTAATTTTTCGAGAAGTGGACCCGGGGCTCAGGTTTTGCAAATTTCGTGATTTTCAATATTTTCGAGTCTTTTCGATTAGGTTATATTCCCTTAGCCTATTGTAATATATTCCTTGTGGTTTTGGCAAGATTCGACGCGCGAGGAGGTCGATTCGAAAGGAAAGGGCATCGCGGAGTAGACTTTTGGCCATCTTGAGGTGAGTAATAGATGTAAATGTTGTTCTGAGGGTTTGAAACCCCGGACTTTCACATCGTAATGTTATATTGAGGCATGACACGCACTCCATGGCGAGTGCGGGGTCGGATACTATTGGGGATTGTGACTTGGTCCATCCTGTGTGATGTTTATACTATACTGGTGATTGATACACATACTTCATTGATATTACTGGGCTTGATGCCATGTTTGGGGCCTTGTGCCGATTTGTAAAATCCTTCGAGGATTGATATTACTGCTTAGCATGATTTGCATATCATTTAATTTCAGTCCAAGGTTTTAAATGTTGTTTTGCAAACTCAGCCATAATTCTAAGTGTTGAAAATTTAAATGATATTTTTAAATGTATTCCGGGCTGGGAACTTCTGTTTTGTAAATGCCCAAGGGGCTTATTATATTATTTTCTGGACTGATTATAAAGTGACTTGAAACAGTGGTAACAATGACACTGTGTGATATACTTGAAACAATGGTAACAATGACACTGTGTGGTATACTTGATACAGTGGTAACAATGACACTGTGTGATATACTTGAAATAATGGTAACAATGACACTGGATGATATACTCGAACAGTGGTAACAATGGCACTGTATGACATAAATTGGTCAGGTAACAATGGCTGACCGGTCAGGTAACAATGACTGACCAAGATATTGCGCTTGGGCTGTAGGAGCCCCTCCGGAGTCTGTACACACCCCCGGTGAGCGTCGTCGGCGATAAATAAATATGGATGGCTCGGGGTGCACGCCGCAGTGGGTACTGAAATATACATATGCATTGCATTGCATTCATGTAATTGTATTTATACTGGTGTTTAGCTGCTCAGTTCCATATGTTGTTGTATATTCGGATTGTAGTTTACTTTGTGTATTTACTGGATTTTCTTATCTTCGGACTGTAGTTACTTTTATTACTCACTGGGTCGGAGTACTCACTTTACTCCATGCACCTTGTGTGCAGATCCAGGGCAGTCTCAGGCTCAGTAGATCCAGTTGATCAGCAGATCCAGCCTCTGGAGTATCGAGGTAGTTGCACGGCGTTCGCAGCCATTGATCTTCTCCCTCCTATCCTATCTCTTTATTTCCGCATTATCGGACTTTGGATATACCGTGTATTAGGATGATATTCTGTATTCTAGAGGCTCAGATTCGTGACACCGGGTCCTAGTGAGATTATATTGTGTATTTTGTTAAAATCTTCAGTACTTTAATCTTGCTTAATTGATATTTCTTTCCGCTATTTTTGATAAATTGGGTTAAGTGTTGAATAATGGTGGGCTTGCCTAGTAGTGTGATGGGCGCCATCACGACCGGGATTTGGGTCGCGACAACTTTTGGAACAAACTGGCATATGATTCTTCAATAGGGGTGAAAGCCTTTTCGTTTTTCAGCAACCTCTCATTCTTAAATGCTTGATTGGGCTGGAAACCTGATCCAGGGGGATTTTGACAGGCTCGTGGGGGCGGGTAAGACATTTAGGGAAGTGGTGTGGGCCATCGCAGGCCTTGTGGGTGTGGAGCATATGGTGGTGCATTGTGGACAGGGTACTGGGAAAGTGATGTACGACTTTGGGAGTTCTATGGGGAGAAGTAGCATTGGGGAGGATTACAAGCATATCCACGAGGTTGACATTGTGGCTGAAAGCGTTTAGCAAGAACGACCACTAGACCCTGTCGTCGGCGGGGCTCACCAACATCTTTTCTATCAACGTGAGGATTATCCCGAGTAATTTGTTCGTTCCATCTGAGCCAAAAATCCCTAAAACTTTTCTTGGGTTTCTTTCCATTTGAGATAGGGAGGAGCGGTCTGGAACAACACCTGATCTGTATTAAAAGTATCGAACAAAATCATGAGCCATGTCACCCAATGTAGGCCACTTACCAACATCTTGACGATTATGCCATTCCAAAACTGCCCCATTCAGGCTCTCACTGAAGTACGCCATCAACAAATCATCTTTCTCGCCAACACTTCTCATTTTACTGCAATAATCCCTCAAATGGGCTACCGTATCCCCACACCTATCATACAAGTTAAACTTTGGCACTTTAAATCCCGCAGGCAGACGAACGTCGGGGGACATAGACAATTCTTTGTAAGACATGCTACCTTGGTCTCCCATTCCTTGCTTGTTCTTTAAGGACTGTTCTATGCCTTTCGGCCTCCTGGGTATCCCATCTCGCCCTTTTCTTCCTGTGAACATTTCAGTTTCAACATGAGGTTCATCCCGTGGGCCCTGCTTGTATGAGTTAGGAACCTTGTGGGCAACCTTTGAGGAGTAATATTGGGCATCGTGAGCTTTGATTGGGTGTTCATTGTTGGGATGGTGGATAAGACAGGAGGGCAATTTTTGGGAAAGGTAATTGGAAGATGAGTGACGCAGCTACTAGGGTGGTTGGGAAAGCCATGATAAACGGGTGGATCTGGAGAGTATGGGGGATCATCTGGCACTGTGACCGGTGTTTGGGTAAGGGTAGTATTTAGAAAGCTAGGTGGTGGCGGGGGTGGTGCCTTCCCAATCATCCAGGCCTGATACATGTCCGCCATGAGTTGTCTTAACATCCTCACCTCTTCACCCAACCCATTGTCCTGTTCAACCAATTGCTTTTGGGCACCTTTATCAACTAACTCAGTTTTGTTTTTTCCTGCCATTGTCTTTTAACTTTATGTTGTGGAGAGGAGTTATTGCTTCGAGAACCACAAACCAACCATCTTTCTAATATGAAGATATAACAAAATAAAGTCATCACGTTAGCGTTAGGACATTTAACATAAGATAATCTCACTTTATGTGCAATGCACCTAGCCACAAATATCGGTTCTAAAATGACTTTGAGGGTATGAAGGTCATTTGGCAACATCCCAATTTGTTCATTTCAACCTCTCTTTTCTTTGTTTTTTTCTAGCACTTGCTTGATCATTTTCCTTCCTCTTTTTCTAATTTCACTCTTTTCTTTCCTCTCATTTCTCACATCCCACAATTTCATCTCTTTTTTTCTTTTTTTTTCTTTTCTTTTAACAGTAAAAAAATAATTCGATCGAACCCTATGTAGGTTGACTACGTATCAGGGCCCCGCATGAATCAGATCTTTGCGTAGTTTTGGAAGATCAGGAATAAAGGAAACAAACTGACGTTCTCTGTTTCTTTTTCTTTTTCTTTTTACCTTAATGACTACTCTGCTAAGAAAAGAGAAATAAATGAAGCAATTTTTTTTTTTTTTGAATTTTCTAAACTTAATGTTCTATAACCTATTTTAAACTCAAGCTTAATGGATTTTTTTCTTTTCTTTGAAACAAATACTCTATTAAGGAAAAACTCCGGAAGAGAAAGATATTTTTGATTCCTTTTTTTAGGAAGAAAATCTAAAGAGTGAACTACAGAAAAATATTTAGAATTTTCATTTGATATTCTGATGCAAGGTTTCGAAACAAGAAATGAAAAAGATAAAACAAAATATTTTTCGATTTCAATTTTGATTGCCTAAAAAAGAATTTGTAATGATAACAAAGGATAAAGTATGTTTTTTTTCTATGTACAATATCCTAAAGTTCTAATGAAAATAAAAAGAAATTTGTTTTTTCATTTTTCACTATTTTTCCCAAGAAGCACCTCAAAAGAAAATCTTTTTGGATTTTGGAATTAGTATCTTAAAGAAGGATTTTAAAGAATTACTAAAAGAAAATTCAGTTTTTTTCTTTTTTTGAATTTTGGTCCCAATATAGTAGAGGAAATATAAAAATAATTCATTTTAAGTCTTAGATATTTATTGCCTAAAGGAAAACAATCTCAAAGGAGAATTTTTTTTATTTCTTATAACAAAAACGCAAAATTTCTTCTTTTTTTGTAGAATTTTCGACTCGTAACACATTTTCACATACAAAATAAGAAATACAATAACAAAAGACTCGACAAACTTAACCTGACTATTACAAACTCTAAAATCACCTAAAAGACTAAATACTACTAGGACTAGAAAATAAAACAAAAACAATTGACTCAAAATCATAAAATGGCTCCTCGAGCAACTCCTGAATGCAGTGATCCTGGGGTATCTGTCATGCTCAAACTCCAGTAAGTAGATCCACACCTGTATGAGAAAACTTAAACTAGCTTATGTGAGACAATAACATTCCCTAAGACACATGCAAGACATGATTGGGGCTATTTTTGCAAAATGACTTATTTGTCAAAAAGTGGTTAGAAGTGCAAAAATTGGCTAAGACCCCGCAAAGCCAAGAACCTAAGATTAACTAGGAAGACCAGACTCTATGTGGGCTGCCTACGTATCACGCCCCGAAAGACGAGAATCAGGTATGCGTAGTTCGGGCAGATTGGATACGGGCGAGAATTAAAACAAAAACAACAAATTTAGAGAAAAATATATTTTTTGCCTTCCCTGAAAATGATGAAACATGCAACATCTTTTTTAAGATTTTATTTTTCCTTCTTTTTTGGATTTTTGATTTTCAGAAAATGATGAAAAAGTGCAAAATCTTTTTTTTTTTTGAATTTTCAAGCCTTTTTTTAACAAAAATGTGACAGAAAACATAATTGGGCCCTATTCGCTTTATCTTCACACTTCACCCTCTCTTTTTCTTTTTTCTTTTTTTTCATTTTTTCATTTGCCCACAACTATCATTGGTCCGCCAAATGACCCTTTTACCCTTAAAGAAATGCAACATGTAGCACATAGGATGCATCAAGATGGTCTGTTATTTCGGGCACACCTGTCCTAGATGGACCCAACCCCTGTGTTGAGTCCCCTAAGTCAAATGCACATTATGCAAGCAAGCGTTCCTACTAGGGATCCGGTATGAGGTCTTGTTGTACTAGGTTCAAACCTGGGTTTATTGTTCTAGACCTGGCTTACCCGAGCGGACAGCTCGAGCCAAGAGGGGGCAGCGTACCGGGAATACAGAAGCTTCACCGGCTTTGCAACTTGTCTGAACCTCGTTCTAAATTTGGGATATGACTCTAACAGAAAAGAAGCCACACGAAGTGCACACTTCTTCATGATTTTGAAGACTCAGAAAGAGGAGGGATTTCGCAACAGTTTATATACAGTTCACGGAATATCAAAGCGGTAAAAGCAATCAATTAGCACATTAGGCCCAAATCATGTAACAAAATCAGATAATTGACAAAGCCAACTATAACAATTATTCTAAGCTCGAATTCTTGAACCCTGAACCAGAGATTCTGGGTTCGATCCCCAGCAGAGTCGCCAGAGCTGTCACACCTCCTCTTTTCCTACACCCTGGGAGGGAGTGTATAAGGGAGTTTTTCCAACATAAAGTGACAATCGAAACGGGATTATTTTATTTAAAATTAGAGTCACCACTTGGGATAATTTATGGTGTCCCAAGTCATCGGTTCAAATCCCGAATCGAGGAAAAGGTTGACTTTGTATTACAGTCCGCGAACCAGAAATACGGGTAAGGAATTCTGTTAACCCGGGAGAAGGTGTTAGGCATTCCCGAGTTCTGTGGTTCTAGTACGGTCGCTCAACTGTTATATTCAGCTTAATTATCTGATTTTAAACAATTATGAACCTATGCGCAAATTTTAACTTATTAACCGCTTTTAATTATTTTCAGGAAGATTCAACATTATTTAAAACACGCCTTGAACCACGCCACATGAAATGCACCCAGGGTCCACGACATATTTTATTTAATGTTGTCGAGAATTGGAGTTGGGTCACACGAAATGCACATCCGAGTTTAGAGAAATTAATTTAAGTAGCGCGCCTAAAGCAACTAGCGCGTGTTCATAATTGAATTGTTTCTTCCTAACAAATAACTTTGAGATTATTACGGTCATGGATCATGGACCTGGGATGAGTTGGAGGCCACATTATGGTTTGGCTATTTGAAATTATTCGTTATGGAGGAAAGAGAAAGGAGAAAAGTTTTTATTAATATGTTCATGCCTTGAAGCCCTTAAAATGCTAACCAACCAAAGTGACATATGCCCGAATCTTTATCTAGTTTATCCAGGACCCAACCGATTATCTTTAAAAGAGTGTGCCCATCCTACTCCCCAAATTAAATGAAAATCCCTCATTCTGATTCTCTCAAATATCAAATAACACAATAGCCCTATCAATAATCAGGAAAGATAACATCAATTGGGTTAGAGAAGAGAATTATTAAGCTATGGAAATATCGTGCTTGCATTTAGCGTGTAGGTGAACAACTCACAGTCTTGAGCATTCGTTAATCTAGCTTCAAATACACTAAGTAAATCAAAAGAACAAACAAAGCAATTGAATGGGGAATAACCAGGAAAATAATATCTTGACAAATCATAAAAGAAAATATCTAACTAATGAGCAACAACAGTTAAGAAATAGAGGTTCATAGAGGAAGGTGAAGAAAATGAACCTTTGAGTGAAATAAAGTTCTTTCATTTGCTTAAAATTTACAGTATCTAAAATCAACGGCGGATGAGCTTAAACCGAGAAAGCTGAAAACTTTGACAGAAACTAGACCCGAAACTTCAAACGACCTCGTCGGAACCTCGGACCGGCGAACTCGAACATCGCCTCATTTTGAAAACGGTTTTAGAACTGGGTTTGGACTGATTTTGAAGTTGTTTTGCTGGTGATTTCTAGCTTCGTTTTGGTCTAGGAAACCATGGCAGCAGGTCGCTTATTCTATGAAGAAGAAGATCAGTAGATGGAATATGTGGTAGGTTCGATCTGCATCTGTCAGCTTTAGGTCCTCTGTCAGCCTTTTCTTATGGCTTTTTGTGTGTCGGTTTCGCTAATTGTATGTATTTTCACTAATCCTCTTTGAAACGGCTGCCTCTTGATTTTTTAGGGTGTTCTCTTTATATAGAGTCTAGATTTCGGTTATTATTTTTGTGTATTTTTCAATTAGTCCCTGGGTCTTTTGTGTTAAGTCCTTAGGGTTTTTTTTTATTTATTTTTGGTTCCAAAGAAGAGTGTAGAAGAGTCCCTAGGCTTAATGAACTAATCCGAATTGGGCTCTAAAGCTCTTGAAATTGTGATCCAACACCTTAATTGACTTCTTTTAAAATAAGATAAAAATACTACACAATGCAAAAGCTAACATGAAACTATTATGTATTTTTGTATTTTCAAGATTATGTAAAGATAAAATAAAGGTACTATTTTTGTATATTTTTTATTTATTTAAATTTATGAAAGATACGTAAGCTAAAAAAAATTTGTTTGTAATTTTCCATTTTTATGATGAAAATAAAGTATGGAAGTTAAAAATAGTTGAAATAGCTATATTAAGCCTAAATTAAATATTTACATGCTAAAATATGAAAATTCTCGGGGAGGGTAAAAAATCACATGTCTACGGCTGCCCCTCTTTGACTGGAAATATGAAGTATTTTCAGACAAAGAACGACTAGACAGATTTTTTGACCCGACCCTTATTTGGAGAGACTAAAACTAAGAGAGAGAGGAATGTGACCGGCCTCTGGTATCTGAGCTGCCTACATATCCTTGGCTATAAAGGAATCAAGCCATGTATAGTTCAGAGGTGAGTGAGATGATGGAGTGTGCCGAGGTGGAGAGCCGGTCGAGGTGCCGTTCAGTCGAGGTCCCGGTCCATGGTTCCGTTATTACATCAAAATCATCATAAAAAAAACTAACTAAGCTTGTCAACTACAAATTACAAGATTCCTATCTATATCTTCAAACTTGATCTTGTGATTCTTGTTGCTTTGTTGACTTGTATTCTCCTAGTGAAATCCCTTTGTTGCCGACTTGAATTGTAATCTGAGATGTTTTTCCTTTTCTTCAGGTGGACGCTTGATTGTTGACCTCGAACTGTATTCCCGTGCTCTCCAGGTGGGCACCTGACTGCTAACTTGAAATGTATTCCCTGCTCTCCAGACGGGCTAACTGCTAACTTGAAATGTATTCCCTGCTCTCCAGGCGGGCTCCTGATTGCTGACTTGAAATGTATTCCCTGCTCTCCAGGCGGGCTCCTGACTGCTGAACTTGAAAAGTATTCTCTGCTCTTCAGGCGGGCTCCTGACTGCTGACTTGAATGTATTCCCTACTCTCCAGGCGGGCTCCTGACTGCTTACTTGAAAAGTATTCCCTGCTCTCCAGGCAGGCTCCTAACTGCTAACTTGAAATGTATTCCCTACTCTTCAGGCGGGCTCCTGACTGCTGACTTGAAATGTATTCCCTACTCTTCAGGCGGGCTCCTGACTGCTGACTTGAAATGTATTCCCAATTTGGTGGCTGGGCACATATGTGAGTGTAAAACTAAATTATATTACCAAGTATTACTAAGAATTTGAAAGCTAGGTCCCATTATCCAGGGGGTCCTGACAACTCTTAATTAAATGACAATTTTAAATCTAAGTTATATCTTCTAAAGGTGTGACTTCTGCTAAATCTTGTTATCTAAAAAGGTCTTTAAACTACTCCACATTATCCAGGTGGGTCCTGAAAATCAAAGGTCAAATTTTATCTTAAGAGTGACAACTTTTATGGCTGAATTATACTACCCTACAGTAGAATTTATGCTAAATGTTGTTATCTAATCGAAATCTTAAAGCTAAGTCACATTATTCAGGAGGGTCCTGAAAACTCCTAATTGAATCTTATCTCGAACATGCAAAATTCTAAACTAGCTTATATTCCTTCGGGATACATTTATGCTAGATTACGCTATTTCTGAACTAGGTCCCATTTTCCAGGAGGGTCCTGAAAATTAAAAATCAAACCTGTTTGGTGACTGCCTTTCTCCGCGGAGGGTTTCTCCGAAACAACTGAAATTCCCACCCCCCTGTTTTAATCAAAGAAAAATTTTGTCAGTTTAAAAAATGTGGTGGTTAGTTTTTGGCCTTGACTTTGAGGGAGATTGCTCCTTCACCTCCCATGATAACTGATTTCCACTCAAGGACCTTGCTTGCTTATGGACTAACCACTTTCTCTGTCATCCTTATCACAGCAAATACCCTTTCTCCGTTCAGACCCAATTCCCTTTATATGTTGCATTGCTTATGAACTAATATTTACCAACCTTTGTGTTTCACATGAATCCCGAAGCACGTCAATTGTCGTCCACTCAATGTGCATGTTGTTCTTTCCTGACTTAACCCACTAGCATTGGCCTTGAGGTCTATTGCTCCTTCACTTGCCATGATAACTTTGATTTCCACTCGAAGACCTTGCTAACCACTTTCTCTGTCATCCTTATCACAGAAAATATCTCTTCTCCGTTCAGACCTAATACCCTCTATCTGTTGCATTGCTCATGAACTGACATTTACCAAACCTTTGTGTCTCACATGAATCCCAAAGTGTGCCAATTGCGACCCACTCAGTACGTATGTTGTTATTTCTTGATTAAACCACTAGCATTGGCCTTGAGGTCTATTGCTCCTTCACTTGCCATGATAACTTTGATTTCTGCTTGGAAGACCTTGCTTGTCACTGGTTAACCACTTTCTTTGTCAATCTTATCACGGAAAATACCTTTCATCCGTTCACCCTACACCCTCCATCTGTTGCACTGTTCACGAATTGAAATATACCAAACCTTTGTATTTCTCATGGACCCCAAAGCATGTTGATTGCTACCAACTCAGTGCGCTTGTTGTTCTTTCCTAACTTATGCCACTTTGATGTGCGGGCCAGATCCCGTTTTGTACAATAGGAAAGCTGGTCGCAAATTTTGAAGTCATTTCTCACTTATTCTGGCCAAACAGATTTAGGAAGAAGAAGTAAACAAGACAAAAGGAACAGAGTAAAGGACAAAGGAAAGAGATGATTCCTAACAAGAAAACTACAAAGTAGAAACCTATCAGATGTGGATACCAACTCTAATGACCATGACATGCACATGTTGATTAAGTGGCCTAATCTGTCAAACAAGTCTGATGTTCAACTCTTGTTATACCCCTGAACTGTGAAACTGGACTTCAATGCTCCGATTATCCAATCTGATTCACAATCCTTATTCGACTTGTACTGCTCGAAAGGTTTTCACCATCAAGCCTACCTCATTCTATTCTTTCTCTAAACTTACCATCTCCTTACGGTGCCCGCGTGGGCTTTCACCAATAAGACTCTCTCATTTTTAACATTTTTCAACTCTCGTTGCCTTACGGTACCTGTGAGGGTTTTCACCAATAAGACTCTCTCATTTTCATTATTTTTCTGCTTGGACCAGAGTGTTGCCCCCGATATGAATTACCTCTCCTTGCTTGACTTGGCACCTCTCGAAGACTGACCGGAAGGTCTTTCTTTGGACCGTAACGTGGGCTTTTGGTTAGGGTTAAAAAAGAAAGGATGTCAAAGGCTCAAAACAATTCACATGGGTTCAAAATTACAACTTTTGGAATCAGATTTCTTACAACAACCACAACTTCTACCCTAGTTTCTTGCTTGGGGACTTTTGGATTTTTATTTTGATGGGACCGAACCGTGAGGCTGCCTACGTATCCTTAAAATGAATCAGGTCGAACGTAGTTCATGTCAGAGGAATTACTTTGTTGTTGTGATTTTCTCTTTTCTCTTTCTTTTCTTTCTCTTTTTTGCTTTCTTTTTCTCTTTTTGTTGTTTTTCTTATTTTTTCCCTTTTCATTCTTTTCTTTCTCTTTTCATTCTTTCTTTCTCTTTTTCTCTTTTCTTTCTCTTTTTTTTCTTCCTTTACTTATCTTTTGCGGTTGCGTTTCTGAACTTTGCTACTGATTCCAAAAGAGGGGTAGGAAAGAAAATAAATGAGGCTCAAAGGGGTAACGAAGGATAAAGTGTTTAGATAGCAGAACAAAATGTCTTCGTCATTCCAATCTTCAAAACATGCCAAGTACAAACAACACAATTAAACTAACCAAGGAAAACATTCGTAACACCTTATGATTGTATCAGACTTGATGACCATATCCACACATTCGCCTTCCACATCTGTTACAGACAAAGCACAATTGGACAACACTCTCACTACCACGAACGACCCCCTACAAATTTGGGGAAAACTTGTCGTTTTCTTCACCCGATGCAGCATGATGCATTTCAATAGTGTATTTTTATGTTCTATCTGTCTCAGTTTCACACAATTCGAGCTTGAAGTGATCTCAAAATGCCTTCACTTATTTCCCTCAAATGTCCCTACATCTTCAACATTGTTTCGTTGCTTCGTGACTAAACTGACTTTTAAAACCAGGCTGAGAATTACGCGTGCATGTCATGTCACTAGAGTCAACAGGAAAAGGACTATAAAAGGAAAAGAGAACTAAACAAAAATGACTAAAAATAACAGAAAATAGAAAATTGCATTAGACAGATGGTGAAAGGGTTTGGACAACAAAACAGACAAACTAGACTGGGGTTAGAAACCTAGAAAACACTAAGTGAGATAATACGACTAAAGGAACTAGACAAAATAAAGGATAGAAGGATTTGAGCCACAAGATGATATCCGGATTACAACCCTGCAATAACCCGGACAACAGAAATGACAACAAACTAAACCACCAAGCTCCTCTCCGACTGACCAAGAAATGGAACATCTTTCCAATTACCAAGCGCGGTATCTTAGCCATTGAATTCTGCATCAGCAATACTAGGACCTCCACAAGTCTTCATCACATTATTCTTAACAAATTGCTTTTGGGTTCCTTTTTCCGGCTCGTTCTTAAGATCAACCCCTGATAGCGCTGAAAGCTTAATAGCACGTGGACCTCCGAGGCTTCCAGATGAATTCTCACATTCCTTTCCAAAATAAACCATACCCACCATATGCACCTCATTATGCACAGGCGATGGACTTTAGCTAGTGTCTGCTACATCTGGATTTTGCACGACAATGTCGCATGCATCAATAAGCTTATGAATTGCTTTCTTCAGATTCCAACACTTCTCTATGTTATGCCCCGGGGCATCTGAGCAATATGCGCACCTTTGAGAAAAATCAAACTTCTTTGATAGAGGGTTTGGCATTTTTATATGAATCGGCTTCAACATGTCCAATTGCTTCAACTTTTGGAACAAACTGGCATATGATTCTCCAATAAAGGTGAAATCCTTTTCTTTTTTCAGCAACCTCTCATTCTTAAATGCTTGATTGGGCCGGAAACCTTATCCATGGGGATTCGGCAGGCGCGTGGGGGCGGGTAAGACATTTGGGGAAGTGGTGTGGGCCATCGCGGGCCTTGTGGGTGAGGAGAATATGGTGGTGCATTGTGGACAGGGTACTAGGAAAGTGATGTACGACTTTGGGAGTTCTGTGGGGAGAAGTAGCATTGGGGGGATTACAAGCATATCCACGAGGTCGACATTGAGGCTGAAAGCGTTTAGCAAGAACGACCACTGGACCCTGTCGTCGATGGGGCTCTCCAACATCTTTTCTATCAATGGGAGGACTATCCCAAGCAATTTGTTCGTTCCATCCTAGCCAAAAATCCCTAAAACTTTTCTTGGGTTTCATTTCCATTTGAAATAAGGAGGAGCAGTCTGGAACAACACCTGATCTGTATAGAAAGTATCGAACAAAATCTTGAGCCATGTCACCCAATGTAGGCCACTTACCAACATCTTGACGATTATGCCATTCCAAAGCTGCCTCAGTCAGGCTCTCACTGAAGTATGCCATCAACAAATCATCTTTCTCGCCAACATTTCTCATTTTACTGCAATAATCCCTCAAATGGGCTACTGTATCCCCATACCCATCATACAAGTTAAACTTTGGCACTTTAAACCCCGCAGGCAGACGAACGTCGGGGACATAAACAATTCTTTGTAATACATGCTACCCTGGTCTCTTATTCCTTGGTTTTTCTTTAAGGACTGTTCTATGCCTTTCGGCCTCCTGGTGTCCCATCTCACCCTTTTCTTCCTGTGAACTTTTCAGTTTCAACATGAGGTTCATCCCGCGGGCCCTACTTGTATGATTTAGGAACCTTATGGGTAACCTTTGAGGGGTAATATTGGGCATCGTGAGCTTTGAGTGGGTGTTCATTGTTGGGGATGGTGGATAAGACAGGAGGACAATTTTTGGGAAAGGTAATTGGAAGATGAGTGACGGAGCTACTAGGGTGGTTGGGAAAGCCATGATAAGCGGGTGGATTTGGATAGTATGAGGGATCATCTGGCACTGTGACCGGTGTTTGGGTAAGGGTAGTATTTAGGAAGCTAGGTGGTGGCGGGGATGGTGCCTTCCCAATCATCCACGCCTGATACATGTCTGCCATGTGTTGTCTTAACATCTCACATATTCAACCAACCCATTGTCCTGTTCAACCAATTGCTTTTGGGCATCTGTATCAACTAACTCAGTTTTGTTGTTGTCTGCCATTGCCTTTTGACTTTATGTTGTGGAGAGGAGTTATTGCTTCGAGGACCACAAACCAACCACCTTTCTAATATGAAGATATAACAAAATGAAGCCATCACGTTAGCGTTAGGGCATTTAACATAAGATAATCTCACTTTATGTGCAATGCACCTAGCCACAATTATCGGTTCTAAAATGACTTCGAGGGTATGAAGGTCATTTGGCATCATCCCAATTTGTTCATTTCAACCTCTCTTTTCTTTGTTTTTTTCTATCACTTGCTTGATCATTTTCCTTCCTCTATTTCTAATTTCACTCTTTTCTTTTCTCTCATTTCTCACATCCCACAATATCATCTCTTTTTTTCTCTCTTTTTTTCTTTTTTTTTTCTTTTCTTTTAACAGTAAAAAAATGATTTGATCGAACCCTATGTAGGTTGCCTATGTATCATGGTCATGCATGAATCAGATCTTTGCATAGTTCTGGAAGATCAGGAATAAAGGAAACAAACTGACGTTCTCTATTTCTTTTTCTTTTTACCTTAATGACTACTCTGCTGAGAAAAGAGAAATAAATGAAGCAAATATTTTTTTTAATTTTCTAAACTTAATGTTCTATAACCTATTTTAAACTCAAGCTTAATGGATTTTTTTCTTTTCTTTGAAACAAATACTCTATTAAGGAAAAACTCCGGAAGAGAAAGATATTTTTGATTCCTTTTTTTAGGAAGAAAATCTAAAGAGTGAAATACAGAAAAATATTTAGAATTTTCATTTGATATTCTGATGCAAGGTTTCGAAACAAGCAATGAAAAAGATAAAACAAAATGTTTTTGGATTTCAATTTTGATTGCCTAAAGAAGAATTTCTAATGATAAACAAAGGATAAAATATGTTTTTTTTCTATGTACAATATCCTAAAGTTCTAATGAAAATAAAAAGAATTTTTTTTTCATTTTTCACTAATTTCCCCAAGAAACACCTCAAAAGAAAATCTTTTTGGATTTTGGAATTAATACCTTAAAGAAGGATTTTAAAGAATTACTAAAAGAAAATTCTTTTTTTTTTTAATTTTGGTCACAATATAGTAGAAGAAATATAAAAACAATTCATTTTAAGTCCTAGATATTAATTACCTATAGTAAAAAAATCTCAAAGGAGAATTTTTTTTTATTTCTTATAACAAAAACGCAAAATTTCTTCTTTTTTTGGATTTTCGACTCGTAACACATTTCCACATACAAAATAAGAAATACAATAACAAAAGACTCGGCAAACTTAACCTGACTATTGCAAACTCTAACATCACCTAAAAGACTAAATACTACTAGGACTAGAAAATAAAATAAAAACAATTGACTCAAAAACATAAAATGGCTCCTCGAGCAACTCCTGGATGCAGTGATCATGGGGTATCTGTCATGCTCAAACTCCAGTAAGTACATCCACACCTGTATGAGAAAACTTAAACTAGCACTATGTGAGACAATAACATTCCCTAAGACACATGCAAGACATGATTGAGGCTATTTTTGCAAAATGACTTATTTGGCCAAAAAGTGGTTAGAAGTGCAAAAATTGTCTAAGACCCCGCAAAGCCAAAAACCTAAGATTTACTAGGAAGACCGGACCCTATGTGGGTTCCCTACGTATCACGCCCCGAAAGACGAGAATTAGATATACGTAGTTCGGGCAGATTGGATACGAGCGAGAATTAAAAAAAAAAAAACTAATTTAGAGAAAAATATATTTTTTGCCTTTTCCCTGAAAATGATGAAACATGCAACATCTTTTTTTTGATTTTATTTTTCCTTCTTTTTTTGATTTTTGATTTTCGGAAAATGATGAAAAAGTGAAAAATCTTTTTTTTTTTTTGGAATTTTCAAGCCTTTTTTTAACAAAAATGTGACAGAAAACATAATTGGGCCCTATTCGCTTTATCTTCACACTTCACCCTATCTTTTTCTTTTCTTTTTTCATTTTTTCAGTTGCCCACAACTATCATTGGTCCGCCAAATAACCCTTTTACCCTAGAAGAAATGCAACATATAGCACATAGGATGCACCAAGATGGTCTGTTATTTCGGGCACACCTGTCCTAGACGGACCCAACCCCTGTGTTGAGTCCCCTAAGTCAAATGCACATGATGCAAGCAAACGTTCCTACTAGGGATCCGGCATGAGGTCTTGTTATACTAGGTTCAAAACCTGGGTTTATTGTTCTAGACCTGGCTTACCCGAGCGAACAGCTCAAGCCGGGGGGGCAGCGTACCGGGAATACATAAGCTTCACCGGCTTTGTGACTTGTCCGAACCTCGTTCTAAATTTGGGATATGACTCTAACAGAAAAGAAGTCACACGAAGTGCACACTTCTTCATGATTTAGAAGACTCAGAGAGAGGAGGGATTTCGCAACAGTTTATATACAGTTCACGGAATATCAAAGCGGTAAAAGCAATCAATTAGCACATTAGGCCCAAACTATGTAACAAAATCAGATAATGGACAAAGCCAACTATAACAATTATTCTAAGCTCGAATTCTTGAACCCTGAACCAGAGATTCTAGGTTCGATCCCCAGCAGAGTCGCCAGAGCTGTCACACCTCCTTTTTTCCTACACCCCGGGAGGGAGTGTATAAGAGAGTTTTTCCAAGTTAAAGTGACAATCGAAACAAGATTATTTTATTTAAAATCAGAGTCGCCACTTGGGATAATTTATAGTGTCCCAAGTCACACGGTTCAAATCCCGAATCGAGGAAAAGATTGACTCTATATTACAGTCCGCGAACCAGAATTCGGGTAAGGAATTCTGTTAACCCGGGAGAAGGTGTTAGGAATTCCCGAGTTCCGTGGTTCTAGCACAGTCGTTCAACTGTTATATTCAGCTTAATTATCTGATTTTAAACAATTATGAACCTATGTGCAAATTTTAACTTATTAACCGCTTTTAATTATTTTCAGGAAGATTCAACGTTATTTAAAACACGCCTTGAACCACGCCACATGAAATGCACCCGCGGTCCACGATATATTTTATTTAACGTTGTCGAGAATTGAAGTTGGGTCACACGAAATGCACACCCGAGTTTAGGAAAATTAATTTAAGTAGCGCGCCTAAAGCAACTTGCGCGTGTTCATAATTGAATTGTTTCTTCCTAAAAAATAACTTTGAGATTATTACGGTCATGGATCATGGACCTGGGATGAGTTGGAGGCTACATTATGGTTTGGCTATTTGAAATTATTCGTTATGGAGGAAAGAGAAAGGAGAAAAGTTTTGATTAATACGTTCATGCCTTGAAGCCCTTAAAATGCTAACCAACCAAAGTGACTTAAGCCCGAATCCTTATCTAGTTTATCCAGGACCCAACAGATTATCTTTAAAAGAGTCTGCCCATCCTACTCCCCAAATTAAATTAAAATCCCTCATTCTGATTCTCTCAAATATCAAATAACACAATAGCTCTATCAATAATCAGGAAAGATAACATCAAATGGGTTAGAGAAGAGAATTATTAAGCTATGGAAATATCATGCTCGCATTTAGCATGTAGGTGAACAACTCACAGTCTCGAGCATTCGTTAATCTAGCTTCAAATACACCAAGTAAATCAAAAGAACAAACAAAGCAATTGAAGGGGAATAACCAGGAAAATAATATCTTGACAAATCATAAAAGAAAATATCTAACTAATGAGCAACAACAGTTAAGAAATAGAGGTTCATAGAGGAAGGTGAAGAAAATGAACCTTTGAGTGAAATAAAGTTCTTTCATTTGCTTAAAATTTACAGCATCTAAAATCAACGGCCGATGAGCTCAAACCGAGAAAGCTGAAAACTTTGACCGAAAATAGACCGGAAACTTCAAACGACCTCGTCGGAACCTCGGACCGGCGAACTCGAACATCGCCTCACTTCGAAGACGGTTTCAGAACTGAGTTTGGACTGATTTTGAAGTTGTTTTGCTGGTGATTTCCGGCTGCGTTTTTGGCTAGGAAGCCATGGCAGCAGGTCGCTTATTCTATGAATAAGAAGATCAGGAGATGGAATGGGTGGTAGGTCCGATCTGCAGCTGTCAGCTTTAGGTCCTCTGTCAGCCTTTTCTTATGGCTTTTTGTGTGTCGTTTTCGCTAATTGTATGTATTTTCACTGATCCTCTTTGAAACGGCTGCCTCTTGATTTTTTAGGTTGTTCTCTTTATATAGAGTCTAGGTTTTGGTTATTATTTTTGTGTATTTTTGAATTAGTCCCTAGGTCTTTTTGTGTTAAGTCCTTAGGGTCTTTTTTATTTATTTTTGGTTCCAAAGAAGAGTCTAAAAGAGTCCCTAAGCTTAATGAACTAATCCGAATTGGGCCAAGAATTAGGCTCTAAAGCTCTTGAAATTGTGATTCAACACCTTAATTGACTTCCTTTAAAATAAGATAAAAATACTACACAATGCAAAAGCTAACATGAAACTATTATGTATTTTTGTATTTTCAATATTAAAGATAAAATAAAGGTAATATTTTTGTATATTTTTTATTTATTTAAATTTATGAAAGATACGTAAGCTAAAAATATTTTTTTTTTTGTAATTTTCCATTTTTATGACGAAAATAAAGTAAAGAAGTCAAAAATAGTTGAAATAGCTATATTAGGCCTAAATTAAATATTTACATGCTAAAATATGAAAATCTCAAGGAGGGTCAAAAATCACATGTCTACACCCTAGACCTTTCCGTAATGGCGTTTTTACCCTAGTGGCCAGGAGTAAGAGGGTTTTAGTGAGCCCTGAAGATGACAAGGACCGTGGCTGGTACGCCCGATTTGTTGCTGCCCCCACTGTTGGTTTAGTGGGTGAGAATAACGTTCCCTTCCCTGAGAAGTGGAATTTCGCACGTAAGGCTTTTATCCATCTCGTACATTTTTCCTTCAAGTTTATCAACTTCTCTAATTTTGCTCTTTTTTTTAGCAACGATGGGAGTGGTGGAGGATATTCCCAATTTCTGTAGTTGGGTAGATAAATTGCTGAAGACCGCACCAATAGATGGTAGGTCTTGAAAAACACTTTCTAACCGTTACAGTTGGAAAGTAAAGATTCATGGTAAGAGTTTTTATTTCATCTTTCACGCATGTATATATTTTTCTTTATTGTTCTAACTTCCATCCTTCTTTTTATCAGGATTTGCTATTCGAGGAGTTATTGTTGAAGCAGTTGCGGCCTCTCGTGTCTCTTCGGGAACCCGTACTCCTTCGGGAACCCGTATCTCTTTAGAAAGAGCCCGAGAAGTAGTCTTGGGTTCTTCTTCTGCAAAAAGGAAAACTGTTGAAGAAGAAGACTCTGGAGAAGAGGAAGAAGGGGGTTCCCTGGTGACGAGGCCACGAGCTAGGAGACGTATCGTCTCTGATGACGAAGCTGAAGTTTTCCCTCGTCTTTCTATTCCTCTTACCGAACCTGTTGAAACCCCAGTAATAATTCCTGACGATGACGTCACTCCCCATGATACTCATGAGTCTGTTGATCAACTTTTCTTCAGTGGTTTTGGTAGTGGAAGTTTAGGGCCTGTTTTAGATAAAATACTTGTATCTTCTTTTTCAACTCTCGTGCCCGTAATTCCTTCCTTACCAGCCCCAACTGTTTCTGTTCCTTCTTCTACTGTTTTCACTTCCTGTACCGCTCCTCCTTCGACCATTCCCCCTCCTACCATTCACCATACGGAAGTGGGCTCTTCAAGTAGAAGTGTCGCTATGAGGAGGGTAACCATTGAAGTTCCTGCTGATAGCAGCCTTTTGAGGAAGTCAGGTCAGGCAGATGTATGGCTGGAACCTTTAATCGGTCCAATTGAAAAAGCAAAGTTGGAGAGCCATAGTTCCCTGACTCTAATGAATGATATCGTGCATGCCACTTTGAAGGTATTTTCCTTTTCTCCCTTCTTTACTTTGTAAAAAAAATTTAACTTTGGGATTCTTATATTTTTATTTCCCTTTCTTTTTTTAGGCCAATCTTATCGGCATAGAAATGATGAACAAAATCCCTCTCTTGGAGAAGGTAGCACGTGATTCTCAGTTGGAGGCAATCAATTGGAAGGAACAATTTGAGAGTGCACAAATTGATATGGAAGATTTACAAGAAATCAAGAATACCTTAGAGCAGCAGGTGCAGGCTTTAACTTCAGAGTTAGCGGTTGCAAAAGCTTCCTCAAGCCAAACAGAAAAAGACAAAGAACGTCTCGAATTTTCCTTCTCATAGCAACTATCTAAGGCCAGCGAAGAGAACAGAGAGTTGAAGGCTCTTTTGAGTCAAAAAAAAGTTTATGCTGGGGAGCTCGTGCAAAGATTAACTCAAGCACAAGAAGACCTTCGAGTCTTGGCTGATAAGGTTCGTGCTTTAGAGAGCTCTCATGCCTCTCTTCAAGCTTCTTACAACACCGCCTTGGCTGAAAATGAAGAGCTAAAGAATGAGATTGATGATTGGGAAAAGGATTATGAGACCCTTGAAGGAAAATCTGTTGTTGAGGTAAGTTGGGCATTTTTGAATTCACGTCGAGATACCCTAACTGAAGCTGGCTAAGAAAACTTCAACCTGGAGTCGGAGTTAGCAAACTCAGGACTTCCCTTCTCCCGTGGTTGAAGCTCCCGTGAATGTTGAAGCTGATATGGGTATCCCAACTCTTTCAAGCCCAATCGAGCCTGTTGCTACAAGCCAAGTTGAAACCGCATCTGTTGATGCACCTTCCCAAATTAAGCCCGCTGCTATTGATGTTCCTGCTTCAGTTCCACAAACTTCTCAGTGACCAGTTTTAATCATTTGAATGATTTTGTTTTTGTTTTTATTTTGGAAAATTGTAATCAAACCCTTAGCTTCATTTGAGGGTTGATTTTGGAAACGCAAGTCCCCAAGTCTTTTATGGGGTAATCTGTATAAATAATTTCATAGTTTTATGACTAAGTTCGAACTTAGTCTTAGATTTTTTACATATTAAGAAGTTTTTCATGTTATTATCTTAAACTTCTGTTTGCTTTATTCTTGCCTTTATTTTTAAGGACTTACAGAATAATTTGCATTTTTGTTTTTCGAAAATGCTTCTGTTAATCTCATGACTAATTAATTTAAACATGAATTTTATAAAAGGGGGCCCTTTTATATTTCGACACTTAATGAAGAAGACGTCTCAACTTCATAATGGTGTTGTCATACGATAAAAGAAATAGAAACACACATGTTTCTTTGAAATAACTTTGACAAGTTTTGAATAATACTTTACATGTATTTGAATTACATCTATAACTTTCTCGTAACTGTTTTTCTTGTAACAGATTTTTTCAAAAGAAGAATAGTAGACACGGGTTTTTCCTTATAACCCGTTTTAGTACATAGACTTTACCCTAAATATAGTGAGGTTTTTCTTTGGCCTTAGCTCGTGGCTCCATCTCGTGACTTTGTGACTTTTACTCTGCACTTGACTCTTTTAGTCTTGATTTTTTCTTAATCTTCATTGCCTTCTTTATACACATATCTGTGTATATTATGTAGTCCCCCAAGTATTTGAGTGTTGAAGTATGAAGCCTCGAGCACTTGATAGTTTCTCTCATTTGGTCCTTTTCCTGAAAAGGAAAAACATACGGGACTCAGAGGTGCGATTTTAGATGAGTATGAATTTCTATCAGAATAATTGTAACCCTAGCCCAGGAATTTTAGGTTATTCTTTGTGCCTTACAGGTCGTGACTCATCATTTAGTATGGGTTAGCTTTTTTCCTATCATCTAAAATCGTTAGTAAAATTTTAACAATTCAAAAATTAAATTTAAAATGGTGATACCTGATCGTGGGTATTCCTTAGAAATAGTATCTCTTCAAATGAACAACATTCCAGTGTGAAGGTAGTATCTTGACATCCATTGTCTCCAGCTCATATGCTCCCTTTCCTACAATATCATGAACTCTATAGGGTCCTTCCCATGTCGGACTTAATTTACCCGCGTTAGCTGCCTTTGTAGATTGAAAAGCCTTTTTAAGCACGAAGTCCCCCACTTTGAAGAATCTGAGGCGTGCTTTTCGGTTGTAATATTGTTCTATGACTTGCTTTTGTGTTGCCATTCTTATTAATGCAGCTTCTCTCCTCCCCTCGAGTAAATCTAGATTGACCCGCATCTCCTCGTTTAGATTCTTGTGTCGCCTGTGTGAACCGCGTACTTGGTTCCCCTATCTCAACTGGAATTAAAGCCTCAGCTCCATAAACTAATGAAAACGGTGTTTCTCCTGTACTTGTTTTTGTAGTTGTGTGATATGCCCATAACACTCCAGATAACACTTCAGGCCAGTTACCTTTTGATTCCTCTAATCGTTTCTTTAAATTATTGATAATAACCTTGTTCGTTGATTCTGCTTACCCATTAACCACCGGATGATAAGGTGTTGACATAATCCTTTTAATTTGATAACTTTGAAAGAATTATGTGATTTGAGCTCTAATAAATTGAGGGTCATTATCACACACGATCTCCTTTGGTACACCGAATCGGCATATGATATTCCGCCAAATAAAATCTTTGACTTCCTTTTCTTGCACCTGTTTAAATGCTCCTGTCTCCACCCATTTAGTAAAATAATCAGTGTGTTACGAGCAGAAACTTTACCTTCCCTTTTTCTTGTGGTAATGGACCCACGATATTCATTCCCCATTTCATAAATGGCCATGGCGCAATGATCGGGTATAATAACTCCGCAGGTCTATGCATATTGTTACCGTACCTTTGACATTTATTACATTTGGCCACGAAACTTTCTGCTTCTTCTTCCATTTTAGGCCAGTAATAACCTGCCCTAATTAAGGTTCTTACCAATGACCTTCCTCCTGCGTGATTCCCGCAATGTCCCTCGTGTATTTCTTTCATTACATACTCCGTTGCGAAGGTCCGAGGCATCTTGCTAAGGGATCACTGAATATTTTACGATATAAATTGCCTTGCTTTAAGTAGTACCGAGCAGCCTTCTTTCAAAGCGCATGAGCTTTCTTCTTATCATCAGGGACGGTACCATACTGCAAAAAAGCAACAATCTCGTTCCTCCAATCCCAAGTTAAATTATTAAGATTTACCTCATTCTTATCAGGATCGAGAACTGAATGAAACCATTGTATAACTGAGGCGCTTGCATCACTTGCCACATCAGCTGCAGATGTGAGATTAGCTAGGGCGTCCGCTTCAACATTTTCATCCCTTGGTATTTGTATAACTTTCCAGGTTTGAAATTGCTTTATCAATTCCCGTACCTTTTCTAAGTATTGTTGCATCCTTGCTTCCCTAGCTGTATAAGTCCCCAGCATTTGATTAACCACGAGTTGCGAATCACTCTTAATTATAATTTGATTTATGCCAAGCTCTCGTGCCAATTCTAGACCTACAATAATAGCCTCATACTCCGCTTCATTTTTAGTTATGGAGTGACATTTAATAGCTTGTCGAATGGTCTCACCCGTAGGTAGTACCAAGACAATCCCTAAACCTGCACCTTTTACATTAGATGAGCCATTAGTGAATAAAGTCCAAGTTCCCAGGTTAGCTCCATTGAATACCTGTAATTCTTTTTCTGCTTCTAATTGCATCTCTTGGCTAAAATCAGCCACGAAATCAGCTAACACTTGTGATTTTATAGCAGTTCTAGGTTGGTATGTGATTTCGTATACACTTAACTCTATTGCCCACTTAGCTAACCTACCTGATAGCTCATGCTTTTGTAATATATTACGTAAAGGGTAGGCAGTTACTACGGTGATAGGATGACACTGAAAGTTAGGTCTTAACTTTCTAGATGCCATGATTAATGCAAGTGCAAGTTTTTCTAACTGAGTATACCGCGTATCCTCATCTAACAAAGATTTACTAACATAGTAGAAAGGGGATTGTTTACCTTGTTCTTCTCGGACCAAAACAACACTTACCGCAACTTCCGAAACAGCAAGGTAAATGAGTAGTCTTTCCCCAACCTTTGGTTTTGCCAGCAAAGGTGGATTTGATAAGTACGTTTTCGAATTCCTAAGCGCCTGTTGACATTCCTCATTCCATTCGAAATGATCATGCTTCTTAAGGGCTGAGAAGAATTTAAAACACTTCTCTGATGATTTAGAAATGAATCTTCCCAAGGCTGCAATTCCCCCTGTTAATCTTTGAACTTCTTTCTTGTTCGAAAGTATATCAGGTATTTCCTCAATGGCCTTGATCTATGCAGGATTCACTTCAATACCACGGTTAGAAATAAGAAAACCCAAAAACTTGCCTGATGCAACGCCAAGCGCACATTTTTCGGGATTTAACTTCATGTTAAATTTGCGCAAAATTGAAAATGTATCAGAAAAGTATGATATGTGATCTTTTGAATACTAAGTTTTAACAAGCATATCATCTATATATACCTCCATAGTCTTTCCTAAATGCTCTTGAAATATTTTGGTAACTAACATCTGATACGTTGCACCTGCATTCTTTAGACCAAAGGGAATTACTTTATAACAGTAAGTCCCCCTGTCTGTTATGAATGGAGTTTTTTATTCATCTCCCGGATCCATTTTAATCTGATTATAACCTGAATATGTAGCTAAAAAACTTAATAGTTCGTGACCTGCAGTTGCATCAATCAATTGATCTATGTGTGGTAGTGGAAAAGAATCTTTAGGGCAGGCTTTATTAAGATCTATGTAATCTACATAAACCCGCCACTTACCGTTCTTCTTTGGAACTACAACAATGTTAGCTAACCAGTTAGGATATTTTACCTCACGAATGGAACCAATTTTTAGCAATTTTTGGACTTCTTCTTGAATCACCTGATTCTTGAAAGTTCCTTGCTTTCTTTTATTTTGCTTGACAAGAGGGTATGATGGATCTTCATTTAGTTTATGAGTCATCATCTCCGGTGGTATTCCTGTCATGTCAGAATGGGACCAAGCAAAGCAGTCCACGTTAGTTTTCAAAAATTCAATTAACTTATCCTTCATACCTTGGCTAAGATTGGCTCCAACATAGACTTTTTTATCAAGCCATTGAGCAAATAACACGACAGACTCTAATTCCTCTATTGTTGTTTTGATATTTTCATTCTCTTCTGGTTCTTGAATGGTATCAGGCCTTGAATCTACATCTGTTTGCCCTTGTTCAGTTGAGGTTTGTGTTGTGGTGACCTCAACTGCCTTCTGTGATTGCTATTTACCTTCATTTCTCGTGCTTGTATCTGCAACAGAGTTGATAGCCCTGGCTGTATGTTGATCTCCACGAATTTGACAAATTCCCGATGGCGATGGAAATTTAATAACTTGATGTAAGGTTGAAGGAACAACATCCATTTCATGGATCCATGGTCTCCCAAGAATCATGTTATAAGCCATCTCCATATCTACCACCTGGAACTTTGTATCTTTAACAACTCCTTCAGCGAATGTGGTGAGTGTTACCTCTCCTTTCGTGAGGACACTAGAATTATCAAATCTAGATAGAGTATGCGCCTTTGGTATCACTTTATCTTCAGCTTGCATCTCACGTAATACTCATAGTAAAATAAAATTCACGGAACTACCTGGATCAATCAAAACTCGTTTCACATTAGTATCATGTATAATTAAAGATATTACCAATGCGTCATTATGAGGGGTTAATACGCCGTCTGCATCTGCGTCATTGAATGTAATGTTGTCTTCCTCTAAAACATGTCGCACCCGTTTCCCTTGGGTAATTGTTACTTTGGAAATTTTGTTAGTTGCAGTATATGATATACCATTGACGTCTTCACCCCCACTTATAACGTTGACAGTTCTTTTGGGAGAAGGTGGTTTTGGAGGCTCCTGCCTGTTCTTCATGTAAGCTTGCTTGCCTTTCTCACTGAACAACTCAGTAAGATATCCTTGTTTTAATAAATGATCAACTTCACTTTGTAAAATCTGCAATCTGCTGTTTTATGTCCGTGGTCATTATGAAACTCGCACCAATGGTCAGGGTTGTGCCTGTTTGGATTCGTTCTCATTTCCTTTGGCCATCGAACCTTATCTCCCATGCTTCTCAAAATAGCTACGAGCTCGGAGGTGCTAACGTTGAAGTTGTACCCACCGAATCTCGCTTTTAAATTTCTATCATCATCTCGTGACTCATTGTTGTTTCGCTCATTCCTAAATCTTGATGAAGAACCCGATTCTCTGTTTCTTGATCTGTGATCGTACCTTTGATTTTCCTGCTTTGACCGCGAGTCCTTTCCCGCAGGTCCCATGTAAGGCTCGTACCTGTTTTTACCGGATCTTTTTTCGGTCTCGCACATCTCGAACTTACCTTTTCTTCTTTTTGAAATCGTGGAACAGTATCTTCCTCAATCCTCAGCTTCGTGTTATATCTGTTATAAACATCATTCCACATTGTAGTCGGGAATTCTCGAAGGCTTTCCTTGAGTCTCCTCGTAGCTTCCGAGCTTTTTTCATTCAAATTACTTGTGAAAGCTATAGCTGCCCAATTGCCAGGTACACGTGGCAATGTCATTCTTTCACGTTGAAATCTATCCACGAATTCTCTAAGCAGTTCTGAGTCCCCTTGCTTGATTTGAAAATATCCTCCATTCTTTTCTCTACTTTTTGAGCTCCCGAGTGTGCTTTGATGAAAGAATCTGTAAGCTCAGCAAAAGAATTTATAGAATTTTTAGGTAAAAGAGAATACCATATTAGCGCTCCTTTGGTGAGCGTTTCACCAAATTTTTTGGCTAATACTGATTCAATCTCCTGCTTAGTCAAATCGTTGCCTTTTACACCCGTTGTGAATGTAGTTACATGATCTCGTGGGTCTGTTGTTCCATCATATTTTGGAATATCAGGCATTTTGAACTTTTTTGGAATTGGGAGTGGAGCAGCACTTGGCTTCCAGGGTTGTTTCGAATATCTATCCATATCTACCCAATTAATTATGGGCGGCACCCCGGGTATCTGCTCTAGCGCTCACTTTGTTCCTTGAGCTGTTTCTGCAAGGTTAGTACTAAATTTTGTAAATCTGAATTAACTAAATTACCTGGTTCTCGATCTTTCGATTCACTGGGGGTTCCATCGCTACCTGAATTAACAAGCCCAGAATGAGGGTTCTCCAGAGTGTTGTTATTTGGAGTAGGTGTGGGTGGTGCAGCAGGTAACTGGCTAACCAAGGCCTGAACGGCTTTATTGACCTGTGCAGTAATAAGTTTTTGCAAAGCCTCATCCATAGCTTTAACATTTTCGAATTGAGCATGTCCATCTGTATGAGATCCCTCAGGAGTGCCTTCATGAGATCGCCGAGGAGAGCCTTGTGGAGAAATAATAAGTGTGTTATTATCCTGAGGGTCTCTTTGAAGTTGTTGGTTTATTTGGTTTTCTTGGTTTCCTTGAATGTTGTCATTTTTGTTCGACATAGTTGATGCAACAAGGAAAGTTAAGCGAAAAGAAAATAGATTATCAGATTTCCGGTAACGGAACCAATTTGTTTAACCAAAAAAATGAAATTTTAGTCAAAGCTAGAATTTAGAAGAACAAGAGTTACTGATAATCAAAAGAGTGTATAAAAGGAAGTAATTTAGGTAGCAAGAGAGTAATCAAGAGAAAAACAAGTAAACTAAAATTTATATCGATAGTATTTCGTGTCCTTATAATTGATCAAATATTTCCGTTTTATAGATATCTTGGAGATATACGTTTTGCCCAAATCATAATGAGGCTATTATGAGTAATTAAAGACATTGAATGCTACGTTACATAATCATTACATTCAATACAAATTCTTTAACGTATTCCACATTTAATGCCTATTAAATGCCGTATCTGCACTATTTTCTACTGTCAAATTCATTCCTTTTGATTCTCGGATATAAATGACTTAGATAGGTACGGGCGCTGGGTTATTTGTATACCTGTCCGTGCCTCTTCCTCTGCCATTTGCTCGTATCTGTTGCAACTCGTGCCTCTTGGCTAGTTGTAATTCTTTGATCATTTGACCAGTCTACGTGTTTCGATACACACCTTTATATTTAAATACATTTTTTTCCAATACATGCATCTCATTAAATTTGAGATATTCTAGAGATTGTAATCCTCATCATTTACTGAAATCAAATATTACATTTGTTACTATTTTCTTGTCCTGATTATTGTTCAAACTGAAAATTTGTTATATTCTTTTTTGAGCGATATACCACAATCTTTTGTTGGGTCTTTTAACGGAACATATTGAGTTTGAACATGAAAATGCTTGTTACACTTAGCATATATTTTTTTAGATCTATTAGAAACACACAGGAGAATTAATATTCTCATATGATCAACATGGTGGGACAAGAGTTACAATCTGATACTCACAGTTCAACATTATACTGTATGTCCTTCACACTTCTCCATCTTTTTTAACATGCAAGAATACAACCATCCATAAGTCTTCTCTCATCTTTTGTACACAAGACACCATATTATTATACTGATCGGTTAGTCTATGGTATCAAAAATATATAACAGTAATCATATTATCATTCTCTTTAGGTTCCGTCCTAAATTAATTATCTCAGGACAGAAAATGATGATTTTCGCCTCAAGCCAATAGATTTAATCCTCTATTACCTTCTTTTTATTTATTTCACATTATTAACATGAAGTGGAGAAAACTCAACCAGACAACAGTACTATAATATAAACTGTGGCCCTCTTCATATGGACCCCCCTCCCCCTCCCCCTCCCCCTCCCCCTCCCCCCCCCCTCTTTTAAAAAAAATAAATAAATTTAACCATCCGCTCAAAATTCACTGGAGTAACTAATTCGAAATTCGCCCACAGTATAAAATCCATTAAACGGAGAAACACTTCGAACTCAAAACCAAACATCCCGGTTGGTTACTCGCCTTAAGTTATTCGTTAAAGAGAAAGCTTTCACTAAAATATTTCATGAAATATGATATTGTGATCCCATCTTATTCTCTTGAAGTTTATCACTGATAATAGTAGATTGCAAAATCTCGCAACAAAAATTTACATTTTGTTAAGTAATGAAGTACTAGAAAAGGATAACAAAATTAGTCTTAAACTGCCATTATAATTAAAAACAAATAATGCAAATCATGTATTTACGAGGAAATAGAAGTACAGAAAAAGATTTACTTAATAGAATGGAACATTCAGGCCTCCGTCAGAATATTAACGTAGCTCATAACTGAATGCAGACAATCAATCCAGTACATTATAATAGTGATGATCTGGTTCTTAAATTACCATAATGAAATAGTCAGTTGACATTGAAGAATCCATACTTTTTCTCTTGACTCTGGTCTGTGGACAAATTAATACTGGAATCATAATGTGGAGTTATAATATGACAATTAAGTAATGACAAAAATATTTGTAAATATACTTTTATTGACAGATATTTGATTCATTGGACCTAAGATGAAGTATAAGACGTATAATAAACTTGTGTATGGTTTACACCAAATAAACTTGAATAATTTTTATTAATATTTTTGACCTTGATTGTATGAAAATACTTGGGGAGAAGAGCTTTTGAAGATAATATCTTTGTCATTTTATTGTTTTTATTCAAAGATCAGTAATCTCGAATATTATCCCACATTTGGGAATAGTATAAAAATAGTATCACAATATTGACACAAATAATCCCGAAATTACTTAGACCGAAATAAAAAACTTAATCAAACACGGTGTAATATCTTATGGGATTAGTTATCCCACCTTTTATATGGGATAACTAATCCCACCATTTTAGTGTAAAAGTTATCTCGTGATTAGCTAATACCCCAAATCAAATATAGGATAAAAGTTAATCTCAAACTTTATTCTGAAATTATTATTCTTAGCAAGTAATATAGGATTCTTTGTAAGGCCTTTGAAAACGGGGATAAAAATCATTAAATTAGAGCCAAAATCGTGTCTAAGTGGATGCCTTCAAAAAGAGGCTGGATTCGTTTACTAAGTAACAAATCATTTGCATTTCTTGCGTTTATTATACATTAATTATTTACTCAACTTTTCAAAGTTTGCTCACGTACTCTAATAAATCATGCTGAGAGCATATCCACCTTACTTATCCAAACAAAGAAATGGCTTTTTTGCAACAAATTTTATGTCCAAGTTAATCATCTTTGAAATATTTGAACTTACCACCACGGAATATAGGGGGATAGATAGAATTCCTCCACCTTTAATTAGTAGTCGTGAGTTCAAATCATAAAAATAAAGAAATAGATCATAGAGAGTGGTTTCCCTTTTAATGAGCTCTATAAATCGCAAACTAAATTAGTCGGACACTGAATTTCAGTATAAATAATAACACGAAAATTTGGACAAACAAGGGGATTATCGAAATCTTTCGAATAAGATGAGTTTTTATGGCAGTCTTTTCGTGAAAAAGAGGATCATAAACTAAAAGATAAAACCTAAAAAAAATGTAATGAATTTATGTGGAAAAAGAAAACCAAAAAATTAAAATAGTGAAAAGTTTAGGGATATGAACATGGGACATCATGGTTGCCCTTAGGGGGCAAAATCATCGCGAAGCACATGCATAACAAGTAATGATGCCTCATGAGTTAATCTTTTATTCTTTTATTTTATATCCATCAGTATTTATTTGAAATTGATTTTGACTTATGAACTCCAAAAGTAGATGGGTACAAATTAACTCGGTCAAAATCTTAATTGACAATTTTATGATAAGATATCGCAATTCGAATGTAACTTGTTTTAATATATAGTCAAAGCTTTTTTATATAAGTATCATTAGAGGTGGATCCAGAATTTAAATACAAGGCATTAGGGGTGTACAAAAGAAACTGACAAACCGCACCAACCCGATAATTCGAGTCAAACCGAGAAACAAAACCCGACTATGGTTCAGTTTGATTTGGTTTGGTGTTGGAAAAAAAATCCGACCATAATTGGTTTGGTTTGGTTTTAACTAAAGAAAGTCAAACCGAAACCAAACCAACCCAACATTACATATATAGAAATTTTAGATATATTTAATATATAAATATACTTATTGTGATGTAATTTATAAATATTTCTTAAAAGATTTCATAATTTTATCTTTTGAGGTATTATTTCAAGGTTGGACTTAGAACTTTTGAATGTTCCAATAAATTTTATAGTCATTAACCTTAGTAAATTAAATAGTGCTAACAAAAGCACCAAACCAAAATCAAATCAATACTAATGCTAACAAAAGACATTCAATTCAATACTACGAACGGGAATGTATTGAATATCTATTTTTTGTTTTGCAATAATTTAGATAAAAATGCATAACCTATTTTTTATTTTTTCTTTAGCGTTTAGTCATGTAATTAATACTCCCTTGTTAGTCTACTTATTTTAGCATGACTTAGAGCCCGTTTGGCTTAGCTGATTTAGAGTAGCTGATGAGCATAAGGTGCTGAAAAGCATTTTTAAGTGCTGAAGCTGATTTAAAAAATAAGCAGTTACGTGTTTGGATAAAAGTGCTGAAATTAATAATAAGTAGTTGAAGAACTAGATATACGAAGAGTTTTTGTTTTAAAAAGAAGTATTTTAGGGATAGAATAGTAAATATTTGGTCAAACCTAAAGTGCTTATAAGCTGAAATTTGATAAGTTGGGAGAGACCAACTTATGACTTTTGGCTTATAAGCACTTAACTTATAAGCACTTTTAATTTTACCAAACGCGTAGATAAGCCAAAAAAGTGCTTATAAGCCAGTTTGACCAGCTTATAAGCTAAGCCAAACACCCTCTTAGTACTTTTAGATTATGTTTATTTTTATTATGGCTTTTTAACTAGCAATATTTATATTACATAATTTTATTGTTTTTATTGTTGAATATTTTAGGATAATGCCATGACATATCTCATATTTTGTATTATTTTCTTGGAAAATACTTTATATAGTTGTATCTTACTAGGACTAAAGAAATACTTTGAGCACAATTTATATGTTTTGTTCTACGAAGATTTTACCGGAAAAAAATCCAAAAAAATCCGAATAATCCGAAAACCCGAGAAAAAAAAACCGAGAGTGAAAAACCCGAGTTTTATTGGTTTGGTCTTTAGATTTAATAACCCGACACAATTGATTTGGTTTGGTAATTGTAAAATCCGAACCAACCCGACCTATGTACACCCCTACAAGGCACCTAGTAAAAAAAAAAAGAAGCACCATTGGTGTTATTGGGTCTCAATCTTGGGTGAGCAGGCAAAGCAAAGAAGCTTATGCTCCATGTAATTAAATTTTTTACTAGGGGTGTTCAAACCGAACCGGAAAACCGCACCAAATCGAAAAATCAAATCAAACCGATTAAAAAACCTGACTAGGTTTGGTTTGACTTGATTTGGTATTGAGTAAAAAAACCCGAACCAAACCGACATATAATTATATAAATTTTATTTATATTTTTAAGACTTTATAGTGATATTTCTTTAGAAATGTAGAAATATTTGGGATCCTCTCATGTATTAAACTTGAAAGCGTAAATTAATGAAAAGTTATTGTTAGACGACTAAGAAAATAACTATCATGTCTTACTAAAAAAATTCTCCCATTAGAATATTTTTATAGATCATATGTTTGTCAATTTTTTCCATATTTACTAAACATATATTCACTTATCAAAGCTTTATCTATAATTTTAACAAAGTAAGATTGAAATAATATTCATGTAACAAAAAAATCCGAAAACCCGAAAAACCCAACAAAACCGAAACAATTCAAACCGATATAGTTGGTTTGGTTTGGTTTTGATAAAAACCGAACCAACCTGGTCCATGTACACCCCTATTTTTTACTATTTGAAAATATAATTTGATTGAATTGATAAAATTATAACTAAAGTTAAATATTTAAAATTAAGAATAAGCTCATATTAAAAACTTGAATCAAACAAAAGATAAATTATTTTCTTTAGTATTGAGAATAAATAACTTAGTCTTTAAATTAACTAATTAGCAAAAGAATCTCATTCAATTATTTTCTAAATTCTTCATATAACCAAAATAATTTTTCTAAGTTGACAAAACTTTTTGAGTACATAAATTTCTTTTCATAAGAAAAATATCAGCTCTTAAAGAAATCAAAAGTAAAATCGATTATAACATAGTAGTATTAAGAATCAGTTGATTAAAATGCAAACTTCAAGAAATGAGGTTAAAACAGTGAAGACAAAATATATTCTAATGAGTTGATGTTAATTATTTTTCTTTTATTTTCCATTTATTCCAACAATTGATTCCTTGTAGTTTTTATTACCAAAAAAATGACTGTTTGTAATGTTTTAATATTAAGTCATTTATTGCAAAATATTAACTCAACATAAGTCATATTTATATTTTAAATTTATACTTATTCAGTTTTTTGTAAGAGCTATAGGATTTTATCTATTCATTCCTGAATCTATGAAAGACTAGAAGATTCAATTTTTTAATTTGTGTTGTTTGACAAATATTTAAAAAATCATGAAAAAAAACTTATAATACATATCCAGTCATTTGTGCCCAATGAAATTTTTTGTAAATTAGCAACAAACTATATATGGTGGTATTCGAATTGATTATAGCATTCTTGTGAGATGCGAAGAAAGAAGCTATGGGTTGATCAAAATCGGGGTTAAAGTATGTATTGTTGTTTAATTAAGTTTTTCATAAATATTTTATTTTAGAGTTTTATCTAATGAGTATATGCATGCTGTTTAATTACGTTTTTCATAAATATTTTATTTTAGAGTTTTATCTAATGAGTGTATGCATTATGTTTTATTTTATAAATCAACAAACTATTTAATACTATTTATGCAATTGTTAAGTAGTGTATTTATTGATTTAGATATATGCGCAAAGCGCGTGCCCTAAAACTAGTATATATAGAGAGAGAGAAAAAGAAAGAGAAAGAGAGAGAGTTATTGCAAAGGCTAATAGGTTCTTATGACCCCTCTACCATCATTGTAGGACCACCTCTGTATCGTATAAATTAATTTCACCATATTCAGTTTGTAACTAAGTAAATTCATTTCTTCCATTAAGTATATTTTTCTTTTTACGTTAACTGTCAACCTAATAATAATTCTTTTACTTTTTATTTTTTGTTTTTCTTTTCCGGCAAAGTAAGTTTACTACTTATTAACATGCTAAAATTTCTTTTTTTGGTCGAAAGAAAATTTTATTTCAACCAGATTTTCAATTTTACATCACCAGCGCTTTTGGACTCCAGTAACAGGTCTCATGACTAAACCAATAAAACAAGAAGTTATATAACCAAGAGGTTGTCTAACAAGACCACTACTAACAATCATGGATCTTACTCTATCCTACTTGCTATGGTTTACAATTAGGATAAATATTTAATGTAATCAATACAGGTTTCCATTTACATTTCTGTTGCCCTGTTATGTGCACTTGGATGGTAGTGTCTTTAGTTCTGTCTTTGGCCTCTCTTTTCTAGTTCTGAAATCTCCTATCATTGCGTTCCATCCAGATATGGTACACTGCTGCTGCAAACACCACTCCTACGATTGTCTTCCTTGGGTTCCTATTGCTAGCATTGGGAGATAACCACTTCACCTCAGCTTCCCAGTTTGCAACACTTCTTTGATATCTTAGTCATCCTAGCATTTCTTTCCATGAGCTTTATGAGTATGGACATTAAAAAAAATAAGTGATCATGTGTTTCTTCTATATCTCTTTCACACAATACACATGATTGAGGCATCTGAATTTCTCACTTTGTCAATCTGTCAACAGTAGCCAACCTTCTTTGTATTGCCATTTATAAAATGAATTGATGCTTTGGCAGAATTCCCGTCAACATGACTAGTGATTTCCATTGGGCTTTAGGATACCTTGGAAGAGCATGTAGATAGGCCTTCTTAATGCTGAATTTTCCATTCAATACAAAGGACTCTATAACTATTAAGTCATTAGCCCACCATTCTCTAGCAGTGAATAGTTTCCTTACTAACCAGCTAGCCTGCTTTGGAGCATCCATGGTAGTAATATCCTTCTATTTTATGTAATGACTATGGATTTATATAATCCATATCTTATCCTCCTTTGCCATTATAGCCCATAGGAGTTTAGTCAAAGCAGCCTTATTCAGTATCTCATAATTGATAATATTCGAACCCCAGTAGCTCTTGGTTTGCACATTGTTTCCCAAGCAATGAGAGCTCTATGAGCATTATCATGTCTTTCAGTCCACAAGTAGCTCCTGCAGATACTATTGACAAGCTTAATGACTTTCTTTGGGATAAGGAATACCTGTGCCCAATAGGTCTGCGTTTCAAATAGGACACTCTTAATGAGTTGTAATCTTCCAATATATGACATGAACTTTGATGTCCAGCTTTTGATCATATCAACAATCTTCTCAACTAGTGGCATGCATTGATGAATAGTGAGTTTCCTTGTAGATAGAGGGACTCCCAAGTACTTAAACGGTAGATGCCTACTTTTAAATGTAATTCTGCTAGCATTTTATCTTTGAAGTCCATAGGCACTCCTGCTATATATAATTAACTCTTTTCCAAATTTGCTTGTAGCCCAAAAATAGTAGAAAAGTGACCAAAAGCTCCCATCATTAGCTTTATGGATACTTAATCTGCTCTACAACACATCAGTAGATCATCTGCAAAGCAGATATGTAGGACTTGTAATCTTGCACATTTAGGATGGAAGTTAAAGTCAGGATTCTGAATAAGTGTCTTCAAAGATCTGTTCAAGTACTCCATTGCCAGCACAAACAAATATGGAGACATTGGGTCTCCCTACCTTAGCCCCTTCCTTGCTTCAAATCTGTCAGTTAGTCTACCATTCAATAGTAATGTATAACTAACAGTAATTACACACTCCATAATTAATATTACCATCTTATATGGTATCCCAAACTCAAGCAGTATTGATTTTAAGAAACTCCATTCGACTGAGTCATATGCTTTTTTGATATCTACCTTGATCATGTATCTAGGAGAAACTGCCTTTTGAGTGTAACCTTTAATCAGTTCATGAGCCATTATGACATTGTCAAGGATGTTTCTCCCTTCTATGAAGGAAGATTGTGAAGGCCCTACCAATAAATCAACAACTAATTTAAGCCTAGCTGTAAGTACCTTAGCAATGATCTTGTACAGTGTAGAACAACAAGCAATAGGCCTAAACTCTTTCACATAAGTAGGATTCTGAACCTTGGGAATCAAAGTAACTATTGTGCAATTAATTTCTTTCAGTAGTCTGCCAGTTTCAAAGAATTTTTGTACTGCTTCTGTGACTTCCCCTCCAATGATTTGTGAAAATTCTCTAAAGAATTTAGCAGAGTATCTATCAATACCACGTGCCTTGTTACTAGGGAGACTTTGCACAATCTGACTTATTTCCTCTGGTGTTACAGGATGTAACAGTTGTTATTGCTGATTCAGGGTTAGACAAAGACCATTTCTTGCTATATTAATATCAATTCCTGGCAATTCATCTGCTGCTTTACCCAGTAATTATTGAAAGAACTGAGTAAATTCCTTCTGTAGCTGCTTAGGCTCTGTGATCTTTATCTGTTGTTCATTATAGATGCAGCTAACCTTGTTTCTTGCTTGTCTGGCTCTCATATAAGCATGAAAATATTTAGTGTTGCAGTCCCCTAGTTTGATCCATGTGTCCCTTGACTTCTGCCTCATTATTTGTTCCTGATCTGCTTCCCATTTCTCTATAAGTGACAAGGTCTTCCTTTCCTCTTCAATCAGTAAATTGTTGAAATAACTTCATTGAGCTTCCTTTGCACCTCCTTCAATGTGTCTCTCAATTGAATTAGCTTTTGATCAACTAAGGAGTATTCCTGCTGAAGGCCCCTAGTTTGTAGCTCTACTAACTTCAACTTCCTCCAAATTGAATACATTATATGACCTTGAATCTGTTGACTCCAAGTAGCCTGAACTACTTCTTTATACTTTTGTAGTTATATCACTGTAGATAGTAATCTAAAAGGCCTTTTCACTTTTACCTTAACAACATAAGTGTAGTTATCATTATATGAGTGTGATCTGAGCATCTTGGCAGCATGTATATGGCTTCCACCCTATTATACTCATTGAACCAATCAACATTCCCAAAAGCCCAGTCTATATGACTATAAACTCTGATCTCTGCATCCTTCTTATTGCTCCATGAGAATTTGCATCCTCTTTTTGTGATTTGTCCCACTCCAATATCATAAAGACAACTTTGAAAGTCAGCCATTTCTGTTTGATGAATTGGAATTCCATTCACTCTGACATCCACATGTAGCACACTATTAAAATCTCCTATTATAAGCCAATGTCCATTACTTTGCATATTCCTCAAGCTTCTCCAGAGTGGAATTCTGTGTTGAACAATATGTAATCCATATACAAAGTTATGTAGCTGGTAAAAGGATTCTTATCCTTAACTAGGTAGTGTATCAGCTGATCTGAGCCATCCAGTACTATTACTTGAACATTTGATACTTTCCAACCTATCCAGATTCTATCATTAGATGCATAAGCATAGTTATCTTTGAACTGCCAATCATCACCCATCTTCCTCTGAATTGCTTTTGATCTTTGTTGTTTAACTGTAGTCACTAGGAAAGCTATCATATCTACCTTATTCGTCAATAAGAACTTTTTGAATTCTCGTTTCTTATAGGACTTATTCAGTCCTCTTATATTCCAGGACACAACAATCATGGAGGATTATGATTTATGGGATTGCACTTATTTTCCCTTTGAACTTCTTCATTACTAGAAGACTGCCCCTACCGACTTTCATTTGATGGCCTTTCCAATATTGTCAGGGGAGCAAATGCATTTCTTCTAGTTAGTTCATCATAATTAATCTCCTTATGCTTTGTTTTGACAGCTGATCCTTGAGTAACCACTGCCTGTTTACCTTTATTAGTCACCTGTATCTCTACTACTATCCCCTGTTGTGTAGGTTCCTTCTGAGGCAAAATCATAGTGCTATTGTTTCCTGCATTTGTTGCTTTAGGTTTCCATTCCAGTTTTGTTCTCTTTTTTCTTCTTATGCTGTTTTGGTTCCTCGTCCTGTTGTGTTGCTTGTTGGCACTCACCAGTACAATGACCAAATTTGTTGCAATCCAAACAAAACTTTGATTTCCATTCAAAATCTACTCTCTGCATCCAGCTCCTCCCATCTGGCTTTTCTATAAGAATTTCATCTGGTAATGGTTGTGTGATGTCCATTTCAACAAGTATTCTAGCATATGAAATTCTTTCACATTCTGCTGTAAGTTTATCAGTGCAAATAGGTTTGCCTAACAGACTAGCAATCCTACCTAAGTTTTCCTCAGCCCAACACTGAACAGGCAGCCCAGGTAAATTGACTCATACAGGAACTATCCTCATAGATTCATTCTGAATCTGAAAATCCGGATCCTAATGTGCACAATTATGTTTTTGTCCTCCACAGATTCAAACCTGAAAATGAAATACCCGCCATTATGCAGAAGTAACATTGGTGTCGTAACTAGATTCCATATGCCATAGACGAATTTGAGCATCTCCTTGAACGACAGATTTCCCCTAGAACGTATCCAATCAAAGTTGTTTCCATCGCTGGCATTGGTGTTCTAACTCTTTTGGGTTTAACTTGGCAATTTTCACTCCATCCTTTACTACCGGAGGGTAGGACTTTAGTTACATGCCTTGCGTTTGATCTCTGTTGCCTTTGACTACCTTTACCATGGTCTGCTTTGTACTTTAATACTCAGTAGAGTAAGTTAATTTTTGCGCCGATGTCAGCAATATTCCCGGTTCTATTACTTGCAATTCATCCTTCTTCGTTTTCGGCGGGGCTTGCATGACAGTAAGGGCACTCCCCATGCCTGGCATACAATATAGCAGTTGCATTGGAGCTAATTTCTGGGGAATACCACTTTCTGAAGTAATTAATCTATTTCTATTATCAATTAGAAGAGGTGATTGTGTAGGGAGTGTAGGGTGATTATGGTGAGTCATCGTGGCCCCCAAGGTTAGCTACCTTGCTCAACGATCGCCACAATTTCTCTCTCTACATTCTCTCTCTCTTTTTATATGCCTGGCATCCAATGTAACATGCTAAAATTTCAATACGGGCGCATTGAATCCACGTAGAAGAACATGAGCGTTAGGGGTGTACATAGGTCGGGTTGGTTCGAATTTTTATAATTGCCAAACTAAACCAATTGTGTCGGATTATTAAATCTAAAGACCAAACCAAATCAATAAAACTCGGGTTTTTCACTATCGATTTTTCTCGGGTTGTTCGGGTTTTTTCGGGTTCTTTTCCGTAAAATCTTCGTAAAACAAAATATATAAATTATGCTCAAAATATTTCTTTAGTCCTAGTAAGATACAACTATATAAAGTATTTTCTAAGAAAATAATACAAAATATGATATGTCATGGCATTATCCTAAAATATTCAACAATAAAGACAATAAGATTATGTAATATAAATATTGCTAATTAAAAAGCCATAATAAAAATAAACATAATCTAATAGTACTAAATCATACTAAAATAAGTAGACTAATAAGGAAGTATTAAATACATGACTAAACGCTAAAGAAAAAATAAAAATAGGTTATGCATTTTTATCTAATTAAATTATTGCAAAACAAAAAATAGATATTCAATACATTCCCGTTCGTAGTATTGAATTAAATGTCTTTTGTTAGCATTAGTATTGATTTGATTTTGGTTTGGGCTTTTATTAGCACTATTTAATTTACTAATGTTAATGGCTATAAAACTTATTGGAACATTCAAAAGTTCTAAGTCCAACCTTGGAATAATACCTCAAAAAATAAAATTATGAAATCTTTTAAGAAATATTTATAAATTACATCACAATAAGTATATTTATATATTAAATATATCTAAAATTTTAATATATTTGTAATATCGGATTGGTTTGGTTTCGGTTTGACTTTCTTTAGTTAAAACCAAACCAAACTAATTATGGTTGGGTTTTTTTCCAACACCAAACCAAATCAAACCAACCCATAATCGGTTTTTTTTCCGGTTTAACTCGGATTATCGGATTGTTGCGATTTGTCGGTTTCTTTTGTACAACCCTAATGAGCGTGGACGGAAGTAGCTTTTTCTTATGATGAATATTATGTATTTAACCACCAAAGGTTATGGTGTAATATATAGGATTACTATGCACCTAATTAAATATTTGGGTCCAGACTAATTTTGAGATTGGAAAAAGTTTTGATAGGAAACACATTTCCCTTTTGAATCTTATGTAGGACCGTTTGTCCATAAATTCTTTAGTTCTTTTTTAATTTTTTTTAAAAAAATATGTTTGTCCATGAAAACTTTTTGAAAATGAATTTTTCAAAATAAGAGAATAATTTTTCCTCCACTCACAAAACTGAAATATTTTTTCAAGTGAAATATATGTCCAAATATAATTTCAAATACCAATTTTTATGTCCAAACGTCTACGTAGTGTATATTGGAATTAATGGACGCATCAATATAGGTCCCGACACCAGATGAAAACCAAAATAATAAGTCAGGGACTCCGTTTGCCGGCCCCCACGCCTTGTGCTCAAGGTTGATCTTTATGGTGTCTTGAATATATCGTTTTTGCCTACCAGCATCTGAGAGAAGAGTTTTGGGAAAGTCTACCAAATCATTACCTGTTCCATTTTCAGCGCAGAATCCTATGCTTTATGTCAAAGCACTTCAGATAACATACCAGCCATTTAAAAAGACTTTATAAAGGGTGTATTTTTTTTTAAAAAAATGACCTGAAAATTGAGATTTGGTGTAATTACACATTTGACATATACATTACACACACGCAAAAAAAAAAAAAAAAAATGCTACTTACCCTATAGTTAATTATACGCAAATTAGGTACACTGCTTCATCATATTTTCAACAGCAGGTGAAAATTTTTATGACACCTAAAGACTCGTCGGTAACATGTAGGGGCGGCAAACGGGCAGGTCCGGATAAATATGAGACGGATCGAAAACGGGTAATATAAAACGGATAAATTATTCGACCCAATCCACATTTAATACGAATAAAAAAATGAGTTTACCGGTGAATAATATGAATTTAGTGTAATCACTTTTTGGAGAATTTCCCGTCTCCCAAACTTGGGGAACAACCAATTCGAGGCTTTACAAAATAAAAGTTAAACTCATTAGTTATCCATTTAGAAAATGGATAATATGGTTCTTATTCATATTTGACCCGTTTTTAAATAGTTCATTATCCAATCAATTTTTAATAGATAATATAGGTGGATTACTGTTTTCTTTTATCCATTTTGCCACCACTAATAATATGCAATGTAATGAATTATTTATACTTTCATTAGCATGCGGGGCATATTTTTTATTTTTTAATTCAGTTCTTTAATTTTTGAAGAATTTATCTAAACAGCCTCTCACTCAACTGTGTAAAATAAAAATAATCGGTGAAAAAAGTATATTTTTAGATGAAACGTCATTTCTGTTTAGTAAGTCTATATATTTATGTTTCTAATTAGTAGAAGGATCTCAAAAAACAACTAGTTCCGCAGGGTTAAATGACAAGTTTAATTTAGGGACTTTAATACTCTTAAGAAGACATTTATAACGCAAATAAAAGTTATTAGTAACTGGTAACTGCTTCCACCACTAGCCACTTTATTATATGAGAATTTATTTGTCATGACATTATTCATAGGTATAGTGTTTGAATTAATAGAGAATCTCTTCTTCTATATGAGTCGACATTATTCATTCTAATTCCTTCTCGATAAATTCCAAAGAAAATTTGAACTCTTCGTAACGATCAAGCATGCAAATCATTCGTGTGACTATAAAACTTTGAGAAACTAATGATCTTAAACATAAGGCCGTGACATTTGTATAAAATAATATCATTAATGATAAAATAAATTAATGTTAAATTATATTTAAATTCATAAAGGAGCCATTATTTTTTACAATTAACTAAAAAGGTGTTACATAAAATGGAAGGAATACATTTTTAGATGAAACGTCATTTCTCTAACTTATAATACTTGTTTAATAAGTTTGTATTTATGTCCAATTTGTAGAATAAAACAGCTAGTTCCACAGAGTTAAATTACCAAGCTTAATTTGGGGACTTTAATACTCATAATTAGAAGATATTTATAATGTAAAAAAAAGTTATTAGTAACTTGTAACTCATGAGTCCCATCAATATTACCATAAAATGCACTAAAAAAATTATAAGTTACTAAAACTTTGAGTCGTAGATGGTAATTAATAACTCATAAATACAATTGAAAAATTAAATTTATAGTAGTTAAAATAACTAATGAATATGTTGAAACGAGAAAATAATAGTTGGATAAAATATCATGAGAAGTTGAAAACTAAAAGGAACTCCTAACAATTGAAAAAGACGGGGTTTGGTCCCGGCATAGCAAAATCACGTGCGTGGTTGCATCAAAGTGCGTAGCAAATCAGAAAACGAAAGGAAAGCTACCCTTCGGTCCGCTTGTCCCCCAGGAAAAAAAAAATCGAAAATTTTGAAGAAAAAAGAAAAAGACCAACTCCTACCTCGTATTGTTACTTTTAGCCCGCACTAGAAACTATTTACATCTGATAGCCGAAAAAATATATAAAATTTGTATAATTTTTATATATAACATACATAATGTGTGTATATATATATATATCTATATATAATATACAAATTTTATATATTTTTCGGCTATTATTTTTACAGCAACTATACAATGTTATTTTTCCAACTGCTACTAAACAAAGTCATTCATTGCATATCCGAATGTGTGGACATACCAGGAAAAACAAGGTTAGGAATGAAGTTATTAGGGAAAAGGTGAGAGTGACATTTGTGGAAGGCGAGTTGCGGGAATCGAGGTTGCGATGGTTTGGGCATGTGAGGAGGAGGGACATAGATGCCCCCGGTCAGGAGGTGTGAGAGGTTGAACATGGCGGACTTGAGGAAAGGCAGGGGTAGACCAAAGAAATATTGGGGAGATGTGATTAGGCAGGACATGTCGATGCTTTATCTAACTGAGGACATGACTAGAGATAAGAAGGTATGGAGGTCGAGGATTAAGGTGGTGGGTTGACAGGTAGTTGTGACTTTCTCCTAAGTTTACCAGTAGTATTCTTGTTGTTGGTTGAGAGATACTTTCTTTTAGATTGTTAGTGTATCTGGTACTTAGCTACCACATCCATCGTTGTTTTTTTTAAAACTACTACTGGAAATTGTTGCTCCCGAACTATTGCTATTTAATGCTATTTTTTCTCCCCTTTTATTGAAAATTGTTGCTCCTTGATTGTTACTATTTGATGCTACTTTTTCTCCCCTTTTTTCTTATTGTCTTTTGTCTCCCTCTTCCCCCTCTTTCTTTTTTGCCCTCTTTCTTCTTCTTCTTCTTCTTCCCTTTTCTTCCTTGCCACCTTTTTTTGAGCCAGAGTCAATCGAAAACAGCCTCTCTACCTCTCCAGGTAGGGGTAAGGTCTGCGTACACACTACCCTTCCCAGACCCTACTTGTGAGATTGGATTTTTTGTTGTTGTTGTTGTTGCATATCCGGGGCGAATTTACACTTACAATGTATGAGTTCACGTAAATTCAGTAATTTCTATCTAGACAATGTATTTATAAATATATAATTATTTGACTATAAACCTAATTATTATTGTAAATTTACTTAAAATTATCCAGGGATGAAGCTAGAAGCCGGTGTACAAATTTGGTCGAACCTAGTAGCTTTAGTCCAATTCTGTATTTGTATTTAAAAAAATTATTAAATATGTACAAAAATTTAATTTAGAATTCATAAAGTTCAAAATTTATCTCCACCTCTAAAATTATCGTTAGAACCCATAAATTTTAGATTTTGAACCCGTCATTGACATAACCTAATAAATAGTCAATAAATAATGATGATGTTAGCATACTAATTTGAGGACACTAAAAGAGAGAGAAAAGAGGAATTTTGTGAGAGTTTGTTTGCATTGGATCCTTGATCACCAAAGCTTCAACCACACGTTTATGCAATTTGGCTTCTTTTTTCCCTCCTTTCTCTTGCCTTTCTCTTTCTCTTTCCTTTTCCTCTTCCACTTAGTAAAACCATAACCTCAAGACAACTAAAAGAGCTCCAAAAATTATGGTAGACTTAGACTTTTATTAGTTCGACTCTTCTTCTTCCTTCTTCTAATTCTAATAAAACTACTTCGCTTATTCTCCTTATATATTTAAAAGAAAACCCTCTTTTTAATTCATTCCCTTCTTCTCCCTTCCTCTCTCCCCCAACCCCACAACCTTTTCTTCTTCTAGGTTTTTTATCTTTGTTTATGAATATGTCAAATTTAGAAGAGATCAAATCCAGCGAGTTTTCTTCACTACCCACTTTAAAAGATCCAAAAGGGTGTCCAAATATCACACCAAATCATCAAGAAGATGATGATATCAAGAAAATAAAAATATTGCGGCCTATGCAAGATTTTAAAGGGTGTTCAGATATTGCACCAGATCATCAAAAAGATGACGATATTAAATCTGAACCTGTAATATTGCAGCAAGATTCTAAAGGGTGTCCAGATATTGCAGTACAAGATCGTACAGAATATGGCGTTGTCAATGAGACAGTAATATTACTGAAGGAAGAACAACCAAAGGATGATGATGATGGATTTAAGACTCCAACTTCTTTGGAATCCAAAATCCCAGTGATGACAACATGTCCACCTGCACCAAAACGAAAAACTTCAGTTTCACCAAGAAGAGGGAAAAGAACCATAAGAGTATGGCACGATTATCGTCACCGCGATTCTGGAAGATTTTGGCCTGGAAATCAAGAATCCAATAACAATAATTCTTCAAGAAGAAGAGCAGCAATGCAGCATAGGTTAAAGAGTGTGCTGGAGCAATTAAACTTTTATCGTTAGAGTTGGTTGATTTTAGTTGGTGTGATATTTAGAGTTGCTGATAGGATTAATTAGTAGCTGAAGTTGGGGCATAATGTCCAAATCTGAGACGGAGTAATTCTTTAGCTACTAGAGGAGGTAAGAATTATAGTCCTTAATTTGTACAAAATTAATCTCCTACATTTTTACTCATCAATACCATATGGTATATCTTGCGTTTTATAATTTGTTAATGGTAGGGAAGATATATATCAGCATTATACAATTTCTATTTTACTTTTAAAATTCGGGTATCTTGGTTTCAACAAAATTAAATTCATTGGAAAAGAGATGTACGGGGTAGAGACGTATTCAGGATATGAACTTTATAGATTTATATTCGTAATTCTATTATATCCATCTAATTTACTAGGCTCAATATCTATCTTTTGATATATTTAGTGGATTTTTATCAAATATACATGATCTGAACCGAAAATTATGAATTGAGATTAACCCATAATTTGTTCATGGGATACGCCCCTTGGGGGTGGGTGGGTGAAGTACAGACCAAGAAACTATAAAGAGTTAGACATAAACATCCAACTTTATTGTATTGTCACCCATCTTCTTTTGTAATCAAGGTGTTATGCTGTTTAAAAAGAAAAGAAAAGAAAAGATTCCCAAAATATAACCAACTCTTTCTCCTTTTCTCTTTTCCGTTTTCTTGAAAAACTTTTCCCAAGAGAAGTAAGTTTCAACATACTTTCTATATTTGCATTAATACAGATGCCATTTAGTCATAGACAGGAGTTAGCCTATAATTTCATAGGGAACATGCAGTTTGTGAAGTATCGAACATAATCATTTCCTTTTCTTTTAATTTTTGCCTCCACTTAGTTCGGTTGAAAACATACTCCTTATTATGGACAGGTGGGAGAGCCATTTAATTCATATTTGCATGTTTCTGTAAATTGGTGATTATTGTCCTTTATTGGAAAACAAAAACTGTACATATTTAACATATATAGTAACTACATTTACTACAGCTTAATGCACATTTTATCAGGCAACAGATGGATCAAGAGAGATCATATACGAAAGTTGTATTTTAACCACTACCGTACTATTTTAAGCAGAAGTGTAATGATGATTTTTTCCCTCTGACATCTATTGAAGGGGGAAGTAATAACACCTGGTAATTCATTATTACTACTAGAACTAGTCAAAATTCAAAAAGAAAAGAAATAAGTTCCACATATTGTTAAAGTGTTAAACAAGAAGAGTGAATAAGAGAAATTTCTGGGTATATTTATTAGTCTTTAGATTCGGGACGACAAGTACTTCATCTCGAATAGGACATCAGTGACCTCTACATTGAATAAATGGTGTGATCGTAAAATTAAATTTTATCCTTTATCGATTAAAAAATACACGTATTGAAAGAAAAATACATATTTTACTTGCACGTGTATTAAAAGGAAAAATGGAATGGAAGAGCTCTTCGTATTTCTATCAATTGTAAAATATGTAATTTTTCTTTTAATACCTGTGCTATGTATTCCCTTCCTAGTTTGAAGAGAATTAAATTCCTCATCTTTTACGTCGCTAAGAAGAAAATTTTAAAATAAACTTATAAATTATTGTGAAAAAACTGTATTTTGCGATATATCGGCAAGTCGTTATCGTGATATTAAATCTTACTATGAATTTGAATTTTGAGTTCATAAGAAGCCACACTATGAGTTAAGCATGCCAAATTAAAAGGCTGTTTTAGGCTTGCAAATTAAGATGAATCGATTTGTTTCTTTCAGTCATTTAAATTAAAGAACCTTATGACTGATTCTTTGTCGTTGATGATAAATAATGACACCACTATAGACACCAAGGAGGCCCCTCCTAACCGTTCTCTCTAGTTTATTCAAAAAATTTACTATACATATCTTTTCCTAATTGAGTTTTAAATTTCACAAAACTCATTATGGTGAGTTGACATAAAGAATTCGAAACTCGTTATGTAGTCATCAGCACCAGATTTTGTAACCTTTTGAAGCACTTTTATGCGTTGGTGTTGAATTATATAAAGAAATTCAAACGGGATGCATAGTAGAGATAAAGATGGTAAAAATAGCACGGTCTAGCCAGTTTTCGGATCAGTCATTCAAAAATAGCCAGTATTTACCAAATCAATGAAAAATAGCCACTATTTTGCTGCAACAGAGACCATTCCAGCATAATATACTGGAGTTCGGTGCACCTGTGTATGAACTTCCAGCATATTATGCTGGATCGGTATACTTTGCTGGCTCCAGTATAATATACTGGAGACTGGAGCACCGGTGCTCCACAACTCCAGTATATTATGCTGGAGTATTTTTCTGGATTTTGAACAGTGTTTCCGTTCAGATTTATTTTTACATAAAAAGTGACTAAATTTCGATTACTTTTGAAACTGAGCTGTTTTTGAACGACCACTTGTAAATCTGGCTATTTTTGAATTTCTCCCATAAAAATGTGGCATAACAGTCAATAAAGTGAATACAGATTTTGATATACAAAGTTCAAAGTTTAGTGAAGTCCAAAAACTCTGAGTGATTTGTTTCCACATACTTAAGGCTTGATGGACAGAGCACTCGGTATCCATTTGGTTTTGGGCTATATTTTTCCTTTTCGTGTGGATAAATAAAGAACATTTACCTATTTAAATGATCACACTCAATTCTATTCCTAAAAAAGATAAGCGATCGCTATAAATATAATTAATCCGATCTAAGAGTTTGGAATCGAATCTTACAAAGAGCTAAGGTTTCATTGTAACTGTTAAATATCACTAAGAAGACAAGCTCGAACAATTTCTAAGCTATACATATCAAGATTCTTATGTCTAATTAATTAACTAACAAATAACAACTAGAGATACTAAGGGTCGGAGACAAGGTTAAGGAGGCTTAGAGTTATGATTTCGTCAATTGTCGGAATCCTTCCTGCTATATCTCCTATTATTTCGCCTAAGTATTCTTTACTGATCATGAGCACTTCAAGTGACGTAATTCTTTTTCGAGGTACCACCAGAAGTTCCAGCCAGAGTCCAGGCACCTGACATACCTACTGCTACTACTACTCTAGCTCTTCAAGAGACTCTGGCATAATTCATGAGCATGTACACCATTCTGGCTCAGGCAGGGTTGCTTCCCCTTGCTGCAGCTACATCTCAGGCCGAGGGAGGAGCACAGACTCCCACCGCCCGCACTCCTGAGTAGCGAGTGCATGTTGAGCAGGTCCCTGAGATTATTCCTGAACCGCCTGCAGTGCCAGCTTAGCCCGAGGATAGGGCACCGACTTCTGAGGAGGAGCAGCTGAGGCTTGAGAGGTTCAAGAGGTACAAGCCTCCTATTTTCAGCGGTCTAGTATCGGAGGATGCTCTGGGATTTCTAAATGAGAGTTACTGCATTCTCCGTACCATGGATATATTAGGATCGAGCGGGGTTTCCTTCACTGCCTTCCAGCTTCGAGGAGCCACCTATAAGTGGTGGCGCACCTATAAGTTAGACAGTCCGGATGAGGCTGCTTCATTGACTTGGACTCAGTTTTAAGATCTGTTCCTGAGAGAGTATGTTCCTCAGAGCCTTAGGGACGCATGGCGCGTAAAGTTTGAGCATTTGCACCAGGGTGCTATGACTGCCTCAGAGTATGCTGTCCGTTACACTAGTTTGGCTAGGCATGCACCAACTTTGGTTTCTACTGTTCGCGAGAGGGTTCACCGGTTTATTGAGGGGCTTATTCCTAGCATCATGTCTAACATGGCTCGTGAGTTGGAGATGGATATTTTTTACCAGCAGGTGGTGAGCATTGCTAGGAGGATTGAGGGTATGTATGCTAGGGAGAGAAAGGAGAGGGAGGCCAAAAGGTCTCTAGATTCGGGCCATTATTCTGGTGCTCGTACCTCGGCCGTAGGTCATCATGGTAGGGGTTATATGAGTCGCCCTATTCATTCAACTCTTCCAGCAGCCAGTGGTATTCCAGCTCCTCCTGGACCTCAGGAGCCTTATTATACACCTCCGGTATTTAGCACGCATTCCCCGTGGGGTGTTTTCAGAGGTCAGTCCAGCAGACTTGGACCGAGCCAGTCACAGCCACCACTTCCTCCCAGAGCTTGTTTTGAGTGTGGTGACACACGTCATATGGTGAGGGATTGCCCCAGACTTGGGAGGGGTGCACCTCCACAGACTTCTCAGCCACAACGTGCCCCACAGAGTTCTCAGGCTATGGTTACAGCTCCAGTTGCTACCCCACCTACTCAGACAGCTAGAGGTGGAGGTCGGGGAGGTAGAGGTCGCCCTAAAGGGGGAGGCCAGGCCAGATACTATGCCCTTCCTGCCCGTACTGAGGCTGTTGCCTCTTATTCTATCACAGATATTATACTAGTTTGTCACAGAGATGCATCGGTTCTATTCGATCCAGGCTCCACTTATTCTTATGTGTCTTCTTATTTTGCTCCGCATTTGGGTGTATCTCGGGATTCTTTGAGTTCCCTATTTATGTTTCTACCCCTGTGGGAGATTCTCTTGTTGTGGACCGCGTTTATCGGTCGTGTTTGGTTGCTCTTAGTGGTTTTAAGACCAAAGTCAATTTATTGTTACTCAGTATGGTTGACTTTGATATTATCTTGGGCATGGACTGGTTGTTCCCCCATTATGCTATTCTTAATTGTCATGCCAAACCCATAACACTGACTATGCCAGGTGTACCGCGTGTTGAGTGGAGGGGTACTTTAGATCACACTCCCAGTAGAGTTATTTCTTTTCTTAAAGCTCAACATATGGTTGAGAAGGGGTGTGATGCATATTTAGCTTATGTGAAAGATGTCAGTACTGATACCCCTTCAGTTGATTCAGTTCCAGTAGTACGGGATTTTCTCGATGTGTTCCTAGCTGACCTTCCGGACATGCCTCATGATAGAGATATTGATTTTGGCATTGATTTGTTGCCGGGCACTCAACCCATTTCTATTCCTCTATATCGTATGACTCCTCCCGAGTTGAAGGAGTTAAAGGATCAGTTACAAGAATTGCTTGATACGGGTTTTATTCGGCCTAGTATATCACCTTGGGGTGCTCCTATCTTGTTTGTGAAATAAAGGATGGTTCTATGTGTATGTGCATTGATTATCGCCAGTTAAACAAAGTTAGAGTGAAGAACCATTATCCTTTATCTCGTATTGATGATCAGTTTGACCCGCTTTAGGGCGTACAGGTGTTTTCTAAGATTGATTTGCGCTCAGGTTACAATCAGTTGAAGATTCGGGATCCATATATCCCGAATACTGCTTTCAGAACTCGGTATGGTCATTACGAGTTCCTTGTCATGTCATTTGGGCTGACAAATGCCCCAGCAACCTTTATGCATTTGATGCATAGTGTGTTCCGGCCGTATCTTGACTCGTCATCATTGTCTTTATTGATGATATTCTGGTGTATTCCTGGAGTCAGGAAGATTATGAGCAGTACCTGAGGACTGTGCTTCAGACTCTAAGAGAGAAGAAGTTATATGCTAAGTTCTCGAAATGTGAGTTTTGGTTGGATTCAGTGGCATTCTTAGGCCACGTGGTATCGAGTGAGGTATTCAGGTGGATCCGAAGAAGATAAAGGCCGTGCAGAGTTGGCCCAGACCATCCTCAGCTACCGAGATCCACAATTTCCTTGGTTTGGCGGGCTACTACTGTCGTTTTATGGAGGGTTTTCATCGATTGCAGCCATATGACCAGGTTGACCCAGAAGAGTGCTCTATTCCAGTGGACGGAGGAGTGTGAGGTGAGCTTTCAGAAGCTCAAGACAACTTTGACCACAACCCCACTTTTGATACTGCCTACAGGTTTGGGGTCTTATACAGTCTATTGTGATTCCTCGAGGGTTGGCTTCGGAGTGGTGTTGATGCAGGACGGTAGGATGATTGCCTACGCGTCCAAATAGTTGAAGATACATGAAAAAAACTACCTTGTTCATGACCTTGAGTTAGCCGCCATTGTTCACGCCCTGAATATTTGGCGCCATTATTTCTACGGGGTTCCCTGTGAGATTTATACTAACCATCGGAGCTTACAACACCTGTTCAAGCAAAAGGATCTAAATTTGCGCCAGAGGAGGTGGTTAGAGTTGCTAAAGGACTATGATATTACTATTCTATATCACCCGGGTAAGGCCAATGTGGTGGCCGATGCTTTGAGTCGCTGGGTGGTGCGTTTGGGGAGTTTACCAGCATCGTAGAGGCCTATGGCGATGGATATTCAGGCCTTAGCCAGCCAGTTTGTGAGATTGGATCTTTCGGAGCCCAGTCGGGTTCTAGCTTGCATGGTTTCTCAGTCTTCCTTATTTGATTATATCAGGGAGCGGCAGTACGATGACCGTCATTTGCTTGTCCTCAAGGACAATGTTCAGCACAATGATGCTAGAGATGTGACTATTGGTGATGATGGTGTATTGAGGATGCATGGTCGGATTTGTGTACCCATTGTTGATGGGCTTTGAGAGTTTATTCTAGAGGAGACCCACATCTCGCGGTATTCCATTCATCTGGGTGTCGCGAAGATGTATCAGGATTTGAGGTAGCACTACTGGTGGAGACGGATGAAGAAAGATATAGTTAGATTTGTAGCTCGGTGCCTCAACTGTCAGCAGGTGAAGTATGAGCACCAGAGACTGGGTGGGTTGCTTCAGCAGATAGAGATTCCGGAGTGAAAGTGAGAGGGGATCACCATGGACTTTGTAGTTGGGCTCCCACGGACTTTGAGAATGTTCGATACTATTTGGGTGATTATGGATCGGCTCACCAAGTCCACTCATTTCATTCCTTTGTGTACAACTTATTCTTCGGAGCGGTTGACAGAGATTTATATCCGAGAGATTGTTCGTCTACATGGTATTCGAGTGTCCATCATTTCGAATAGAGGTACTCAGTTCACATCACGGTTCTGAAGGGCCGTTCAGCATGAGTGGGTACTCGGGTGGAGTTGAGTACAACATTTCACCCTTAGACGGACGGACAGTCTGAGCGCACTATTCAGATTCTTGAGGATATGCTCTGTGCGTGTGTGATTGAGTTTGGAGGGTCTTAGGATCAATTTTTTCCATTGGCAAAGTTAGCTTACAACAACAGCTATCAGTCCAGCATTCAAATGGCACCATATGAGGCATTATATGGGAGATGGTGTAGATCCCCGATGGGTTGGTTTGAGCCGGATGAGGCTAGACTATTGGTCACAGACTTGGTTCAGGATGCTTTGGAGAAGGTCAAGGTGATTCAGGATAGACTCCGTACAGCCCAGTCCAGACAGAAGAGCTATGCGGACCTGAAGGTTCGTGATGTTTCCTATATAGTTGGAGAGCGAGTTCTGCTCGGGTTTCACCTATGAAAGGCATTATGAGATTTGGGAAAAAAAGGAAGTAGAGTCCGAGGTTTATTGGTCCTTTTGAGATATTAAGGCGTGTTGGGGAGGTTGCTTATGAGCTTGCTTTACCTCCCAGTTTGGCAGGAGTTCATCCGGTATTTCATGTTTCGATGCTCTGGAGGTATCACGGTGACCCGTCACATGTGTTGGACTTCAGTTTAGTCCAGTTGGACAAGGATCTATCTTATGTTGAGGAGCCAGTGGCAATATTGGACATGCAGGTTAGAAAGCTGAGGTCAAAGAACATTGCATCAGTAAAGGTTCAATGGTGGGGTCAGCCGGTCGAGGAGGCGACTTGGGAGACCGAGCAGGATATGCGCAGCCGTTACCCTCATCTTTTCACTACTTCATGTATGTCTCTATGCTCATTCGAGGACGAACGAATGTTTAAGTGTAGGAGGATGTGACGACCCGGCCAGTCATCTTAAGAATTAACGCCCCGATCCCCTATTAACTGCTTTTCCCAAGTTTATTTCTGCTAATTTGATTTGCTGGGATGTTCGGTTTTGAGTTTCGGAGAGTTTTGGGGCACGTAGTCCCTAAATGAGAGCTTAAGTGTTGGAGAGTTGACCATAGTTGGAACAGTGTAAAGACGGCCTCGAAATAGAAATCCGATGGTTTCGTTAGCTCCGTTAGGTGATTTCGGGCTTAAGGGCGTGTTCAGATTGTGTTTTGGAGGTCCGTAGCTAATTTAGGCTTGAAATGCCGAAAGTTGAATTTTTGAAGTTTTCGGTCCGATAGTGAGATTTTGATCCGAGGATCGGAATGGAATTCCGGAAGTTGGAGTAGCTCCATAGTGTTGAATGTGACGTGTGTGCAAAATTTCAGGTAATTCGGACGAGGTTTGTAGACTTTTTGATCGAAAGTGTATTTTGAGAACTTTGGATTTCTTAGGCTTGAATCCATGGTTAATTCGGGGTTTCGATGTTGTTTTAGGTGTTTTAAGGATTGGTACAAGTTTGGATAGTGGTTTGTGACTTGTTGGTCCCTTTGGTTGAGGTCCCGGAGGTCTCGGGATGAATTCGGATGGTTGACGGAAAGATTTTGGAGTTAGAGTTGCAGCTTCAGCTGCTGGTTTTGTCATAACCGCACCTGCGGTTTGGGTTCCGCAGGTGCGGCGCTACAAAAATGGAATTTGGTCATTTCTTCAGGAACCGCAGAAGCGGTGGTAATACCGCAGTAGCAGTACCGCATCTGCAGATTGGGAGTCGCAGATGCGAAAGCTGGCCCTTTAATAAAAAATCGCAGATGCGACCTTGGCTCCGCAGAAGCGGGACCGCAAATGCGAAAATCGCTGGGCAGAACATATAAATTCTTGTCTTCGCGAAATTTAGCCTTTTTTTATCTTTTCAAAACGGGAAGAAGCTTGGGGAGCACTTTTCAAGAGGGATTTTTAGAGGAGTTCATTGGGGTAAGATCTTTGGTCCCTAAACTCGTTATTGGAGTGATTTTTATCAATTTAAACATGAATAATTAAGGGAAATCAGTGGTAATTGGGGGGGTTAGGGCTTGTCTAATTGGAGACCTTTGAGTGATGATTTGAGGGACAAATTGAGGTCCAATTTTGGTACTTTTGATATGACTGGACTCGTGAGAGTTCGAGGTTTGTTAAAATATAATTTTTACCCGATTCTGAGACGTGGGCCCGAGGGGAGTTTTGGTCATTTTACATAATTTCGCGTATTAGCTTAGAATTTAATTGTATAATTAGTTACTTGAAGTGTTATTTACATTATGCAATTGAATTGAATAGATTTTTGCCATTTGGAGTCGAGTACTCGTGGCAAGAACGTGGTCTCGGGTTGATTTTGAGCCGGTTCGAGGTAAGTGGCTTGTCTAACCTTGTGTGGGGGACCTTACCCTTAGGATTGGTATATTTGGTAATTGAAATGCCTTATACGTGAGGTGACGAGTGCGTACTTGTGCTAATTGTTGGAAATTCAGTTTTCTTTAAGTAATTACTAGTATGTTTCCTTTCCTGTCTCTATTACTTGCACTATTAAGCCTGTTGTTAGCTTAGGAAAGCATATCTAAGTGACTTAATAGCCTTATTTGCTCAACCTGCCTTACCTGAATTCTGTGCAGCATGCTAGGCTAGAATCACTTGTTGCCTTAATATGAAATTTTTTCATTTCTGTATATCTTCCTATTGTTGCTGGGTATTTATTTTGGGACTACGGATGTGGGATTCCGGTATCTCCCCCTTGTCTGTTTATTTTGGGACTACGAATGTGGGATTCCGGTAGTTCCCCCTTGTCTGTTTATTTTGGGACTACGGATGTGGGATTCCGGTAGATCCCACTGTATAGTTATATGGAACTATAGGAATGCACCTGGTAGATTCCCCCAGTACTGGGTATTTACATTTGGGACTATGGAACAGGATTCCGATAGATCTCCGCGCACTATGAGTTGGACTACGGGATGGATCCCAGGAGATCCATTAGATGTGTACATATGGGACTACAGGACGGTATCCTGGGAGATCCCCGATTGTTATTATTGGTGCTGAGCTGTATTTTCTTTCCTTTTTACCTTATTTTGTGTAGTTGTTGCGGTTCTGTACATCCTATGTTATTTTACTGCTGTACTTATTTATACTGTTGATCTTTATATTTTATCTAACCTCAGTAGGGCCCTAACCTTCCTCGTCACTACCCAACCGAGGTTAGGCTTGGCACTTACTGAGTACCATTGTGATGTACTCATGCCCCTACTGTGCATGTTTTACATGTGCAGACCCAGGTACTGCTACTCAGGCCTACCATCCTTGAGGGAGGCGACTGCTCTAGAGACTTCAAGGTACATCTGCCGCGTTCGCAGACCAAGGAGTCCCTTTCTACTCTAGCTGTTAAACATTGCCCTTATGTATTCTTCTTTCTTGTTAGATATTCTAGAGTTAGACTGTTAGATATTCCAAAGGCTTGTGTTTCCGTGAGTTTCCGGGTTTTGGGATAGTGTACTTGGTTTTGAGAATGTTGTGTTGTATATGCCAAGCGACATTATAACTATTGTTTCCATTCAGCTATTTTGGTTTTTGATTATTTCTTCCGCAAATTTTCGTTTATGTTCCGATTTGTTAGGCTTACCTAATCGTAGAGACTAGGTGCCGTCACGACAGTTCACGGAGGGAGAACTGGGGTTGTGACAAGTTGGTATCAGAGCTCTAGGTTCATAGGAGTCATGGATCACAAGCCGGTTTATTAGAGTCTCGTTGATTGGTACGGAGACGTTTGTACTTATCTACGAGAGGCTATGTAACTATTAGGAAAATTCCACTTCATTTGATTTACTTGTCGTGCGATGTTTTGACATCACAATTCTAAACTTCTTTCTTCTATTCTCTCACAGATGGTAAGGACACGTGCTACCCGAGATGATCAGACACCCGCATCCCCTATTGCAGCCGTCAAAGTTTGAGGCCAGGGTAGAGGCCGAGGACGCACACGTGGTGAAGCCAGAGCACTTGCGCGAGCTACCATCGAGGCACCACCAGCAGTTCCAGCCAGATTCTAGGCATCTGACACGCCTACTGCTACTACTACTCCAGCTTTTCAGGAGACTCTAGCACAATTCATGAGCATGTACACCACTCTGGCTCAGGCAGGGTTGCTTCCCTTTGCTGCAGCTACATCTCAGGGCGGGGGAGGAGCACAGACTCCCGCCGCCCGCACTCTTAAGCAGCGAGTGCATGGTGAGTAGGTCCCTGAGATTATTCCTGTACCGCCTGTAGTGCCAGCTCAGCCCGAGGATAGGGCAGCGGCTTCCGAGGAGGAGCAGCTGAGGCTTGAGAGGTTCAAGAGGTACAAGCCTCCTATATTCAGCGGTCTAGCATTGGATGATGCTCTAAGATTTCTATATGAGATTTATCGCATTCTCCGTACCATGGGTATATTAGGATCGAGCAGGGTTTCCTTCACTACCTTCCAGCTTCGACGAGCCGCCTATGAGTGGTGGCGCACCTATGAGTTAGATAGTCCGGATGAGGCTGCTTCACTGACTTGTACTCAGTTTTTAGATCTGTTCCTGAGAGAGTATGTTCCTCAGAGCCTCAGGAACGCATGGCGCGTAGAGTTCGAGTATTTGCACCAGGGTGCTATGACTGCCTTAGAGTATGCTATCTGTTACACTAGTTTGGCTAGGCATGCACCAACCTTGGTTTCTATTGTTCGCGAGATGGTTCGCTAGTTTATTGAGGGGTTTATTCCCAACATCAGGTCTAGCATGGATCATGAGTTGGAGATGGATATTTCTTAAAAGCAGGTGGTGAGCATTGCTAGGAGGATTGAGGGTATGAATGCTAGGGAGAGAGAGGAGAGGGAGGATAAGAGGTCTTGAGAGTCAGGCCATTATTCTGGTGCCCATACCCCAACTGCAGGTCGTCATGATCGGGGTTATATGAGTCATCCTGTTCATTTATCTCTTCTAGCAGCCAGTGGTATTCCAGCTCCTCCTGGACCTCAAGAGCCTTATTATGTACCTCCGGTATCTAGCGTGCCTTCTGCGCGGGGTGCTTTCAAAAGTCAGTCCAGCAGACTGGCCCAAGCCATTCATAGCCACCACGTCTTCCCAAAGCTTATTTTGAGTGTGGTGACACATATCATATAGTCAGGGATTGCCCCAGACTTGGGAGGGGTGCACCTCCACAGACTTCTCAGCCACAGGGTGCCCCGTAGAGTTCTAAGGCTATGGTTACAGCTCCAGCTGCTACCCCACCTGCTCAGCCAGCTAGAGGTGGAGGTCGGGGAGGTAGAGGTCGCCCTAGAGGGGGAGGCCAAGCCAGATACTATTCCCTTCCTGCACGTACCAAGGCTGTTGCCTCCTATTCTGTCATCACAGGTATTATACTGGTTTGTCACAGAGATGCATCGATTCTATTCAATCTAGGCTCCACTTATTCTTATGTGTCTTCTTATTTTGCTTTGCATTTGGGTGTATCTCGGGATTCTTTGAGTTCCCCTGTTTATGTTTCTACTCTTGTGGGAGATTCTCTTGTTGTGGACCGCGTTTATCGGTCGTGTTTGGTTGCTCTTAGTGGTTTTGAGACTAGGGCCAATTTATTGTTACTCAGTATGCTTGACTTCGATAATATATTGGGCATGGACTAGTTGTCGCCCCATTATGTTATTCTTGATTGTCATACCAAAACTGTGACGCTTGATATGCCAGGTGTACTGCGTGTTGAGTGGAGGGGTACTTTAGATCACACTCCCAGTAGAGTTATTTCTTTTCTTAATGCTTAGAGTATGGTTGAGAAGGTGTGTGACGCGTATTTAGCTTATGTGAAAGATGTCAGTATTGATACCCCTTCAGTTGATTCAGTTCCAGTAGTATGGGATTTTCCCGATGTGTTCCCAGCTGACCTTCTAGGCATGCCGCTTGATAGAGATACTGATTTTGGCGTTGATCTGTTGTCGGGCACTCAGACCATTTCTATTCCTCCGTATCGTATGGCTCCTCCCGAGTTGAAGGAGTTGAAGGATCAGTTACAGGAATTGCTTGATAAGGGTTTTATTCGGCCCAGTGTATCACCTTGGGGTGCTCCTGTTTTGTTTGTGAAGAAAAATTATGGTTCTATGCGTATGCGCATTGATTATCTCCAGTTAAACAAAGTTATAGTGAAGAACCGTTATTCTTTGCCTCGTATTGATGATCTGTTTGACATTCTTCAGGGCGCACAAGTGTTTTCTAAGATTGATTTGCGCTCAGGTTACCATCAGTTGAAGATTCGGGAGCCAGATATCCTAAGACTACTTTCAGGACTCGGTATAGTCATTATGAGTTTCTTGTCATGTCATTTGGGCTGACCAATGCCCCAACAGCCTTTATGCATTTGATGTACAGTGTGTTCCAATCGTATCTTGACTCGTTCATCATTGTCTTTATTAATGATATTCTGGTGTATTCTCAGAGTCGGGAAGATCATAAGCAGCACCTGAGGACTGTGCTTCAGACTCTAAGAGAGAAGAAGTTATATGCTATGTTCTCGAAATGTGAGTTTTGGTTAGATTCAATGGCATTCTTAGGCCACGTGGTATCAAGTGAGGGTATTCAGGTGGATCCGAAGAAGATAGAGGCCGTATAGAGTTGGACCAAACCATCCTCAGCTACCGATATTCGTAGTTTCCTTGGTTTGGCGGGCTACTACCGTCATTTTGTGGAGGGGTTTTCATCGATTGTAGCCCTTATGTCCAGGTTGACCCAGAAGGGTGCTCTGTTCTAGTGGACGGAGGAGTGTGAGGCGAGCTTTTAGAAGCTCAAGACAACTTTAACCACAGCCTCAATTTTGATACTGCTTATAGATTCGAGGTCTTATACGGTCTATTGTGATGACTCGAGGGTTGGCTTCAGAGCGGTGTTGATGCAGGACGGTAGGATGATTGCCTACGCGTCCAAACAGTTGAAGATACATGAGAAGAACTACCCTGTTCACGACCTTGAGTTAGCCGCCATTTTTCACGCCCTGAAGATTTGGCGCCATTATTTATACGGGTTCCCTGTGAGATTTATACTAACCATCGAAGCTTACAACACTTGTTCAAGCAAAAGGATATAAATTTACACCAGAGGAGGTGGTTAGAGTTGCTGAAGGACTATGATATTACTATTCTGTATCATCCAGGCAAGGCCAATATGGTGGCCGATGCATTGAGTCGCTGGGTGGTGAGTTTGGGGAGTTTACCAGCATCGGGAGGCCTATGGTGATGGATATTCACGCCTTAGCCAGCCAGTTTATGAGATTGGATCTTTCGGAGCCCAGTCGGGTTCTAGCTAATGTGGTTTCTTGGTCTTCCTTATTTGATCGTATCAGGGAGTGACAGTATGATGACCCTCATTTGCTTGTCCTCAAGGACATGGTTCAATATGGTAATGCCAGAGATGTGACTATTGGTGATGATGGTGTATTGAGGATGCAAGTTCGGATTTGTGTACCCAATGCTGATGGGCTTCGAGAGTTGATCCTAGAGGAGGCCCATAACTCGCGGTATTCCATTCATCTGGGTGACGTAAAGATGTATCAGGATTTGAAGTAGCACTACTGGTGGGGACGGATGAAGAATGATATAGTTGAATTTGTAGCTCGGTGCCTCAACTGTTAGCAGGTGAAGTATGAGCACCATAGACCGGGTGGGTTGCTTCAGCAGAGAGAGATTCCGGAGTAGAAGTGGGAGCGGATCACCATGGACTTTGTAGTTGGGCTCCCACGGACTTTGAGAAAGTTCGATGCTATTTGGGTGATTGTGGATCGGCTGACCAAGTCCGCTCATTTCATTCCTGTGTGTATTACTTATTCTTCGGAGTAGTTGGCGGAGATTTATATCCGAGAGATTGTTCGTCTGCATGGTATTCCAGTGTCCATCATTTCGGATAGAGGTACTCAGTTCACATCACGGTTCTGGAGGGCCATTCAGCATGAGTTGGGTACTCGGGTGGAGTTAAGTACAACATTTCACCCTCAAACGGACGGACAGTATGAGCGCACTATTCAGATTCTTGAGAATATGCTCTATGCATGTGTGATTGAGTTTGGAGGGTCTTGGGATCAGTTTTTGCTATTGGTAGAGTTTGCTTACAACAACAGTTATCAGTCCAGCATTCAGATGGCACTGTATGAGGCTTTATATGGGAGACGGTGTAGATCCCCGGTGGGTTGGTTTGAGTCGGGTGAGGCTAGATTATTGGGCACAGACTTGGTTTAGGATGCTTTGGAGAAGGTCAAAGTGATTCAGGATAGACTCCGTACAGCCCAGTCCAGAAAGAAAAGTTATGCGGACCGGAAGGTTCATGATGTTCCTATATGGTTGGAGAGCGGGTTCTGCTTCGGGTTTCGCCTATGAAGGGTGTTATGAGATTTGGGAAGAAAGGGAAGTTGAGTCCGAGGTTCATTGGTATTTTTGAGATATTGAGGCATGCTGGGGAGGTTGTTAGAAGCTTGATTTACCTCCCAGCTTGGCAGGAGTTCATCCGGTATTTCATGTTTCGATGCTCTAGAGGTATCACGGTGACTCGCCACACATGTTGGACTTCAGTTCAGTCCAGTTGTTCAAGGATCAATCTTATGTTGAGGAGCTAGTGGCAATATTGGACAGACAGGTTAGAAAGCTGAGGTCAAAGAACATTGCATCCGTAAAGGTTCAATGGCGGGGTCGGCCGGTCGAGGAGGAGACCTGGGAGACCGATCAGGATATGCTCAGCGGTTACCCGCATCTTTTCACTACTTCAGGTATGTCTCTATGCTCGTTCGAGGATGAACGAATATTTAAGTGTAGGAGGATGTGACGACCCAACCGGTCATCTTAAAATTTAACGCCCCGATCCCCTATTAACTGCTTTTCCTAAGTTTATTTCTGCTAATTTGATTTGCTGGGATGTTCGATTTTGAGTTTCGGAGGGTTTTGGGGCACGTAGTCGGAATAATGTGAAGACGGACTTAGAATGGAAATCTGATGGTTCAGTTAGCTCCGTTAGGTGATTTTGGGCTTAGGGGCGTGTTCGGATTGTATTTTGGAGGTCCGTAGCTAATTTAGGCTTGAAATGCCGAAAGTTGAATTTTTTAAGTTTCCGATCCGATAGTGAGATTTTGATCCGAGGGTCAGAATGGATTCCAGAAGTTGGAGTAGCTCTATAGTGTTGAATGTGACGTGTGTGCAAAATTTCAGGTCATTCGGACGGGGTTTGATAGACTTTTTGATCGAAAGCGTATTTTGAGAATTTTGGAGTTCTTAGGCATGAATCCATGGTTAATTCGGGGTTTCGATGTTGTTTTAGGTGTTTTAAGGATTGGTACAAGTTTGGATAGTGGTTTGTGACTTTTTGGTGCCTTTGGTTGAGGTCCCGGAGGCCTCGGGATGAATTCAGATGGTTGACGGAAAGATTTTGGAGTTAGAGTTGCAGCTTCAGCTGCTGGTTTTGTCATAACCGCACCTGCGGTTTGGGTTCCGCATGTGCGGCGCCGTAAGAGGCTCAGTGGCCGCAGAAGCGAAATTTGGTCATTTCTTCAAGAGACGCAGAAGCGGTGGTAATACCGCAGAAGCGATACCGCATCTGCGGATTGGGAGTCGCAGATGCGGAAGCTGGCCCTTTAATGAAAAATTGCAGATGCGACCTTCGCTTCGCAGAAGCGGGACCGCAGATGCGGTCCCTGGGCCGCAAATGCGGTTATCACTGGGTAGAACATATAAATTCTTGCCTTTGCGAAATTTAGCCATTTTTCATCTTTTCAAAATGGGAAGAAGCTTGGGGAGCACTTTTCAAGAGGGATTTTCAGAGGAGTTCATTGGGGTAAGGTCTTTGTCCCTAAACTCATTATTGGAGTGATTTTTATAAATTTAAGCATGAAAAATTAAGAAAAATAAGTGGTAATTGGGGGGGTTAGGGCTTGTCTAATTGGAGACCTTTGAATGATGATTTGAGGGACAAATTGAGGTCCGATTTTGGTACTTTTAATATGACTGGACTCGCGAGAGTGCGAGATTTCTGAAAATATAAATTTTATCCGATTTCGAGACGTTGGCCCGAGGTGCATTTTGGTCATTTTACAAAATTTCGCGTATTAGCTTAGAATTTAATTGTAGAATCAGTTACTTGAAGTGTTATTTACATTATGCAATTGAATTGAATAGATTTGGGCCATTTGGAGTCGAGTACTCGTGGCAAGAACTTGGTCTCGGGTTGATTTTAAGCCGGTTCGAAGTAAGTGGCTTGTCTAACCTTGTGTGGGGGACCTTCCCCTTAGGATTGGTATATTTGATAATTGTAATGCCTTGTACATGAGGTGACGAGTGCGTGCTTGTGCTAATTGTTGGAAATCCGGTTTTCTTTAAGTAATTACTAGTATATTTCCTTTCCTGTCTGTATTACTTGCACTATTAAGCCTGTTGTTAGCTTAGGAAAGCATATCTAAGTGACTTAATTGCCTTATTTGCTCAACCTGCCTTGCTTGAATTCTGTGCAGCATGCTAGTCTAGAATCTCTTGTTGCCTTAATATGAAATTTTGCCATTTCTGTATATCTTCCTGTTACTACCGTGTATTTATTTTGGGACTACGGATGTGTGATTCCGGTAGCTCCCCCTTGTCTGTTTATTTTGGGACTATGGATGTGGGATTCCGGTAGATCCCCCTGCACAGTTATATAGAACTACGGGAATGCACCCAGTAGATTCCCCCAGTACTGGATATTTACATTTGGGACTACGGAATGGGATTCCAGTAGATCCCCGTGTACTATGAGTTAGACTACGGGAGGGGATCCCGGGAGATCCATTAGATGTGTACATATGGGACTACAGGACGGTATCCTGGGAGATCCTCGATTGTTATTATTGGTGTTGAGTTGTATTTCCTTTCCGTGTTTACCTTGTTTCTGTATAGTTGTTGTGGTTCTGTACATCCTGTGTTATCAAACCTCAGTAGGGCCCTGACCTTCCTCGTCATTACCCAACCTAGGTTAGGCTTGGTACTTAGTGAGTACCGTTGTGGTGTACTCATGCCCCTTCTGTGCATGTTTTTCATGTGCAGACCCAGGTACCGCTACTCAGGCCTACCATTCTTGAGGGAGGCGACTGCTCTAGAGACTTCAAGGTACATCTGCTGCGTCCGCAGACCAAGGAGTCCCTTTCTTCTCTAGTTGTTAAGCATTGCACTTCTGTATTTTTCTTTCTTGTTAGATATTCTAGAGATAGACTGTTAGATATTCCAAAGGCTTGTGTTTCCGTGAGTTTCCGGGTTTTTGGGATAGTGTACTTAGTTTTGAGAATGTTGTGGTGTATATGCCGAGCGACATTATAACTATTGTTTTCATTCAGTTATTTTGGGTTTTGATTATTTCTTCCGAAAGTTTTCGTTTATGTTCCGTATTTGTTAGGCTTACCTAGTCGTAGAGACTAGGTGTCGTCACGACAGTTCACGGAGGGAGAACTGGGGTTGTGACAAGTTGGTATCAGAGCTCTAGGTTCATAGGAGTCATGGATCACAAGCCGGTTTATTAGAGTCTCGTTGATCGGTACGGAGACGTTTGTACTTATCTACGAGAGGCTATGTAACTATTAGGAAAATTCCACTTCATTTGATTTACTTGTCGTGCGATGTTTTGACATCACAATTCTAAACTTCTTTCTTCTATTCTCTCACAGATGGTAAGGACACGTGCTACCCGAGATGATCAGACACCCGCACCCCCTATTGCAGCCGTCAAAGTTTGAGGCCAGGGTAGGGGCCGAGGACGCACACGTGGTGAAGCCAGAGCACTTGCGCGAGCTACCATCGAGGCACCACCAGCAGTTCCAGCCAGATTCTAGGCATCTGACACGCCTACTGCTACTACTACTCCAGCTTTTCAGGAGACTCTAGCACAATTCATGAGCATGTACACCACTCTGGCTCAGGCAGGGTTGCTTCCCTTTGCTGCAGCTACATCTCAGGGTGGGGGAGGAGCACAGACTCCCGCCGCCCGCACTCTTAAGCAGCGAGTACATGGTGAGTAGGTCCCTGAGATTATTCCTGTACCGCCTGTAGTGCCAGCTCAGCCCGAGGATAGGGCAGCGGTTTCCGAGGAGGAGCAGCTGAGGCTTGAGAGGTTCAAGAGGTACAAGCCTCCTATATTCAGCGGTCTAGCATTGGATGATGCTCTAGGATTTCTATATGAGATTTATCGCATTCTCCGTACCATGGGTATATTAGGATCGAGCAGGGTTTCCTTCACTACCTTCCAGCTTCGACGAGCCGCCTATGAGTGGTGGCGCACCTATGAGTTAGATAGTCCGGATGAGGCTGCTTCACTGACTTGTACTCAGTTTTTAGATCTGTTCCTGAGAGAGTATGTTCCTCAGAGCCTCAGGAACGCATGGCGCGTAGAGTTCGAGTATTTGCACCAGGGTGCTATGACTGCCTTAGAGTATGCTATCTGTTACACTAGTTTGGCTAGGCATGCACCAACCTTGGTTTCTATTGTTCGCGAGATGGTTCGCTAGTTTATTGAGGGGTTTATTCCCAACATCAGGTCTAGCATGGATCATGAGTTGGAGATGGATATTTCTTAAAAGCAGGTGGTGAGCATTGCTAGGAGGATTGAGGGTATGAATGCTAGGGAGAGAGAGGAGAGGGAGGATAAGAGGTCTTGAGAGTCAGGCCATTATTCTGGTGCCCATACCCCAACTGCAGGTCGTCATGATCGGGGTTATATGAGTCATCCTGTTCATTTATCTCTTCTAGCAGCCAGTGGTATTCCAGCTCCTCCTGGACCTCAAGAGCCTTATTATGTACCTCCGGTATCTAGCGTGCCTTCTGCGCGGGGTGCTTTCAAAAGTCAGTCCAGCAGACTGGCCCAAGCCATTCATAGCCACCACGTCTTCCCAAAGCTTATTTTGAGTGTGGTGACACATATCATATAGTCAGGGATTGCCCCAGACTTGGGAGGGGTGCACCTCCACAGACTTCTCAGCCACAGGGTGCCCCGTAGAGTTCTAAGGCTATGGTTACAGCTCCAGCTGCTACCCCACCTGCTCAGCCAGCTAGAGGTGGAGGTCGGGGAGGTAGAGGTCGCCCTAGAGGGGGAGGCCAAGCCAGATACTATTCCCTTCCTGCACGTACCAAGGCTGTTGCCTCCTATTCTGTCATCACAGGTATTATACTGGTTTGTCACAGAGATGCATCGATTCTATTCAATCTAGGCTCCACTTATTCTTATGTGTCTTCTTATTTTGCTTTGCATTTGGGTGTATCTCGGGATTCTTTGAGTTCCCCTGTTTATGTTTCTACTCTTGTGGGAGATTCTCTTGTTGTGGACCGCGTTTATCGGTCGTGTTTGGTTGCTCTTAGTGGTTTTGAGACTAGGGCCAATTTATTGTTACTCAGTATGCTTGACTTCGATAATATATTGGGCATGGACTAGTTGTCGCCCCATTATGTTATTCTTGATTGTCATACCAAAACTGTGACGCTTGATATGCCAGGTGTACTGCGTGTTGAGTGGAGGGGTACTTTAGATCACACTCCCAGTAGAGTTATTTCTTTTCTTAATGCTTAGAGTATGGTTGAGAAGGTGTGTGACGCGTATTTAGCTTATGTGAAAGATGTCAGTATTGATACCCCTTCAGTTGATTCAGTTCCAGTAGTATGGGATTTTCCCGATGTGTTCCCAGCTGACCTTCTAGGCATGCCGCTTGATAGAGATACTAATTTTGGCATTGATCTGTTGTCGGGCACTCAGTCCATTTCTATTCCTCCGTATCGTATGGCTCCTCCCGAGTTGAAGGAGTTGAAGGATCAGTTATAGGAATTGCTTGATAAGGGTTTTATTCGGCCTAGTGTATCACCTTGGGGTGCTCCTGTTTTGTTTGTGAAGAAAAATTATGGTTCTATGCGTCTGCGCATTGATTATCTCCAGTTAAACAAAGTTATAGTGAAGAACCGTTATTCTTTGCCTCGTATTGATGATCTGTTTGACCATCTTTAGGGTGCACAAGTGTTTTCTAAGATTGATTTGCGCTCAGGTTACCATCAGTTGAAGATTCGGGAGCCAGATATCCTAAGACTACTTTCAGGACTCGGTATAGTCATTATGAGTTTCTTGTCATGTCATTTGGGCTGACGAATGCCCCAACAGCCTTTATGCATTTGATGTACAGTGTGTTCCAATCGTATCTTGACTCGTTCGTCATTGTCTTTATTGATGATATTCTGATGTATTCTCAGAGTCGGGAAGATCATGAGCAGCACCTGAGGACTGTGCTTCAGACTCTAAGAGAGAAGAAGTTATATGCTATGTTCTCGAAATGTGAGTTTTGGTTAGATTCAATGGCATTCTTAGGCCACGTGGTATCAAGTGAGGGTATTCAGGTGGATCCGAAGAAGATAGAGGCCGTATAGAGTTGGACCAAACCATCCTCAACTACCGAGATTCGTAGTTTCCTTGGTTTGGCGGGCTACTACCGTCATTTTGTGGAGGGGTTTTCATCGATTGTAGCCCTTATGTACAGGTTGACCCAGAAGGGTGCTCTGTTCTAGTGGACGGAGGAGTGTGAGGCGAGCTTTTAGAAGCTCAAGACAGCTTTAACCACAGCCTCAATTTTGATACTGCTTATAGATTCGAAGTCTTATACGGTCTATTGTGATGACTCGAGGGTTGGCTTCAGAGCAGTGTTGATGCAGGACGGTAGGATGATTGCCTACGCGTCCAAACAGTTGAAGATACATGAGAAGAACTACCCTGTTCACGACCTTGAGTTAGCCGCCATTTTTCATGCCCTGAAGATTTGGCGCCATTATTTATACGGGTTCCCTGTGAGATTTATACTAACCATCGAAGCTTACAGCACTTGTTCAAGCAAAAGGATATAAATTTACACCAGAGGAGGTGGTTAGAGTTGCTGAAGGACTATGATATTACTATTCTGTATCATCCAGGCAAGGCCAATATGGTGGCCGATGCATTGAGTCGCTGGGTGGTGAGTTTGGGGAGTTTACCAGCATCGGGAGGCCTATGGTGATGGATATTCACGCCTTAGCCAGCCAGTTTATGAGATTGGATCTTTCGGAGCCCAGTCGGGTTCTAGCTTATGTGGTTTCTCGGTCTTCCTTATTTGATCGTATCAGGAAGTGACAGTATGATGACCCTCATTTGCTTGTCCTCAAGGACATGGTTCAACATGGTAATGCCAGAGATATGACTATTGGTGATGATAGTGTATTGAGGATGCAAGTTCGGATTTGTGTACCCAATGCTGATGGGCTTCGAGAGTTGATCCTAGAGGAGGCCCATAACTCGCGGTATTCCATTCATCTGGGTGCCATAAAGATGTATCAGGATTTGAGGTAGCACTACTGGTGGGGACGGATGAAGAAAGATATAGTTGAATTTGTAGCTCGGTGCCTCAACTGTTAGCAGGTGAAGTATGAGCACCATAGACCGGGTGGGTTGCTTCAACAGATAGAGATTCCGGAGTGGAAGTGGGAGCGGATCACCATGGACTTTGTAGTTGGGCTCCCACGGACTTTGAGAAAGTTCGATGCTATTTGGGTGATTGTGGATCGGCTGACTAAGTCCGCTCATTTCATTCCTGTGTGTACTACTTATTCTTCGGAGTAGTTGGCGGAGATTTATATCCGGGAGATTGTTCGTCTGCATGGTATTCCAGTGTCCATCATTTCGGATAGAGGTACTCAGTTCACATCACGGTTCTGGAGGGCCATTCAGCATGAGTTGGGAGTTAAGTACAACATTTCACCCTCAAACGGACAGACAGTATGAGCGCACTATTCAGATTCTTGAGAATATGCTCTATGCATGTGTGATTGAGTTTGGAGGGTCTTGGGATCAGTTTTTGCTATTGGTAGAGTTTGCTTACAACAACAGTTATCAGTCCAGCATTCAGATGGCACTGTATGAGGCTTTATATGGGAGACGGTGTAGATCCCCGGTGGGTTGGTTTGAGTCGGGTGAGGCTATAATATTGGGCACAGACTTGGTTTAGGATGCTTTGGAGAAGGTCAAGGTGATTCAGGATAGACTCCGTACAGCCCAGTCCAGAAAGAAAAGTTATGCGGACCGGAAGGTTCATGATGTTCCTATATGGTTGGAGAGCGGGTTCAGCTTCGGGTTTCGCCTATGAAGGGTGTTATGAGATTTGGGAAGAAAGGGAAGTTGAGTCCGAGGTTCATTTGTATTTTTGTGATATTGAGGCATGCTGGGGAGGTTGTTATAAGCTTGATTTACCTCCCAGCTTGGCAGGAGTTCATCCGATATTTCATGTTTTGATGCTCTAGAGGTATCACGGTGACCCGCCACACATGTTGGACTTCAGTTCAGTCCAGTTGTTCAAGGATCTATCTTATGTTGAGGAGCTAGTGGCAATATTGGACAGACAGGTTAGAAAGCTGAGGTCAAAGAATATTGCATCCGTAAAGGTTCAATGGCGGGGTCGGCCGGTCGAGGAGGAGACCTGGGAGACCGATCAGGATATGCGCAGCCGTTACCCGCATCTTTTCACTACTTCAGGTATGTCTCTATGCTCGTTCGAGGACGAACGAATATTTAAGTGTAGGAGGATGTGACGACCCAACCGGTCATCTTAAAAATTAACGCCCCGATCCCCTATTAACTGCTTTTCCTAAGTTTATTTCTGCTAATTTGATTTGCTGGGATGTTCGGTTTTGAGTTTCGGAGGGTTTTGGGGCACGTAGTCGGAATAGTGTGAAGACGGACTTAGAATGGAAATCTGATGGTTCCGTTAGCTTCGTTAGGTGATTTTGGGCTTAGGGGCGTGTTCGGATTGTATTTTGGAGGTCCGTAGCTAATTTAGGCTTGAAATGCCGAAAGTTGAATTTTTTAAGTTTCCGATCCGATAGTGAGATTTTGATCTGAGGGTCAGAATGGATTCCAGAAGTTGGAGTAGCTCTATAGTGTTGAATGTGACGTGTGTGCAAAATTTCAGGTCATTCAGACGAGGTTTGATAGACTTTTTGATCGAAAGCGTATTTTGAGAATTTTGGAGTTCTTAGGCATGAATCCATGGTTAATTCGGGGTTTCGATGTTGTTTTAGGTGTTTTAAGAATTGGTACAAGTTTGGATAGTGGTTTGTGACTTTTTGGTGCCTTTGGTTGAGGTCCCGGAGGCCTCGGGATGAATTCAGATGGTTGACGGAAAGATTTTGGAGTTAGAGTTGCAGCTTGAGCTGCTGGTTTTATCATAACCGCACCTGCGGTTTGGGTTCCACATGTGCGGCGCCGTAGAAGAGGCTCAGTGGCCGCAGAAGCGAAATTTGGTCATTTCTTCAAGAGACGCAGAAGCGGTGGTAATACCGCAGAAGCGATACCGCATCTGCGGATTGGGAGTCACAGATGCGGAAGCTGGCCCTTTAATGAAAAATTGCAGATGCGACCTTCGCTTCGCAGAAGCGAGACCGCAGATGCGGTCCCTGGGCCGCAAATGCGGTTATCAGTGGGTAGAACATATAAATTCTTGCCTTTGCGAAATTTAGCCATTTTTCATCTTTTCAAAATGGGAAGAAGCTTGGGGAGCACTTTTCAAGAGGGATTTTCAGAGGAGTTCATTGGGGTAAGGTCTTTGTCCCTAAATTCATTATTGGAGTGATTTTTATAAATTTAAGCATGAAAAATTAAGAAAAATAAGTGGTAATTGGGGGGGTTAGGGCTTGTCTAATTGGAGACCTTTGAATGATGATTTGAGGGACAAATTGAGGTCCGATTTTGGTACTTTTAATATGACTGGACTCGCGAGAGTGCGAGATTTCTGAAAATATAAATTTTATCCGATTTCGAGACGTTGGCCCGAGGTGCATTTTGGTCATTTTACAAAATTTCGCGTATTAGCTTAGAATTTAATTGTAGAATCAGTTACTTGAAGTGTTATTTACATTATGCAATTGAATTGAATAGATTTGGGCCATTTGGAGTCGAGTACTCGTGGCAAGAACTTGGTCTCGGGTTGATTTTAAGCCGGTTCGAAGTAAGTGGCTTGTCTAACCTTGTGTGGGGGACCTTCCCCTTAGGATTGGTATATTTGATAATTGTAATGCCTTGTACGTGAGGTGACGAGTGCGTGCTTGTGCTAATTGTTGGAAATCCGGTTTTCTTTAAGTAATTACTAGTATATTTCCTTTCCTGTCTGTATTACTTGCACTATTAAGCCTGTTGTTAGCTTAGGAAAGCATATCTAAGTGACTTAATTGCCTTATTTGCTCAACCTGCCTTGCTTGAATTCTGTGCAGCATGCTAGTCTAGAATCACTTGTTGCCTTAATATGAAATTTTGCCATTTCTGTATATCTTCCTGTTACTACCGTGTATTTATTTTGGGACTACGGATGTGTGATTCTGGTAGCTCCCCCTTGTCTGTTTATTTTGGGACTATGGATGTGGGATTCCGGTAGATCCCCCTGCACAGTTATATTGAACTAAGGGAATGCACCCAGTAGATTCCCCCAGTACTGGATATTTACATTTGGGACTACGGAATGGGATTCCAGTAGATCCCCGTGTACTATGAGTTAGACTACGGGAGGGGATCCCGGGAGATCCATTAGATGTGTACATATGGGACTACAGGACGGTATCCTGGGAGATCCCCGATTGTTATTATTGGTGTTGAGTTGTATTTCCTTTCCGTGTTTACCTTGTTTCTGTATAGTTGTTGTGGTTCTGTACATCCTATGTTATCTAACCTCAGTAGGGCCCTGACCTTCCTCGTCATTACCCAACCGAGGTTAGGCTTGGTACTTAGTGAGTACCGTTGTGGTGTACTCATGCCCCTTTTGCGCATGTTTTTCATGTGCAGACCCAGGTACCGCTACTCAGGTCTACCATTCTTGAGGGAGGCGACTGCTCTAGAGACTTCAAGGTACATCTGCTGCGTCCGCAAACCAAGGAGTCCTTTTCTTCTCTAGCTGTTAAGCATTGCACTTCTGTATTTTTCTTTCTTGTTAGATATTATAGAGATAGACTGTTAGATATTCCAAAGGCTTGTGTTTCCATGAGTTTCCGGGTTTTGGGATAGTGTACTTAGTTTTGAGAATGTTGTGGTGTATATGCCGAGCGGCATTATAACTATTGTTTTCATTCAGTTATTTTGGGTTTTGATTATTTCTTCCGAAAGTTTTCGTTTATGTTCCGTATTTGTTAGGCTTACCTAGTCGTAGAGACTAGGTGTCGTCACGACAGTTTCACGGAGGGCGAACTGGGGTCGTGACACTAGATAACAAATTAGCTATTCATACTAGTATACAAAATTACAATACTAGAATTATTTAACCAATAATAGAAATAGGAAGAAGAAAGTGAAAAACTCAGAAGAATTCTCCGCTTTTCTCCTAGCATGTTCTTGCCTTCTTAGGTTGAATCTCCCCTTCAAAAGTGAATTTAAGGACTATTTATATGTGATAGGGTGTCACGACCCGGATTTTCCACCCTCGAGAGCTGTGATGGCGCCTACTGGTAAAAGCTAGGCAAACCAAATTATTCTAATTACTTAACCTTTTCCTGTTTTAAACCATTATCAGTAAATGAGTAGATATCATGCAAATAGCGAAAATAATTAAGCGGAAGACAAAATCTGATAATTAATCTTAATACAAACTGCAGAACTCTAAATACAACTCTACCCAGAATTTGGTGTCACACCTTCACAGACGGTCTAAGAATACTACATACAAAGTTTAAAAGATAATATACACACTGCTTCTGAAATGATTAAAGGAAATAGGATAAAGGAAAGATAGGAGGTGACGGCAAGGCTCGCGGACGCCTGCAGGACTACCTCGGGTCACTTGTTGGGCTGAAGGAAGCAACCTCACTGCGGTTCGAAGTCTACAACACTGGGATCTGCACAAAAGAGTGCAGAGTATAGTATCAGCACAACCGACATCATGTGCTGGTAAGTGTCTAGCCTAACCTCGGCGAAGTAGTGACGAGGCTAGGACCAGACTACCAAATAAACTTGTGCAGTTATATCATAAACAACTGAAATAGAAGCAGATAATTGCAATTAAAATTGGGCAGGGGAAATGTGCTTCGGGTAACAACAGATAACAATAGAATATTAAGAGAATATAAAGAAACCAAAATCCAATTACTAACACAGATAGGGAAAACAAATGTAGTGTTCACTTTCATTTCACATCTCGTTGCAAGCGTGCAACCCGTTCCCATTTCATGTATCTCGTTGCAGGCGTACAACCTGATCCCATTTCATGTATCTCGTTGCAGGCGTGCAACCCGATCCCATTTCATGTATCTCGTTGCAGGCGTGCAACCCGATCCCATTTCACATATCTTGTTGCAGGCGTGCAACCCGCTCCCATTTCACACATCTCGTTGTAGGCGTGCAACCCGCTCCCATCTCACATATCTCGTAGCAGGCGTGCAACCCGCTCCCATTTAACATATCTCGTTGCAGGCGTGCAACCCGATCCTATTTCATATATCTCGTTGCAGGCGTTTAACCCGATCCCATTTCATAATCAGCAACCATCACAAAGAATCCCGGCAAGGGAATAGTTATATTTCAACAACATCCCGACAAGGGAACAATAATATCAAAACAACATCTCGGCAAAGGAACAATAATGATAATAACATGTGAAGCGCAATAAACCACAACAGAGTCATAACAATTATAATACAAGACTCACGGGCATGTTTGACACTGAAGTATAGATACTCGTCACCATACTTATACGTCGTACTCCACAATTAACACGTAGCAAATAAGACACAACTCTTAATCCCTTAAGCTAAGGTTAGACCAACCACTTACCTCGCTTTTTGCAACCAGTTCAAGATTCCAATACACCTTTACCTCGCGAATTTGTGTTCGAAAGCTTCAAATCTAGTCATAATAATTCAATATGCCCAATACAAATCTTAGGAATTGATTCCATATGAAATTACTATATTTTTCAAAACAAAAACAAAAAAATGAAATTAACTCAAAAATCACCCATGGGGCCCATGACTCAGAACTTGACAAAAATCACAAAGTATGATCCCCCATCGAACCACGAGTCCAGCCATACCAATTTTGTTAAATTCCGACATCAACTCGACCCACAAATTTTCAATTAAAGTCTTGGAAGATTTCTACCATTTTCAACCAAAAAATGAGTAATCTAGTCGGAATATTCGATGATAATCCCATATGATTGACTAACAATAACCACAAGTGACTTATCTCAAGTTTCCCATGAATTCTTGCTCGAAAATCATCCAAAAACGAAATTGAAGACTAGGGTATAGAACCTTACCTTTTTTTTTATGAAGATCGTGTGATTGGGTTCTTTGATTATTGAAGATTGATGCAAGATTGGATGATTTGAATGTTGAGTTCCTCCTTCTCTCTCTAAAATGCTCTCACCTCTCTCTAGAATATTCAGAAAATCACTCCAAAATGAACCCCAAAGACTATTTATTAAAATGGGGTCGGGTTATGAAAATAGGGGAATTAACCCTCCAAAATCAGGTATGCGACGCAGAATCCATCGCATAATGGGTATGCTGGCCGCAGATGCGTTGCAAAACTCGGTGCCCTGAACTGGGCTGTTCTGCTTCATTCTGCGACCATTTTGCGTGCGCATTCTTTTAAAAGTTTAGTCTATTATGAAGTTTTCCAACTTGGCTTAGTCTTAGGATTTTCCTCAGACCCCATATCACATATAGTGTGTTTCATACGCTTGATGTCATATCCAATTGGTATACATCATGTTAATAGTCTTCGGATGAGAAGTAGTGTCTGCCCCCAAACGCATAACATAACTACCTCTTCTTTCGCACAATTCAATTTTCCCGAATTTTTACTAACTCCCAAAATTTCGCCAGAGTTTCCTTTGTAACTGGGCCTATCCACCTGTCAGAGAATCCCATAAACCAATCCTAACAACATATACATAATCCAATCAACGTAACCCAACATGAAAACAATACCAACATTGGCTTCATAAATAATATATTACAAGAAAAGGAACGACATTCACATTAATTACCCAGGTGATACTAAACTCATATCAGGTAAATTCTCGACATTTTCATAAAATGCAGAAATAAATATTTAAATTAAAGATGACATTTTTGGGTCATCACATAGGGTTTGCATGGGGCGAAATAATACAAGCCCACTTCGGAAACATCATTTTTAGGTTAGCTCGTTCATTCTCTTGTGCACACGCGGGAGTGAACGAGCGAAGTTCTTCTCCTTTTTTGTTCCTTATAGGTCTCTTGTGCACTTCTATGTCTTTTTGCCTTAATCCATCATTTTATTTCAAGCTCCCTTCAGCTAGCTCGTTCACTCTCTTGTGTGCACGCGACAGTGAACAAGTAAAGTTCTTCTTTTGTTTCTTAGTCCCGAATTAACTTTTTTTGCTCACCTTTCGTCTATCTTACTCCTACACATAAGAATAAACATAATGAGCATAATTTACTAAAAGCCTAATGTAATCTCCTACATTCATACAAGTTATGAGATGAAAGTACACTCAAAAGTATGCATTTTTCACCGTTTATCAACACCCCACACTTAAACTCTTGCTCATCCTCGAGCAACTTTCAAAATTAAGCATAATGACAAGAAACACATTTAAACAAAAATTACTCAAGCATCGCATAAATGACAATGAGTTACACCAACACTTAGAATCCAACATAAGAACTATTGACATCTTTCTCAAAATTAGACCCATGCCAAGACTATTTAAAATATTTGTGTGATTTCTTCTAACGTCCTAACCTCAAAAGATGACTCCAATATATTCCTTACTATGACTCACTTCTTGTGTCAACTCAAACTGCTTGGACTTTACCAATCCTTTGTAAATCATGTGCTCTCACCATAATCAAAGAGAGAAATTAGTCCACACATTCAAGTATGCATTTAAGTATAATTTAAGGACTTACAAATTGAAAGAATTCGCTCACTCTCATAAAGGAATTCATGTGCATCCCAAGGTCATACCATAGGCTTGCCCATAGTATATGTATCTACTAATCTAAGCTTGCGAATTCTATGATCAATTAGGTCTTTGCGGGTTGTAACGTAGGCCAAGGGACAGGTAGGTTATATTTGTAAAAATAGTGGCTCACCATCCTAAAAACTTTAATACAGTACTCTTTAGCTTTCAAATACACACTCTTTATTACCAATTCAAGCAATGCCACGAAACCATATACAATTTGGCTCTTCCTCGTTAAGCACAACTATGCATCCACTAGCCCAGATTAAGAGGAATAGGAGGTGTATTTTCTATTTTTTTCATTTTTCTTTTCTTTTTCATATTTTCTTTATCTTCTTTTCTCTTTTTTTCAAAACCTCTCCAAATTTAGGTTGTCCGGCTAATGATCTTTCAAAACATACATGCACCTTTTGGTTTTTCTGTGGTTTCACTCAAAAGCTACCCCCAACTCTAGAAAGCTAAGTGCTTTCGGTGGGTAAAGGTTCAAAAATATCTAATTAAGAACAAAAAGGGGATCATCTTATAATGTGGGTGCCAAAGAAAAGGTTTATAGGCTCAAATGGGCTATCCAAGGATAATTTTGTTTATGGTGGCATACTAGGTAAATGGACAATCAAAGAAACGACTATATTATCTTCTAGACTCACAAAGTTTACTTATTTCGCTTCAACTAACACACGAGGCAAGTTTTGGACTAACACATGATATCACAGAATGTAATCACATGATTCAATCCGAACGACTTAGGCCTGACTCTTAAGTTAAACAACTAAGCACAATCATCATATATAATTCAACACATAGAAGTAATCACATGAGTCAAAAGATGAGCCTAAGTGTCAAAATAAAGCCATATATATTCTCAAGGCATGTGGGCACATACAACACGGAGAAGATGATCAGCTCAAATGTTATAGCTCTTAGTCTTGGCATAAAACATGTCAAAAAGCATAGATACTCAAGTTCTTCCATATCATTATCAATTCTACAAAAGAAAGAAAAAAAAACTTTTTGTATTTTTATTTAAACTTTAATCCCTAAAAAACTATCAAAAAAGTCAATCGTCGGAAAAAGTCCAAAATTTTTGAAAATTTATATTAGAAAAAAATTACTACCCAGTTCACAGAATCATCCCTTGAAAAAGAACTGTGTCCATAAGAAAAACCAAGAGGTATATTTGTATCTAATTATTTTTCTCAATTTTCATTTTTTTTCCAACTAAACTAGCAAACTATAAGAGCACAGAATCATCCAGATAAATTCCCCATCCTACACTTAAAATTGGCATTATCCCCAATACACATTATAAATAATAAGAGGGTAAAAGAAACTCCCTGATAGGTCAAAAGCCGAAGCATTAGTAGCTCATGGAGTATTCAGACTTCCCCGGGCATTGGTCTTTTATGGGGGCATCTCACACTAAGTTCCAGCCATCTTGCCTTATTTGCTTCCTTCCAATGGCTTTTATTCTCATGCTCATAGAAAAGAAAAAACTATATTAAAATATTAACATAATAAAAATAATTTGTTTTTAAAAAAAAAGCTAAAAATCAATGAAAACAGTAAATACTACAAGAAAATCGACCTACGACGACATTTTTTAAATGTCATTTTGAGTCATATAAATGTCACAAAATTATTTACCGACATTTATTTGACATTTATAGCTAACGTCGTAAATTTTGATGTCGACAATTTTTTGACATTTACATTAATGTTGGCAAATAAATAGTGACATTTATATACTGATTTTTTATCAAATGTCACCAGCTTGAGTACAAAATCAATATAGTTGCAACATATAAAGAAATGTTGGCAATCTTACTCATCCTTTCTACATATACATGCAAAATGTCGGTAAATCTTCTTTTTTCAATAGCTTTTTTTCTTTTTATACTTGAAGGAAGTTAATAATTCTTATCTACTAATAACACAATCATTCATATAATTTTGATACTACAATGTCATACCCAACAAAAGAATTTTGAATTAAAACAAAAGAGATACATACACATTATTTTTGAAAATCTTACAATACCACTCAGTAGTGATTCTCAAAAATATAAAGTTTTTCCCCGGTACATATTAAGAACAAGCTATGCTAACTATAAATAGACTCCAATGCTGAGTACAAAAATATTAATTCACAACAGTTCTTTGCACAAGAGTTTCTCTTTTTGACTCCAATTTTTGCATATCAACCTGACATAAAACCAAACAATAAAAGCAATAATTAGAAGTTAAAAATACAAGGTAACAAAAACCAGTTAGCAAGCCACTTCTATAGAGTTATATGGCATAAGATATCACATGCAAAGTTAGAATCTGTGCAACTTAAAAACCTTCCATCATAAAAACAAAAATGAAGAATAGACTTACTTATCACAAAGAAAAATAAAACAATAAGAAACTTCAAGTCTTCGAATACGAGCCACAATATAAATATGTACCATAAAGTAAGAAAATGCAAAACGTGCTTGAACACATCTACATCTGTTTAGTTAACATACAGAATGAGAAGTGCTCTATGTCCTTTTCCTCTCCCTAATCCCTTCTAACGAAGCAAGACATTTTAATTTTAGGATTAAATGATGTTTGTATATTCATTTGGATAGACTGATACCCTTTTCGCAAGTAAACCACAAGAATTTTCTTTATCTCAAAGATATTGTGAAGAGAGCTGACAGACCTTGAGTATGCTCCTAACACAACTCATTTTTAACACCTACATGGTAATCTTGTTAGTATTGCATTTTAGGTCTAATCAACCAAGCAAGCGTCTAGAGGTATTGATAGGTAATACAAACTAGATATTTACTTATCTCAATTTAAGGAGATGATCCTCTTGAGTGACCTACGGATGAGAACCACAATCAACTAGAATTCAGAGGCCATATTTGGTTAATGACCATGCTATAGAGGTCATTTTTCTCCTAGAAATACATAGTACTGTCCATATTCTTACTTATGAAAAGCAGAATGTCATCTTCAGTGAGGAATCTAACATTATAAGTCGATGAGGTTAGTTATTATGTGTCAAGGAAACATAATCTTGCTTGTTTTTCTACTAAAGTTTTGGCATTATAGGTGTAAATAAGTTATTCTATCATACTAAAAGATTGTTCTATCAGACTTAAATGTAATCTTACACAACTAAATGCAAAAGCGTGATATTTCCTATAAGGCATAGTTCAGTTTCTGACTTATCCAAGCAAGATTTCTGTAATTTGGACCTGCAGGTACCTTTCTACACTCATCCTACCACTGTTAGCACCTATAAACCTAATCAACTAATTAAATAATTTACATGGACTAAGAAGGAGCGTAACAAGGATGGACTATAACAACATGACAGTAAAACAATCATATTAAAGATGTGAGAATAGACAAAATCCAATAAAAAAAGAATCAACCAAATAAAATAAAAACTGCGAATACACAATGACATTAAAAGAAAAAAGGTGCAGATACTAAAGATAAAACTTTATCCCCAAAATGATTCAATTTCATCACTCCACAATAGCCATGTATCTTGAACATAAATAGAGAACTGTTAAATTCATAAATAACCCTATCTACCACTTCCCAAGCACAACAAACTTCAGTACATCATAATAAACAAAAAAGCAACCATTTTAAAGGTAGGAAATACAATCCAGTGAGCATAATAGAACGAAAATCACAAAAAGAAAATACTTAACGCACCTTAATAACCTCGATCAAAAGTCTGAGAAGTTCGATTGTATCTGTCATGTTTAGAGTTTTAGAACAATCTAAGACCAACCTGGTTGCTTCCCCTTTCAATTGTCGGTGTCACACTGAGATTTGCTTATCGCTAATCGAGTGCGACTTTGAACTTCGAGAATGTGATTTGCAATCGATCAATTTTGTGAATATGAGATGACAGCATCAATTATTTGGGTATAAGGAAAGGGAAAGATTGGAGGCACGGTTTTAAGAGGAAAGATTGGGGGTAGGGTTTTTAATAAAAATAATTGACCAGGCCTATATATTTTTAGCTTAATAAGTATAAATGTAAGTTTCCTTCATTAAATATAAATATCAGTAAATAATGACTCATATAGCTACATTTCAATTAAAAGTCGCAATTATTGTGTCATTTTTAATCAAATGTCATTGAATTTACCACAATTTTTATGAAGGGTCACAAAATGATTCGTTTTCCGATATTTTTTTCACATGTCACTGATTAAATGTGGCCGTAGATCTATTTTCTTGTAGTGAAAGTTGGGTTGCCTCCCAACAAGCGCCTACCGTCGCGGCACGACGTGAATCACTTTCCGTCGCCACCTTGAACTTATGAATCATACACCGAGTTTTGATTCAAGCGTATGATTATGCTCTTGGGGCGGTGGAACAAATCTATCTGGCCCAAGGAAACAATATAATATTTTACGCTTCTTGGCCTTTTAGATGAGATGTGTAATCCTGTCTTTCTGGCACGAAGAATGTCAGAATGTAGCACTTTGTTCCTCATCCCTTGACTACTCAGTTGGCTCAGATAACTCTATTTTCATATCATCATCCAAACACAATGTGAAAAATGCTTGAAGTGAGGACTAATACGCTCAAGATGAAAATTTGCAGGCTTATTCACATCCTCTTCATGACACAAACTAGAGTCAACTAAAGTTGCATCTTTAAGGTCCTTTGGTTGACTCAAATACCACTTCTTTAACATCGGCATCCTCAAATTATAGTTGGATAGATTGTTGATATTCTACTCTGAACTCCTTCATTAGCACATCACTTTCTGCATCTAATTCACGCTCTTCTTGCTACTATCCACGATATTTGTCTGTTGAGCATTAAAAGCTTCAACCAGTTGACTCACTTGAGCCTCCAAGTTGCGAATAGTTGCCTCTTGCTTTTCTATCTGTAGCTGTTTTTCATCATTTTGTTCGACAAGATACGTTAACATATCCATGATCTCTTTCAGGTTATCATCCCTGGGTTCTTTGTTCCTATTAACTTCACAAGAAAAAGCAGAACCATCATAGTAAAGGGTTGGGGGGATAAGAAATATAACACAATCATGAAAGTGACCATCTTGACCACCACACACATTCCACAAGTAAGATTGAGTTGGTGCACATAACTCGCTCTCAGGAACATTTTAAAAATTTTGCCACGGGTAGTTTCCTTCACAATATGTATAAAGATCAAAGGTAAAATTACCAACACCTAAACTCCTATAATTCCAAGAAATCATATTTCTCAAATTAACAAGTAAAATAAAATAAAATTACAAAAAAAAAAGTTCAAACTTGAAACCTAGCAATATATACAGCTACAACTACACCGTTAGTTCCCCGGCAACGGCACCAAAATTTGATCATGCCCAACTCTAGTCCAAAAAGGATAAACGGTCGCTACAAATATAACCCGATCTAAGAGTCCGAAGTAGAATCCCACAGAGAACTAAGGCTTCGCTGTAACTATTAAATATCACTAAGAAGACAAGCTTGAACAATTTCTAAGCTATAAATATCAAGATTCTTATATCTAACTGATTAACTAACAAATTTAAAAAGTAAATTAAAAACTAGAGATACTAAGGGTGGGAGACAATATTAATTAAGGAGGCCTAAAGTTATGATTTCGCCAATTGTCTTAATCTTTCCCGCTATATCTCCTATTATTTCACCTAAGTATTCTCCACTAATCGTGAGCAGTTCAGGTGTCGTAATTCTCTTTCGAGTAACTACAACAATTTACTAGACATATTCTCTCGAACTACGCTAGCTGACACTAGTTCACCGCTCACTAAGATCACACCAAGGTTTATTATTTCTAATCCCACCTTTAAACCCTCTGTATTGATTTTCTCACATACAGTGTAATCTTACCCATTTTTTCTCCCTCTTCTTCCTTTCCCAAAATTAAACCTCTTCAAACTAACTGAGCATCGAGGGGATTCTGAGCATAGCTGGGGTCGGCAGTCTTATGAGCGCCTCGAAGAAGAGGAGCTGATCGAACTCGCTTTGCATATCCATGTCCACTGTTACTCAATCTCGATGAATAGGGCCTTACTATTTTTGCTAGGGTTCTAACCGCCTAGTTCCTAGTGGCGGTCCTAAGGTCTGCTCCTTAAAAATCCAAGGCACTATCACTTTTAGAAACACATTATTATGTTCGAAGGGTGATGCAACAATTTTAATTAAATTTATTAAGAACTCCATTGCCAATTGTTAAAAAATTTTGAAATTTTGAATTCGAAAATCGAGTTTGGCGAAATTATTATTTGTTTGAATTGGGTATTGTTGCAAATGAATGGGAACATCATTCAAGTTTATATCTCAATTTTGAGGGATTTTGGTGGAGATTCAAGTTGGTTTTGATTATATTTTCAAATTGAATGTCCAAGAGAAACACAAATATAAATTATATATATTTTGTGTAACCGGTGTACAAATGACATGTAAAATATATACAACTAACTTAATTGTATACAAGTTATATCTTGAGTTGTATGTAAATTATTATTTTTTTGACAGGATTCTGTACCAAAAAATTGTATATAAGTTCCAGCTTTTGATCGAATTTTGTACAACAAAAGATTATAGTTAAGTTGTATATAAATTGTACCTTTTTACCAGATTTATACATATTTTGTAAAAAACTTTAATTACTTTTTGTAAATAGGAAAATCTAGCTAAAACGGATAAATAAGTTTAAAATTATATATATATATATATATATATATATATATATATATATATATATATATATATATATATATATATATATATATATATATATATATACACACACACACACACACACACACACACTGAATCAGCCCATACATTTTAAAGACCCAACTTTATATCTGATTTGAGAGAGCAAGAGAGAGAAACCATCCAGGTACATCTGGACGTGGTGATTGCTAAATGTGTGCTAGTACTTGCTTGGAAGATTTCGAGATAGCGGCTATGACATCCATAGACCTTGGCTCACTTTTTTTTTTACTTTCTTCAGTATTATTCTATTACTCAGACAGTGTGCTAGAGTTTTGGTTTATGCTGATACTTAGTAACACGCATGTACTCACTGATACCAGATTTTAGAATAGTTGTAGTAGTATACAACATGTGTTTATGGAAAGTGATGCAGCAAGATACCTATTCGAGGGTGGTTGAACCACTGGTGGCAACAAAGGTCCAACAATGCTGTTCACAAACAAGCTTTGCAGATCATCCCAATCATCACCTGTTGGGAAATTTGGAAGAATAAATGCTCGTGTAAATATGGAGATCGAAAGAAGTACAACCTGTACAAAATGAAGCAACAGATCATTTGGAATGTCATGGCTATCGTACAGAGGTCCTTTCCCAAATTCAAGTTGACATTACCTTGGGTCAAGTACTGTGATGATATGACCAGACTACAACCCATCCTTGAAACTATTATGGTAATTATATGGATGAAGCCACATCAGGGATCATTCAAGTTAAACACAGACAGAAACTTTATCCATCAAAATGGTAAAGCATGGCTCGGAGGTGTTTTGAGGAATGAGTAGGGTGATTTGTGTATGGCCTACTCTCTGTCAGCAAACTGCAGAAACAACAATATATTTGCAGCTTTGGCCGGAATTAAATGGTGTATTTTGAATGGTTTTTCAGACCTTATCCTTGAAATAGACTCTTTGGTCATAGTCAACATGATCAAAGAAACGCATACTGACAATTATAAAATGAAGAGCACGATCGATGATATCTCACAGTGTATGAACCAAGCCAATATCACTCATATGCATTGCTATAGGGAAGCTACCTAAGTAGCGGACTACTTGGCAAAAATGGCTTCCAACACATCGGAGAGTAAGATGTACGTCTTTCTACCTTTTGCCCAGGGAAATCAAGGGAACTTTCATTTTAGATAAATTTCAATTACCTAGCATTAGAACAAAGTATGATAAGGCAAATTTCTTTGTAAGTTAAGCCTTTCCATCTTGTAATTTTTGGTACAAGAGTGTGTTTTACACCTCTCTGTGATTTTTTGGTTAGAGTGGACTCCTTAGTGTTGTAATCTTGGAGGTAAGGCAATTCCCCCCTCCTTTCTAAAGATAATACAACACACCCAGTGATACTGGAAAATTATTAAAAAAAGTAGTATTTCAGATATTTGTATTAGATATTCATGGGATTTCCGTTGTTGAGTTTATTAAAACGATTAGTTGTTATGTGATTGTCGGCTTGTCTAGCAACTATGTTGGCGCCATCATGACAGGATGGGATTTTGGGCCGTGGCAAATTGATATCAGAGCACTAGATTGGTTAGGTCTCACGAGTCATGAGCGGATTTAGTAGAGTTGTGGATCGATACGAAGACATCAGTACTTATTTTTGAGAGGCTACCGAACCATTAGGAAACTTCACTTTCTTGCATTCTTGTCGTGATAGCCAGTTTTCAACAAAGTAGAAAGAGAGTGTAAATTTTTTTACTGAAACATTAGCTTGAACAATCACTTTCAAGCGTTGATTTCCGCTTCATTCCATGTCTGATCAAGCTGAAATTTGAACTAAGTGTTTCCATCATCTTAGTATCCGATTAAAAACTGACGGAGCACGATTTGGAGACCTGTAGATCCAAATGTTGAGTCGTGGACAGTAGATGTATTTTTTAAAATTTGCTTCCAATCTTCTCTTATTTGTTTGTTATTCTTGTTTCTATTGTTGATCCGTGTTTGACATTGAAGTTATAACCATTTTTGAAAATTTGTGTAACTCTCTTATTGATGTAGCGGAGCTTTAGTCACATGACTTTTTACTCTTCATATTAAAGAGGTTTTCCTACGTAAATCTTGGTATCTCTTGCAATTGTTTATTTTTACATTGTCATATTTAGCTCGTTTGGTTGATATAGTTGCTGCCCCAGATATCATTTGTGCTTGAATTTACTGTTTTCTCTTGGTTCAAATAGATGGAGAAGTTTAGACTTGGGCATTTCTTCCGCTGCTACATTGTTGTGCATTCGTTAGTGCTTGTTTTTTCCCTAGGAATATCTGTGATGGTGGAGATAACAGTTACCCTCTGTGGAATTATTGAGGTGTGCACAAACCTAAACTTAATGCCTTAAAATACTTTTCGTAACCCTATTTTAAATCTGCAAGTCTGTGTTCAAATCTACATGAATTTGAGTATTAAAATTCTTTTACAGAATGAGTAAATCATATTAACTGGTTTTCCATATCAACAGACAACCTCAGTAAATAATCAAAAGGTAAAATAAAGGAACTTATTTGGTTAATTGTAAGGTCCCACGGACTAAAACATTATAAAACGTTAACCGGTTGTCTTTGGCACACCCCTTAATAAAATATAAACTCCTAGAAAACAAATAAATATGGACAAAATTATCTTAATTAAATTTTGCATATTGTTAACTTGACACCTTGGGATATGTAAATAGAGGCAAATTTGAAAAAAAAATATAGTTAATTTATTTTTTATTATATAATAAAGGACACTTATTTTGGACCAAAATAAAAAGGTCAAAAAGTCATTTATTATGAACCGAGAGAGTAATTAATTAGGGTCCGAGTGGAAAGAGACTACCCGTATATTTATGATAGGAAGGAAAAAGGACAGTTGTTTTCTTGGAGAAGTAGTTTTTCCTCTCCGTGTTGATGCTGGTCCATTATGTCATACATTTTGTTTTTGTATTTTATTCTCCATTTACAAAAAGATATTTTCTCTAAAAAAGTAAAATAGTTTGACTAATGACGGGAACTTCTTCAAAGCTCCATAAGAGGGTCGTTGCTAAAAAGGAGAGTTATATAAGTTATCATTCAATTGATTTACGGTGATGTTAGAGAATTATCTCTCCCAGTCCAAAATTAGTGTAGTTTTAGCTGTTGCTATAAAAAATCAAGAAGATGTTTTTTTTTTTCAAATTTATCCTTGCTCCAATAAATGGTATGTAAAATTTTCTACGAATTTGAGGAAGAAAATAATTCGCTATTAATAAGAATGCTTTACCCTAAAGTAGGAACTTTAGGGTAACTTTTGCTAAAGTTCCTAATTTTGCGGCGAACTTTTGCTAATTTTAGGCAGATTCAGGATTTAAATTTTATGACAATTCTATATCTCATCTTAATTTAATGGGTTCAAAATTTTTTGTAAATATTTAATGATTTTTTGGCCAAAGATACAGAGTATAAGCAAAAGATATGTGTTCAGTTGAACTCATAACACCTTATTTATTTTAAATAAATACCATTTAAAAAAATTATATTCTATAGATACCTTTTAATGTTTATAGCAAAATATTTAATTTTGGTTACCTCCTAACCCTAAGTCACTAAATACGCTATTCAGTTACACTAATTTCTTTCTCTCTCTATTTTGATACGCTATTCAATAATGAACCGGACTCACACTTCACCAACGTGGAATTAAGCAAATCATCATCACTTAGTAGGTCAAGAATGGCATCCTTGCCTCTTTTGGACTTGGCATTTCTTGAAGAAAAACTAGATTCTAAAAAAGACAATTGACATCCTTGTTTCTGATCAGATCTAGAAGGACTTTTAGATCCATTATCACCTTTTGAATTTAAACCAGCACGTTTTTCCTCCTCATCATACTCGGCATCACTTTGGATTAGAAATGCTGGTGTAGCTGAAGTTTATTCACTAGTTTCAGGCCCGCATCAACTTCTTTTTCTTGCTCATTAGATACATCTTCAATAGACTATCGGCTTCCGGTGAACGGCGTATTTACAAGAAATTAGGGTTTGTTCTTGAACAAAGACGACGGAGTTTGGGGTTGAGCAACTTGATTTTCTATTAATATATTTCAATGTATTTTTATGTATTTCATTGTATTCATTGTCTTTTTTTTTCATTGTAATGCAATGTATCTCGTTGTATTCTATGTATTTCATTGTATTCTTTTTTTTTCCATTGTATTTCAATGTATCCCATTGTATTCTATTCACTATCTCGCTATATGCCATGAATGTATTCATATATTTTTTTAATTAATATAATTTATGTATTCAAATGTATTATATAATTTCTCTGAAGATTGCTATGTTTTGGGGGTATTTTTCGGTTGAGAATCTATTTTATAACTGAAAATACAAAATTTATGTGTTATAATTGAGTTTGTTGAGTTATATTTGGAGTCTTTTATGTTAATTGATTCACTTTCCGTTTTAAAAACAGTGTAATCCCCTATTTCACGCCGTAAATACAGTCGAATACAATAATCTGTCCAGCTGTAATCCCATGTTTCACTCAATGAATACAGTCGAATACACTCGAATGCAACAACTGATTAGCTGGACTTCCCTGATTCACGCCTATTTTTGCTACTGTATTCATGAATGCAATAACTTAAATACATCAAATACATCTTATAACCACAGAAAATGTATCTATTATCCATAATATAAGCAAATGGTATCTATAGATGGCTAATTACTACTAAAAGATAGTGTTTTATGAAAATTTCTCTATTTAAAATTATTCATAGTTCTCTCTTTTAACGTATTATTTCAAGCTTGAATTTCGGATTTTTGAATGGCCTAATATGTTTTATAGATCATAAGTGTTAGTAAATCAAATAAAGCACATATCAAAATCAAATCAATATTAATATTAATTTTTAAAAATTCCAATCAATACTACGAATGACAATAGTGTTGGATATCTATTTTTTTAGTTTTACATTGGTTTAGACAGTGAAAATGTATAACTTATCTTTTTTATTGTTTAGTCATGTAATTACTATTTAGTACTTATTAGTCATACTATTATGACTTAGTACTTTTAGATTATGTTCATTTTAATTATGGCTTATTGAGCAAAATTTGTTTTATGTGATTTTATTTTCTTTATTATTGAATATCTTAGTACAATGTCATGACTCATCTCACATTATTTTTGTCACGACCCAAAACGATGGGCCGCAACGGGTGCCTGAGTCCTACCTGTCAAACACCCCTAAGCATGCATCTAAAATATGAACCTGAATAACATCTGCTGCATTACGAAAATAACATACGTGAAGGAAACCTGCCATCAAAGCATATGCACGTATACATGCAGAATATAGTAGGCGAGCCGGCAAGGCTGCTATAGACAACGATACATCCAAAACTGAAAGCCGACAAGGCCACATACAACCCAACTAGACATACTGTCTACATACCTCTAATAGAAACATAGTTGTAAAAAGACGAGACTGATGCCCTTCATATACACGCACACACACACGCACACACACACACACACACACACACACACACACACACACACACACACATATATATATATATATATATATATATATATAAACGTATCGTACCAAAATCAAAGCAGCTCCAGATCAAGTGGAGCACGCCAATTCTCGCTGATCAGGGATCCTAAGGAGGGGGACCGTCAGCTTGCCTACCTGCACCTGCAAGCATGAAATGCAGGCCCCGTGAAATAGGGCGTCAGTAAGAAAAATGTACTGAGTATATAAGGCATGAAAATTAGTATGTAAAAGACATAGATGAAACATGAAATAAGGAAACACATCTGTCGCGCCCCCTGTTTTCCTCCACGGAGAAAGTTCGGGTTCCTACATTCATGGGGGCAATAACTCATTTCCCTTTTGGGATTTGGGTATTTGAAGAGTCGCCACCTAACGGATTATGGTGCATTAAGGCACCTAGAGCGATTAACTCTTACACTAGTTTGCACTACCAGAGATTTAGGGTAAGGGCTCAAAATATCCTTGAAGGGAAGGTGTTAGACACCCCTCTCGGTCCACAATGGTGGGTCTCGGCCGAACTTATATTTATGAATTAGTCCTTTAACAAATAAGTAGTTGAAACACATAATTGCAAATAAAAGCATGTTGGACATTGTATGACTCAAATAATAAGACAAAGAATTTGAACAAGTTGCATATAAAAGAGTAAAGTTTAAACATCGGGAATTGGAAAAGGGTCCTAAGTTGGTTAGCCTACAGGATCACCTCATACAATTCCCGGTAAACACTCCTTAATGAGGGGCTACACATGACATTAGCGCGTAGTCATCATATCCTTACTACCCAATTCCCTCCTCCTCTTTGGTCATAGCCTAAAGCGTTCTAGCAACCTTGAAAATGTCTTATGCGTGCACTACTCGTCCCTTCCTTGTGGCCTTGGAGCTATTTTAGGACCTCTACTTTTGGCCAGTTCTAGACCTTCCTAAGGTTTTAAAGGATAAAAGTCTAGGCGTCAATCAAGAACAGTTAGGACTGCATTTAAAGGGAACAAGTTATAGGCCCACAGTTACCTCCACAAATATAACAAGTAAATGCACGTCTTCAAACAATAGTCAAGTATTTAAGAGAAGATCCTAGAACATGATATCTAGGTGAGCAGGGATTGTACAGTAATGAATTGGGACAAAGTGTCAAGATCCTATTTAGCTTGCCTACTGATTCAAACTTGTTAAATCTGGATAGTTTTAAAAAATAAAGCATAGTTTCAAAGTTGCGGAATTTAAATCGCCCTATAGGCTTGCCTAAACGCAGAACAGTGATGTCCTAAGAGCATAGTATCTACATTGGTGCAGTAAAACAGTGAACAGTTTTCCTTTAAACGGACACTTGAGATCCTATATACATGCTTTCTAGCGATAGTAAATTAAGGCAGTATTTGAAAACTCATTTAAAGAAGTGGACAGTTGATTAAGCCAATTCAGAATGAACTAACATGAATTAGACTGATTTGTTTAACTAAATTGATTTTAGGTTCTATCGGCAGGATTTCTGATTTTAATTCCTATAGGCATGGTATCTTATTGTTAAGAGCTGATGCTGGAACTTATATGCATGATTTCTAGTGGAGCAAATGTAAATACATGTTGTAACAAGAACTGAACTTAATCACTTTACACTCTATAGGCATGATATCTAATTATAAAGCCATTTAGATCCTATAGGCATGATTTCTAATTATAAAGCTATTTAAATCCTATAGGCATGATTTCTAATTATTGAAACCATTTAAATCTTATAGGAATGGGTTCTAGTATTGTGAAAGTAAAGCAAACATAGCAAGTGCATTAACATTATCCTATAGGCATGGTACCTACCCGAGTTACCCAACAGATATGTAGCTACCCACCCCTTTTCACTAATCAGCCCAAAGTTGTTTACAAATAATGATTACAGACCAGCTGAATAAATTACATAAACAATAAAGGAAAAAAAAGAAGTTAACTATAGGGAGCCTGAAGCAGGCCCAAATGACTTCCCCAAGCCTCCAATAGCCTCAAATGCTAAGGTTCCATAGGCAGTATCTTGTCTAGGTGTGTCAGAGTTCCCTAAGGACCTCAAGGATCCCGGGCAATGCTCACACCTAGACTTCTTCTCAAACAAGAACTGATTTAAGTGCAGTGTGGAAAGGCCAGCTCTAACATGCCAGAGTTCAGAGAAATATCAAGGATCTCAAGGCAGTACACATGTGAGAGGGGCATAACCTAATATTCTAGGAGTAGTGTGAGAGTGCTTGACATAGTTTTGTTTTGAAAATAGTACAGAGATGACTTCAGAAGTAGGAAAGTTTTTCAGAAAACAGGGAATAACTTAGTGGTAGAAGACAGTTTGAAAATAGCAGACAACATCCAGATTCAAAAAAAGAACACTTCACCAACAGATCTTCAAACAGAGATGGAGGGATTATGGCACACAAGAATCGCATTAGGGGAGATGGATACAAATAGTAAAGACATGTAGTCGCAAACTGCATACAACACTTAGGATTATGGAAACTTAGTAGATAGTTTAGAACATAGATAATAGTTGGCTTGTCTTGAATAGGTTTTAAACATATAATATAGACATGCTAAGTAAAGAAGTAAGCTGAGTGCAAAACATGCATTGAAAAGATAGAATTTTAGACATGCTAGGCAAAGAAATAAGCTAGAAAGGGTGCAGAACTAAAGCATACATTGAACGGGAAGATTTTAAACATGCTGATCGAAGAAGCAGGCAAGGATACAAGTTGACCCCATAACTGATGAACTAATGCAAGAATGAAAACACATAGGGTTTGGATTCCAAAACTTAATTAGAGACATACCAGTTAAGGAGAGCAAGACACAAAGTATAAAGCAGTTTAGTGTAATAACTAGCCTTGGCCTATAGCCGGCTAGTCCAATGGAAGTAGCAAGTGACAGAAATAGCAGAAAGCTTTAAGTATAAAGAGAGTTTTTGAACTAATGTTCCTTGTTCTTGTTGTTATTTTGAACTTAAAAGGAGAGGAGGTTTATATAGGAATCAAAGCCTTAACAAGCAAGGTAATAAATCAATTAAGTAGTAAATCAGGGAATCCACATGTAAATCGGCAAGATTTTCCCTTAATCAAGGGACAACTCAACTAACGGTAAAACACACTCGTATTTAAAGAAAAGAATAAAGTAAGACTTAGGTATAGAACATGCAATTAAGGGTAAAAGCACAACATTTTAATTAAGGAAATAAATCAATAACAATCAGCGGAATGCAAACAAGGCAAGGAAAAATAATTAAGGCAGGTAAATTTAATCAAATTGAGTAAAGAAGTAAGGATCAAACGTTAGATGGAAATGGGTCAAATTAAACCAGAAAATAAGGGATTCAGAGTAATCAAGGGTTAAAAAAGTCATGAAAGAAGCAGCATGCTTAGCATATAAAATGAGGTAGAGCATGAATAGTTAGGATTTCACACAGCTTTAACAAAAACCCATGGTTAAACGATATTGATTCAAAGAGAAGCATACACGTTTTGCATGAATGGTTAGTATAACCACAAGTTCATGATATCAGTGAAAGATAGAACTAAGAAAATTCAGTAGAAGCATACTAGGACAAGTAAATCATGAGAAGTCACAAGAATCCAAGGCGAGAACACAGTCAGAGGTACCAATATCCAGAAACCAAACGAAAAACCCCAAACATTAGGGTTTTCAGTACAAACGAGCTAAGGTTGCATCATGTTCATAAAATTAGTCAAAACGTGTGAGAATCAGAAGTTTAAACACAAAGATAATATAGAACGATTTCACTCGAAATCACACTGGAATGGCCAGGAACATACGAGAGATGAACCCTAGATGCAAGTCGACATGGCCTTGGTCCCTTGGGGGCCTTAAATATGGAAAAAATAACATGAGAGAAGACATTGGAGGCCTGAGAGATGGTGAGAGGTCACTGGAGATGGCCATAGAATGGGGTCGGCGTTTGGAGATTAGGGTTTAGGTTGAGAGTGTTTGAAAGCAGAGAGGATTTTAGGGCGGCGGGTTTGGTTGTGAAATGAATTAGGTTTGGAGGGGGGGTATAGATTAGTTTAATTAGGAAAGGGAAAACCTGGTCCGTTGATCAAAACGATCAACGACCAGGATTTGGCCGGGTATTGGGTCGGGTAGGTGTTCCTAAGTTGGGGCGGGTAATTTTGGGGTCCGGTTTGGGCTGAATTAGGAATGGGGAGGGGTTGGAATTTGGCTAGAATTGAAATGAAATTAGGCTAGATTTTAAATAGCCATTTTCAGTACTATATAATTTATAAAAAATAATAAAATGATTTCCAAAAAAATATTTCATGTACTAAAATGAGTAAAAAATAGTTGTTTAACATTTTAAAAATATTAAAGACCAAATTATGTATTAATAACGTAATTATGCATTAATATGGCTAGTATTGCAAATATACGTAAATTAACTAAAAAATATAAATGCAATTATAGATAATGTACTAAAAATATTAAGCAGTATTTTGGTATAAATATAGAATTTAGATGGATAAATTACCATGAAAATAATTTGAAGGATAATTATTGGAAATTTTATGAGTAAAAAGGGAAGAAATAAATCAATTTGAAGCCTTTAAAAATTATAGAAAAATTATAAAAATGCTTATGCATGCTTATATATGCATGTATGCTATTTTGAAAGTATATATATGTATTAAAAATATATAGAAAAAAATTGGGTATCAACAACTACCCCTCTTTACCCGGGAAGGATGAAAGAGTTTTCGGGTAAAGAAATGATGGCCAATTTTGACCGGGCAGGTTGATTTGAAAGATAGAGGTCGGACTCCGGTCTTATAGTTTCCTACATATCTCTGGTCTTACAGGAATCAGGTCATGTGTAGTTCCGGATTCATCAGTGGAATATACTGATGAAGTCATTGCAAGAACGAACATGAGATGCAGATACGACCATGGTGAGCGGTTAAGGTTTCAGACAGTTGAAGGAACTGGAGTGAGATCTCTCCTGCTAGGATAGTGGTTTCTTGCTAGTCACCTGCAGATGAAGATACTACGAACATGTATTTGTACGAAAATTTAAACATGATGCAAATTCCCTTTTGGACCATGAAGGTTGTCTTTGGACGGTTGGGGATGATGTCCTGGGCTATGAATTGTTTAGTGAGGGATTCACATGGCATGAAATGATGTTCTCGGGCCATGACAACGGTGCCTCCGAACCGTGACGTCTTTGAATAATGATATGCAAATTTGAGGGGTCCTCACTCTTCCGGCTATAAGGATGATGCCTTTTAGACTTTGGTGCCTTTGGATAGATTGGAGATATTTCAGCCCATGATATGCAGTAATATGATGTTAACGAGACAAGGCTTAGTCTTGTGAAATGAAGGGCAGAGCTTAGCCCGATTGAAAAACGAGTAGATAGTACTAGAAATAGAGCAATATTTGTGCGAAGAGGGACAATTCTTAGTCCTACGCAGATGGGGAGTCAAGGATTAGCCTCATCCAAATAGGGAGGCAAGGATTAGCCTCATGAAAATAGAGAGGCAAGGATTAGCCTTATGCAAATAGGGAGGCAGGGATTAGCCTCATGCAAATATGGAGGCAGGGATTAGCCTCATGCAAGTAGGGAGGCAAGGATTAGCCTCATGCAAATGGGGAGGCAAGGATTAGCCTTATGCAAATAGGGAGGTAGGGATTAGTCTCATGCAAATATGGAGGCAAGGATTAGCCTCATGCAAATAATGAGGCAAGGATTAGCCTCATTCAAATATGGAGGCAAGGATTAGCCTCATGCAAGTATGGAGGCAAGGATTAGCCTCATGCAAATGGGGAGGCAAGGATTAGCCTTATGCAAATATAGAGGCAAGGATTAGCCTCATGGAGGCAGGGATTAGCCTCATGCAGATGGAGGGTAGCAGATAAAAGTAGTATATTTCTTAGCTGGAGATATATTCCATGTCTGATGGCCTGATTGATAGTGATCTCCTTATGTATACATGTTTGTGAATGCTATAGTTACATCAAATGTGCCTATGTTCAAAGAAAAACTGTAAGTTTTGTGAGGGGGAGGTTGGTTTGTGCTTAGTCTGCCGGCCTTACTTTACTCCGTTCTGAAAGACCTTTCGAGCTCCCCCAGGTAACACCTGACTGTTATGGAAATAGAGTTTTTGAAAATATGCAATTATTGATAAAAATAGAGTCATTTTAGAAATGTATTGATATATCAAGTAATTTTAGATGAACTAGTGACTGTAACACATCTCAAAGGCATTGCAGCTCTCTTATATTGGAATTTTGAGGGTCTTCCTCAAAATTCTGCCCCGGTTTGGTAGATGATCTTTTGACTGTTGGTAGATAATAGGCCTTGTTGAACCTTCTTTGGAATTTTGAGAAACTTTCTCAAAATTCTGCCCCAATTTCTTAACCAATTTCTAACTTCCTCGCATGAGATGGCATCGGCTCGACTTGTTCCGGAATTTTGAGGATCCTCCTCAAAATTCTGCCCCAGTTTCTGATCTTGGGGGAAATGGAAATTTTATTATGATATGACCGAACCCATAATGCTACCTACGTATCCCCTCTTAAACAGGAATCAGGTCAAGCATAGTTCAATTACATCGAATGAGGAAATGTAAATAATCTAAGCATAGTATCTCTTGACTGCATCTGAATTGATTGGTTTTGACCAGATTTCTCCATCCATTTCTGCAAGTATGAGTGCTCCTCCTATAAGCACTCTGTGAACCATGTACGGACCTTGCCAGTTGGGAGAGAATTTCCCTTTGGCTTCATCTTGATGTGGGAAGATCTTCTTTAACATCAACTAACCCGGCGCAAATTGCCTTGGTCTGACCCTTTTGTTGAAAGCTCTGGACATTCTATTCTGATAAAGCTGACAATGACATACTGCGTTCATCCTTTTTCCATCGATAAGGGCCAATTGTTCATAGCGGCTTCTTATCCATTCTGCATCGCCGAGTTCGGCTTCCTGTATAATCCCTAAAAAGGGAATCTCTACCTCGGTTGGGATGACAGCTTCGGTACCATAAACCAACATATAAGGAGTTGCCCTGGTTGATGTGCGAAGGGTTGTGCGGTATCCCAACAAAGCAAAGGTATCGACATGTACATCCTCAAGTTGCTTAGAAGCTTCCTTTGCATTGACACATCTTAGTAAACCCAAATCAGGAGTTCTCCTGTACAAGTTTCTCCGCTGTGGAAGAAACGATTGGACAATCTTCGGAGTGTGCGTTTCTAAGTGTGATTTGCATGCTCCAGATATTCTCCCTTCGACAAATACTCCTTGATGTCATGGAACCAAGGCTTTCCATCTATTTCTTTTTCAACATGAGCATAATATGCCAGCTGATTGTGGATCTTCACCGGAATGGGATCAATATAATTCTTATTTGGATGTTGTATCATAGATGACAAGGTGGTCAATGCATCGACAAACTCATTCTGAATTCTGGGCAGATGTCAGAATTCTATCTTCGTGAACCTCTTTCTCAATTCCTGCACATGGTGCAGATATGGAAATATATTGGAATTCTTGGTATCCCACTCTCCTTGTACCTGGTGCACAAGCAAATCTGAATCACCGATTACCAATATCTCCTAAATATTCATGTCGATTGTCATGTTGAGCCCTAGTATGCAGGCTTCATACTCCGCCATATTGTTGGTGCGGGGAAATCTGAGTTTAGCAGATACCGGATAATGTTGACCTATTTCTGATACCAAAACTACTCCAATGCCTACTCCTTTAAAATTTGCAACTACGTCAAAGAACATCCTCCAACTGTCGTATGCTTCGATAATGTCTTCCCCTACGAACGACACTTCTTCATCGGTAAAATATGTTTTCAAAGGTTTGTATGCTCCTCCCACCGGATTTTCAGCAAGGTGATCTGCCAATGCTTGTCCTTTGACTGCTTTTTGAGTTACGTAGACGATGTCGAACTCACTTAGTAGTATTTGCCATTTGGCCAACTTCCTAGTTGGCATGGGTTTCTAGAATATGTACTTCAGAGGGTCCATCCTGGATATGAGGTATGTAGTGTAGGCGCAGAAGTAGGGCCTCAATTTCTGAGCCGTCCAGGTCAAAGCACAGCAAGTGCGTTCCAGTAGAGAGTACCGTGCTTCGTAAGGTGTGAACTTCTTACTCATGTAGTATATGGCCTGCTCCTTTCTTCCTGTCTCATTGTATTGTCCCAAAACACATCTGAAGGCTCCATATAATACAGATAGATAGAGTAGCAAAGGTCGTCCTAGTTCTGGCGGGACCATAACTGGTGGTGTGAACAGGTACTCCTTGATTTTGTCAAAAGCTTTCTGACAATCCTCGGTCCAACTTGTTTTGGAAACTTTCCTCAGCATCTTGAAGATGGGTTCACATATGACTGTGGACTGTGCTATGAAGCAACTGATATAGTTTAGACGTCCTAGGAAGCTCATCACATCCTTTTTGCTCTTAGGTGGTGGCAACTCTTAAATAGCTTTGACTTTAGATGGATCCAGCTCGATCCCTCGATGACTGACGATGAATCTAATAACTTTCCTGTGGGAACCCCGAATGCACACTTTGCAGGGTTCAGTTTCAAGTTGTACCTCCTTAGCCTGTCAAAGAACTTTCTCAAGTCCATTATGTGGTCTGCGACCCTCTTGGATTTGATGATGACGTTGTCCACATATACCTTTATTTCTTTGTGTATCATATCATGGAATATGGTTTTCATGGCTCTCATGTAAGTAGCCCTAGCATTCTTTAGACCAAATGGCATCATCTTGTAGTAGTATACCCCCCAAGGTGTAATGAAAGTTGTTTTCTCTGCATCTTCTTCGTCCATCCGGATCTGGTGATAACCCGTAAAGCAATCTACAAAGTATTGGAGTTCATGCTTGGCGCAATTATCGATCAGGATGTGTATATTTGGCAGTGGGAAGTCGTCCTTAGGACTTGCTCTGTTTAAATCCTGATAGTCAACACATACTCTGACTTTCTCATCCTTCTTTGGAACTGGCACGATGTTAGCTAACCAAGTTGGGTACTCAACCACCCTGAGAACTTTGGTTTTGATCTGCTTGGTAACTTCCTCCTTGATTTTCAAGCTCATGTCTGGTTTGAACCTTCTGAGTTTCTGCTTTACTGGTGGAAACATGGGATTAGTAGGCAACTTGTGAGCCACTATGGACGTGCTCAAACTGGTCATGTCATTATACGACCATGCAAAAATGTCCTCATACTCTTTTAGGAACCGAATATACTCTTCCTTCTCTGTCGGTGACAAGTAAATGCTGATGCGAGTCTCCTTGATGGTCTCGGTGTCCCCCAAATTTACTGCTTCTGTCTCGTCTAGATTGGACTTAGGCTTATTCTTAAAGTTTTCAACCTCCTTGACAATTTCCTCGGGTATTTCATCTTTTTTATCTGAATCACTATTCTCATGTTGTGTTGCCTCATTATATGTCACAGTCACTGGTTAATCAGGAAAAGTAATAATAACGATGTAGAAAGAAAAAGTGTAAAAAAATAGTAATGAATAATAAAGAGCAAATGTATTTGATTAAAATCGAAAAAATCATCCGGACAAGTACGACTCGATGAATCGAGCATTTATTTTGAAACAAGTAAATCTTAAAACAAAATTACTGGAAATCTTAAATGTCTATAATGGCTATAGAAGTAAAATCTGTCAAGCTACCCAAGGACTCGACGAGCTCTGAATGGTGTGGCGGTCCAGTTCCTGAGAACAGCTCCCTTCTTTACGGTCTGAATAGTGAGGCCTTCTTCCTCCTCCTCCTCAATTATGGCACTGCAGTCCATGTCATCATCCTCCAAGAACAAATTCTTCAACCCAGCTAGTGCTTCTTCTTCTGCAGTCCCCCATATCGTACCAGCCTGGTGAAAATCTTGTTCTAAGCGTGGCACTGGTTGCTCGAGCGGGTAATACGGTCCACACCATAGAGGCGACCAATTTCTATACTCTTGCCATGTGTACTGGTATCCGAGCCCAAAGGTGGTACCATGGTTTTTCAGCTGTATCGGTTTAGTGATACCTTGGAGGTTCTTTCCCAACCCTTTGGCGAGTTCATATCCAGACCAGGCCAATATGCTTTCTATTTTACTAGTCCATCATTTATCCTTCTCAACGGCATTGACCCGTTCAATATGATGATAGGTTTCCCCTCCTAGCCTTCTTTTATGTCTAATAGCTGGGATGATTTGACTAGTGTAAATGGGGTTACTCCCATCTCCGCGAATGATCACCTCCTGATGATTCCATTCGAACTTCACGGCTTGATGTAGTGTGGAAGGCACAGCTCCAGTGGCATGGATCTATGGTCATCCCAACTGAAGATTATATGAGGCTGGTATGTCAAGCACCTGAAACTTAACGTCGAACCAAGTTGGCCCCATCTGCAAGCAAAGGTTGATTTCCCCGATTGTGGCCCTTTGGGATCCATCGAAAGATTTCACATTCATGCTTCCTACCCATATTTCATGAAAATCTTTGTCCAACTTTTTCAGAGTGTCCAACGGACAAATATTGAGGCTTGAACCTCCGTTAACCAAGACCATAGCAATGAATTTGTCTTCAAATTGTACTGTAATATGCAATGCTCGATTGTGATTCAACCCCTCAGGTGGTAGCTCATCTTCATGAAAGATGATCTTATGACTCTCTAATACTTGCCCTACCATGTTGGCCATTTCTCCGCCAGTGATTTTATTGGGTACATAAGCCTCACTTAGCACCTTCATTAAAGAGTTCTTATGCGCCTCTGAATTTTGCAACAGCGACAAGATAGATATCTGAGCAGGGGTTTTGTTCAGATGGTCAATGATGGAATACTCCTTTGTTTGTACTTTCCTCCACATGTCATCTGGCCATGTCTCAATGATAGGCTGCCTAGTAGTGGCATCCTTACTTGAACTTCCCGAATGTTCAGGTGTATAGACTCTTCCAGTTCTAGTCATTCCTTGTGCAGCGTCAGATTCCTCTACCTTGGCCTTTCCTTTCCGCTGAGCCTCGGAAACATAATCCCAGGGTATTGCTTTTGAATTGAAGGGAGGTGTGGTTGATACTGTCACTATGAAAAGTGTGACCACTTCTACTTCAAATGGAGCGGGGTTGGCCGCAGGCGGAGCCACCTTTACCTCAAATGGAACTGATGCAGCTACCTCAACCTCGATTGATGACTGAGTCTGTACCATGATAGGAGTAAGTGTGACTGCAACTTTAAAGTTATCACCTTCTCGAATAAGCCCAATCGAACCCCTCAGGGTCCTACTCTTCGTTCTTCTCTCTCACATGTACTCCATCACCTCTATAATAAGGGAGGGGGTTGTCGCGGACATTAGGTGTGGCTTCCTTTGCCTGTATGACCTTGTTGTCAATTAGCATCTGGATCTTATCCTTCAATGTTCGGCACTTAGCAGTGGTGTGCCCCTTCATACCGGAATGGTATGCACAAGTTTTGTTCGGATTGACCCATTGGGATGGATTTTCTAGTGCCACAGTGGGAATAGGAGTGACGTAACCCGTGGCTTTCAACCTTTCGTACAACTGGTCGATGGGCTCAGCAATTGCAGTGTATTATCTGGGTGGCTTGCGGTCGAAGTTGGGTCTTGGTCTTGGATAATTTTGGCGAGTTGGTGGTGATTAAAATAGGATGGTTGGGAGTTATAGGTGTGGTGGACAGTGGTTGGTTTGGAATATCTGGGGGATGAGGGTTGACATATGGGTGGTGGTGTTTGGTATGTGGGTGGAGGTGTTTGATATATAAGTGGAGATTTCGGGCCTTGAGCCACCATTACCGCCCCAACATCTCTCTTCTTTGATATGCCGCCTGATTGTAATGCCTTATTTATGGCCTGTAGTGCCTCAAATTTCGTTACCATCCCGCTCTTAATTCCTTCTTCGATTATTTCTCCGAGTTTGATGATATCAGAGAATTTATGATTTTTGATAACTATCAACCTTTCATAATATTATGGATCTTGTGCTCTGACGAAGAAATTGTTCATCTGTTCCTCGTCCAAAGATGGCCTGACCTTGGCCGCTTCCGACCTTCAACGAGTAGTATACTCACGAAAAGTCTCAGTAGGTTTCTTCTTAAGATTTTGAATGTAAAAAACATCCGGTGCTTTCTCTGTATTGAACCTGAATCGGTCCATCAAATTCGATGCCATACTTACATAATTGGGCCATTTTTTGGTATCTTGGTTGATGTACCAGGACAAAGCATCCCTAGTAATACTCCTCATAAAGAGTTTCATTCAGATTTTTTCATCTTTCCCGACCCTGACAAGTTTATCGAAATAGGTACTCAGATGGACTCTGGATCACTTGTGCCATCAAACATCTCAAATTTGGGAGGTTTGTATCCCTCCGGCAGTTCTACGTCCGGCTGTATGAATAGGTCTTCATAGTTCAACCCTTCTATTCCTTTGCCGCCTTCGACACCTTGAACTCAGCTTGTCAACTTCTTAAGTTCTTCAGCCATGTTTTTAATGAGTAGGTCCTTTTCAGAGGATTCCGGTGTATAGGAGGTGGGTTGGATAGAGTGAGGTACGGTTTCTATGTATATAGGGTTGCTTTGATGGGTGCCAGGGACTTGGGTGTAATGATGGTCATTGGTGGAGTTTTGGGGATCGGGAACGGGTTGTGGTGTGTTTTGGGGAGTGTGGTAAGTGGTGGTTGGTGGGTACTGAATTGGTTGATGGTGATGTTGTGGCGGAGTTGGTATTGGAAATGGATTGAGATTTTGGGGTGGAGCTGCATATTGATTTGGTGCGGGAGGATTCTGTAGATGTAGGTTTTGTGTGTTTTGGGGAGGTGTTGGGTTCTTTGTGTTTTGTTAGTTGATGTCGGGGACATTTAGGGTTAGTGACAAGTTTGCCAAGTTACGAACCTGCTCAAGTTCTCCTTCCAATTCCAGTATCTTTTGTTCCAATCTCAAGACTAGGTCATTTGGTTCCAGAGTACTCCGTCCATCTGAAGTTTCTGTGTTCTCAACATCCTCCTTTCAGATACCACTTAAGTCATCCATTTTTGCTTTTCCTCTGCCTTTTGTGTTGTTTGAAGGAGGAGGAGGTAGAGGGCCTCTAGATCTGGTATGATACGCTGATAAGGCTAGTATGATTGAACCAACCTAAGGGGATGGGAATAATCAAAATAAGCAAAACAAAAAGTTAATAAGTTAGTGAGGATTCTGAAATGTTTGCAGTATTTAAACACATATTGCGAAAATGTCAATTCGTGTCTTAATTTGGGAGCCTCATTGTGCCCGAGGTAGGCCTAGCGACGGATAGATTTGGAGAACTTTAGATGCCAATAAATGTTTCATTTCATAATGTAAAAATAGACGAATTCCAAAACGATACTAAGGTAATAGAGAAATAAGCCACTATTGGCACTTGGTCTTATTACATTTGGAAAGCGAGTAAACCTAATCTATTTGATCTCAGAAGGACCTTCCTCAGGCTGAATGCTCGTGTCGATCAAATCCTCCAGTTTGCGCAGGTTCATCAGTAAGAATGCTTTTGCCAAATGTCCTCCTTCGTTTCCCTCAGCGTTCTGGTAGTCGGTGACTCTCTTCCTCATTTTTCATTCCAATTCCATCAAACTGTATTCTAGATATTCCAGCTTTTCGCTAGATTTGACGGCCCTCTCTTTCCATTCATTGATCTGGTTACTTGATGGAAGATTCCTCTACCAGCCTAGCAAGAGTGGGGGTGTGTTAACCATATCGAAGCTGGAGACCTCGTTCCTCATTTTCTGCAAAACAAAAGGGTTAGGCTTTTCTCCCCCTCCCCAGACTCGACTATTTATACATTCATGATTAGAATATTGGCATTTAGTTCTCCAAATTAATACACAGAACGTGGTTATGTCCATTGGGATTATGGAAACCCGGGGTGGACTTTGGATAAGGCTTGTCTTAAAGGATTATTATGTGGATAACATATTAATCCGACTAGGTTTGACCATGATGCATGCACAATTTCGATCAGAGTAAGGTTACTATGAGGGTTTAGACTGGTACCTTCAAGTGGACAACTTGAGAGGGAAAGGCACGGAACCGTCGACTGCACCGTTGATCGACTGGTTTTACCACAAATAAGCCTTTCCGAATTTAAGTGTAATAAATAGGAAGAGCGCAACCACTCATCAAGCGTTGCAATAGGATTTAATACGCACAAGTGGAATATGATGTGGAGCATGATATATGCAGCAATAAATAGCATGTAGTCAAGTATTTGCACGTAGGAAAAAATAAATACAGTATTTAAATAATTGAAAGACAATTATAGAAAAAGAAAACAAAGAGACAAGTTAGTTTCAGAAATGAAGAATCATAAAAGCTTAAAAGAAAATAGGCAGTTAAATTCAAATAAGGGGAAAAGGTACGGTATAAATCATGCTTGGACTAATTCATCTAAGATAAGTTCGTTATGGTAAGAGCCTAAAGGTATCCCCAGCAGAGTCGCCATGCTGTCTCGCCCCCTTTTTTCCTCCGCGAAGAAAGTCCGGGTTCCGATGTTCATGGGGGTAATAACTCATTTCCTTTTTGGAATTTGGGTATTTGAAAAGTCGCCACCTAACGGATTATGGTGCGTTAGGGCACCTAGAGCGATTAACTCTTAGACTAGTTTGCACTACCCGAGATTTAAGGTAAGGGCTCAAAATAACCTTGAAGGGAAGGTGTTAGGCACCCCTCTCGGTCCACAATGGTGGGTCCCGGCCGAACTTATACTTATGAATTAGTCCTTTAACAAATAAGTAGTTGAAACACATAATTGCAAATAAAAGCATGTTGGACATTGTATGACTCAAATAATAAGACAAAGAATTTGAACAAGTTGCATATAAAAGAGTAAAGTTTAAACATCGGAAATTGGGAAAAGGGGTCCTAGGTTGGTTAGCCTATAGGATCACCCCACACAATGCCCGGTAAACACTCCTCAATGAGGGGCTACACGTGTCATTAGCGCGTAGTCATCATATCTTTACTACCCAAGTCCCCCCCCCCTCTTTGGTCATAGCCTAAATCGTTCTAGCAACCTTGAAAATGTCCTATGCGTGCACTACCCATCCCTTTCTTGTGGCCTTGGAGGTATTTTAGGACCTCTACTTTTGGCCAGTTCTAGACCTTCCTAAGGTTTTAAAGGATAAAAGTCTAGGCGTCAATCAAGAATAGTTAGGACTGCATTTAAAGAGAACAAGTTATAGGCTCACAGTTACCTCCACAAATATAACAAGTAAATGTACATCTTCAAACAACAGTCAAGTATTTAAGAGAAGATCCTAGAATATGATATCTAGGTGAGCAGGGATTATACAGTAGTGAATTAGGACAAAGTGTCAAGATCCTATTTAGATTGCCTACTGATTCAAACCTGTTAAATCTGGATAGTTTTAAATAATAAAGCACAGTTTCAGAGTTGCGGAATTTAAATCGCCCTATAGGCTTGCCTAAACACAAAACAATGATGTCCTAAGAGCATGGTATCTACATTGGTGCAGTAAAACAGTGAACAGTTTTCCTTTAAACAGACACTTGAGATCCTATAGGCGTGCTTTCTAGCCATAGTAAATTAAGGCAGTGTTTGAAAACTCATTTAAAGAAGCGGACAATTGATTAAGCCAATTCAGAATAAACTAACATGAATTAGACTGATTTGTTTAACTAAATTGATTTTAGGTTCTATGGGCAGGATTTCTAATTTTAATTCCTATAGCATGGTATTTAATTGTTAAGAGCTGATGCTGAAACTTATAGGCATGATTTCTAGTGGAAGAAATGTAAATACATGTTGTAACAGGAACTGAACTTAATCACTTTACACTATATAGGCATGATATTTAAATATAAAGTCATTTAGATCCTATGGGCATGATTTCTAATTATAAAGCCATTTAAATCTTATAGCCATGATTTCTAATTATAAAGCCATTTAAATCCTATAGCCATGATTTCTAATTATAAAGCCATTTAAATCCTATAGGCATGATTTCTAATTATTGAAACTATTTAAATCCTATAGGCAGGGTTTCTAGTATTGTGAAAGTAAAGCAAACATAGCAAGTGCATTAACATTATCCTATAGGCATGGTACCTACCCGAGTTGCCCAACAGATATGTAGCTACCCACATCTTTTCACTAATCACCACAAAGTTGTTTACAAATAATTATTACAGACCAGCTGAATAAATTATATAAACAACAAAGAAAAAGAAGAAGTTAACTATAGGGAGCCCGAAACAGACCCAAATCACTTTCCCAAGCCTCCAATAGCCTCAAATGCCAAAGTTCCATAGACAGTATCTTGTCTAGGTGTGTCAGAGTTCCCTAAGGACCTCAAGGATCCCGGGCAGTGCTCACACCTAGACTTCTTCTCAAACAAGAACTGATTTAAGTGCAGTGTGGAAAGGCCAACTCTGACATGCCAGAGTTCAAAGAAATCTCAAGGATCTCAAGGCAGTACACATGCGAGAGGGGCATAACCTAATATTCTAGGAGTAGTGTGAGAGTGCTTGACATAGTTTTGTTTTGAAAATAGTTTAGAGATGACTTCAGAAGTAGGAAAATTTTTCAGAAAACCGGGAATAACTTAGTGGTTGAAGACAGTTTGAAAATAACAGACAACATCCAGATTCAAAAAAAGAACACTTCACCAACAGATCTTCACACATAGATAGAGGGATTATGGCACACAAGAATCACATTAGGGGACATGGATACGGATAGTAAAGACATGTAGTCACAAACTGCATACAACACTTAGGATCTTAGAGACTTAGTAGATAGTTTAGAACATAGATAATAGTTGGCATGTCTTGAACAGGTTTCAAACATATAATATAGACATGCTAAGTAAAGAAGTAAGTTGAGTGCAAAACATGCATTGAAAGGATAGAATTTTAGACATGCTAGGCAAAGAAGTAAGCAAGAAAGGGTGCAGAACTAAAACATACATTGAACATGTATATTTTAAACATGCTGATCGAAGAAGCAGGCAAGGATACAAGTTGACCCCATAACTGATGAACTAATGCAAGAATGAACACACATAGGGTTTGGATTCTAAAACTTAATTAGAGACATACCAGTTAAGAAGAGCAAAACACAAAGTATAGAGCAGTGTAGTGCAATAACTTGCCTTGGCTTATAGCCGGCTAGTTCAATGGAAGTAGCAAGTGACAGAAAGAGTAGAAATCTTTAAGTATAAAGAGAGATTTTGAACTAGTGGTCCTTGTTCTTGTTGTTGTTTTGAACTTAAAAGGAGAGGATGTTTATATCGGAATCAAAACCTTAACAAACAAGGTAATAAATCAATTAAGTAGTAAATCAGGGAAGCCACACGTAAATCAGCAAAATTTTCCCTTAATCAAGGGACAGCTCAACCAACGGTAAAACACACTCAGTATTTAAGGAAAAGAATAAAGTACGGCTTAGGTATAGAACAGGCAATTAAGGGTAAATGCGCAGCAGTTTAATTAAGAAAATAAATCAATAACAATCAGCAGAATGCAAACAAGGCAAGGAAAAACAATTAAGGCATGTAAATTCAATCAAATTGAGTAAAGAAGTAAGGATCAAACGTTAGATGGGAAGGGGTCAAATTAAACCAGAAAATAAGGGATTCAGAGTAATCAAGAGTTCAGAAAGTCATGAAAGAAGCAGCATGCTTAGCATATAAAATGAGGTAGAGCATGAATAGTTAGGATTTCACACAGCTTTAACAAAAACCCATGGTTAAACAACACTGATTCAAAGATAAACATACAAGTTTTGCATGAATGGTTAGTATGAACACAAGTTCATGATATCAGTGAAAGATAGAACTAAGATAATTCAGTAGAAGCATACTAGGACAAGTAAATCATGAGAAGTCACAAGAAACCTATATCCAAAAACAAACGAAAAATCCCAAAACATTAGGGTTTTCAGTACAAACGAGTGAAAATCAGAAGTTTAAACACAAAGAATCATTAAACAAAGTTTAAAAAGAAATTCCGGAAACCCTAATTTTAGAAAAAAGATAAAAATCACTTGAAATCATACGATTCTTGTAAAGAATCTCAAGGTTATTGTAAAACACACAAGAAACAAACTCAAATCATCTTAGATCTATACAAATCTAGGAGGTTTGGAAAATAAATTAGGGTTTCGAAGAGAACCATACAGAGATGAAGAAACATATTGAAAAACCTTTAGATCGTAGCTAATATAGAACAATTTCACTCGAAATCACACTAGAATGGCCTGGAACAGGCGAGAGATAAACCCTAGATTCAAGTCGACATGACCCTGGTCCCTTGGGGGCCTTAGAGATGGCAAGAATGACATGAGAGAAGCTATTGGAGGCCTGAGAAATGGTGAGAGGTCACCGGAGATGGCCATATATGGGGTTGGCGTTTGGAGATTAAGGTTTAGGTTGAGAGTATTTGAGAGAAGAAAGGATTTTAGGGCGGAGGGGTTGGTTGTGAAATGAATTAGGTTTGGGGGGGATAGGTTAGATTTATTATGAAAGGAAAAACCTGGTCCGTTGATCAAAACGATCAACGGCCAGGATTTGGCCAGGTCTTGGGTCGGGTCGGTGTTCCTAAGTTGGGCTAGGTAATTTTGGGGTCCGGTTTGGGCGGAATTGGGATTGGGGAGGGGTTGGAATTGGGCTGGAATTGAATGAAATTAGGCTAGATTTTAAATAGCCATTTTAGTACTATGTAATTTATAAAAAACAATAAAATAATTTCTAAAAATATATATATCGTGTACGAAAATGATTAAAAAATAGTTGTTTAATATTTTAAAAATATAAAAGACCAAATTGTGTATTAATAACGTAATTATGCATTAATATGGCTAGTATTGCAAATATATGCAAATTCACTAAGAAATGTAAATGCAATTATAGAAAATGTAGTAAAAGTATTTAAGTGTTATAAATATATTATATTATGGATGTTCATTTAGTACTCCGTTGTAAATAATCTTCTTGAAGAAGCTTATCCATATGGGACTCCACCGTAAATATGTTTATCTATTTAGTACTCTATTGGAAATAAGCTTCCTGAAGAAGCTTATCACTTCGGTACCCGGTTATAGATAAACATTACCCTAGATAGAAGATTATCCATATCTGGTATAGTAGCAGCTTACACAGCAGCTTGCAGTAGCAGCTTACACAGCAGCTTGCAGTAGCAGCTTACACAGCAGCTTGCAGTAGCAGCTTGCATAGCAGCTTACATAGCAGCTTCCTTTCTTCTATAAATAGAAGAGATTTTAGTTCATTATGTACATCAGTTTGAATTCAAATAATATATCAGTTTCTCTCTATACTTATCTTTACTTTACAGTCTTTATTTTATAACACGTTATCAGCACGAGACTCTGCCATCTCGAGCAAATATTTTGAAAGTATCTGAGGTAAGAACTTTCTTTTCCTAAATAATGTCAAATCTTTCTAAACTTGAATTTGTTGCCCTAGATATATCGGGCAAAAGCTACATGTCTTGGGTGCTTGATGCTGAAATTCATCTTGATGCGATGGGTCTGGCAGACACCATCAAAGACAAAAATCAGGCATCAAACCAAGACCGTGCCAAAGCAATGATATTCTTACGCCATCACCTTGATGAGGGCCTGAAAATGGAATATCTTACTGTTAAAGATCCAGTCATACTGTGGAATAATTTGAAAGATAGATATGACCACCTGAAGATGGTCGTTCTTCCACATGCACGATATGATTGGACTCATCTAAGGCTACAAGATTTTAAATCTATCAGTGAGTATAATTCTTCTATGTTTAGAATTATTTCCCAATTGAAGTTATTTGGTGATAATATTACTGATCATGATATGTTGGAGAAAACTTTCACCACTTTTCATGCCTCGAATATGCTCCTGCAGCAGCAATATCGAGAGATGGGATTTAAAAAGTATTCTGAACTTATCTCACATCTTCTTATAGTCGAGCAACATAATGGGCTATTAATGAAAAATCATGAAAGCCGACCTACTGGTTCTTGTCCATTCCCTGAAGTGAATGAGACGAACTTCCAGTAGGCTAAACGTGGAAAAGGTCGTGGCCCCAGTCGTGGTCATGGTCGTGGTCGGGAAAGAAACTCTAATCATGGTAATAATAATGCACCAAAGAACACTCCTCACCACCAGTAGTGGAAAAGGAAGTAACAAAAGCATGAAGCGGTGCAAGCACCAAATGCAGAAAATGCATGCTATAGATGTAGAGAAAAAGGGCACTGGTCACGTACCTGTCGTATGACAAAGCATCTGGTTGAGCTTATCAAGCCTCCCTAAAGAAGACAGAGAAAAATGCTGAAGCAAATTTTATTTCTGAAGATAATTTAGACTTCATGCATTTGGATGTAACTGATTACCTTGCACTCCCAGAAGGAGAAACAAGTCATGTAATCGGTGGTGAATCTGTAGAAATGTAAATATTTTAATTTTTGTTATTTGTAATAGATAGTATGGTTATATAATTGTTGTACATAAAGAAAAATTATGATTTGATAATGATGTTTACTATAATATATCTTGTTTATGTCATTTTGAAGAATATGGATAACATTATTAGATCAACTTAAACTCTAGCAGAGTTTGCAAGAAATATACAACCACAAGAAGTGGTTATATTTTGTATATCTCATTGTAATTATATTTTGTTAACTACCAGAAGTGGTACATGCCTATGATCACCATAAGTGATAATTTAGGCTTTCTATGGTTACAATTGAAGATAAGCTACATAAATATTCTCTATATTAAATGCACGCCTCGATTTGCTCCTGAAGTAATAAATATTTTAAAAGAGGTTGAGGCATCACAATTTGATGTGATTAATGCGCATTCAGATAATTATGTTCGATTTCCTGAAGGATGAGAACTTTTGATAATATTAATCCATTCCCTGAAGTGAATGTGACAATACTAATAAGTCGGGTAAATATGAACGCGCTCTTGATGTGAATACATTACAATTCACCTCCAGAAGAGTTAATATAATTGAGAGAATATATACTCAATATTTCGTATTTTAAATTTGCTCCTGAATAAGTAACACAATTGAAATTGCCTCCTGAAGTGGAAAAATATTATGAAGAGGAGTTTTCGTGTGCTTAAACAATTGTTTTACATTGTTTATTTTATTGTGATTTTCTCTCATGACACCAGCAGTGTCTGAGCAATATTTGATAGTACAAAATGTATCAACAACTCCTAAAGAGCTAAATGTTTGCCTAAAGAATACATGACACCAGTAGTGCCAGATAAATATTAGATTGTGGATAATAAATGAAGGCTCTTGAAGAGCTTATATGCAAATATGTCATTCATATTATATGATTATGGTCAAAACATATGTTGTAGTAAACCTGAAATTTACTAATACAAATGGCTATCATATTGAAACTACAAATGATTGGAAGATTGATAATCTTCATGTTTCCACAATCATAGAGGGTAAAATAATATGTATGTGAGAAGTTACCCGCCTTATTCTTCAATTTTGTACTATATCATGTATCAGAGTAAACCAGAAGTTTACTAATGCAAAAGCAGTCATAGTAAATCAGAAGTTTACTAATGCAAAAGTTTACGCCATAGTAAACCAGAAGTTTATTAAGAGATAGCACATGACATGATAAACTTGAAGTTTTCATTTGCCATTTTTAAATGAGCTATTTGAGAATTCAGATAAGCATATACTAAAGAACTAGAAGATTCTTCGGGAATTCTCATGTGTTGCTTGTTCTCATAATGAATTGATTATACCAGCTAAAGTTGGGACTAAGACCCCTGATTCTGCAATATATAAAAGGTGAATATGGGCCCGTTCACCTATCATGTGAACCACTTATAGGTGCATATATGAGATGGTTACATTTGTAATTATTGTCAACCTGCAGTTTGACATTTGGAATTGCTTTTCTCGATTAAGAGCATAATTTTCAGATTATGAAATCAAGACAGTTCATCTTGATAATGCTGGTTTATATCCAAGCTGGTTTAGCATTGAATACCTCCTATTAATGGCTAAACCATTGCTTATGAGAACAAAGCTTCATGTGTTGGTCTAAGATTTTCTAAATTGCATATAGCAGCACTTGTATGCATCAGATCAACAATATATGATAAGTCCTCCCTTCACAATTGGTTTAGGATCAGAAACCAAATATTTTTACTATCTTTTGTTGTGTGGTATATGATTAATTTCTCTACCATAATACACAAAGATATGTTTCCCAAAGATGATTGGGGATATATGTTAGTTTTTCTAACATTTGGGGGATGGAATAAACAGTTGAAAAATATGCTATATGAATCGAATTATCATGATCCTCACTTAGAAGATAATTCAAGTCGAATGCCAGAAGCATTTGCTGATCCAAAATTAAATATCATATTTCAGTTGTAAATGCTCCTATTAAAATTAAAGTCCCTGAAGGATAAAGTCTACTGCACGCATGAAGCGTGGTAGACCAATCGGTTCCAAAGGTAACAATCCTTGAAAAATAGTAGGAGCTAATGATCAAAATGAGGAGGAAATAAGCTCTAGAAGATCCCACGACATAAAATTTCATGAAACTCTCGAAAAAGTTCAGGTACCTGAAAATAAAGAAAGTGATGAGATCTCCACAAGTTATGTCGCTTCGGAACTGACACAAAGGATCGTCGACGATATATTTAATACAATATAGTGCACAATATTGTAAAAGATTATGAGGATCAGACTAGCAGTCCAGACACTTGAAGATGTCATACCATTTAGATACAAGTCTTAACCTATATGACTTATTTGGCTAAATCTATATGAAGATCCTTGAAGGATTGAAAATACCCAAAGCATATAATTCAAAGTCTTGAGAAATGTACTCGATCAAATTATAAAGATCTTTGTACGGTTTAAAGCAATCTGTGCGCGTGTGGTATAATCGCCTCAGTAAATATTTGCTGAAAGAAAGTTACATAAATTATGTTAATTGTCCATGTATTTTTATAAAGAAAATGTCATCAAAATTTGTTACACTTGCTATTTATGTTGGTGACATAAATCTTATTGGAACTCCGGAAGTGCTCCAAGAGGGTCTTAAAAATACTTTTACATGGACAAAGTATACCCATTAAGTACACCAACGAATATTCAATCACTTGAAGTGAATAAGGATCTGTTCCAACCTCTAGAAGAGGATGAGGAGCTCCTTGGTCCTGAAATACTCTATCTCGGTGTAGATGGTGCACTTATTTATCTTGCTAATGCTAACAAAAGTGGTGCAGATCGTATTGGTAATGCAGATGCAAGTTATTTATCCGATACCCATAAAGCTCGATTTCAAACCGGCAAGCAGAGAGTGCATATGATTGAGATCAGTGATTCATTCGAGAAACATGTGGGTTGGAATGTGATAAAAGACCCACAATATTATACGGAGACAATGTTTCATGCATAGCACTATAAAAGGGAGGATTTATAAAAGGAGATAGAACGAAGAACATTTCACCAGAATTATTCTACATACATGATTTTCAGGAAAATTGTGACATTGATGTGCAACAAATCCGTTCAAGTGATAATCCAACAGATTTATTCACTAAATCTTTGCCAACTTCAACTTTTGAGAATATGGTATACAAGATTGGAATGCGGAGACTCAAATATTTGAAATAAGGTTTTCATCAGGGGGAGTAAAATACGCGATGCACTTTTTTCCCTTACTAAGGTTTTTTTCCATGGAGTTTTCCTCATAAGGTTTTTAATGAGGAACCTAGCAATGCGTATTACTAAATATGTGTACTCTTTTTCCTTCACTAGGATTTTTTCCCATGTGGTTGTTCCTAGTAAGGTTTTAATGAGACACATTATCTTTTAATGAACATCCAAGGGGGAGTGTTATGAATATATTATATTATGTATGTTCATTTAGTACTCCATTGTAAATAATCTTCTTGAAGAAGCTTATCCATATGGGATTCCACCGTAAATATGTTTATCTATTTAGTACTCTATTGGAAATAAGCTTCCTGAAGAAGCTTATCACTTTGGTGCCCGGTTATGGATAAACATTACCCTAGGTAGAAGATTATCCATATCTGATATAGTAGCAACTTACATAGCAGCTTACACAGCAGCTTGCAGTAGCAGCTTACACAACAGCTTGCAGTAGCAGCTTACACAACAGCTTGTAGTAGCAGCTTACACAACAACTTCCTTTCTTCTATAAATAGAAGAGATTTTAGTTCATTATGTACATCAGTTTGAATTCGAATAATATATCAGTTTCTCTCTATACTTGTCTTTACTTTACAGTCTTTATTTTATAACATTAAGCAGTATTTTGGCATAAATATAGAATTTAGATGGCTAAATTACCACGAAAATAATTTGAAGGATAATTATTGGAAATTTTATAAGTAAAAAGGGAAGAAATAAATAAATTTGAAGCCTTTTAAAATTATAGAAAAATTATAAAAATTCTTATGCACGCTTATACATGCATGTATGCTATTTTGAAAGTATATATATGTATTAAAAATATATAGAAAAAAATTGGATATCAACAATATCTTTAAATCTGAATAACTTTATAAATTCTGAAACGTTTATAATGTCATTCACGTGCATATAAATGTCGTTCCATGCATAGGTATGGGTGTACATAATATCATCAAGCCACTGAGGTATCCCATCATATCATCTCGGCCATTGTGGGCAACATCATCAATATATACCAGCTGATCAGGTGGTGGTGCGCATATAACGCCGTAACCTTTTCCCAGATCCCATATACATATATTTACATATATACGGGTAAATAGCGCCATCTAGTCATGGGTCAATGCACATGTATAAATAAATAAAATGCATAAAAAATACGTAATAATCTCAATATTCCCTCCAGATAAACTTTTTCAACTGTGTATTATTCTGAGACCTATGAACAGAAGATAATAATATTTTTCATGGGGAATCAAGGATATAGACACCCCTACTATTTCTATGAATAGAGTAATTTATGGAAACTATGTATTTATTCGTTTCTTCAGTATAATTTGGACCATGCCAAAAGAAAGAAGGGAAGACCTTAACATACTTGTTCCTTGAATTATTTGAACGAAATGAAGCTTTCTGCTTTCGCGAAATATGAACGAAACCTACTCTTGGACTGAAACAAAATTGTTTTTTGTTTTGTGAACCAAAGAACGGATTCAAGTTAAAGGTTAAACTTGTTCCACATTTTTGAAGTTTGCCTCAAGCTTCTGTTTCAAAGTTCTTATCTTAACTACGTAAGACTTAAAATTAAGTCTTACTTAGTTAGGTCTTTAGTGGCCACATGGCATAATGACTAAGATAAGAGTCATTTTCTTGACATAGTGGCTTTGTGCCACATGATTGGGGGGATAATTATTAAGTTTTTATCCACTTATTAGTTAATCGGGTAATGTCTCGTTACCCGGTAATTAACCAATTACCCGTATAATTTAAAAATTATCCCAAATTACTTAAAATTCAACTTACTTTTAAAATACTTCATATATACTTTATATATTTACTACCGTGGTCATATGGTATCTTGCATGGTACTAGTTCATAATTATCGGGTATTATCGCTCGACCTGTATTTTAATCCAAATTGGCCACTTTCAACGAAACTCGTTTTCTTTAATCCGTGTATCCCTTTATCTTTCATAACACTTATTTATCGCTTGTTATAAATAGCGTAAGTACGTTTACGTCAAGATGATCTCATCCCCGAGTCTACGTTGGTTAACTGAAAACGAAATTTTAACATACGAAAACACGAGATGTAACAATTTTATGTTATTTTCTTGAGTAATACCTTGTATACTCGTATCCTACTAAAATATTTGGAGCACAAATTAAATATTTTGTGCTATGAAGACTTTACTGGGAAAAACTCGAGAAAAATTGAGATTGAAAAACCCAAGTTTTCTTATTTTGATTTGGTTTATAGATTTAAAAACTCAGCACAATTGGTTTGCTTTGGTAATTGAAGAATCCGAACTAGCCTAATCTACGTACTATTTAACCAAAAGCTTGAGTCTTTGGTCAAAGCTAAAAAGAAATTCGGGTTACTGATAATCAGGAGACGAAAATAAAATACTTTGGAGAATGATGGTAAAGCAGCAAATAGTTTTGTATTTCAATAAGTTCCCAATAGTACTTTGTGTCCTTACAAATGATGATACTTCTTCCTTTTATAGGTAATTCTAGGTAAAGGAATGAAGCCTAAGATTTAATGATATAATTATGAGTAATAAATGATATTAAATAAGCCGTTATACAATCATTCCTATTAAATACCAATTTTCTAACGTATCAGGCATTTAATAATGAATTTGGACTCCTTTCTGTCATCGGATCTTTGTCTTTAATGCCTTCTAATCCGTTGACTGTAAATGACTTGAATTGGTACGAGACTCGTATCTGCACTTCGTCTCGTGCCTATTTAAATTCCTCTTCCCGTGGCTGTCTCCATCCGTGCCTCTTAGTCAATTGTTGCGCTTTGACCATTTAACCAAACCACGTGTCATGCCACGTCATCTTTAATATAAACTCAGTTTTTTCCCAATACAGATATTCCCCCCCCCACTTTCCATTTATTTATCAATTAAATAATTGGGAAGTGGATCTTCATAAAAAAGGAATTTTCACCACAATTAATGCTTATGACAGTATTAACGCCTCAGTAGTCTTTTCCATTTAATGTTCCACCCATGTGTCATTTTCTGATTGATTCTGCTATTTACACCCTTTTTCAAGACTTCTTCATTCTCACTATTCACGAAGTGATAGTTGCCTTTATTATAGGCTTTCCATCATTACACTTCTAAGTTTGACGGTTCCCATTATATACATAACTTTTTCTTCCTTTGTCTTCTTCACAAATCTTCAGCAAACATTTTCTTCTTTATTTCTACTTTATTTCGACTTATCCTTCCTAACAATGTCTTCTTCAAACCCTAACCGTAAAAAAGTTCCGATTCTAGACCAATTCCCCAACGCCCCTGTTAGACACAGAAGAGGCAGAGGAGGTAGGCTTCGAATAGGGTTAGAATCTACTCAAGGCGGCTCCTCTGGTTCTTCTTCAAGGAGTTCTATCCCAAAGGCCACCTCTTCTAGAAGTAGAGAAATTCTTGATTCTTCTCAAGAACCCTTAGTTGATGAGATAGTTCCTAGCGATTTGTCTTTTGAAAGTGACAAAACATCTCTTCAAAAGCAAATTGCAAATTTGGAAAAAGCTGATACTTATCCTACAATAGTAACCGAGCTTACAATCCCCGCCATAAGAAGAGATTGTAACTGGAAGGATAGTCTTCGAATGTCAATTCCTTCCCCAAATCAGAGAATTTCCTCCTTTAGAAGTGGGTATTCTTTTGTTTATACTTACCCCTTCACTTTAGGTTTTAATCCTCCTATTAACCTGGTTATTCTTGATTTTTGCCGTTTCTTTACAATTGGTTTGGCCCAAATCGGTCCCCTAGTGTGGAGAACAGTGGCTTGTTTGAGATACTTATCTTCCAAAGCCAATGTCAATTTCACCTTCTCTCACCTCATTCATTTATACCATCCTAACTTAATACGCCATGGGGTTTTTACCTTAACTGCAATGAGCAAAAAAGTTCTGGTAAATCCTGAAGATGACAAAGATCGTGGATGGTATATCCGTTACGTTGTTGTTCGTACGGTGGACTTGATTGGCGAAACAAATACTCCCTTCCCTGAGAAGTGGAATTTTGCACGTAGGTTTCCTTTTACTTACCGTACCTATTCTTGAGAATTTCAAAAGAAATTTGTTTGTAACCTCGTCTCTTCTTGGTTTTTTGTAGCAACCATGGGAGATGTGGAACCTATTCCCAATTTTCGTGGTTGGGTAGACTCACTTTTGAAGATTACTTCTAGGGAGCAAAGAACTTGGAAATCGATTTCTTCCTTACATGACTGGAAGGTGAAAACACATGGTATGCCCCTTTTTATATGTTTTTTTTACATGTTAAGCATTTTTTCCTCAATTTTGATCATGTATATCCATCCTTTAATCAGGATTTGGCGTTATAGGAATGACGGCTGAAGTAGCTATGGCCATTTGCATGTCTGCTAATGCTGCTCTTGATTTGGATAAGGCTCGAGCCTTGCTGCCAAAAAGGAAAGCTATAAAAGAAAGTTCTGAAGAAGAGGAGGGTACCTCCCTAATTACCAGGCCAAGGGTCAGGAGGCGAATAATCATTGATGATGAAATTGAAGACACTCCTGCTCGAACCTCAACCACCGAGCCTGTTTTGATTCATTCTGACGAGGACACCAAACCAAGAGATAATAATGAGTCAATTCAGCATCCTTTTGATAGTGGTTTCGAGAGTGGCGAGCTCGGCCCTATTTTTGATGAAGCTCCTCTTTCCTCATTCGTTCCTATTTCCTCCATTCCACTACCAACCGTAAGTATTTCTTTACCAGTTTTGACGACTTCCGTTCTTTTGCCAGTTTCTACTGCTCCTATGTCCGTTCCCTTGGCAGTTTCTACTGCACCTGCTTCCGTTCCTGCGTTGGTTTCTACATCTTCTCCTTCCATTCCTGTTTCTACATCTTCTCCTTCCATTCCTCCCATTGCTCCTCTTCCCTCTGTTCATCATACAAAGACGGGTTCTAGCAGTGGAAGTATGACTATAAGAAGTGTTACTCTGGAAGTTCCTGCCAACCATAGCCTCTTGAGAAAGACTAGTAGAGTCGATGTTTGGCTCGAGCCCCTAATTGGAGATATTGAGAAGAAGAAGATGGAGAGTCATAGCTGCTTGACTCTGATAAATGACATAGTTCATTCTACTTTGAAGGTATTTTTCCTCTTCTTACCAACAAGTTTTTTTTATTATCTTCAATCCCTCATTTCTATGAGTTGTCTCTGTAGGCTAACCTCATTGGTACGGAATTAATGGGAAGAATTTCCCTTCTGGAAAGAAAAGCCCGTGAGTCTGAAAAAACTGTCCACGAGGCCGAAGAAATAGCCAGGGGAGCCCAGCTTGAAGCAGCCAATTAGAAAGAACAGTTTGAGAATGCTCAAGGGACCATAGAGGAGTTGCAAGAAAATAAAAACCTCCTGGAGCAGCAAAACCGTGGTTTGACTTCTGAACTGGCAACTGCCAAGGCTTCTTCAAGCCAATTTAAAAGAGACAAAGAGCTTTTGGAATGCTCTTTGTCAGAACAATTATCAAAGGCTAGTGAAGAAGTTAGGGAGCTTAAGGCACTTTTGGCTAAGAAAGAAGAGTATGCAGGAGAGTTAGTGCAAAGCTTGACTCAAGCTCAAGCTGACTTACAGACCTCTTCTGACGAGATTCATGCTTTGAAGAGTTCTCATGCCTCTCTTGAAGCTTCCCTTGATTCCCATTTAGCTGAGCACCAAATCTTGAAAAACGATCTTGCTATGTGGGAAAAGGAATATGGACTTTTGGAGGAGAACTTCAACATAGAGGTGAGTTGGGTTTTCCTAAAATCTCGTCGTGATGCTTTGATGGAAGCTGCTTAGGAAGGCTTTGACTTGCAGTCTGAACTGGACAAAGTCGTAGATACCATAGAAAAAAGTCAACAATCTACTGATACTCCTTCTCCTGTACTTGAAGCTCTTGGAACGGAAGAGCTTTTAAATGAAGAAGTGGCTACTACAGCAATTGGGGTTGCAATTCCTGCTCCTGAGGGTGAAACTTCTGATGTTCCAAACCCTTCAGTGACTAGCTGAAAATGAAATTGCTGTAAGGAATCTTTTGATGAAGTCCCCAGTTATCATAATGGGGCACTTGTAAAAAATAAATATTTTGCTGACTAAGTTCGTACTTGGTCTTTTATATTAAGAAGTTTTTGTTGGTACTTCTGTATATTTTATTCTTGCCCATTTATCTAGGACTTATAGAATAGCTTAGCATTTTTATCCTTTTAAAATGCTTTATGATTCTTCTCATGGATTATCAACATGAGGCTTATAAAAGAGGGCCCTTTTATTTTATCGACACTTAATGAAGAAGACGTCTCAACTTCATAATGGTGTTATAATACGATGAAAGAAATAGGAATACACACGTTTTGTATGAAACAACTTTGGCAAGTTTTTATTCATAAACTTTAACAAGTGTTTGACTATTACATGTATTACAATACATCTACAACTTTCTCGTAACTGTTTTTCTTGTAACAGATTTGTACACATCATAGAATAAACAAGGTTTTTCTTCATAACCTGTTTCAGTACATAGTCATGACCCTATCTTTATATATTAAGAAGGGTTTGAGAGGTGACTTTGTTTATGAGTTTTGAGAGATGACTTTGTTATTCTCATGAATGCTGAAGACTTCGTAACTTTACTCAACACTTGTTTCTTCGTATCTGCATTTCTAAACGTATTTGTGTACAATATTGTAGTCCCCCAAGTGTTTGAGCGGTGAAGTATGAAACCTCGAGCACTTGTTTATTTCTTTTACTTTGGCCCTTTTCCTGAAACAGAAAGATATACGGGACTCGAAAGTGCGATTATAGATGAAGACTGCCTAACTCGTGTGTATTTCCATCAGATTAATTGTAACCCTGGGCTAGGAATTTAAGAATACTCCATTTTGCCTTGCAGGTTGTGACTCATCATTTGGCACGAGTTAGGGTATTTTGCCTAGCATCTAAAATCGTTAGTAAAATATTAATAATCCAAGAGAGAAATTTTAACATGGTGATACCTGACCGTAGGTGCTTTCTCAAATGTAATATCTTTTTAAGTGGACGGCATTCCCATGTGAGGGTAAAACTTTGTCGTCCATTGTCTCCAACTGGTATGCTCCTTTTCCCGCAATGTCACGGACTTTGTACGATCCTTCCCATGTTAGACTTAGCTTTCCTGAGTTAGCAGTCTTTGCAGATTGGAACACCTTTTTAAGCACGAAGTCCCCAATTTTGAAAAATCTGAGGCGTGCTTTCCTATTGTAATATCGTTCAATTACTTGCTTTTGTGCTGTCATCCTTATCAATGCAGCTTCTCTTCTTCCTTCAAGTAAATCAAGGTTGACCCGCATCTCTTCATCATTAGATTCCTCCTTTGCCTGATCGTACTGTGTGCTTGGCTCACCTATTTCAACTAGAATTAAGGCTTCCGCACCATAAACCATTGAAAATGGTGTTTCTCCAGTGCCTGTTTTGGTCGTTGTACGATAAGCCCATAATACTCTAGGTAACACCTCAGGCCAATTACCTTTTGAATCCTGTAACCTCTTCTTCAAGTTGTTGATAATGACTTTGTTAGTAGATTCCGCTTGTCCATTACCTACTGGATGGTATGGCGTAGACGTTATCCTTTTGATCTGCCAACTTCAAAGAAATTCTGTGATTTGAGCTCCAATGAATTGTGGTTCATTATCACACACGATCTCCTTTGGTGCTCCAAAGTGGCATATTATATTTCGCCATATGAAGTCTTTAACTTCCTTCTCTCGTACCTGTTTAAATGCCCCTGCTTCTACCCATTTAGTGAAATAATCTGTAAGTACAAGTAGAAACTTTACCTGACCCTTTGCTTGTGGAAGTGGACCTACAATATCCATTCCCCATTTCATAAAGGGCCACGGGACTATAACATGGTGTAGTAACTCAGCTGGTCTGTGCATATTGTTGTCGTACCTTTGACATTTATCACATTTGGACACGAAACTGGTTGCTTCTTCTTCCATCTTAGGCAAATAATATCCTGTGTGAATTAATGTTCTTACCAGTGACCGTCCCCCTGCGTGATTCCCACAATGTCCTTCGTACACTTCTCTCATCACATATTCTGTTTGAGAGGGTCCGAGACACCTTGCTAGTGGTCCACCGAACATCTTTCGATAAAGATTTCCTTGATATAAACAATATCGAGCAGTTTTTTTGCGAAGCACGTGAGCCTTTCCTTTGTCATTAGGCACAGTACCGTGCTGTAAAAAGGCAACAATTTCGTTTCTCCAATCCCATGTTAAATGATTAAAATTTACCTCGTTTTTATCAGATTCGAGAACGGAATGAAATAAATGTATGACTGAAGCATTTGTATCATTTGCTACGTCTGCTACAGATGCGAGATTTGCTAAAGCATCTGCCTCTACATTCTCATCTCTTGGGATTTGCACTACTTTCCAAGTTTGGAATTGCTTTATTAACTCCCGTACCTTTGCGAGGTATTCTTGCATTCGTGTCTCTCTGGCTGTATAAGTCCCCAGCATTTGATTGACCACGAGTTGAGAATCACTCTTGATTATAATCTGTGTTATGCCGAGTTCTCGTGCCAATTCTAAACCTGCAATTGCAGCCTCATACTCTGCTTCATTGTTAGTTATAGAATGACATTTTATAGCCTGTCTAATAGTCTCACCTGCAGGTGGTACGAGGACTATCCCTAGGCCTGTCCCTTTTACATTAGATGAACCATCAGTGAATAAAACCCAAGTCCCCGGGTTTGCACCATTAAAAACTAGTAATTCTTTTTCTGCTTCTAAATGCATCCCCTGGCTAAAATCAGCTAGTACTTGAGACTTTATAGCGGTCCTGGGTTGATAAACAACTTCATATTCACTTAGTTCTATATCCCATTTTGCTAATCTTCCTAAAAGTTCGTGTTTATGCAAAATATTTCGAAGCGAAAAAGCAGTAACTACATTAATGGGATGACATTGAAAATAAGGTCTTAATTTTCTAGATGCCATGATCAAAGCTAATGCTAATTTTTCTAGCTGTGGGTATCGTATCTCAGCTTCCAATAAGGACTTACTTACATAATAAATAGGAGATTGTTTACCTTGGTCCTCGCAGACTGAAACAGCACTCACCGCGACTTCAGATACGGCCAGATAGATGAGAAGTTTTTCCCCCACCTTTGGTTTTGCCAACAACGGTGGTTTTGACAAATAAGCTTTCAAATTTCTAAGGGCTTGTTGACAATCTTCATTCCATTCAAAATGATCTTGCTTTTTGAGTGCAGAGAAAAACTTAAAACACCTTTCTGAGGATTTGGAAATAAATCTCCCCAAAGCTGCAATTCTTCCCGTTAATCTTTGTACTTCTTTTTTATTAGTAAGGATATCAGGGATTTCTTCTATTGCTTTGATCTGAGAAGGATTCACTTCAATACCACGGTTAGAAACAAGAAAACCCAAAAACTTACCTGATGCAACTCCAAATGCACATTTTTCTGGGTTGAGTTTCATATTAAATTTTCGCAAAATTTCAAATGTAACAGACAGATGTGAAATATGATCATGAGATCGCTGGGTTTTGACGAGCATATCGTCTATATATACCTCCATTTTTTTCCCTAAATGTTCTTGGAACATTTTGGTGACGAACCTTTGATAGGTTGCCCCAGCATTTTTGAGACCAAAGGGCATTACTTTATAACAGTAAGTCCCCCTATCTGTGATGAAAGAAGTTTTTTCTTCATCACCAGGATCCATTTTAATTTGATTATATCCCGAGTGTGCATCTAAAAAACTTAAAAGTTCATGACATGCGGTTGCATCAATTAGTTGGTCTATATGCGGTAAGGGAAAGGAATCTTTTGGACAGGCTTTATTTAAATCGGTATAATCCACACAAATACGCCACTTACCATTTTTCTTGGGTACGACCACCGTGTTAGCTAAACAATTAGGATACTTTACCTCACGGATCGATCTGATTTTTAATAATTTTTGGACCTCATCCTGAATCACCTGGTTCTTGAAAGCACCTTGCTTTCTTTTCTTTTGCTTTATTGGTGTGAAAGAAGGGTCCTCATTGAGTTTGTGAGTCATCACATCCGGTGGTATCCCTGTCATATCAGTGTGGGACCAAGCAAAGCAATCTAAGTTAGCTTTTAAAAATTCGATTATCATACCTCGCATGTTTAAGCTTAAATTGGCCCCGACATAAACCTTCCGTTCAGGCCATTGCTCAAATAACATCACTGCCTCAAGCTCTTCAATTGTCGTTTTGATGCTTTCATTTTCTTCAGGTTCATGAATTGTGTCAGGCCTTGAGTCCGAATCTGTCTTTTCTTGTTCAGCTGAAGTTTGATCTTTTTTACCTCCAACTGTTTCCTGTAATTGCTATTTTTCTTTATTTACGGTGCTCGTACTTGTTACAGCGTTGACACTTCTAGCCATCTGCTGATCCCCACGAATTTGGCAAATTCCCCATGGTGATGGGAATTTAATAACCTGATGTAGAGTTGATGGGACAACATCCATATCGTGTATCCATGGTCTTCCCATGATCATATTGTAGGCCATTTCCATATCAACTACCTGAAATTTAGTTTCTTTAACAACACCCGTTGCAAAAGTTGTTAGAATTACCTCTCCTTTTGTTACTACACTTGAATTGTCGAAGCCTGACAAGGTGTGCGCCTTGGGTATCATTTTGTCTTCAGCTTGCATTTCACGTAATACCCTTAGTAATATAATATTTACAGAACTCCCTGGATCAATCAAAACTCGTTTTACATTAATATCATGTACAAGTAAAGATATTACCAGTACGTCATTATGTGGAGTTGTCACTCCTTCGGTATCTGCGTCATCGAATGAAATACTTTCATTTTCTAGGACCTGCCGCACCCGTTTCTCGTGTGTAATTGTTACCTTAGAAACCTTGTTGGAGGTTATGTAGGTTATGCCGTGAATATCTTCTCCCCCGCTTATGACATTCACTGTCCTCTTGGGTGAAGGAGGTTGTGGTGGCTCTTGCCTGTTTTTCATATAAGCTTGTTTTCCTTTCTCACTAAATAACTCAGTGAGGTACCCTTGCTTCAATAGATGATCCACTTCACTCTGCAAGAATCTACATTCTGAAGTTTTGTGCCCGTGATCATTGTGGAATTCGCACCAATGATCTGGATTGCGTCTATTTGGATTTGACCGCTTCTCTTTTGGCCACCGTACCTTATCTCCCATGCTTCTTAAAACAGCTACGAGCTCAGAGGTGGAGACATTAAAATTATATCCGCCGAATCGTGCCTTTAAACTTCTGTCATCATCTCGTGATTCTTGTCTGTTCCGATCATTCCTGAACTTTGAAGAAGAGCCAGAGTCCATGTTCCTCAATTTTTGATCATATTGCTGGCTATCTTGTTTCAATCATGGGTCTTTTCCTGCAGGTCCCATATATGGATCGTACCTGTTTTTACCTGATCTTTTTTCGGTTTCTGATCTTCGGGGACCACCCCTTTCTTCATGATGAAACTTAGGTACGGTATCTTCTTTAATTCGCAACTTCGTACTATACCTGTTGTAAACATCATTCCACGTGGTTGTAGGAAATTCTCGAAGGCTTTCTTTGAGTCGTCTCGTGGCTTCAGAACTTTTGTCATTTAAATTACTTGCAAAGGCTATTGCAGCACAATTGTCAGGCACACGAGGTAGAGTCATTCTTTCACGCTGGAATCTATCAACAAAATTTCTAAGCAACTTCGAATCCCCTTGTTTGATTTTGAAAATATCTTCCATTCTTTTCTCAACCTTTTGTGCTCCCGAATGTGCTTTAATAAAAGAATTGATTCAATTTCTTGTTTGGTCAAGTCGTTGCCTTTCACGCCTGTTGTAAATGCAGTCACGTGGTCACGTGGGTCTGTAGTGCCATCATATTTCGGGATGTCAGACATTTTGAACTTTTTCGGAATTGGAAGGGGAGTAGCACTTGGCTTCCATGGTTGTTGTGAGTATTTGTCCATGTCTACTCCTTTTATTATAGGCGGAACTCCAGGGATTTGTTCAATACGCTCATTTTGTTCCTTAATCTGTTTCTACAAGGTTAGTACTAAATTTTGCAAATATGAATTATTTGAATTACCTGGTCCCCCTTCCTGTGGTTCACTAGGGGTTGCTCCGTTTCCAGAATTATCAAGACCAGAACGGGGATTCTCCAATGTATTATTATTAGGCGTTGGTGTGGGTGGCGCAGCAGGCAATCGACTAACAAGTGCCTGAAGAGCTTTGCCGACCTGTGCATCAATTAGCTTTTGTAAAGCTTCAGTTGTAACTCCTTCAAAGTGTTCAGATTGTTCTTATTGATCAGCACAGGATTCAGTAACAGGAGTGCATTCACGAGATTGACGTGGTGAATCTGGAGGAGAAGGAACCACGTTATCTTGATTTTGATGTATTTGATTCTCATGGTTTCCCAATGTGTTATTACTGTTATTGTCGGTGTTGTTGTTTGACATGGCGACGACAATGGACAAGATATAGCTTAAAAGAAAAGATTATCAGATTCCCGGTAACGGAACCAATTTGTTTAACCAAAAATCTGAGTCTTTGGTCAAAGCTAAAAGAAATTCGGGTTACTGATAATCAGGAGACGAAAATAAAATACTTTGGAGAATGATGGTAAAGCAGCAAATAGTTTTGTATTTCAATAAGTTCCCAATAGTACTCCGTGTCCTTACAAATGATGATACTTCTTCCTTTTATAGGTAATTCTAGGTAAAGGAATGAAGCCTCAGCTTTAATGATATAATTATGAGTAATAAATGATATTAAATAAGCCGTTATACAATCATTCCTATTAAATACCAATTTTCTAACGTATCAGGCATTTAATAATGAATTTGGACTCCTTTCTGTCATCAGATCTTTGTCTTTAATGCCTTCTAATCCGTTGGCTGTAAATGACTTGAATTGGTATGAGACTCGTATCTGCACTTCGTTTCGTGCCTATTTAAATTCCTCTTCCCGTGGCTGTCTCCATCCGTGCCTCTTAGTCAATTGTTGCGCTTTGACCATTTAACCAAACCATGTGTCATGCCACGTCATCTTTAATATAAACTCAGTTTTTTCTCAATACACGTACACCCCTATATAGAACCACCAATTAGTGGGGAATCCAGAATTTTATATGAGGAGAATCAAGAAAATACTGGAATGTAACACCTAGGATTTGAACATATATCTAAAGCAGTTCTTGAACCCCCATTGCAACTGTACTAAAAGTAGAAAATTCCTTTACTTTAAGGTGATTCAAAAAATTATTTATGCGCTATTTGCATAATATAATATTTCAACGAATGGGATATATTCCCTTTCCTCAACGTAGCTCCGCCCATGCCACCAATGGTGGATAATGAAGATGGAGTAGAAATAGCTAACTTTTCAAGGTAACACAACAATACATAGACTATAGGATGAACATTGAGCCTTTTTGTAGCCAATGTCCTCATAGCACTAGACGGACAGAATTAGACTGTTTATACCAGGTTTTGGCAAATTCATTTGATTGCATAAGTGCAGCTACATTGCATCTTCTTTTAAGGGTCTAACATGTTAAAGTTGTAATAAGATGACTAATTAAATGGGCGAAAAACTTCACGTCATTTATTTGACTTGGTCAACGGATATAAAAGCCTCTCAAGACTACTATACATTGGCACTACAACATATCAAAAGGTCAAGGTTATATAATGAAGGCAAATCGACGTCGAGATCGAGGTAGCTTAATAGAAGATAAGGACGAGGACGAGCATTCGTCCTCGACGTGCAATAACAAATAGTTTAAAGATTTAGATTCCCTAGAGAATATCCTAGCGAATATTCCCCTCTATTGTACTATCTAGGGTTTTGAGGCTCATATATCCTTATAAATAGGAAGAGATATAGTTAAAAGGGGGATAGAACATTTTTATAAAGAACAACATTAACATACTCTGTGATGATTCTCTCTTAATTGAATATATACAAAGTTTACCTTTACACCTCTTTTTTCCTATCTTTCTCTCTCGATCCAAAAAGAATCGGAATATTCAATATAGCTTATCATCATCTATCATTGTCAGAAGGACCAGTTGTTAATCTCACCCATGTCGGGTGAACATTGCTCTATTTATTAATTACTTAAATGACATTTATCATTCATATTCTTAAATCATTGTTGCTCCATTATTGCTCCAACATATCATTATCTAGTAACACATGTTTGGTACTTTCATAAACAAACTAAATTTGTCATTTGGATATTAATATTGACTTAGACTAAATCTTTTCACTATAAATCTGATTGTATAAAAACTTAAATTTAAATTTTGGGTCATACACTAATAACATGGCATTATAATAGAGAAAGGCATTATTCATGTACTTTATGCTCTACCAACAAGAGAATAACAACTAATACGTCTGCACAAGGTTTCCATATCCTGGGCAGTTGATTTGATTCATATCTTAGTCGAATGGATGTACTTTACACTCTACTAACAAGACTAATCATATAAGGATAATGTCACAGATCAAAATCTCATCTTATGTTTGCACATGAAAAATTCCTTCTTTACAATATGATAAGAATAAAGAACCTGCAATATCTCATACAAGAAAACTGAAAAACAGATACTGCTAAATTTTTTTAAAACATTAGCCTCTAATATGTTAGTTATGATTGTGCTGTTAACGGTCCAATAGAGGCGAATAATGCAAAGGATAGACTGCTCGACAAGTAGGGCATGTGTTTTTCTTAGATAGCCAAGGCATATGAAAGGCGTGGGAACAATATGCTGCAATCACTTCATTCTCGTCTTTAAACTCTTCATAACAAACAGGGCAAGTGTCATCTATTAGATCTTTAAGCCTAATAGCTAGACTTGGACACCAAGATCTTAGAGTTGGCTTCACTTCATAAAACCCTCTTGCCGCATCCGCCGCAATGGGTGGTTTCGTAGGACAAGTCCCATCTTCACCCGTATATTTCCTTAACGCTTGAAGATACTCGAGAACGTCATTAGAATAGCGATGATATGGATCCTTTACGTAATCAGTAGCCCTCACAAAAATCTCCTTTTTCTCGTCCCAGTCTTTTTTAAACCGACAAAAAGACGGGACAGGGGGAGGCAACTCTGTGGGATTCGGCGAATTGATAAAGCAAACGTGAGAGATTTCAAGGGCAATTACGTATGTAGGTCGTGAAGGTGGTTATAGAAAAGCAGCTTGAGTATACTGAAACTTTGTGAAAAGGTAATTAGAGATATTGTCCGCCAAGTGTTTGATAGTGTGGGGCAAAAATTGAAGAGTTATGTGAAGTGAAAAGGTTTAATTTCTTTCTTTAACAAGTATAGTGAGGATTTGTAACTTATGATTTTTGCCGAGAAAATTACACTTGAAATGAATATCAAACCTGAATTTCGTAAGAAACGTGTGATATATAGGAAGTGATAATTTGATGAAAATGTTGATAATAAAATCTCAATATCTTTCGAAGAGTCCTTTGGAGTTGATTACTTTATACATAGTAGACAAGGCTATTTTTTTCACTTCAAAATAGATTAAAATAATTCGAAGTATATGGAAATATTTTTTGTTTCTTCTTTAGCAGTAAAAATTGAGATCACTATATGATTAAAATCTTGAAAAAAAAATTGCCTTAATTTTGAATGTTCCTTAAAACATAATAATCAATTTGATATAGATGATTTAGATTTATTTTCGGAATTAAAAGTATTAAGAAAAATAGAACTATTAGAAGATAACAGTTTAATTGATACACTCGGTCAAATAAAAAGATTTGATTCTTTTTTCAATGCCTATATTGCTTATGGAATAATATTAATAACTCTTGTTACCGGCGCTTCATCAGAAAGAAGTTTTCAAAATTAAAATTGATAACATCATACCCAAGATCAACAATATCTCGAGAAAAGTTACATAGATTAGTTATATTATCAATAAAGAAAGACTTATTAGGAGTTATTGATTAAAAGAAAACTATTAATAACTTTGTATCTAATTTAGCTAGAAAAATAGACTTCAAATAAATAAATATTTTTAAAAAAAAGTTGAGACCCCTCCTAAAGTTTGGCTTTAGGCCACAAAACGATACATGCAATACTTAGTGATGTATCTTTGTTAAGTAGCTTTGACAGATCAAAGGGGATGACCGTAAAATAGTTCCTATCACCAATTATGCTGCCGTAAGTAGAATCATGAGACCACGAAACCCTAACGTATGTACTACGAATTAGACAAACACATAAACCTTCCGATTATGATATCTGATTCTTCGTCAATTTCTCGTTCCATAAGAAAAGCCGCATCCCAGTGCAGTAAGCTGCTTCTCTCCATCGAAAATTTCTTTTGCTTACCGCCGCCGAAAACCGAGAGTGCAAAGTTAACCCTGTAATGAGGAAAGTGTTTATATAGATAGCTTAAAGACTACGTTTTCCGAATATAAGCGTAATCTGTTTCTTTTCGCACCCAATTCTGTGGTTAAGTGGGATTCCACTCCTCTCCATTTAGATTAAGGACACATGAAATAAATTAAAATTAATGATTAAGATTTAATTGACTAAAACAAGGTCTTAACTATAGTTTAAATAATTAATTATCCATAAATATATTAAAAACTTCTCTCTTCCTACTTTTTTCGTCCTACACAATATCAATTTGCTTCCTTGTCAGTTTACCCGATTATTTCTCCCAATTAGGGGTGCCAAAATGTTCAAAGAAAACAGTTAATTATCCATATTATCCACTAAAAAATGGGTTAGATAATGAACTATTTAAAAACGGATCAAATATGGATAAGAATCATATTATTATCCATTTAGAAAATGGATAACCAATGGATAACCAATGAGTCTAACTTTTACATTCGTAAAGCCTCAAATTGGGAATGCCTCAAGTTATGGAGACTAAGAATTCTCCCAAAAGTGATCATATGCAAGAAGTCATGGATAATATGGTTACTCATATTATCAGCCGGTTAACCCGTTTTTTATCCGTATTAAATATGGTTCGGATCAAATAATTTACCCATTTTTTCATTACTCATTTTCGACCCGAACCATATCCGACCCGACCCGCTCATTTGCCACTCCTACTCCCAATTATTTCATCTCTTTTCTCCCTCTTCGTGCCAAAATAATTTTTGCATATTCCATATACAATCTTCATTGTAATTTTCTTTATTACAATTATAGTGATGCCGTGCAATTTTTTTTATGGAGTCCAAATAAAAAATAAACGTCAAATTGCTTCAAATTGGTGGAATCAAAGTTAAAACCTTTTTGTAGATGACGTAATAATCCTAATAGAGATTTGTCTTATCGGAGAAGGAAATGAGTTAAAATATAATATTAGATGTATACTTGTAGATACGTTATAATATTTTTTTTACTTGGATTTCATGAAAGAACAAAAATACAGGGATTGTTTTTAACTTTTTTTAAAAAAAATACACTCAACAAATTCGACAAGAGAGAGAAAAGTTTTTAATTGTTATAAATAGAATTCTATTTAATGTGAATGTCTATATTTTAGAGAGATCTTAGGGTTTGTTATTTGGTGGCTAAGTCACTTTTTCCCTATAAATAGAGGGATTTTATTCCATTGTAAATCATCTCAAATCAATAAGAATCATCTCTCTCTACTTTTCTCTGCAATATTCTTTTCTTCTTTTATTGTTTTATAACACGTTATCATCACAAGACTCCAACCAATTGAGGAGAGGCTTTGGGATATGTGCATGGTGCTCAACTTATACATAATATTGAGAATAATGATTGTCAATTGTTCCATGAACTTCCTTCAGGAATAAATTCTGAATTTAAGGTAAGTATTTTACTTTATTTTTCTCTTTTAAATTCTTGACATTCTATAATTTGATTTTAAATACAAGCAAAGACGATAAATTTTGATTGTAACTCTAATGGAGTTTGATAGAAATTATAACCACCCAATGTGGTAAAATTTCTATGCTTTGCCATGATTAAATTCATGTATGATTGTGGGCAAAGAATTGGAAACCCATCCCATTGAATTTGCTTCATTCTCATTCCCTTAAGATAATGTGATAGCAGTACGTGATATGTCTGAAAGAAGACGAAATCATTACTACGAATATATCAATGGATGTGGACGTGGCAATAGACAAAATTATAATCGTCATCATTGTGGTAATGAGAACAATAAGGATTCTCAAAATAATCCTTTACTTTGTAAAAGTAATATTTGTCATCGATTTGACATGAGATTTTGTAAAACACATATAGATGATTATGGTCCATTCATAATGTGAATGTGATAACATGTAATTTATGAGTACATATTCATTCTTGGAAGAATATGAACGTGCTAGTGGTAATGAATATAACACACTCACCTCTAGAATGAGGTTTGAGGGGAAATTAGAAAATAATGTCATTATTATGGCATGAATGGTCATTGGTCACATACCTATTGTACGCCAAAATATTTTGGTGATGTGATTATTAAAGGGCAACAGCAATGCAAGGAACATATCTTGTATAGAATTCTAACCATGACCATAATAGTATAACTTTCTCTTTAAAAGAAATATTCACCATATGGATGTTGATGAATATGTAGTAGTACCAAATTAATTGAGAGCTCTGGAAGAGCCAATTATTACTATTTTGGAGGAATAAAATTGATTATCAATAATGCATTGTATTGTAGTAAGTCTCAGAGAAACTTAATTGAGTTTCTAAAGTATTCGCGAAAGCGGTTGGTTATATTGAGACTATAAATAAAGGAAAGATTTAATATCTTCTATTACTACAACTTGTAGCAGGGTAATATATATGTGAAAAGTTATCCGCTTTATTCTTCAGTTTGTATTGCACAAATAAAAGAATACTACAATAAAGTAGATGTTTATTGATATAAAAACATATATCATAATAAACTTAGAGTTTATTGATAATTGCACGCGTCATGGTGTACACCTGAAGTTTATCATTATTGATAATTTCTCCAATTGGCATAATTGGTTTATCCATTAATTCAAGGATGATGTGCAAAAATAAAAGAGAATTCACATGGGTAAATATTAAAGAACTAGAATTTTCTTTACGAATTCTCTTATGTTGCTTGTTCTCATTAATTATGAAAGTACAAGAGGAGGGTGAATTGTATAATTTTTAAACTTAATCTCTATTAGTTGACTGGTGTGACGACCCGTCCAGTTGTCTCATGGGTTACCGCTCTGTTTTCCCTATTTCTGCTTCTTTATGCTTTGTTATCCGTGTTTTGTGGTATTGGGTTGGTCGGATCGAATCCAGAATAATTTTGGTAAGGTTTGAGACACTCAGTTTTAATACTTAAATGATATTTTTAAATGATGTTTTGGGCTGAGAAACACTGTTTTACTATTGCCTGAGTGGCTTGTGAGGATTTCTGATTGAGTGAAGCCGAGGGCCTATGTTGTGAGGAAAAATTTGATACTGATTATGAGGCCGAAGACCTGAGATATGTACGCTACGAGGTGGCTTGATTGATATGAGGCCGAGGGCCTAGTGATGATGTCACGAGGTGGCTTGATATTGCGCTTGGGCCATAAGGGGACCCTTTAGGAGTCTGTACACCCCCCAGTGAGTGTGGGTACCCATTGTAATGTGAGATAGAGCCCGAGGGGCTAGTATTGTTCTGAGATATTGCCCGAGGGGAGAATTTATTGATACTGTGCCCGAGGGGCGAATTTCTATTTGTTATTTTACCTTAACTGCCTTTCAATTACTATTTACTTGTTGAAAAAGGATTGTTACTTAACTTTTCACTGGTTTACTGCTTTTAAATGGTTTTACTACTTCATTATAGAATGTCTTGCGCCTTACGTGTTTTCTTACTTTCAGTCGTTATTTATATTTGTTACTCACTGAGTTGGAGTACTCACTTTACTACTCCCTGTACCCTGTGTGCAAATTCAGGTGTAGCCGGTTCCACTCCCGAGTGCTGATCCCTCTAGCTTTAGGGGGACATTCGGAGTTCACGAGGTAGTTGTTGGCGTCCGCAGCCCGTGTCTCTAATCCTTTATCACTTCTATCTCTTTTCAGATAGTTGTACTAGTTTATTGACTTAGCGAATTTGTATTATGACTTATAGATGCTCATGACTAGTGGCACCCCGGTTAAGGCTGTGTATGGGTATTTTTCCGCGTATTTATGTTATAATTGTTATTTCGAATTATTTTATCATATTTAGACCATTTCCTAAATGCTTAAATGTTAATAATTGTAAAATGGGAAGTGTCAGCTGGCTTTGTCATCACGAGAGGTGCCATCACGATCGGGTCCGGGTTAGGGTCGTGACAACTGGTTTTTCAATTAATCGACTAGATGTAATAAACTAACAGTTGTAATAGCAGAATATAAGATGCTGAAAGTAAATGCAGGAAATAAAGACACCAGAATTTTTATACTGGTTCGGGTTCAATGTGAATCATAGTCCAGTCCCCTTAGGTTGCAAGGGAGTTCACTTTAGTGAATGCGTTTCTTCGAGTATAATGGAAATGACATGATCGCTCAGTTCCTATATCACTCGTCTCTTTTGATACAATGTCTCACCGGTGTTTTTCTCTCTTTCTTCTCTAACTTGTTACACAACAGATCTTAGAGAGCTACAATGTTTGTTTGCAGTATAACAAAGAGAGGGTGTTTGGTTTGATTAAAGTATATCTAGCTAAGGTGTGATTACAGGTCTAAATACTTTGAGAGAGAGGCTTGAATTCTGGAAAGATTTGCCAGCCCAAGAGATTTGATCCTTGGAAAGAGATTGATTCTTTCCAAGAATAAAGTTGTTCTTCAACGGCTCTGTTGAACTCGGAATCTTGATCTTCTATATTTAGACACTTGATGAATATTCAGTAAGATCTGGATTTGTCTGATTCCTTGCGTTTAGCTATGATTGATTCCATCTGTATCTTCTGTGATTTCGTCTTCCTTTAATCGCGTCCCTTGATTTCGTCAGTATCTTCAGGATTGATTGCGTCTTCCTTTAATCGCGCCTATATTCTGTCAATCTTGTAACTCAATCCATACGTTTCCATACGTTCCTTTATCAATGATTTCGCCAATCCAAGAGTTCCTACACAAAAAGCAAATATATTATTTTCATCATTAAAATTAGATCTAACAATCTCTCCCTTTTTGATGATGACAAAATAATATATGCATAAACACCAGTTGACTTCCCTGTAGTTCACTCCCCCTCAATAGGAGCAGCAAGTAATTTGAGGTGCATGTAGTCGACTGCATCAGTTGACTTCTCTGTAGTTTTACTCCCCCTCGATAGGAGCACACATGTAGTCGACTTCCTCAGGATCTATGACTCCCCCTCAAGGAGTGCCATAGTTGACTTGTTATGTACCTGCACACAAAACATAGATGTACTTGCACATAATACATATATCCTTTCTACCCCTTTTTGGCATCAGCAAAGAGGGAATAACACGACATCATGCATAAACAGAAACCATAGCAGAATGTACTGGTAGAGTTAGACCATAACAAAAGAAAAAAAAAGGAAAATATCCACAGACTGATATCTCAGTCCAAAAACAGCACATCAAAAAATATTGTCTTAAACTTCCATACTAACGACGCAGAAAATAGGTAAGAGTGTTGCAGGCGGCCTCCTTTAGTCGATCAAAGCTGGCGTTGGCTGAGACACTTATTCCATCAAGCCTGTCATGAACCTCCTTGAAAGCCTTGATGGTGTTTTCCCTAACTCTGAGAACTACAACCCAAATTTTGGAGACATCAGACCCTGTTTCCTTGGAGATAGAATGAATGGTACCAACAGTGGACTGGGTGGCAATGAGGAGATCCTTGATTGCAGATAGCCCTTTCCCAATGGCGCTAATTTTCTCAGACAGGTCAGATCCACTAAGGCTAGAATGAGAAGCAGAAAGTTTGGGCTTGGAGTCTGTATGGGCAGTCTTGACATTACTCTCATGTTTCATGACCCATGAACCCTTCACACACACATACCTCATACTTGCAAAGGCCCTGGAGTTGTATGATTTTGAAACAGTAGTGAAGGAGTATGCAGAGAGGGAAATGTTGCGGGCTTCCAGAATGTGGGTGATGGTCATTCCATAGGGTAGACTAGTGGTATCTTTGGCACTTTCAATCATGAAATTTATCACCCAGGAGGACAGCTTGATTTTGAGTTTGGTCACAAGATAGTACACCAGAAAAGTATCTCACAGAGAGAAGGTTGAGAAAGATCCAGTGCGGGAAGCAGAGTAGTTGCCACAATGTGAGCTAGAACACGAGTTTCAAAACTAACATCACTAGGACCAAGTGGTTTGGAAGGGATTCAGATGGGCACTCAGCAATACATCTTTTGGATTGATCAAAAGAAATTTCAAAATCATCGGGCCAGGAAATTTTAAAGAGCATAGGGAAATCAGAACACTTACACTGAAAGATCGAATCAAACAAGAAACAGTCAAGAACAATACACTTTCCTAGAACTAAGGATTCCAACTTATCAGACCTACTGGAATGAAGATTTGCATCGAACATTCTCACGAGAGGTTCATAGACTTTAGGAGGAGGAACAGAAAAGAACTTGGACCACCCTTGATAAACAAAAAGGTCCTTGACCTTACAATTTAGGGCTTCTATGTTATCAAGGTCGACTACCCTCCCATGAGCGATAGGCTTGTCTGATAGGGCAAAAAAGAGGTCCATGTTAGGAGAATCCCAGAAATTAAGTTCCGAATCAAGGGAACTGGAGAGGTCAACTTTTGATTTCTTTGGAGTGGTGGAGACAAGGGTTCTTACATGGGTCTTTTACCCAGGGCTTTTTCTCGTAAGGGTTGAGAATGATCAGAGAAATCCGCCTGAGAGGAGGCAAACCCCTCAGAGTGATCGGACCCTAGGTCTACCTGTTCAGGGGGTTTTGCCTTGGAGCGGGTGCTATTTCTAGTGGAGGCAGAACGGATTTTGGATTGTTTAGCCATGGTAGGAGGTTGGTGGTGAAGTAAGATTTTGAAGAAGGGGTATGAGGGTGATAGAGACAATGGAGATTGATATGAGAAGACAACATAAAAAGGGTTTTCTAACAGTTGAGTACAGAAAGGAAAAGGCATCAGTTGATCAGACGCGATGATTGGTTTTCCTTTTTTGAGTTCTGTGACTGATGTGAAAAGAGAAGAATAAGGAGGGAAAACGGAGGCGTAATTAATGCGTAAACAAAAAATGTTGACTATTCTATATATAAGATTAAATAATGACACAAAGGTCCTACTATTAGCTATTTATGCAAATAATACCAAGAAGTTTTCTAAGTGAATAGAATCTTTCTTCTAGTAATGGCTTGGTAAAGATGTCCGCTAGTTGATCAGCTGTTTCTACAAAGGATATTTCTATATTTTCCTTAATAACATGATCTCTAATGAAGTGATGCTTGATATCTATATGCTTTGCCCTAGAATGATGAACATGATTTTTTGAAAGGCAAATAGCACTTGAATTATCACAAAAAAATTGTATAGGTTTAAAAGAAAGTTCATAGTCGCTGAGTTGATGGGACATCTACAGTAATTGTGCACAGCATTGTCCAATAGCAATGTATTCAGCTTCAGTGGTAGATAATGCAACTGATGTTTGTTTTTTACTGTTCCAGGATATCAATGCCTTTCCAAGTAATTGACATGTACCACTTGTGCTCTTTCTATCTTCCTTATCACCTGCAAGGTCAGCATCCAAAAAACCTTCTAATTTAAAAGAGTTAGAGCGAGGATACCATAGTTCATGGGAGACAGTCCCAATGAGATATCGAATGATTCTCTTTACTACAGTCAGATAAGATTCCTTAGGAGCTGATTGAAACCTGGCATATTTACACACACTGAACATAATATCCAGTCAACTTGTAGTCAGATACAGTAATGAGCCAATCATTTCACGATACTTAGTTTCATCAACAGGGATTCCCTGTTCATCTTTGTCTAGACTCGTTGAAGGACTCATTGGTGTACCATTGGATTTTGCATTGCTCATCCTAAATTTTTGAATCAATTCCTTTGTGTATTTGGTCTGACATATAAAGGTTCCTTCTTCATATCAAAAGGGATGATCGTACAAGAGTTTCTATCCCCAATTATGTTGTCGTAAGTAGAATCATGAGACCATGAAATCGTAACGTATGTACTACGAATTAGACAAACGCATAAACCTTCCGATTGTGATATCTGATTCTTTGTCGACTTTTGGTTCCATAAAAAAAGCCGCACCGCAATACAGTTAGCTTCTTCTCTCTTTCTCTGAATTGAAATCTTTTCTTTTGCTTGCAGTCCCCAAATATCAGAATGTAGGGTTAACTCCTCGTTAGGAAATAGTTATGAACTTAAGTCCATTAATCCGACACCTACTCAAATTGAGTATCTACTCGTATTTTACTTTTCGCACCCAACGTGATGCTCATAGAAATTATGCTTACGGTCGCCGAAAAGGTATCCCTTATCAGTGTTCCAACTTCGAGGGTCAAACGTTTTCATTAACCTTTTAAATATTTTAATTAATCACTCCCTAGCTCCGTTATGTTCTAGTTTATGTGCAGTTAGCTTCTTCTCTCTTTCTCTCCATTGAAAATTTCTCTTGTTTACCGTCGCCGAAAACAAGAAAGCAAAGTTAACAATTAATATACTTATATAGCTTAAAGTCGACGTTTTCGGTATAGTAGCGTACTTTTTTTCTTTTCACGCCCGAGGTGTAGGGAAAAAATCAGAAATAGCTAGATTTACAACAGGTAATTGAAAAATAGCCACAGTTTCAAAAGTAATTGAAATTTAGCCATTTTTTTATGTAAAGATATTAGTTTGCTTGTCATTGGCCCTTTCCTTTATCTTTCCTCAGCTGAGGGTCTACCGGAAAAAGCCTCTCTGACTTTTCAGAAGGTAGGGATAAGCTCTGCGTATACACTACATTCCCCAGACCCCACTTGTGGGAATACACTGAGTTTGTTATTGTTGTTGTCATGTAAAGATATAATATGACAGGAAAAATTCCAGCATAATATGTTGTAATTAGAATTTTTTATATATGATATTCCAGTTTAATATGCTAGAATTTCATAATGTATTTGAGTTCCAACATAATATGCAGGAAGTTGAAATGGGGGAGCTCCATAATTCAGCATATTATGCATTTTTCGTGTTTCAGCAGAACAATGGCTATTTTTCAATAACTATGCAAATGTTGTCTATAATTTGATTACCAATCCAAAAATTGACTAGGCAGTGCTATTTTCATGAGGTCGAGGTGATTCCAATTCTGTGGTGTAAGTGCATTAATAGCCTCTTTTGTTGTTGTTTAAAATATAATCAACATAAAATATTTCAAATATAGCGACAGACTATAAAGTCCCAAATTTTGGCGGACTTCGTGGCCGACTTTACGCCTGCCCTCGTGCCCGAGGTAGAGAAAGAACTCTTGCTAAAAACAGGCACATCATCAGGGGTATGGACCTTATTCACCGACGGTGCCTCAAACATGAAAGGGCCCGGGCTCGACATCTTTCTGAAACCGCCTACGGCGCGGCATGATTAGGCAATCTATAAAAACTTTGAAATTTACTAACAACGAGGCCGAGTATGAGGCTATGATTGCAGGTCTCGAGCTGGCCAAGAGCCTAGGAGCAGAATTCATCGAAGCAAAATGCAACTCCCTTCTGGTAGTCAACCAAGTAAATAGGAGCTTCGAGGTTCGAGAAGACAGGATGAAAAGATACTTAGACAAACTTCAGGTCATATTGCATTGCTTCAAAGAATGGACTCTGGTCTACATTCCTCGAGATCAGAACAGTGAGGCTGATGTACTTGCGAACCTGGGGTCGTCCGTCGAAGAAGATGACATAGGGGGCTGTTGCACAGTTATCCAAGCAGGTGATTAAAGAAGGCCACGCTGAGATCAACTCAACAAGTCTAACATGGGATTGGAGGAATAAATACATCGACTATTTTGAGAAACGGGAAGCTGCCCACAGACCCAAAAGAATCGAGGGACCTTCGAGCCAAAACAGCTCGATTTTCACTCGACGAGAATGGAACACTATATAGAAGGACCTTCGACGGACCTCTAGTAGTATGCTTGGGACCGGGGGACACCGATTATGTACTTTGAGAAATCCACGAGGGCACTTGTGGAAATCATTCTGGCGCCGATTCTTTGGTTCGAAAGGTGATTAGAGCAGGCTACTATTAGGACAGCATGGAGAAGGACACCAAAGAATTCGTTCGAAAGTGTGACAAATGCCAAAGGTTTGTGCCAATGATTCACTAACCCGGTGAACATCTACATTCAGTCTTATCACCATGGACGTTCATGAAATGGGGGATGGACATCTTCGTCCCCCTACCAACGGCGCCAGATAAAGCTAGATTTATTCTGTTTATGACTGACTATTTCTCGAAATGGGTGAAAGCATAGGCCTTCGAGAAGATAAGAGAAAAAGAAGTCATTGACTTCATCTGGAACCACATCATATGCCGATTCGGGATCCCCTCCAAGATTACATGTGATAATGGGAAGCAGTTCATAAACTTGAAAAAGAGGTTAGAAAATGCGAAGAGAAAATGGAGAGAGGTATTGCTCGAAGTACTATGGGCATACCGAACAACTTCGAAGTCAAGCACAGGAGAGACATTGTTCTCTTTGGTATACGGGTTCGAGGCTTTGATACTGGTCGTGGTCGGAGAGCCAAGCGCCAGATTTCAACATGCCACCGAGGACTTGAACAGCGAGGCCATGACTACAACCCTCAAGCTACTAGATGAAAAGCGAGAGGTTGCACTAGTCCGAATGGCCGCCCAAAAACAGAGGATTGAGAGATATTATAACAGGAGAACAAACCTCCGATACTTTGGAGTCGGGGACTTAGTCCTAAGGAAAGTCACCCTCAACATTCGAAACCCAAATGAAGAGAAGTTAGGCCCGAGCTGGGAAGGACCGTACCGCATCCTCGGAGTAGTAGGCAAAGGGTCCTACAAACTTGGCACCATGGAAGGCGAGCAACTTCCAAGCAATTGGAACATATCGATGCTCAAACGTTATTATTGCTAAGGTATAACCTTTTCCCTTTTCGCTTTATGTCTCATACTAATTTCTTACAGGTGTTCGATGGGAGATGTTGAAGCACCCTTCAACTCGGAGACCTTGGGTATTAAAGCATGTGTTGCACTTTTTTCCCTTCGATCGGGTTTTATCCCAAATGGGTTTTACTGGCAAGGTTTTTAACGAAGCAACATCTATATGCTACCTAAGGAGAACTCAACAAGTATTCAAGGCTTCTTCTCAATTAGCCACGAATACTGGGGGGACATCCCCCTCGGAGGTTATCTTTTTGAAAAAATCGAGTTACGCCTAAGGGGACCTCGATAGGAAAATATTGTATTGGTCCAAACGGTCGAATGAACCATGTCCATGTAGAACAATCGAGCCTATGAAGGCAAGAACATGTACACATATATCAAGTAATCAAAGAAGCCTTTCTGCTTGTCAAAACGTTGTGTGCCTCAAATAAGTTTACTACTTTCACGCAAAATAGCTCAAGGGCCAAAAATCCTCGAACACTCGGGGACTGTCATCGACAGTCAGCTTATCGAAGCCATCAAAAACTCAATTTCGTAAGACCTCAATAAGGCAACTTCGAGCTCGTAAGACCTCAGTGAGGCAACATCAAATCTGTAAGACCTCAACGAGGCATGCCTAAACTTATAAGACCTCAATAAGGCAATACCGAGCTTATAAGACCTCAACGAGGCGTACTCAAATTTATATGACCTTAAAAAGGCATAACCCTAATATTAAGGCCAATTCTATATATTCGAACTTGTAAGACCCCTAAAAAGGCATACCCTCGATATAGACGCCAAGGTCACCGCACCCGGGGACTAAAGGCTACAACCAAACATAAAGACTACGGTCGAACTAAAAGGCTACGGCCGAATTAACGCGGCTCGAAGACGTCCGACTGCCGCCATAAAACTAAAGGCCTTCAAATACTTTGCAAATACTTCAAAAAGAACTGGTTAATCAGACTACCCTCGGCATAAGCAAAGGAGTTTCGATAATATCAACTCCTAACAATAAAAGGCTTCAAAAACAATCAGCCTTCGAGCGAACCTCCCGAGGTACTCAACTATCGTCACATATCGACTCATAATCGAGGTTCTCGTTTGAGCCGTCAAAGATTCGGACAAGCATAAAACATGTCAAGGCATAATCAAAACTTCAAAAGTCTTTAGCCAAAATGAGGGAAACTATAGCCATATTAGAGGTCGCATCGACCCAATCTAAAAAAAGCCTAAGGGCTGTCGCGCCCCCTTTTTACCCTCCGCGAAAAGAAGGTTCGGGTTTCGACATTATATGGGGGTGATAACTCATTTCCTTTTGGGAATTGGGTATTTGAAGAGTCGCCACCTAACGGATTATGGTATATTAGGGCACCCAGAGCGGTTAACTCTTGGATTGGTTTGTATTACCAGAGATTTAGGGTAAGGGCTCGAAATAACCTTGAGAGAAAGGTGTTAGGCACCCCTCTCAGTCCACAATGGTGGGTCCCAACAGAACTCATACTTATGAATTAGTCCTTTAATAAATAAGTAGTTGAAATAAATAATTGCAAATAAAGCATGTTGGACATTGTATGACTCAGATAATAAGACAAGGGATTTGAACAAGTTGTATATACAAAAAGAAAGTTTTAAGCAAAAGGAGTTTGGGAAATGAGGGGTCCTAGGTTGGTTAGCCTACAATATCATCCCACATGATGCCCGGTAAACACTCCTCAATGAGGGGCTACACGTGACATTAGCGCGTAGTCATCATATCCCGTTCTACCCAAGTCCCTTCCCTTGGTCATAGCCTAAAGCATTCTAGTGACTTTGACAATGTCCTATGCATGCACTACCCGTCCCTTCCTTGTGGCCCTGGAGGTATTTTAGGACCTCTAAATCTGGGCAGTTCTAGACAACCCCTAAGGTGTTTTAAAAGGAGAAAATTCTAGGCGACGTGCAAGAACACATAGGACTTAAAAAATAAATGCAGGAAGAAGCACTTAAGAGGCCCAAGTTTATCTCTACAAGTAATGCACATAAGCAACATGTCTCAACACGAACAAGATCAGTTTTATTAGAGAAAAGTCTTAAACAGGATATCTAAGTGGATGTCAATGCACAGAAATATGCAACTTTGTTTTTTATAAACTTGACAGTAAGGTCCTAATCAGTTTGCTTACTGATTTTAAACCTCTTAAATCTGAACAGCTTTAAGTAGCAAAAATACAGTTTCAGAGTTACAGAATTAAAAATCGCCATATAGGCTCGCCTAAACGCAGAACAGTGATGTCCTAAAAACATGATAACTACGTTGATATAGTAAAACAATGAGCAATTTTCAAAACAGACTCTTGAGGTCCTATAGGCATGCTTTCTAGCAATGGTGAATGAAGGCAATGTTTAAAAGATCGATTAAAGAAGTGGACAATTGATTAAGCAAATTTCAAATGAAATAACACGAATTAGACTGACTTGTGTAACTAAATTAATTTTAATCGATAGGCAGAATTACTAATTTTATTCCCTATAAGCATGATATCTAGTTGTTAAGAGTTGATGTGATAAACTTATAGGCATGATTTCTAGTGGAAACAAATGTAAATGCTCGTTGTAACAGAAACTGAACCGAATCACATTCTAAGGCATGATATCTAATTATAAAGTCATTTAGGTCTTATAGACATGATTTCTATTATTGGAACCATTTAAACCCTATAGACATGGTCACTAGTATGGTAAAGCAGACATAGCAAGTATATTAACAAAATCCTATAGGCATGGTTTCTACCCATATTACCCCATAGGTGTATAACTACTCATCCCTTTTCATTAATCACCCCAATATTCATTTACAAATAGTTATTACAGACCAGCTGAATAAATTACATAAATAGATTTAAAAAAAGTTACACTATAGGGAGCCTGAAGCAGGCCCAAATGACTTTCTCAAGCCTCCAATAGCCTCGAATGCCAAATTCCATAGACAATATCATTGTCTAGGTGCGTCAGAGTTTCCTAAGGATCTCAAGGATCCCGAGCAGTGTTCACACCTAGACTTTATAACCAAAACTGAGTAAGTGCAGTGAGAAAGAGCCAGCTCCAGTGCATCAGAGTACAGAGGGATCTCATAGGAATCCCAAGGCAGTCATAAACTGGAGGGGCAGAACTTAAGGACGTAAGAGTGGAGTGAGAGTCCTTGACATGATTTTGAAAAGGTTTTAATAGGAAAGTAGTATTTGAAAAGACTCATTAGTTTTATAAATAGGAAAGTTTTTCAGTAAAACAGTTTTAACAAGAGTTGTGTAATCAAACAAACAGTAGATCAAACATATAGTCAAGACAGATTCAGCAACACTCAAACAACAGTCCTTCACACAGGGGTGATGGGAATTGGGGACACATAGAGCACATAGTATATAGGAGCATAGCAGTTTTGTGGGGGTTTATAGGATTAGGGGATAGCTAGTGGTACCTGTAAGCACGTGATTTTTGCTTCACGAACAATCACTCCAAAAGAAATCAAAATAATTGCAAATGGCCTCGCCGTACAAATTTTCAATTTTTACGTGACATGTGCTGGTAGTCCTTTGTGTTTCTATCCATTTTTCATTGAATCTTATCAAACAAAAATACAAAATAAGTATGTCGTGTATAATCGGGCCGTAATTCGGTTTTTAAAAAAAGAAAATTCACAAAAATATGCAGCTTTTATTCTAGGCTGTGATTTAACCATTTTTAAAATTTTAGTATGTGTGTGATAATTGTTTAGGTGTTGATTAATGGGTGTTTTAAATTCATTTTAATTTAGTTGTATTTTAAAATCAGAAAAAAAAGAGAAAAGAAAAAAAAAGAAGTGAAGAAATCAGATTGGGCCCCAAAATGAGGCCCAAAGCCAATGCAAGACCCAGTCCAAGCCAGGCCTGCCCAGGCACATCCCGAAACGACGCCGCATAAGGCGTCTGATCTGAGCCGTTCAATCACACTCATCCAATGGTCCACATCCGCACCCGTAACCCGACCTGTTTAGCCGGTTCAACCCAACCCCTCACTTAAACCCAAACGACCCCGTTTCTATACCAAACGACCCCGTCTCACCCCCCACCATCGGATCCAAGCCGTTGAGATCATCTGATCTAACGACCCAGATCCAATCCCCTATTCCGTATATAAGCCCTCTATCATACCCCACGCCCCCTATCCAAACCCCCTTCACTCGTCTTCTTCACCAAACCCTGAACCCCGAAACCCTAGCAGCCGCCATGGCTTCCCTTTCACCAGAACCCGGTGGCAAGGATGTCGGTGACCACCCCCTTAACACCCCTGATGCACCTCACCACCCCAAACCCGAATCTGCTACCCCCTAGCCTCGAATCACCTTCCTTCATCTCGAATCTCGATTTGAAGATTCGAGACAAAACTCTGACCTACACCAAACCTCACCATATTCGTACCAGACACTCCCCTGACCTCCCTTGTGACCAAACCAAGCTTGGTTTGGTCCGAATCTACCCACAACTTCTAGAACCTCAAATCTGAAGATCCAAACCCTAGAACACCAGAACCTGGGGAATCTGACTTGTTTCATAGAGGGTTTGGGGTCTAATAGACTTCAATCAGGGTGTTCTCGGTTGAGAACACCCCGATTAAAGTCTGTCCGGCTTCAAAAGGCCAAATCTGATTCGGACCTGGGTCGACTTTTCTTAAAAAATTTTAGTAAGTTTTTCTTTTCTTTTTTATGTTTCATTTTGCGTGCTGATTAAGTTTGTTAGCAGGTTTCTGTTGTGATTGTTTGGTAATGCCTGATATTTTTTCTGTCAAAGTTCTTCCATCTCTGTCAAAGACCTTTTATTTGGTCGTTTGTTCTTCTGTGTATGTGAATACATCTGGTGATATACATGCTCGTCAATTAGATTAATCGTCCAATAGTTAATTCATATAGGTTCCCAGTAATTGAACAAAAGTTGTCTGAAGCCATTCAGGACCCTGTACGTATTGTTTATATGAACGACTGATTATTACCTGTTACGATTAATATAGTTCGAGTCGATGTATGTCGTCAATTAGTTTCAGCCATTAAAATGGTAACAACTTGATTCATGCTGTTTGTTTCTGCTGTGATCGTATTTGAATTCCATTAGGAACTGAGTGTGTTGCCTGAGATTTGTTCAAATTGAATCAAAAAAAACATTTGAGGGTGTGTTATAGTTGCAGTTCAGGCTGTGGTTTTTAAATGGATAACATGTTCTCTTGGTTTAGATTGTGGGCAGCATGTGTATGGTTAGCTGTTAAGGAATTAAAATAATTGGACAGCATGTGCTGTCAGATTATATTCTTGTTGCCCATGCTTTGGCTAAATAAATAAGAGATTAGGACACTTTAACAACAAAATAGAGAGGGGCTGTCAGGGATCTCATGGGAGGTCTGGTTATTTAAAATAGCTGAGTGGAAAAACAGCAGGGAGGGGGAATTCTGAGTTGTCCAGCAGACTGTAAAGTGCTGAGGGTAGGCTATAAAAAGGCAGACCTTCCATTAGAAGAAAAAAGAAAAAAATTTGGAGCCTGTAAAGAAGGTTTTCTAAAAAAAACTGAAAGAAAGAAACAAAAATAAATCTCAGAACATTGTAAAAAGATTGTCTGAAAACAGCATAAGAATTTAAGCTGGCCAAGCTGTCTTGGCCAATTGTTGTTGGTTATTTGCCGAACTGTGTGTGATTGTTAAAACTGTTGGTGCTGTTACATTCAATATTCTGGGCTTCCCGCTGTTGTTTTCTACTCTGTTTCTGGGATTTGACTGTTTGATGCTCGATCATCTGTGGGCTGCATTGTTGTTGCTGTGTTATGACTAAGTTGTTGTTGCTATTAGTTGCCTGCTGCTGATACTCTTTCTCTTCCTCTTCTTATTGTCCTAATATCCAGGTACACATTCTAAATTCACTAATGTAATGATGAGTTTGGAGCTGAATAAGGGCATATAGAGTTTTGTTAGTCTAAACATCAATACAGTTACTTGTATTCTGCTGTTGGTAGTTTAGAATATTTGTGTGTTCAACAGGTAGATACTGGCTTTTAAACCATGTAATAAAACAGTGTTCATTTCATAAGGAATTTAGTCTGGTAATCTATGGTTGTATATAAATCAGGAAGGAGCTAGTCGGATAGTAACGATTATCGGCCAACAGTGGTTTCCCATAGGGTCTGTTGAATTGGAAATGCATTAAGCACATTAGCTTCATCTTAACTCATCAGTTGGTAATGCAAAATTCGAATGCACTAAGCAATTTGGGTTAAAGCAAAAAGAAAAAAAAATCGTGTAGTCAAACATGTAGTAATATCACATTAAGTTAGATAGGTTCGTTTCAAATGCCTCGTTTTTTTTTCAAGCATCAAGCATGAAACGAGTAAGTAACTGAACCCCGTCCGTATGATGAACAAGGCCGAATATATCTAACCTCCTCACATAAAATAATCTGCTTCGATATCATTGTACGTTAATCTCGTGTTTCAATTTTCCTTGAATAATAGAATATAGAACAAAAACAACATTTCTTTGTACAAACTCCGTTGCAATTCTCCATTTGTATCAACCGTAAATTAATAATTAATAAGCTACGTTTTTTAGCATGTAAATAATTAAGAAAGTTTTCTTTTATTTTTAGAGACAAACCTAATAGAAGAAATGTAGTCACTGTAGGTTTATCCTTTTAAATAAAATGAGACGAGCCTCGCCAAATAAAATGCACAGATTGCGGGGCCCTCACAAAAAAAATGTGTGCTTTAATTACTTAGAATTCGGGACGTGCCGTTTAGCGAATTTTACGGCCTTCCCCAAAATAACAAGACGCTAGTTGTTTTAGGCACGCCTTTAATAATCTATCTTCTTAAACTTGGGTGTGCATTTCATGCGATCCAAATCCAAATCCCAAAACGTCGAATAAAATATGTTCCGGATTGTGGGTGCATTTCATGTGACGCAGTCCAAAGACATGTTTTAAGCGATGTTCACCTTCTTAATAATAATAATTATGAAAGCGGTTAAAAGATAAAATTTGCACATAAGTTCACATTTGTACAAAATCAGATAAATAAACCGAATATAACAGTTGAGCGACCGTGTTAGAACCACGGAACTCGGAAATGCCTAACACCTTCTCCCGGGTTAACAGAATTCCTTATCCGGATTTCTGGTACGCAAACTGTAATATGGAGTCATTCTTTTCCTCGATTCGGGATTAAAATTGGTGACTTGGGACACCCTAAATCTCCCAAGTGGCGACTCTGAAATAAACAAATAAATCCCGTTTCGATTGTCCTTTAATTGGAAAAAACTCCCTTGTACCCTATCGGGTACGGAAAAAGGAGGTGTGACAGTACCAACACAGTATGAATTTCAGAACCAATCATAGAATCAGACATTTAAAGTAACAGATCAGTTTGCAAAGTAAACGCATATCAAAACTGGATAACAAGTAGACAAACATTCAAAACAGGGTTGAGACAGACTACCAGGGGAGTAGAACATGTTCTGAAATTCCCTAAGAGGGTTAGACTAGCATGCTAGATGAAGAAGTAATGTAAACATGACAATTACACGTTAAACAACAGAACCATAGATAGAAACAAATTATAAAAAATTATAAACTGAAGCAGTAGAAGAAACATATTGGTTTTGGGACTTGAATTGAAATCAGAACATACCAGTGAAGAGATAGTAAACACAAAGTGAAGAATAGGATAGCACAATAACTAGCCTTGGCTTGCAGCCGGCTAGCAAGTAACCAAAGAGAGAGAGAGCAGAAAAGTTTTGAGTGTGAGAGAGTTTGAACTAATGTGTTCATGTGTCTTGACTGTTAATGATAGAGTATATATATAGTAGTTCAAAACTAGGTAAAATAAGGTAAGAATCAGAATTGTATAGTAATTATGGAACTCAGAACCAATTAGAGCAAAATCAGTACAAGTACTCCCTTAATTAAGGGAATTAGTTCAAACGGTAAGAACATGTGGCAAATAAGGAAAGAAATCAATGTGTAACTATAGCATAACAGACAAGGAAATAATTCAAATATAGTAGGCACAGAGCAAACAATTAGGGCTAGGTTCAGAAAATTCTAATTAAGGAGATAGTCGGTAAGAATCAAGTAACAATGCAGACAAGGTAAGGGAAAGTTAGTTTAGGCAAGCAAATCAATCATATTGAGTAGGAAGGTAAGAATTGAAGGTTTAATCAAAGAGAAAGTCATGAAAAGAGTTAGCGTTTAGCATATAAATAAAGTAAGACATGGATAGTCAAGAGTCGACATACGACTCTAGCAAGCATGAAAGTTAAACAATACTGATTCAATGAGAAAGAGGCTAGTCTTGAACAGTCAAGATGAACACAAGCACATAGAATCAATGTAAGTTTAGGCTAAGAAACTCAGTAGAAACATATCAAGGCAAGATAGTCACGAGAAATCACAGAAACTCATAACAAGAACCGGTCAGTCATGCTAATACACAAAACCAAATGAAGAACCCTAAAAAATTAGGGCTTTCAGCATAGACAAGTTAATATGTAGTAAACTCATAGCATCAGTCAAAATATGTAAGAAATAGAAGTTTAAACACAAAGAATCAGTTAGACAAGGTTTTAGAAAGAAGTTCTGAAAACCCTTGTTTTAGAAGAAGACGAAAAACACTTGAAATCACATGAATCTTGTAAAGAACCTCAAGGATGGTATAAAACATTCAAGAAACAACTCAAATCGTCGTGTAGAGAGAAAAAATTAGGGTTTCGGAAGAAACCCATATAGAGATGAAGAAACCTGTCTGAAAACCCAAGGATCATAGCAAATATAAAATGATTTCGCTTGGAATCACACTGGAATAGCCAGGAACAGGCAGGAGATGAACCCTAGATGCAAGTCGGCATGGCCCTGGGCCCTTAAGGACCTTAGAGAAGACAAGAATGGTATGAGATAAGCCATGGGAGGCTTAAGAAACGATGAGAGGTCACCGGAGATGACCGGAGATAGGAGGTCGGCGTTTGAAAACTAGGGTTAGGTTGAGAGTGTTTTGAGAGCAGAGAGGATTTTAGGGCGGCAGGTGCATAGAAATGATTAGGGTTGGGGGTCATTTGGAATTAAAAAGGTAAGTTTTAACGAGGGCCGCTGATCTTTTAGATCAACGGCCATGATCTGATGGGGTTTTGGATCGGGTATGTGTATTTAAGGCCCAGGTCGGGTAATTTGATCAAAAATTGGGATGGGGTATTGGGTTGAGTTGAGGTTGAAATTGAAATACAATTTGGCTAAGTTTTAAATAGCCAATTCGACCCTATATAATTTATAATAAATAATAAATGATTTCTAAAAAATAATTTCATGTACTAAAATGATTTAAAATAATTTTTTACTACTTTAAAAATATAAAGACCATTTTATGCATTAATAACATAATTGTACATTAATAGGGCTAATATTGCAATTATATGCAAATTGACTTTAAAAATACAAATGCAATTATAAAAAATGCACTAAAAATATTTTAATAATATTTTGGCATAAATATAGAATTTATATGGCTAAATCACCATAGAAATAATTTGAAGGATAATTATTGGAGATTTTATGAGTAAAAAGGGAGGAAATAAATCAATTTGAAGCCTTTAAAATTATAGAAAATTTATAAAAATGCTTATGCATGCTTATATATGAATATATGCTATTTTGAAAGTATATTTATGTATTAAAAATATATATAAAAAAATTGAGTATCAACAAGGGCCAATGCGTAACAACCTAAGGGCCAACCTAAAGAGCCTAAGGGCCAGCCTAAAGAGCCTAAGGGCCGATCTAAAAAGCCTAGGGGCGAATGTGTTAAAAACTTGAGGGTCGATAGCCCCGAGTCGAAATTTGACTCGAGGATCAAACCCCGAACGGTCAATTGTTATTGATCATTCATCGAGCATGAAAACCTAAGGGGTTTATATTATAAGTCTGACATATCGGACAGGTTATCGACAAGCATCAAAGTTTATTCCAAAAAGGCGAAGGGAAGACAAGAAATGACGAGAGAAACGATCCTTATATATATAATAAAGGTTCACAAAGACATATTTGCAAGGATCACGCCTGGAGCCCTTACACAAAAAAGGAACAAATAAAAACCTAATCTACCGCCGGGGTCACTTGACCAAACGGAGCTCCCTCAGAATTTGTGCCTTCAACAACTTGGACCTCGACCCCCCGAACATTAACGGCCTCCTCCCCCTCGGGGACTTCACCTTCATCTTCATCATCCTCCGAGCCGCTGGTCGAACCATTGGCTGAAACATCATCGGAAGAAAGCAGAGTTGTCGATTCTTCCTTTGTGGCCTTCACCATCTCGATCTCAACAGACAAATTGATGCCCCCTGCATATACATCCTCGAGAGCCTGCCTCCGAGATCTTAATCGGGCATGCTCCAGGGCTCGGTTCAGTTCAAGCTTGGCCTCTTTAGATACCTTCTTGGCTAGAGCATTTGCAGCAGTAGCATCTTCTCGGTACGAGGATATGAGTGCATCATCTTCGGACTTGGCTACAGATAGTACGGTGACCGATTCATCATGGAGATCCTTATACTTACTACTATCTGCCCTTGCATCCTGAAGGTGATGCTCAACCGAGGTCAACTTCCCCTGGAGGGTATCTCTCTCGGAGGCTATCTCGTCCACACGCTGCTTGAGTCTGAGAATCTCAATATCCCTGGCTCGGAGTCCCTCCCTCATCAGGACATCTTTCTTCTCAAGCTGCAAAAATCAACCCAAAGGTGATAAATGCTAAAGTCGGAGAAGCACGAAAATAAAAACATACGAAGACTGTATTACCTGCTCAGCAAGATCAGTCCGCTCTCGAGACACCGTCTCCAAACGAGCCTGAAGGTCATGAAGTTCTTCCTTATTTTTGGTAAAAAGAGCTCTAAGCTCGTTAGCCTCTGATGAGAGCCTCCTACACTCTTCCTCATAGTGGGTCAACTCAGCTTAGGACTTAACAAAGGCCTGATTGTAAAACACTATAGCCTGAAAGCGTAAAAGAACAAAATCATGAAGATGAGGATCGGAGCTTAGAGCATAGTCGACGAAAGATTACCTATTTGCAGAGCTTCTCGGCTTCCTCGAAAATGAGCGAGGCGTTAAGCTCGGGGTTTTCTTCGTCCCTAGTGAAGAATCCTTCAAACACGTCATTCTCCCTGAGGGACGCCACCGCATCGGAAGTCTCTCTATTATGGGCATCCCGTATCTCCCTCGGAGAGAATGTCGGACCCGGCGGAGAATCACTCACATCAATTACTCTGGCTGGATCGATCGGGGCCTTCTCTTGCCTCCGGGGTGCCTCAGAACTGGGTTCCCCTAACTCATCTACCGAATGCATGTCGGCTCGGGAAATGTTTTGGCTGTCGACTGGCTTACGGACATCATCTGACCCACCCTCGAGATCCTCTTCGGCCCAAGGTGGGACAACATCAGCAACTTCTGGTTTAGAAGCCTTCGGCTCAACAGCCATCGGCTCAGCAAGGTCTGAAGCAGTCACGCTTCCTCTTCCCCCGGGTGCTAGCAGGGAGTCATCTTTCTCTTCGCCCCCAACTCGAGGGCTCTCTGCTACTTCCGACGTTAAGGCCGCTGAATCAACCTTAGGCTTTTGAGCTTTAGCCTTCTTCAGTTTCGGGGACTTAGTCGGTAATTTTCTCTTTCGCTTCTTCTCCTTGGTAGGTTTTGGGTTATCTGCCTCCCCGGAGGGGGTTTCCCTCATCAAAGAGGTCTCTCCCATGCCTGCACAAACACAAAATGTAGGTACAGAAAATGAGAATATAGTCAAGGATTATCTCATTTAAAGAGCTCAAGTACAATAGGAGAAAAACCTCACCATGATTTTTAGCTCCCCATCGGGCCTAGGCCAGATCGTACCACACGCGCTTAACATATGGGCAAGTCGAATAGAGCTGACGAACCCAGCCCGAGAGATCCTTAACCGCGCCAGGTTACCACATAACAGCTGCATCATCGAAGGGAGTTAGTTCAAGGGGAAGATGGTCCAAAGGAAAGAGAAAATATTTAATTAACATATTCGCATACGATTGATATTTCATTCCTCGGGGAATGGCATCCTTTCAACAGGAATTAGATCTGAGGTCCTAACTCGGACAAAGTGGCACATCCACCCTCTGTACTTGTCTTCGTCGGTGCAAGCAAAGAGAACCTTCGAGGCCCGACGTTGACGCTTAATTAGACTGCCTCGATAAAGTCGGGGGCTGTACATCCTAATCAGATGGTCAAAGGTAAAAGGCATCTCCTCGACCATGTTTGCAAAGTGCCTAATCATGTAAACAATGCGCTAGAATGATGGATGGATTTGGCCGAGTGTCACCCAATATTGTCTGTAGAAATCGAGAATCACGGGGTCTATCGACGGCGAGGATGGTTCTACCGGACCTAGGGTAAAAGGATATGTGTATACACTAAGAAACCGACTTTATGTGTCGTTATATCTGCCTCCCGAGAAGGAATCTCAACTTGCATCACCTCTCCCCAGCGGCAATCAGCTTTCACCTTCCCAATGTCGATTATCAGGCTAATATATCGGGACATGGGTTTGTACTACCCCAATTTCGAAGAAGGCTTGTCAACCTTGAAATCGGAGGATGTTTCACAGGGTCCGAGGATGAACTCCTCAAAACGAGGAGGTACTATGGCCTTGCCCTTAGACAAGCATGAAGATGAAGAAACTTTATCATCTTGGGGAATGGTTCTAGAGGTCTTCGCCATTGTTGCTGAAAGATTTTAGAGGAAAAGAGAAAAACTGGATGAGAGACGAACACGAGAAAGAAGTAAGAAGAGTTGTTGAAAGTTTGGAGATATGATGAAGAGTAAGGAGTGAAAGATTGGAGTATTTATAGGGGCCAGTAGTGCGCGTTAGGGAAAGCCAAAGGACGGCCAACCATCGTAATCAATTTGAGGCTTTTCAAGAGCCGTGCGAATGTGACTTTTGAATATCCCTTTTTGTCACATCAATCGCTTACATGACACAACTGACGTAATGATAGAGGCATTGAAGAGTTGAAGAATTCAAATCGTTCCTCGTTATTTCATTCCAAGAAATGCGGGGACTATATGTATACGGTCAAAATCAGGAAAGGCCGATTTTAAGGCTTTTATGGCATTTCAAGCCTGGCCTCGATGGGCTCGAAGCAAAGTCTAAGGCTCGTCCCCGAAGCACTCGCCTCGAGAGTGTATATCGAAGACTCATCACAGTGTACCTCGAAGCAGCATGAAAATCGACGACCGTCATGGAAAGGCGGAAAATTCCCGAGGGCACGTGATTATACTGACAGAGTTTGCGAGAAATAGTACAAATCCGTACTAGGCAATTATACAGCTGTACCAATAGCATTTCCTCGTCATTATTAGACATGTACTATGTTGGTATTCCCCCTCCTATATAAATGAGACCCTTGTCATTTTGTAACATATATGAATATTCAATACAATAGAACATTCTCTGTTTTTCTTGCCTAAACGTGCTCAACAATTACTCTACATATCTATTGCTTGTTCATTTATCGTGCACTTATTGTTCTTCATTTATTTCCCATTATTAACCGCAAAAGGCTATCTTCGAGGCCTTCGATATCATTATTTCTTCATCAGTTGTTCATTGCTAACTGCCCTAACTAGACTTCAAGGCCCCCTGTTCCAGCCAGCTCGAGGCCCAGTCTTGCGACAGTATTGGTTTGCATATTTTATTCTCTCTACTTACACTTAACATTTATTGCCTAACAATTAGTATTGAAATAAATCACATATTTTTAGAGCCACAAAATCAAATATAATAGTTAATACCATTTTCAAGGCAAACACAACTAAAACCCACTCTTCTTCCTCCTCTTCTCTTCTCGACATACTTCTTCACCAAAGAGCAAAGAAAACACTGAAAAAAGATTGCTGGACAATACTTGTATAAAGTTCTCAATAGTACCATAAATTTGAAAAGAATGAAAACTGCAATGAAATTATGTTTATGAACTCAGAGAAACATTAAGGCTACAAAGGCAAATTTTACATTCAGAAAACAGAAAATTCACTGCTCGAAATTGAAAAAATGAGCAAAAGCCTACAACAATTGTACTTTAGGATAAAGTTTGAATATTATAGTTCAAATGTCACGAAAACTCCAAGAAAACATCCTTGATTTTTTTTTTTTTAATTATATAGTTATCCAAATAAAGAAGTTGTCCCTTTGAAAGTCTACCCACAAAAAAGGAAAATCAACTCAAGGCGACTTGTGGTGATTGTATCTACTGAAATTGTGAGAAATATTATCTTCTTCCCAATGAAAAAAACAAATTAAAAAAATGATTCTGAGGAAAAAGTTGATGACTAGCTTCTCACAACAGTTTTTTGAAAATAAATGTGTTTGGATAACGATAATTAGAAAACAAAAAAATAAGATGCAACATAAAACTCTGCAAAACTACCGCCACATGACTAAATCCTCCTCTATTGTGTAAGTATTCTAACAACATTTCAGAAACGTCATACATAGACTAACACGGTTTATGCTTTAGCAATATAAGGAAAATTAAACTAAATTAAAGAAACTAATTATAGTGGTCATTTTTAATAGATTTGTTTTGTTTGGGCTTGTGTCGTAATAAGAAATAAATTTCAAGAGGTGGTGTAGTTTCTATTCAATGACGCCAATACGGAGCTTAATTATTTTTTTCAAGTTGATTGACAACAATCTCAAGTCAAAAGATAATAAAAATACTTTTTTTTTAGAGGAAATCATTGTTACAGTTTTATCATAATTACAACTCCATATATCTTTACTTATGATGCTCTCTAACACCTTTCTTTGAGTTGTACGTAAAATAATTTTATTACTTTCAAATCCAATAATCATGTTACCTTTTTGTTTTCATTATGTGAAAACACTTTTATTGACTTTGTATTTACTTGTGATTTACTGCATCGAATAGAAAGAAAGGCAATTGAGGGCAAAGAGATGTTAAAATTTCGCTTTTACTAATATCTCCCCTAGTTTAGATCTAATATTTTTTTAATGTTAAGTTCTGATAATGAAATTTTCTCCTATCAAGTGGAAGTTATTCCTATTCCTTTTCGGAAATTTAGGAAAATCATACTAATAAACTTTATTAAACATGTAGATAATTCATTTTCATTTCTAGACCTTTCCGTTCAATTATTTCAAAAAAGAAAAAAAAAAAAAAGGAGGTTAAACTTCGTGGCACAAACTATGACAGCTATATTAAGCTAATACAATTATTGCCTACATAACTACCAACATATTTTTGTAGCCAGAATTATTGTACTAAAAATAAAGCTATTTCAAAAGCGTTAAAAACATTTTTGTAATGCACGATCCTTCCAAATTCTCCATATCCTAGGCACATCACACAAAACAAAAGTTATTAATCCAATAAATGATTGATGATTGGCAAGAAATATGAGAAATTTAAATTAATAAAAATACAGGGGACACCCAAAAAGTCCACAAATGCAAAGACATTGGAACCTTCATGCCAAAGTGAGGGGCATAGACGTGAGGAGATGTAATAATAAGTATTAACATTTCATTAACCGTTTCTTTTCCCTCTTTACAATCCAGCCAATTTCCAAAAAGACAATCACAAAAGTTTTTCTTACCTTATTTTTCTCTCTTCCACTTCTCTGTCTCTGTCTCTCCTTCCTCTGCCATTCCCCTAGGGAACAAACAAGAACAGAACATTAGGGAAAAGAAAAAATGAAGAAAAAAGACAACCCAAGTTTCTCTAATCATGCAGTAATTCATTTGATATTCCATTGATTTTCTTCTTGGCAATGTGCTATAATGGACCGGAGGACCCTAACGATGAACTGGGATGGTCTTGGAGAAGATGATGATGATGACAACTTCTTTGAGTCCCGTGACCGGCTTTCAACAGCCATTCCCTTTGACTTGGCATCCTCAGGATCAGACGACGATGATGAATTTGAGGACAGTCGCCTCTCCTTTGTCTCGACCCTTTCCTCGGCCTCCATCAAGAAATTCAAAGGGATTGAGATTGAGGCAGTTTCTGATTCTTTCACCAGCATGGAGGACTATGGCATGTGGATGGCTGAACCTGGTGATATCAAGGAACGTCGAAGGCGTCTCCTGCAAGGCATGGGGTTATCAAGCAATAAGGACCTACTCAAGCTCAAAAGCGCCAAGATTGTACGAGCCATTTCAAGAAAAGTTGAGACCAGCCAAGATTCCAAACCACCAAAGGCTGAATATTCTCCTGCAAAAGAATTAAATCAAGAACAACAGCCATCAGCTTCACAGCCAATTGTGCTGGTCAGGTCGAGATCAGACGGAGACATACAATATTTTTCCGTAAATACCAAGAAAAGGAAAGAGGAGCTAATTGGTGACATCTCTAAACAGCGTCTCACTAGGACATTTTCAGGTGTTTTGGCACCGAGCTTAGGAATATGCCAATTAGCTGGTTCTGTTAGAATGTCACGCAAAAAAAACACAAGTGGAATGTCAATGCAAAATGGCAGTGATACGACATCCACATTCTCGAATAGGAATCCTGACGTGGGCTTTGCTTCATTCTTCTTGATAAAGAATTTGGACACTGGAAAGGAGTTCATTGTCAAAGAGTCCAACGAACATGGAATGTGGAATAAGCTCAGTGATCTTCAGACAGGAAAGCAGCTTACCATGGATGAATTTGAGAAATATGTGGGATATTCTCCTGTTGTAAAGGAACTGATGCGCCGGGTAAATGGTTCAAGAAATCATGATGATGAGAGGAAATTAAACGCAAATTCATATTTGAGTAAGAGCTTCAGAAATAGCAAGAGAAGAGGAGTTGCTCTTTTGAAGAACATAAAAGGAGTAGCACATAGCATGAGCGGAAAAATTATTGATAAAGAACGTGAGCAAACTGCACTTGAGGAACAGCAGAAACCAAACAAGGACTCCTCCAAATGGATTAAAGTCCGCCAGCATGGAAAGTCCTACAAGGAACTCACAGCTATGCACTTGTGTCAGGAAATCCATGCTCATGAGGGCTCAATATGGACCATAAGGTTCAGCTCGGACGCACGCTACCTAGCAACTGCAGGAGAAGATACATTAATTCATATATGGGAAGTGCAAGAATGTGAAGTTATGAATGACTTACACTCTGTTGTTGGTGCTGCAAGTATCTCACCTACTCATCCAATGGCTGGCTCTCTCAGTACCTCCCCTGTTCATCCCATTGCAAGGACCAATTCAGACCGGCCTCCTCTGCCGGAGATGGGACATATGGCATCAGAAAGAAGGAAGAAGGGGAAGGTCTCCCATAAGAAAAAGGGAAACTCGATTCCGGAGTACGTCAATGTACCAGAAACTGTTTTTGCTCTTTCAGAGAAACCAGTATGCACTCTTAAAGGTCACCAGGATGATGTCTTGGACCTGTCTTGGTCAAGATCTCAGGTCAGTTTCCTGCACTTTCATTTCAGTTAACTAAATATGACACAAATTTGTAGCAGGGAGAAAATGAAACAACAGAAATATCAAACTTGATACTCCATTTGAACCCCCACCCCCCACCCCCAAATAAGTTATAGTTACTGCAAACAAATCAAGTACTCCCTCTATCCCAATTTATGTGACACTCTTTCCTTTTTGGTTAGTCCCATTTAGTAACAATTTAACCATAAAATGCTCACTTTACCCTCAATGAGATGATTTAAAGCCACACAAACTTTTATGGCTCATTTTAGACCACAAATTTCAAAAGACTACCTGTTTTTCTTAAACTCCGTGCCCAATCAAACACCATTACATAAATTGGGACAGTGGGAGTACTATCTACTACTCCATGCATCCCAATTTATGTGACAGTCTTTCCTTTTTAGTCGGTCTCAAAAAGAATAACATCTTTCTATATTTAGTAATAATTTAACTTTATAATGCCTACTCTGCCCTTAATGAGATGATTTATAGCCATATAAATATCTATGACTTATTTTAGACCACAAATTTCAAAAGTCTTTTTTTCTTTCTTAAACTCCGTGCCCAGTTAAACACCATCATATAAATTGGGATGGAGGTAGTATCACTTTTAAAACATACATACTAACATGCAATATCAAACTTGGATGCAGCTACTTCTTTCATCTTCGATAGACAAGACTGTTCGGCTATGGGATGTTGAAACTCAGAGTTGCTTAAAAATGTTCGCGCATAACGACTATGGTGAGATGCCAAATTACATTGTAGCTAGTTAATAGAAGACTTTAAATAATGATTTCTTCCCATCACTTGCATCTATTGAGTTTATGGTTTGGCAGTTACTTGCATACAGGTCAATCCAATGGATGATGACTACTTCATCAGCGGTTCTCTGGACGCAAAGGTTCGGCTTTGGAATATACCTGATCGGAAAGTTGTAGATTGGACTGATCTTCATGAAATGGTCACTGCTACTTGCTTCACCCCAGATGGCCAGGTAGTACTTGTAATTGTATTGGAGCATTCACATTTAACTTCTCGCTAATAGTTCTTCAATATGACATGAATTTCTGCTGTTGCGTGTTTCTCCTTCTTGGGTAGTTGTTTGTATCAGTAAAGAACATCATCAAGCCAAATCAGCTAACAACATACAGACACCCCCCCCCCCCCACACACACACACAAGCACTAATAAGTTTAGGAAATTAAGAGGAAAAAAAACCCACCAACCCCCCCCCCCCCCCCGCACACACACACACACACACAAAAAAAAAAAAAAAAAAAAGCAAGAGCACAAAGTATGATCTCGAGTATTTTTATGATTCTCAAGGGAGAATGTGAAGAAGTATCACTGATATTCCATTTTTGCTTTCATGAAGGGTGCTTTAATAGGCTCACATAAAGGCAGCTGTCGCGTGTACACTACCACCGGTAAGTAATGCATCACTTTCCATCTTCTATTGATGTGATAATTACCAGAGGAATACAGCTGCTGATTTCCAATATGCGTTTATTCCTCAGAATGCAAACTGGAACAAAAAGACAACATCGACATTCAACCCAAGAAAAATTCTCAGCTGAAGAAGGTCACTGGTTTACAGGTATTTCTCTTTTCTAGAGTTACTACTGTTTATGTATACAGTCTTCTTTTCCTCAACACCTATGAAAGTTGAACTTGTTTACTTCCAGTTTGCCCCATGGAACCCAGCAGAAGTGCTTATAACTTCAGCTGATTCTCGTATCAGAATTTTTGATGGGTCAGAGATGATCTATAAGTTTAGAGGTATTTTTCTCTGATATACTCTTTTGGAGAGTTCAAACAACATTCATGTGTTCTCTAAACCTAAATTCTATTGTGTGGTAGCATCAGGTTTCCGAAATACAAGCAGCCAAATTGCAGCTTCCTTCAGTTCAGATGGGAAGTATGTTATAAGTGCAAGTGAAGACTCTCATGTCTACATCTGGAAGAGAGAAGAACCTAAGACCCCCACTGGTAAACGTAGAACTTCAATCTCTGTTCAAGCTCACGAGCGCTTTCCATGTAAAGATGTTTCAGTAGCCATCCCATGGCCAGGTAGGGTAAAGAATGAACCACCACTTGTAGAGATGCACTCAAAAAGGCATTCAAAACGTTTCCTCCCGCCCCCATATCCCACTGTTGGCTCTCCTACAAAAGAAAACCCCGATGTGGCAAATAGTAAAAGGCATTTGCCACCTCTACCCATAAAAGTTAATGCATCGGAGAGAGTGCAAAGTAGTCAGGAAGAGGAAGACTTAGCTCAACTTTCTCGGACAGATTCTGGTATTGGTCCCAGTGAGTCATTTGTATCAGGTTCTTCATCAACTAGGTTTGGTGATTCACCTTCTATATCTGCATCCAGCAGTTCACGATCACACTCTTGGTCCTCCTCCTGGTCTCAAGATGGTAGTAACAGCAACGGCAGCAATGTTGTCCAAGCAACAGCATGGGGCATGGTAATTGTGACAGCAAGTTTGGGAGGTGAGATCAGAGTCTATCAAAATTTTGGTCTACCTCTGAAAGCTGGTCGTCAAACCAATCTCTTTAGAGACCTGACATAAATTGTTGTCGAGGGAACAAAGTGATACCTATATTCTGCTCTTGAGCTTTAAATTTTTCTATAAGTTGTTTACGACCTAGTCGAGCTCAAGTTACACAGAACAAGGCAGAAGCCATCGGCTTCACATTGTTGATAAGTTTCATTTTAGTACCTTTTACAGTAGAAAGACCAAGCAGAGATCACAGTGTTCAATGTTCCAACCAGTTGAGCATTTTAACTTGCAATGTGCAATAGCATGCATTTTACCTAGCATTATGCAAAACTTGTTTTTTTAACAAGTGTCTCACTGGTTAGCCGTTTCAAGTTTACTTAGTTTGGGAACAGATCAATAAACAATCAACCAACTATATCTCAATCCCGTATTAGTTGGGGTCAACAATATGAATCAGTAGACTATTTTTAGCTGGTCCTCGATCTACTACACCAGCATCCATTATCAGCTTGGGACCAAATATACTTTGCGAAACTCACATAGCACAGTTAAAAAGAATCTTATAGCATCGCCTGGAAAGGACGATACTAAGCTATCCTTCGGTTTTTTATCAAAACACAAGACAATGCCCTCATGAAATCCAAGGTTAAACTGTTTGAAGAATGCAGAAAAGAATTCTTTTGGTATGTGCATTTAGGTTATTTGCGAAAGCATACTTTTATTTATTTAATTATATCTCAACACGCCCTTCACGTGCTGGCCCGGTTCTTTTTAATTGGACAAACACATGGAAATTCTAATTGATAACGGGTGTTGATAAGACTTAAACCATGAATCTCTGCCTACTCTGATACCATGTTTGAAGTCTATGACCATTTTATCTAAAAGCTTAAGAAAAATGGAGACCATTTACCTAAAGCAACATAACTAGAGATGTTTAGTGATAACTGAATCAAGGATAATTTTATAACGATGATTGAAGCCAAGTTTATCCATAAACAAGCAGACGTGAAGAAATGTAAGTGAAAATACTCATCAAAATATGTAGAAGCTAATGCGATAACCCAGAAATTAGCTGCGCAAAGAAAAGGGCTTTACCCATTTTACAGACTGATTGGCTCTGTTAGGTTTCTGCTAATTTTGCTTCTGTTGTCGCTCCCAAAATTAAAATGAATGGTGCAATGGCTTCACTCTGCTCGTTTACTACTTTTGCCCTCTATGGAAGAGTAGCGATGGACAGTGAATACAGATTCTTCAGTTATTAAGAGGAGAAATTTCAACAACTATCTCTTAATTTCAAATAGGTTTTTCTTCTTCTTTATGTTAATCTCAAATAGTTTTAGGCAGTATATCATCTTATATCTATTCAGACATATTTAATTGAAGTTAACAAAAAATATTTGATGTTGATGTTGAGAAAGAATATTTAAGTATTTGGACATGAATTTCAATTTGTTGAAGATTTGTGAGAGAAAATTATTATTTTGCCTAAAATACTCCTCGAAAAATAGCCTTTTGCTCTATTGCAAGTATCTTTATGCTACTTATTTGTTATTTGTAAGTACTTATGGCAAATATAAAACTTTAGTACTCACTATTTCAATTTAAATGTTACACTTCCTTTATTAGTTCATTTCAAAAATAATAATATATTTAAATATTTAAAAATATTTTAATTTTAAACTTTTTATTTTATTCATTTTACTGTAATGAGAAATTTTTATAGTAACACAAAACTTTTGTCCCGTAAACTTTTTGGAGCGTAATAACTAATTAAAACGAAGGGAGTATTATTTAAAACTAAACGGACTATAAATTTTTTAATTGTGATCAGATTTTCTTTTTTATTATCAACTTATTAAACCTCCTAATTCAGAGGTCTAAGATCCACTAGGCATGTAAAAGTGCTCGTCTAAAAAAGTTCAGGAATAATTAGTCAATTAAAAAGCTTTTTACAGTTGAAAAACATGAAAATTTTGTTTTTCTCGAAACAAGTCTATAAGCTTTTGAAAAATGTAATATTAAAGGCCTAATAAAGGGGGGAAAGCCACGCATTCTTTTTCCACGGCCTATGGGACAATCTTACGACGTCGTATGACCGATTTCAAATTTGAATTCTTACACAGCGCGGCATGGTTCCAGAACTCACCTCTCAATCTGCCAGAAGAAATAGCAGCTTAGAACAAACGAAGCTCCATACCTATAAATTTCCGAAAATCGATTATATTTTTCTCTTTTCTCAACTTTTAAAAATACAGAAATGAACTCTCCTATGAATTACGCTATTGACGATAAGGACCTAGACGACGCCGCATTATGGGCAGTGATCGACTCTGCCGCCGCCGCCGCCGCCTCACTTTCCTCCTCCACCACCACCACTATCTCCAAATACCGCAAAACTCTACCTTACAACCACTCTCCAATTCGGCCCCTTCACATTCCAAATCCTTCTCCACAGTCTAATCCTAGAAACTTCCAGAATCATCACCGTGACGGTGAGGTACTAAATCACCGGCCGCAAAAAATCTCCAGGTCAAACACTAACTGTGTTTCGGAACTGAACGAGATGAGTCCGAAACCGATGGCGGTAGTAAAGCACGTGCAGCGCACGCCGAACGTGACTAATTATTCGTCGCCGCCAGTGACGAGGAAGTCCCCGGTTCTGGTTCCGGTATCGCAGTATGATCAAAACTATAACAGTCCGATTGGATCGGAAAGTTCTCCGGATAGAGATGGCATCATGAGGCATAGCTTGGCCGGTCAGTTTCCATCTGTTTCTCTGTTCAAGGAGTATCAAAATGCGGCTATGGCGGTAAAATTCATCTATTTTCATTTTATTTTTATCATATTTGTTCAATTTCGTGTAAATTTCATGGAATCGATACTGCGTATATCAGTAGTTCAGCAAATTGTCTAGATATGTTAATTTAGCTAGAGAGTTATGGCATGATAAATGATGTCATTGATCTGAAATTTAACAAGAATTTGCTATATTATCTGTTGTTATGGTGAGTATAATTTATTAATTCATATGTAAAATTTTATAGTGCACAATAGCCACTTTCCGAATGTAGATGTAATAGTAACTTTGCTTTCTGTTCATTGAGCTATTTCAATGTACTTGAAGAGAAAGCTTTGTAAGTTTTTCTATTCTCTTGTATGATCATTGTCTTCACCTATTTTGCATTTATGATAGTAGTAAGGTGTATGCTATTCTTAGATTTACAAGGTTTTGTTTGCCTTTTCCCATAATTTCATTTTCTTGGTGAGAGACTTGTCTCATCTCCTCACTGAACATTATGCTTCTTTTGGCATCAGAAGAAATGTCATTCTTGTTCTCTATAGTCTTGTGATTTCAAATTATCTCTAATGGTTAATCGAAGTACGTCAGCCACTTAAACAACATTGATATTTGATTATAAATGAAAGAAATCTGAATCAAGAGAAACTTTGGAGCAAAAGATAGTAGAGTATTAACAGGAATTGGTAGTGCATAATGGCTTCTTTCTCAATGTAGTTGTATGTAGTAACTTTACTTAGCTTTCTGTTCATTGATCTATTCCAATGCGCTCTAAGAGAAAGCTCTTATGTGTTTCTGTCTTCTTGTCATGATATTTGCCTTCCAAAATTTCTTTAGCATATTAACAAGATATATGCATTTGCAGATAATTAGGTTTCTTCCCCATTTTTCCATAATTTGATTTTCTTGGCAATAGACTTGTCTCATCTCCTCATTGAACATTATGCTTCTTTTGGCATCAGAAGAAATGTTATCTTTTGTTTAATGGAAGTATTTCAGCTTCTTAAAGAGGATTGGAATTGGATAGCAATTGAAGAAAAACTGAATCAAGAGAAACAATACGGTAGTAGAGAAGTACAAGGAATTGATGAGCACAACATTTTGTACTAAATTGGATCAGCAGATCATTGTGCGAAAAATCTTCGAATTCCAAGGAAAACACTTCCTAAAGTCTGTGCAACGTCTGCACCTTTACTAAAATAGACTGATACAAGCCACCTTCAAGATAAATAAAACTACACTGCCTGTTAGTTTCTGTTAACATCTATAGTCAGCAATAACTACTGATGTTTTGTCATGAAGTTTTGTATATGCATGAATATGATTTCAACAGGGCTTAAGCAATTAAACGTTTCACAGATTCTGGAGAAAGGTGATTACACTATGATTTCTGGAAATCCCTTCATAAAAAAAGCTGGTAAGTTATCAAGCTTGGGTCATTGGTTTCTTCTACTCTCAGCTAAATTTAACTGCATAAACAGCATCATACTTGTGCAGGTTGGAGGAAGATATCCTTTTACTTCAATCTGTCATATGAAATTAAAGACAAGAGCATCGAATTTGATGAGAACCGTAATGTCCTACGTGCTGAATTTATAGTTCGGGCGTACATGCAGTATGTTCTTTTGACTTTCTCACTATTCCTATTGAAACATGTTGCTTTGCTAGATTCTTTTCAGCTTGTTTTATTTTTCCCTTTCTTTGGTTTGTTCGTAGGGGTGGTAGGTTCTCAGATGGATGGGGTTCATGTGAGAGGCGGGAGAAGAAGTTTCTAAAACCAAATCATGACATTCCCAGCACAGCAGAAACCAGAGCCAAAAATAAAGCATGCCAGGTACATAAATCTCCTATCCTAGGTACCCTATAATGATAAGTTGTTTGTCCTCGTTTAATTCATTTTATTAGTTCTTGGTCTTGCTTACTGCTTATTGTGTTGGTGGAGCATTTATATAATGATTATAGGCTTTACTGTTATCAATTGCCTGCAACTCCATCTTGCAATTTTTTCGGATGAATTCGTTGTTCTTTGTGAGTAGGATCTCTGGTGTTGTTTCATCCGTATAAAGGTTCATAGATAAGCTGGCAAAATAAAACTGCTTTGAGGCTTATTTCAGTTTTTTGGGCTCTCGTGAGGCTATCAAGCCTAGCAGTGTCACTTTGAGTCGTGATCTAGCCTGAACTTTGTAGTAGACTAGATATGCGCAGAGCCTAAACCTATTGCTGTTTGTGTCTTTCCCAGCTTCCCCTGGCCTTTGTCACAAATAGAGTTCTACAATGTTATACTGCTTTAAGTCACTTGATTTTAATTTGCTAACTGAGCACTAATTCTAGAGTCAGATGGTCTCCACTGTCCGGCTCTATTTCTCTCTAGTTCATCCAAACTATGAAATTCTTGCAACACCTTAATTCTATTTCAATACCAAGTTTCTATAGAACTAAGCATGCCTCGTGAGTTTGACAAAAGATAGTGTGAAATCCCTATAGGATCACCCTTTCCGTTCCGGTAAGAAAGTAGAACATGAAGAAGAATATAGAAGCTTTTATCAGTGTTCTTTCCCCAATCATACAGACATTGTGCATATTTAAAAGTTCATGGTCGGTGGCATACTTTCTCCATCCTTGTTCTTGTTTTTACCAGTCATCTCTATTTGTATCATTCACTTTCTGCTGTTTGGACAATTTATTCCTTTTACTAATAATCATCCGTTCTCTACTATTGTAAATTAGTCTGTTAAGCAACTCAATGGGTTTAAAAATTTACAGGACTTGCTTGGAATTGGAGAATATCGTCCTGGTGTGAACCAGAGTACTAATCGCTAGAACAATCAAACAGTAACGTCCTCCATACCTGAGTCATTTGTAGTTCCATTAACCTAAGACAGAATACTCATTATATCAAGTCTCCTCCTAACAGAAGTTTCACTCAACCCCAAACCTGATATTAGGTAATATGAAAAGCCATGGAAACAAGTATAGAAAGAAGTCGTATCATGTATGCACTGTAGTACACGCCTAGTGTGCTTGTAACATCTAAAGCCAATCCTGTACTTTGGCTTGTTATATTTTTTTCCACTTTTTCTCTCCTTTGTGTACTCGGTGTGGGATAATACTGGTTATGTTGTTGTTTATCTCCTTAGTGTGACACCAACTTTCAATCTTGGTGACCCCGTGTGTGATAATACACCAGGCAGCGGCATGGGCTGATAATATGAAATGACTTTTCTGTTTGATAATATCAAGCTAAGTTTGATAATATGAAATGACATTTCTGTTTGGCATTTTATACCATAAATTGACAGTTAGCTTGTCTTCATCATGTACTAGCAGATGAGCTTGCCATACCTTTTGACCCAAAATGTCACTTTTTGTTTCTTTCGTGGCAATGTGAAAATGGGCAAAAGGCCTAATAGCACTGCAAGTAGAATATTTTTTAAATCTGACACACCGACACTAGCTCAGTAGCTCTGGTTAAATTAGATGTATATTTCGAGTATTGTGTATATTATTGAGATAGTGATACTTCTATTAATGATCTCCGTTGACATCGCCGTTCTTGAAGAGTGTGATCTATGATCCACAATAGCTTCGTAAAAAATGAAAAGTCTGTCAAGGAATTTTAGATACACGTGTATGTGTATATACTTCTTTTGTATTTTCTTCTAATTAAATTACTTAACCATGTAAATTGATATGATTTAAGTATGAACATCGAGTGTGGTAAATTTTTACTGTTTCAGTCTGGGCTAGTTAGTCCCATTTTTATCGGCATTCTGTTATATTCATACGATTGAGTATATTAGTTCATTAAATTCTCAATTTGGATGTGGATGTCTTGACTTTCTTAGAGTTAATTCATTACTTATTATTTACCTTTGTACTTTCTAAACTATTGTCTTCTGATATACAGACTAAGGTCTTAAGGTAGTGCTAATGGCAAGTGTAAATGTAGGTTAGAACGTTCTAATCATTTGCCATTCTAAGTATTAGTACAGTCATTTCAATCACAAATAGGAATGGCAATGGGGCGGCGCGGGTTTGGCAAAACCCACAAATATTTTAACCCGCCCTGCCCCGCATAACCATTTTTTTCTGTTTTCAACCAGTCCCGCCCCGCCCCACTTAGACCCGCCCCGCCCTGCCCCATTTTTTTTCTTTCTAAACAAACTAGTTTGAAATTTTATACTACTAAAAGTTTAGATTGATAGTTCAGTAGAAATGTTTGAACAATAAAATATGATAAATAGCTATTTGTATATTGGTGGATAGAGTGATTAAACGTTGAACTAAAGACATAAAAGTAGTTTTTGCAGTTTATTATTTAAATTTAATGGCATATTAATTTATAGATCTAATCACTCTTATCCCAAGATTATTCATAATTCTGCCCCTAATTGATACTAGATAATTATCTCTACTGGAATATAAGGAAATTTCAGTTGAATTAGCAGTAAAAAGGAATACTTGTAGAAGAATAATAGTTTTGTTATGAAACAATAAAAGAAGAAAGAAGAGTATTGCAGAGAAAAGTAGGGAGAGAGAACTCTTATTAATTTTGGGATGAATTACAATGGAATAGAACCCCTTTATTTATAGGGGAAGAGTGACTTAGCCATCAAGTAACAAACCCTAAGATCTCTCTAAATATAGACATTCACCATAAATAAAATCTTATTTTATAACATTCCCCCTTGAATGTCTATTCAACGGATAATGTGTCTCGTTAAAACCTTAATTAAAATAAAACCCAATGAGAAAAAAATTCTCGAGAAGGAAAAAAGATACACATATCTAACTATACGCTTTTTGGTTGCCTCGTTAAAAACATTGCAAGGAAAACCCAGTGGGACAAAACTTTGTAAGGGAAAAAGAGTACAACGCGTATTAACTCCCCCTGATGAGAGCATTAATTCACATCTTTAAGCATGTGCATTCCAATCTTGTGCACCATCTTCAAACGATCTTTGGTAGAGACTTGATAAACAAATTAGCCATATTAACTTGAATGAATATATTGCATCTTGAAATCATCATTCTTGATAGAGATGTAATGTCTTCATAAACTGTCGTAGAATGTCCTTTTCAATATATCCATAGAGGTATTCTCGCTATCACATTATCATGCTTACATTTGTACACAAATTGCACTGAGGAAGTGGTACTTCAAGATCAAAAATTGTATATGCTTTAAGCAGTTTAAATCCTTTGGGGATTGTCATATAAGTATAGTCAAATAAGCCATTTAAAGAGACTTTAGATGCATATCAAGTTTTCATGTCATGCTAGACATATAAGATATCGAAAACTGATTGCACATACCATTGACTATATACTTTCAAGTGTTTGAACTGCAGGTCCAAATACTTGTCTTTCATATGAAACCAATTCTCTTCGAATTGCGTCTCTTCTATTTGGCCAAAAATTTTGTGTTTATATTCGTTAAACTTAAGATCCTCATCTATACTTAGCGCTATGATAGATGTCATCGACGAACATTTTATATCGATTCCAACATTTTTTCATAAAGACATAACATAAAGATCTCTTCATTCATATATTCAGGTACCTGAATCTCTCATGAGATTTTATGAAGTGTTATGTCATGTGATCTTCTAGATCACTTGCCTCCTTATTATGATCACTTTGATCATTTGCTCATCCTCTTTATCAAGAAGTTCTATTTGAAACCGATTTGTCTATACGCTTTAAACGTACCATAGACTTTGTCCTTCTAGGACTTAATATGAGCATTTGTAATGAGAATATAGTTACTTTCTTTGGGTCAGCAAATGCGTCTAGCATACTTTGCAATATATTGCAGATGGATTATCTTTTTATGAACTTCAAGTTCATATTATTATTCGAGGATCTAGATATACAAATGATAATTCATTTCACGTAACTTTTTCTCAATTGTTTATCATGTCTCCCCCTCATGTTAGAAAAACTAACTTGCTTCCTCAATTTTGAAAGTCCATCTTTGTGTGTCATGGTGTTAATCAAAATATACACCGCACATCAATAATAATAAGATGAAATTATTTGGTTCCTGACCCTGAACCACTTGTGAGGAGAGAAAATAATATACTTTCGTATATAACGTTGTTCTTATAAGCAATTGTTTAGCTATTAAGTGGAGGCACTCAATAAATTATTTTGCTAAACCAACTTTGATGTAAACCAACTTATCAAGATGAATTATCTTGAATGAAAAATCTAAAAATTATGCTCTAAATCAAATTATTGAGCAAGTTACCTCGCAAATATCATGTTGCGGGTTAATAATAATCGTACATGTAACCATCTCATGGATGCATCTTATGTGGTATACATGGCAGGTGAATGGGCCAATATTCACCTTTTATATTTCCAGCATTCATGGGATTCAATCCCAGTTTTAGTTGGTCTATTAATTAATGAGAACAAACCATATAAGAGAATTCGTAAAGAACCTTCTAGTTCTTTAATATTTACCCATGTGGATTCTCTTTTATTTTTGCACATCATACTTAAATTAATATGGCTAAACCAATTATGCCAACTGAATAAATTATCAATATTGATAAACTTCAGATTTACACATGACATGTGCATTATCAATAAACATCCACTTTATTGTGGCATTCTTTCATTTATGTAGTACAAATTGAAGAATAAAGCGGGTAGCTTTTCACATACATATTATCCCGCTACAAGTTGTAGTAATAGAAGATATTTAATCTTTCCTTTATTTATAGTCTCAATATAATCAACCACTTTCGCGTATACTTTAGAAACTGAATAAGTTTATTTGAGACTTACTACAACACAATACCTTATTGGTAATCAATTGTGTTTCTCCAAAATAGTATAGTTGGCTCTTGCAAAGTTCTCAATTAATTTTGTAGTACCACATATTCATAAACATTCATATGGTAAATATTTCTTTGAAGAAGGAAGTTATACCATTATGGTAATTGTCAATATTATATGCAAGATCTGTTCCTTGCATCACTGTTGTCCTTTAATAATCACATTACCAGATTATTTTGCCGTAAAATAAGTACATGACCAGTGATCCTTCATGCCATAATGATGACATTATTTTCTTATTTCATCTCAAATCTTCCTCTAGAGGTAAGTGTGGTATATTCACTATCACTAGCACGTTCATATTCTTCCAATAATAAATATGTATTCATAAATCACATGTTGTCACATTCACATCATGAATGGACCATAATCATCTATATGTGCTTTACAAAATCTCATGTCAAATCGATGACAAATATTATTTTCATAAAGTGAAGGATTATTTTGAGAATCCTTATTATTCTCATTACCACAATGATGACGATTATAATTTCGTCTATTGCCACGTCCACATCCACTGATACATTCATAGTAATAATTTTGTCTTCTTTCAGACTTATCACATACTGCTATCACATTCTCTAAAGGGAATGAGAATGGAGCAAATTCAATGGGACGGGTTTTCAATTCTTTGCCCACAATCATACATAAATTTGATCATGGCAAGACATAGAAATTTTACCACTTTGGGTGGTTATAATTTCTTTCAAACTCCATTAGAGTTGCAATTAAAATTTATCGTCTTTGCTTGTTTTTAAAATCAAATTATAGAATGTCAAGAATTTGAAAGAGAAAAGTAAAATACTTACCTTAAATTCAGAATTTAATCATGAAGGAAGTTCATGGAACAATTGACAATCATTATGCTCAATCTCAAAGCTTCTACTCAATTGGTTAGAGTCTCGTGCTGATAACGTGTTATGGAACAATAAAAGAAGAAGAGTATTACAGAGAAAAGTAGGGAGAGAGAACTCTTATTGATTTTGGGATGAATTACAATAGAATACAACCCCTTTATTTATAGGGGAAGAGTGACTTAGCCATCAAGTAACAAACCCTAAGATCTCTCTAAATATATAGACATTCACCATAAATAAAATCTTATTTATAACAAGTTTTTCATTTTAAGAAAACTAAGTTACTTATGGTGACAGTGCTTAACTGATCATATATATATCCCTTATTACTATTTTCTGAAAGTTAAGTATTCGTGCTTTCCAAAGTTAATCATTATCATTGTTAAAAATAAATTAATGAAAATAAAATAAGTACAGGATACAAAAACAAGAATGTTTTTCTTGGAGAACAACAGGGAGAAATTCAAAAATAGCTAAATTTATAAGTGGTCATTCAAAAATAGCTATAGTTTCAAAAGTAATCGAAATTTAGCCATTTTTCATGAAAGATAAATCTGAACGAAATCACTATTTAAAATCCGGAAAAATACTCCAGCATAATATACTGGAGTTTGGAGCACCGGTGCTCTAGTCTCCAGTATATTATACTGGAGCTAGCGAAGTATACCGGTCTAGCTTAATATGCTGGAAGTTCATACACAGGTGCACCGAACTCCAGTATATTATGCTGGACCGGTCTCTGTTGCAGCAAAATAGTGGCTATTTTTTATTGACTTGGAAAATGCTAGCTATTTTTGAATGACCAGTCCGAAAATTGGCTAGACCGTGCTATTTTAACAGAACAACAACGATCCAGTAAAATCTCACGAGTGAGGTCTGGTATACCAAAATTAAACTGCTAGTGAGTATGAATGTAAAATTTAGTGGAAATGATCACTTTGTTTTAGAAAATAACAAAATTCAAAGCCAACCCGCATTAAAGCCGCTACCCGCCCCGCATTAATTTTTTTTAAAATGTTTTAACTCGCCCCGCCCTTGCCCTGCACTCACATAAGAGTAAACCCGTCCCGCCCCGCATCAAACAAAACTCGTCATGTACCCGTCCCGCCCTATTGCCATCCCTATCCACAAAGTATGATCTCGCTAAAAAGAGGCAATTCATTCTGTTTAAAGCTAAATGTTTTTAGTAAAAAAAATTAATAATGGTACTGATGTTCCCCAATACTTCCCATTCCCGTTTTTTTTTTTTTCCTTACTCTTTTCATATGATTGACAAATATTTTCTTGGATGCTTTACTTTGACCTCATATTATGCAAAAATCTTGTTCAAACCACAAGCTCTTATTTCTTTCCGTTTATCTGTGGCCCTTAAACTCACTTTTAATATAATGAATACAAATTTTAATTCTCACTTTAAAAACTGTGTCAACTTTGACCATGTGCGTTTAGCAAAGCATAGTTAGTCTTAAATTGGGATAAAAAAAGGGACTTATACTATCTTCGATCCACAATAAGTGACCAATTTGCCTTTTTATTTTGGTTCAAAATAAGTGTCCATTTATATAACCAAGAAAAAATTCAATTTATTTTTATAAAATTACCCTTATGTACGTATCCCTAAAAAATCTTTTACTCCTTACATTAACTATACTGCAATATTTAATTAAGGGTAGTTTAGTCACAGTAACTATTTTTGTTTAGAATTTAATATTTTCTTAATGGGTGTGGCCAAGACAAATTGATCACTTATTGTGGATCGGAGGGAGTACCTTGACAGCAAATATAATTTTGTAATTATGATGACACTATATGGTTTAATAATGATTGTTGGATTCAACCAAAGAAGTTTCTCAACAATGGAAAGGGAATGCAACTATGTGGGATTTATAATATTAAACCGTAGCTACATTGCAGCCATCAAACAGTGTGATAAGATGGGTAAATTAAAGCTCTCATTCCTAAGCCCTAGAAGTGAAGAAACTTTTGGTAGAGAGTTTCCCCTGTAATAAGCCTTATGCTATGCCAATTAAACTTAGTCGGGTCAGCGTGTTTTTAGATACCGAGTGGTTAAAACCTATATTGCACTAACCATCACTATTAGAAAAATAGAAATTAGCGACTCACAAATTTTGTAGCTAAAGAAAAATTAGCGACATATTAGCGATAGATTATCAAAAAATTCCGTTAGCTAGGAGCAATTTAACGGCAAATTAAAGACGAAATTCGTAGCTGATTCTTTTTTTTTTTTTGGTAGTGCGTGGCCCTCAGACCCATAAGACATGGTGTAAAGGTTGAAGACCAAGGTGCTTTTCTTTCGAAGATATATACTGTACTGTACTACACTACTACCATTAGTTCAGTTCCAGCATATTCTAATAATTCTTGTCCTTTTACTTTTCTTTTCTTGTCCAGAGAAAGAGAGGATGTAAACCGGTGGAGATGACAGTTTAGTTTTCCCTCAAATGACCTCACTCTCACTGTCCCCTTCTCACCAATTTTAGTCTTTAAAGCCATCAGTCTCTTCAAAATGGGACTCCTTAACATTTTCTGCTTTTATGTTTGAGCTCATCTGGTTTATTTATTGATTATGGTATTATCTTGTGGATTTGATTCTTGTGCTTTTTGCTATTACCTTTTTATTTTGGAAGTTAAATAATTTTGGTTCTGCAGGAAGAAGGGTGGCCACTTGGGCTGCAGCCATTGAATGTGAGAGGTGGGCAAGTCAGAAACCGTGGATTTAATGGATCACTTTCCTTCAATACTTTGATCACTGGTTCTCCTTCCTCTTCCACTGATTCTTCTTCTGATCTTGATACTGAGGTCTGTATTTTTTTCATATACATAAAATTAGCTCCTTTTTATGAATAATGTTCTCTACATCCAAAATTAGAAAATAGTAGATATGCAAATACTACTGTTGAAGAGATTGGTTGGTTGAGGATACAATAAGTGGCGGAGCCAGGATATTTTCCAAGAAACTCCAAGGGGATTCAACATGCATGTACTACATATACATAAAAAATATAAGTCGAATTTTATATATATAGTATAATTTTTGGCTAATGAGGTATGGATGAATCCTGTAATGCTCCCTTGCTTCACCCCTAAACACATCAATAATGGAGCAAAGAGGAAGATATGTAAATGTTCCATTGCCTGTTTTTCTTTTCTTTTATTTAATCATCCAAATATCAGGAATTTACTAGTCTAATTAATCTGGATTATATTCTCGTCGAATAGGACTATTAAAATATAAAAGGAAAAAGCATTTACTATTAAATATTTATCTATTTGTGAGGTTCAAACTTAAACTTTTTAACTAAGGATAGAAAGATCTTATTCAAGGGAAGCAGCTATTAATGCTTGTATTAGAATATAATTATTTATATTATATCAAAATATGACTCTTCTCCGATCCTACGTGAACTTGATCGTGCTTTATTTTTTTAAAAGAAAAATCTCATTCATTCATTGCACTTTTGGTGTGTTCGATTTTTCTTTTATGCATGTAGCATCTTCATGTTATACTATATATTGCTATAATGTCTTTTTCTTAGTATATCACTATGGGGTCAATGTCTTATCAAAAAGTGGGAGGGGGAAGCACTTTACTCTTTACACATGGCCTTTCAATTATTATGTTTCCCAGTCTGACTCAGGTTCAAATAAAAAATATATTTCTAATAATTTAAACAAAAAAATCTCTTTCTTTTTATCTTTCTTTTCTTTAATATATATAGATGAATTTTATAATCAAGTAATGGACTGACCCTAAAGTCAATATTCTAAATTGACTAAATCTTTGCATGTTTGGTTTGAACGATGGTTCACCGGAAATAGCGTCTTTATAGGTACAAAGTAGGGGTAAAGTTGTGTACTCTCTATCCTTCTCAACAGAGGCGGAGCCAAAATTTCAACTCTATGGATTCTGAATTTTAGAACAACAATATCAAGTTCCAATAACTTGATTCTAAACTTAATATTTTTTCGTATTTAATAAATTTTTTAATACAAATATACTGTTTGAACAAAAGCTAATGGACTCGATCCATAATCAGGCTTTTAGCTAGCCCCTGCTTCTTAGGTCCCACTTATGGGATTATACTGGATATGTTATTATTGTTGTTGAATAAAACTTTCTTTTCTTTGGTTGTTGCAGTCTACTGCTTCTTTCTTCCATGACAAGAGCATAACTCTAGGAAGTCTCATAGGAATTACCAGCATTTTAGAGCTTTCAAGAAGATCAACAAGAAGAAGAACTGTAGTAGTTGAACCCATATTAAGGGACAAGAAGAAGAGTACTAACAACAAATCAAGAACTTGGTTATTCTCTCTTTGCTCAAAGCTAAGTACTGATGCAGTGAACATAAATACAAACAACTCTACCCCATCTTTAGGCCATTTTCTTGAAGCAGAAAGAAGAGCTTCTGCTTCCAATAATGCTTATGGACCTGATGATTTCAATCATTTATCAGATTCAAATATGAATAATTCATTGTTCATTGGTGGCCAAATTGCTCCTCCTGGCGAGTCAAGAAAAGGGTTATTTGAGCAAGATGAAAATGGTCATGGAAGTCCTTTGATTTTCTCATGCTTATGTGGGAACTTGGTTCATTAATTGACTGATTCCAATCATTTTTTTAAAATGTTGTGAAATTTTATTATCATATTTTTTGTTGTCTCCTTGAAAAGGAACATTTGGTTTAATGGGTAGAGGATTGCTTATTTGATTCACGAGGGGGTGAGCACTAAATTAATTTTCATTCAACATCTTGCGGTCCAACATTAGAGATCACATTTCCAAGTTTCAGCATTGTAATGCTTGTATACTTTTTTTATTCAGATTACCACGTAACATAGAAGGATTTTTTATATTATTCCCTTAGTTCAAAATTAGCCCCGTTTTAACCAAATCAATTTAGTCCAAGGTAAGTGCCATTTTACAAAAGCAAGAATTCATTAATTATTTTTTAAATATATATTTGCTCCAAATAACTGATATATATAATTATTTTAAAAGTTTGAGGAGAGATAAAGAAAAATTAGAGAGGGTAAGAAGCAAATTTTAAACGAAAAATAAAAAGGACTAGAGGGGGTAAGAAGCATCACAAAAGGATGTATCTACTCTATTTTAGTACTTTAATTGACTAAAAACCTAATAAGTAACAGTATATGATTTTCATATTAGATGGAGTATTACTTTATTGACAATCATACATAAAACTTGACTTTTGAATTGTAGCTCGTTTACTGCTCTAGCAAAATATTAATTTCAATATGAGTAAGACGTTTAATTGTCGGCAATATACAAATATTGCAAAAATTTGTGTACTTATTTGCGTATCTGCGCTTAATACATTGAAATTTCGTTGACAGTAAAACAAAATTGTTGAACCGTAAATTTTTTTGAAGTATTTCATGAAGTAAATATTGTTCTTATATTTATAGGTTTATAGTAAATTAAATTTATTTAACGTTATTTACCCTGATAACAATTAACTTTGTACGCGGTTTTAAGGATATGTGGATAGATTCAATACAAGTAATTAAGAATATTAGATAAACGAATTAAAGATGAAATCAATAACCAAACAAGTTGTGACGTTAAGTTCGGGCTTGGATTTTAGTTTAACAACAGTTTTACCCTCGACCGGGCCCTCGATTCGAAACCAAATGTATATGGAGAACTATGAATAAAATAAGAACCTTTCAATGGCTAGAAAGCAGAGAAATAAGTTTATAATTCCTTGATATGCGTGTTACAATATGTCTATTGAATAAGAAACCTCTCATTTATAATAGGAGAGTTTTACCCCTAGTATAATTCTAAAAAAGGTAAAAATTCTTCTTGTACATCATCACTTATACGCTACCGGCATCGGGCGAGATCCGCACTGTGATATCCGATTGGGTGCGGATATCACGGCCCTCTGTTAGTCGTGTGCAACCGTTTGTAATGTTTTCCGAGGTCTTCGAACTCGTTCCGGGATCGAGGGGTGTTGTCTTGTCGGGCCCGATGGTGAGCACCCTGTTCCGGCCCCGAACTAAAGAATTCTCAGATTCGGTCTCTATCTCGTTCATTCTTACTTTGTCTAATTCACCGAGAACTCGGGGTGTGTGTTGATCCCAAGTTCACCCGTATACAGATAGTCCCCTCGTTTCTCATAGAGTAAGTTTGCCGAAACGATGGGAAATGATAGATGTACCCCGATTCCTTCCTTCGTACGTTACAACCAAGATGACGAAGAAGCCAAAACGTCCCATCAGTCGTATCGTTCTGACTTCGGACACGTGTCAACCATCAGCTGGTCACCTTCGAATGTGAAACGTCGCGTAGCAATTACATTTTCTCCTCTAAAAGCTTCAACCTTTTATACTTCTTCCACTTTCCGATCTTATCTTTCATCTCTTTACCTTTGATCTTCAAATCTTCATAACTGTTCTCAAGTTTCTGCCCAGATCGTCATCCTACCTTCAAACCATCATATCCTTTTCTTCAAGCCTTCATATCTTTCCTTCAAATCTTCATATATTCATATCACGATGGCCAAGACTTCCAAATCAGTTCCTCAACAGGCTGCTTCTTCATCTTCTTACCCATCCACAGGTACCGAGGCAGCTGTTCCCGAAGTGGTTGCCCTCGAGATGGCTTCTCCCGAGGTGGTTTCTCCCGAAGTGGTTGCCACCGAAGCGGCCCCAGAGCCCCCCATGAAAATCTTTATTCCCAGGGGGCTGTTTAATCGCAGACAACTTCAAAGTCGAGAAGGCCTTATCCAAGCAAGACCAAGGTGAAGGGGCATCGAGATATATATGCTCTGACACCGAAGATACCCTCCCCATTGTCGCGATGACTGTAAATAGGGAGGTAAGGACATAGTAGTCCCTGGGCCTGAGGACGATATCACCACTCATGTGGAGGGGTATTTAAGTATTTAGACTAGGCCCGATAGACCCTGTTATTTTGGAATTATTCAAGAGATACGAGGTGTGCCTTGGGCAAATCCACTCGTCTCTTTGGAGGATCATGATCCTCCCCCGTTACTTTGGGAATAACACTAAGTCTCCTCGATTCACCCTCGAACACCTGCTTCGCCTATATAGTCCCCGAATTTTCCGAGGGGTACTAATAAAGCTCACTCGCCGAGCCAGCAAGGCCCCTTTTTCGAGTATTGATAAGGATTGAGACCGAGGCTGGCAGGGGCGCTTCGTTCGGGTGAAGACTGAAGATTTGATCCCTCTCGAGTTTCTGTCATTCCCCGAGAAGTGGAATGCATCTCGTAAGTGTAATCTTTCCTTAAGTGTTGAGTCTCCTTTGTTTCCTTTCTCACTATTAGTATTCGTGATTGTGCAGCTGTTGCTCGGGTTCCCAATGCGGTCCTCTGGCTCAAGCAGTGGATCGAAGGCATCTACAAGCAGATATCGTATTTTGAGTGCTCATGGCGCAAGCTTTCGAAGGACCGATGGGAGGCTCGTTCTCATTGTAAGGCTTTTCTCATAATAGTTATTATTACGCCCCGAACTTACATAACCCTAACCCTTTCTCTTTCCTTTGTAGGTTTGCCTAAGACCACCGAACTTAGGCCGCTAAAAGGGGGCGAGGATGAGTCCTTGTCCGTTGATCCCTCCGTTGCGGGACAGCTCCTGGTTGTGGCGGAGGATAAGAAGAGAAAAAGGAAATCCTCGGGCTTAGAGGGGCTCGAGGTGAAGATAAATAGAGGGCGGCCACTCGTGCTCGCAAGCCCAAGAAGAGCACCAACTCCCGTGCCGGATTCCAACTCACTTAATCGGCTTAGGGATGAGTCTGAAGAAGATGACATCTTTGTCGCTCACGGATCAACCCCTGGCAATGAGAAGGTGACGGTCGAGGGAGAGAGCTATGAGGCCGATCTCCCCCCAACTCGAGGGGCCGAAATGGAGATGGGGGCTGAGACCTTCCAAGAAGCCACTTCTGTACCGAAAGAAGCGATCGATGTGATAGACATCATGGAGACACCCTCCTACACCGAGTCTATGCTTGAAGAGCCAAGCGGGCAAAGAAAAATCAAGTGAAGGAGCACAAAGTGCAAAAGACCCTCTCCACTCCTTCTTCGAAGGCATGGATATGTCCACATTGGAAGATTTTTCTGGCTGGGCCACCTGGAGATACCGAAGAAGGATGTGCCTTCGAGAGTTGACGGGCCGGGCACGAGCCTAAGATTGGTAAAGCAGTTCCTTGCACCGAGCGCAGACCCCGAGCGTAAGAGGACGGTAGTTCTCACAGTCTCAGAGGATGCCCGGATCCTATCCGCTCCGATAGGCGTAGCCAGCTACCTTCGATGTCTGGTAACCGAGGAGGACCAGACAAAGATGAATGAAGTAGGCACATCGAGTCTCTTCAATGAGACACAACAGACATTAAACCGGGTAAGGTTCTAACACCTTCAAACTTCCCTTATGAATAACTTAAAGTTTCCCTTTGATGTTTCTTATTTAGTTCCCTTTCTTTACAGCCATCAGTGCTTCTCCACAGCTTCCTTCGATACCACTTGGAAACTAGCCAGCTCGAGTTCAACATCAAGGAGTAGGCCCAGAAAAAGGATATGTTCAAGCTCCTCAGTGATCAACAGGATGGGATTATCAAGGACCTTCAGGCTGAGCTGGACAAGGCTCAAAAGGAAGCTTCAATCCTGAGGCGGGAACATGCCGACCTGGTTGAAAAGGTAAAGGTCTTTGAAGTAAAAAACGAGTAGCTAGTCATGGTGACTAACAACACAACCTCACATGTCCAATAGAAGATCGACCTGATCGACCAACTCCAAGTTTAGATGAATGAGATCTAAGCCATGTCTGATGGGTGGAAAAGCAAAATGGACCTGCTGGCTTCGGGCAAGATTTCCTTAAAATACCTTGGCATCGGTCAACCTCTTTTTAGGTTTTGAAGTATGGCCTTTTCTGTTGAGTCCACCTATCCATTCCCACTAGGGTGGTAAGGTGTTGATAGCATCTTTTTAATCTTATGATCTTCAAAGAATTTGTTTACCGTGCTACCGATGAATTGCCTCCCATTATCGCACACGACTTCGACCAGTATCCCAAATCGACATATTATATGGTCTCAGATGAAGTCAATGACTTCTTTCTCTCGAATCTTTTCGAATGCTTGAGCCTCGACCCATTTGGAAAAATAGTCAGTCATGAATTGTATGAATTGAGCTTTACCGGGTGCCCACGGTATGGGACCAACAATGTCCATCCCCCATTTCATAAACGGCCATGGGGACATGACCAAGTGTAGTAGCTCTACTGGTTGATGGATCATCGGTGCGCGTCTCTGGAAGCCATCGCATTTTTGTACGAAGTCCTTCTCATCCTTCTCCATTTCTGTCCAATGATAGTAGCCTTGATTAATTTCCGAACCCAAGATTCGACCCCCGATTGGTTTCCACAGGTGCCTTCGTGAACTTCTCTCAAGGCGTACTCGGTATCTCCCAACCCCAAACATCTGGCTAATGGGCCGTCGAATATTCTTCTGAACATTGTCCCTTTAACCAAGCTAAATCTGGCAGCCTTAGTACGCAGGGCTCTCGATTCTTTAGGATCTGAGGGCATCTTCCGAGTTTTCAAGTAGTCTATGTACTTGTTCCTCCAATCCCAGGTCAAACTCGTTGCGTTTACTTTGGTATGGCCTCTTCTATCACTGACTTCATGAGTTGTACGACTGTTCCCGAACTGAATTCATCGTCATCAACCGATGACAGTTAGCCAGAGCATCAACCTCGCTATTTTGATCTCGGGGTACGTGTTGTAGGTTCCATTCCTTGAATTGATGCATCATTACCTGTAACTTGTCTAAATACCTTCGCATTCGTTCCTCCTTTACTTTGAACGTCCCATTGACTTGATTTACCATGAGCAGAAATCGCACCTAGCTTCAACCTCGACTCCAAGGCTTTTAGCCAATTCGAGACCTACAATCATGGCCTCATACTTGGCCTCATTGTTAGTCAATTTCACAGTTCTAATAGATTGCCTAATACGTTCCCCGTAGGAGGCATCAGCACGACGCCGAGACCCAAACCCTTTGCGTTTGAGGCATCGTCCGTAAAAAGGGTCCAAATTCCCGAGGTAGTCCCCGAAGCTAACAATAATTCTCTTTTGACTTTAGGCAGTAAGGTCGGTGTAAAGTCAGCCACGAAGGCGGCTAAAATTTGAGATTTTATGGCAGTTTGGGGCCAATACTCGATATCATACCCGCTGATCTTGACGGTCCATTTGGCCAGTCGGCCTAAGATTTCAGGCTTGTGCATGATGTTCCTCAGTGGGTAAGAGGTCATGACACAGATAGGGTGACATTGAAAGTACATTTTTAACTTTCTAGAGGCGCTTAGCAAAGCGAGCGCCAATTTTTCCAGGTGAGGATACCTTGCAAATAGAGAATTGTGTACCTTCCTCTTCCCGGACTAGGACTCCACTTACCGCCTCCTCGGAAACAACAGCAACAACAACATACCCAGTAATATAGACAAGAAGGGACATTACCAACAAGTCATCTAAAAGCAGAATAAAAACTACCAGATAGTAAGGTGATCAACAATTAAAGAAAACAACGGTTAGTCATAAGAAACTAGTACCAACAGAAAGCGAGACTGCGTGCCATTACTACTATTATGAACATGCTAGCCTACCTACTCTACTACCCTAGTCTTCGACCTTCATACCTTCCTATCAAGGGTCATGTCCTCGATCAGCTGAAGTTGCGTCATGTCTTGCCTAATCACCTCTCCCCACCTCTTCTTTGGCCTATCTCTACATCTCCGTAGGCCCTCCAATGTCAACCTCTCCCACCTCCTCACCGGGGCGTCTGTGCTCCTCCTCCTCACATGACCAAACCACCTAAGCCACGCTTCCCGCATCTTGTCCTCAATAGGGGCCATACCCACCTTGTCGCGAATAACCTTATTTCTGATCCTATCTAACCTAGTGTTCCCGCACATCCATCTCAACATCCACATCTCTGCTACCTTCATCTTCTGAACATGAGCAATCTTGACTGGCCAACATTCAGCCCCATACAATATCGTTGGTCTGACCACCGCTCTGTAGAACTTACCCTTAAGTTTTGGTGGCACCTTCTTGTCACACAAAACACGGGAAGCAAGTCTTCATTTCATCAATCCCACCCCAATACGATGTGTGACTTCTTCATCAATCTCCCCATCTCCCTAAATAATAGACCCAAGGTACTTAAAACTTCCTCTCCTAGGGATGACCTGCGAGTCCAGCCTCACCTCCCCTTCCCCTCCTCAGAAACCACCAAGTAAAGGTACAATTGTTCATCCACCTTCGGAGTGTGGATCAGGGGGATTCGAGAGGTACCGTTTGAGTTCTTCCAAAGCCTGTTGGCATTTCAGAGTCTAGAAAAAAGCTATTCTTCTTCAACAGGGAGAAGAATCGATGGCTTTTGTCTGAGGACTTTGATATGGACTGGCCCAAGGCGGTTATACGACCGATCAGCCTCTGAATGGCCTTGACATTGTCCACTACAGTGATGTCTTCTATGGCTTTTATTTTGTCAGGATTGATCTCTATTCCCCGATTAGATACCATTAACCCGAGGAACTTCCCGATTCGACCCCAAATGCGCACTTCTCGGGTTCAGCTTTATATTGTATCTTTTTAATATGTCGAAGGTTTCCTGCAAATGTTTCAAGTGGTCCTCTGCTCGCAGGGACTTGACCAACATATCGTCAATATAAACTTTCATTGATTTTCCTATTTGTTCTTCGAACATCCAGTTTACTAGGCATTGATAGGTGGCACTGGCGTTCTTTAATCCGAATGGCATTACGTTATAACAATAGGTGCCGTATTTAATGATAAAGTAAGTTTTCTCTTGGTTGCCCGGGTCCATCCGAATTTGGTTGTATCTGGAATAGACATCGAGAAAACTGAGTTTCTCATACCTGGTCGTCGCGTCGATCATCCAATCAATGCTAGGCAAAGGAAAAGAATCCTTAGGGCATGCCTTGTTTCGATCTTTATAATCCACACACATTCTTAGTTTATTTCCTTTCTTAGGTACTACCACTACATTGGTCAACCAGTTCGGGTACTTAACTTCCCGAATGGATCCTATTTTAAGGAGTTTAGATACCTCGTCCTTGATGAATGTGTGCTTGACCTTGGACTGCGCTCTCCTTTTCTACTTAACTGGATGGAACTTTCGGTCCAAACTCAGCTTATGAGTGGTCACCTCCAGCGGGATCTCTATCATGTCAAGATGGGACCAATCGAAACAATCTACATTAGCTATAATAAATTTAATGAGTTGTTTCCTGAGCTTGGGAGTTAAACCCCGTGCCTAGGTTACCTTCCGATCGGGCAAGTATTCGATCAATATGACTTGCTACAACTCCTCAACTGTTGACTTGGTGGTGACGAATCATCGGGAGCTATGAACGACCTAGGAACTCCATAATCATCCTCCTCGCCTACTCCTTGGACTTATGGTTTGGTCGGGACCAGTATCGGTGATTGCTATTTAATTTCTTCCTTCCTGGTCGGCTCTATGTTCTTTGATGTCGAGATCACAGGCACTGGATCACCTCATCGACTGTGAACATTTCTTTTGCATCCAGCTGCTCTCTATAGACCGTCTTGACTCCTCCCAGCATAGGGAACTTTATTGCCCGGTGCAGTGTTAAGGGTACTGCCCTCATGTTGTGAACCCATGACCTTCCGAATAAGGCGTTATACCTCATATCCCCTTCGATCACATAGAATTTTGTATTTTGAATTGTCCCGAGGGTATTCACTAGCAAGGTTATTTCTCCTTTAGTATAAGTTTCACAATCCATGTTAAATCCATTCAACACCCGGACCGCCGGTACTATTTGATCCAGTAGCCCCAACTGCTCTACAACCCTCGATTTGATGATGTTGGCCAAACTGCCTTGATCAATCAACACATATTTAACTCGAGATTACTTGATAAGCACAGATATTACCAGTGCATCATTATGAGGTTGTACGATGCCTTCGGAATTCTCGTTGCTGAACGAAATGGTTCCCTCGGGGATGTATTCTCAGCTGCACTTTTCCCTCGTAATGGATACTTTAGTGCGCTTTATCATTGGTCCATGTGGGACATTGACCCCTCCAATGATCATGTTGATGATATGCTGAGGTTCTTCTTGTTCGGTCTGTTTGTTGGAGTCCTTGTTCTTGAAGTGGTTTTTGGCTCGATCACTCAGAAATTCTTGGAGATGCCCGTTATTGAACAACCAGGCAACTTCTTCTCTCAATTGTCGGTAGTCCTCGGTCATGTGGCCATGAGTGCCATGATACTTACACATCAGGCTAGGATCTTTCTAGTTAGGCTTGGATTGCAATGGTCGAGGCCACTTGGTCTCCTTGATGCGTCCAATGGCTGATACGATGCTTGTTGTATCAATGTTGAAGTATACTCTAACAATCTTGGAGCTTCCCTTCCCCCGAGCGGCCTGTCGAAACCATTTTTTCTCATCAGGCCTCGATTATTGGGCCCTTGATCGCTTATCGTTTTGTTCCTTGTAGAGTTGAGCCCAGACCTATTTCCCCTACGATCTACACTGTATGGTTAGTACTGATCTCGCACCAGCCTTGATTTATGATCGACTATTCTCTTAGGCCTGTCGTTGGTTTTGATGGGATAAACGGACCCAGAAGGGGCTCCGATTTGGTCGTCCTCGACTCTGATTTTTGATCGATACTTGTTGTGGACGTCGGCCCAAGTTACCACTGGGTACTGTACCAAGTTTTGCTTCAGCTGCTGCGAAGCCAAAGAGCTTCGGGAGTTAAGTCCCTGAGTGAATCTTGAACGGCCCAATCGTCCGCAACCAAAGGTAAGTCCATCCGTTCCATTTGAAATCTTGACACGAACTCCCTGAGCATCTCGTTGTCCCTTTGTTTAACCTTGAAAAGATCTGATTTTCTGGTCTCGACCTTGATGGCCCCGGCATGAGCCTTTATAAAGGCATCTGCAAGTATAGAGAATAAATCAATGGAATTCGGGGGTAAGTTGTGGTACGATATCATTGTTCCTTTTGACATGGTTTCCCTGAACTTCTTTAATAACACTGACTTAATCTCGTCGTCTTCAAAGTCGTTACCTATGATGGCGTATGTGTAGGAGGTCACATGCTCGTTCAGATCCGTAATCCCGTTATATTTTGGAAATTCAGGCATACGAAACATCTTCGGGATTGGCTTTGGTGCCGCGCTTGGAGGAAAAGGCTTTTGGACAAATTTTTTGGGGTTCGAGCCTTTCAATATCGGGGGTGCTCCTGGGATTTGATCGACCCGGAATTATATGTCTGCACCTTCTTGTCGTTAGCCTCAATTTTCCTTTCACATGACTCCACCCATTTCATTAATGGTTCAAGCATTTCATTACTTCGAGACTGACACCGGGCTCCATTCTACCCAGTCTTTCGGTGATCTGCTCATTTCTTTGGGTGATTTTCCGGGATGGTTCGGACTCAACTTTGCTGGGGGCGCGACTTTGATTTTGCAGCTACGCTATCGCTGCCTTTTGAGCCTGCAACATTTTGAAAATCACTCGTAGGCTAACTCCATTGCCTTCGTCTTTGGGCGCTCCTTGAGCCGCTGGTCGGGCTCCTCCGCAAATGCTATTCTCGAGGTCGATAGGAAGGTTGGCATCGATGGCCACATGCGAGTTAGCATCGACTGGATCTACAACTGGGACTCCGTTGGGATCAGTAGAGGGCACCTCATTACTAAGCACCAAATTGTTGTTTTCGCCATGACGGCCAGATTGTGATTCGGCGTTCAAGTGAGCAGATTGAGAATTTGACATTTTTAAACTGACCTAAAATTGATACATTAAAGAATAAGTATAAAATAGAGTGTGTTATGGAGATTTGTATCAAACCACCACTATTATCCTTAGCCCCACGGTAGGCGCCAAACTGTTTACCATTAAAACGGATAATAATTAAATTACTACGCGGTTTTAAGGATGTGTGGATAGATTTAATGCAAGTAATCAAAAATATTAGATAAACGAATTAAAGATGAAATCAATAATCAAACCAATTGTGACGTTAAGTTCGGGCTCGGATTTTAGCTTAACAGCGGTTTTACCCTCGATCGGGCCCTCGATTTCAAGCCAAATGTATATGGAGAATTATGAATAAAATAAGAACCTTTCAATGGTTAGAAAGCAGATAAATAAGTTTATATTACCTTGATATGCGTGTTACAAATTACAATATGTCTATTGAATAAGGAACCTCCTCTTTATATAGTAGGGAAGTTTTACCCCTGTACAATTCTAAAAAAGGTAAAAATCCTTCTTGTATATCAATCACTGATACGCTACTGGCATCGGGCGAGATCTGCGCCGTGATATCCGATTAGGTGCGGATATCACAACCCTATATTAGTCGTGTGCAACCGTTTGTAATGTTTTCCGAGGTCTTCGAACTCGTTCCTAATTCGGGGGATGTTGTCTTGTCGTGCCCGGTGGCGAGCACCCCTTTCCGGCCTCGAACCAAAGAGTTCTCAGATTCGATTCTCTATCTCGTATATTTGTACTTCGTCTAATTCACTGAGAACTCGGGGTACGTGCTGACCCCGAATTCACCCGTATACAAATTAACGTATAAATAAATTTTGGTCAACAAAGGTTAAATAGTGTATATCACCACTCTTAAGTCTTAAGCAAATCGATAGAGAGCTGCTATCTATTTCTATATGATTTCATTATATGAGTGAGATTTTAAGGTTGCGTCACAATTTTTAAAGAATTATGGTGCATATATCAAAAGTGTTGCATTTTTGTGGAGTAAAGTGAACTGCTTACATTCTTATATATGTATTTTTTTTATAGCATGATTTTCGGACCAGCTTGCACACGTTTCGACTAAGAGATCCCGAGTAGATATGGATCAAAATTGAATGAAATATGTAATATCTAGTTGTCTTTGTGACAAAAGAAAAAAAAATTAACAGCACTTAGAGAAAAATACATCGAGAGCTCTTACTAGTATTAAGTTCATGATTGAGCTTTTATAGCCTGCGTAGTTGTTGTTGCACCCTCGGATTTTTTTCAGCTTTCGCAATTGTCGCGTCGTTGGTTGCTTTTTCCGCCTTTGTATTGTATCCTTGTTCCTTTTGGCAAAATGGCTAAACTAGGCTTTCAATGTACATGTTTGCATCCCAAAAGGCGTGACATTTGGTAATCTCTTGATATTTGATGGAGTCATCTTTCATGAAAGTTGATCCAAACTCAAACAAAATTTCACCATTATATATTTGACATTCAAAAGAGTTGAGAAAACCGATTCCCGCATTTTGAGGACGATTGATGGTATACATCTTTGTTCAAGATTCTTTAACATCATATTCCTTTATAATCAGCACATCTGTGAGAGTGTTTCGACTATTACTTAACACAAAAAAATCACTTCCCAACCCTCCCACGCACAACATTAAACCGAAATCTCCTTCTCCATAGTAGGGTATCTCCACCTTTCCCCATTTTCCATCTACCGCTTTGCATAAATGGTGTACTGTAATATGCATTTGGACAACAAGTCCAAAATGACCATTCAAAAAGTCATAGATAATATGGATATTCATATTTCCATCAGTTAACCTATTTTTTATTCGTATTAAATATAGATGAGTCGAATATTTTATTCATTTTTACCTAAGTTGTTTTTGACCCGCCCATATTTGACCGGACCCGCTCGTTTGTCGCCCCTAGACTTAGTCTCCATGAAATCGAACATTTGGTTTAATGATAGGTGATTGTTTATTTGATTCACGGGGGTGATGAAATCTTGATTCTTGAGCATTTGTTATTGCCATCATTGGAAGCACTAGCAAATTAATTTTCGCTATTCAACATCTTGGTTCTTGTATTACTTGTTTCCCGTTTAACATTGAAGAAGATCACATTTCCAAGTTCCAACATTGTAATGCATGTGTACTTTTATGGTTCAGACTACTTCGAAACACAGAAGGATTTTCCATCAAGAAACATCACAAAAGAATGTATCCACACTATTTTACTCCACTTTTATTGGCTAAAAACCTAACAAAGATATTCTTTTCATACAAATATTGATTGATCATCACTAGTTCTAAAAAGGGTAAGCGGTCGCCATAAATATAATTCGGTCTAAGAGTTCGGAGCGGAATCTCACATAAAACTAAGGTTTAGCTACAATTATTCATTATCACTAAGAAGACAATCTCGAATAATTCCTAAGTTATAAATATTAAGATTCTTATGTTTAACTAATTAACTAACAAATTAAAGTAATAAATTAACAACTAGAGATACTAAGGGTTGGAGAAAAGATTAAGGAGACCTAGAGTTATAGTTTTCCTAATTGTCAGAATCTTTCCCGCTACGTCTCCTATAATATCTCCTAAGTATTCTCTACTAATCGTGAGCAATTCAGATGCTGTAATTCTCTTTCGAGCAACTACCACAATTTACTAGACATATTCTCTCGAACTATGCTAGTTGGTACTACTTTACCGTTCATTAAGATCACACCAAGGTTTCGGTATTCCTAATCCCGCCTTTAAACCCTCCGTATTGATTTTCGCATACATTGGGAGTGATGTTGTTCAACAACTACCTAAATATGTACCCTCCCTCAAGCAATATACACTAAATAGGCACAGTCAATTGATGGTCATTCAATCAACAGCAATAAACACGTAGATTTAACAAGTAGAGAAATCCAACTACTCAATTGTAAAAAAACATAACAAGAATTTATCCTACAAGAGGTTTCATCAAAACCCTAGATAACAAATTAGCTATTCATAATAGTATGCGAAACTAAACTACTAGAATTCATAACCAATAATGGAAAACCGGAAGAAAGAGGAAAAAACGTGAAGTTGAATCCTTCTCCTTGATTCAAGTGTGTTCTTGCCTCCCCAAAGTCTTCTCCCCTTCAAAAAGTGGCTACTCTCATACTTATATGGTTTAGGATTGAGTTGGGGCGAATTTGGCTTCTCCTAATTTGGATTGGAGAAGCTGATTTTAATCTGCTCCGATCCCGGTCTGGCAAAGCGAACCTCGCTTCGCTGTCCAAAATTTCTCTTCAACTTTTTTTTGCCAATTTTTCTCCTATTTGATCTTTTTTCGCGCAAGTTCGTTCCTACACATAAAAAACACGTGATGTGCATATTTTCACTTCAAAAACAGTGTAAACTCACGCAACTCACACAAAAAAATAATACACAAACACGCTCAAACCATGCACTTTTCACCCTCTGTCAATTGACAATCACATATGATGAACTTTATATTTGACTTTTTAAATTGATTTCACTTACTATTCTGGAAAAGTATTAATTTTAATAGGAATAAAACGTTCCTTTTTTACTATTCTACTTGTGTGTGCACGCATATAAAATAATAAAATAAAATTTCGTTCATAGTATTATTCTAGAATTATGCTTTTAGCCGAGATTCTATTGAAAATAGCTTTTTTATATCCATAAGATAGGGGTAAGGTGCATATACACACTACCCTCCCTAGACCCTACTCTATGGGATTATACTAGGTATGTTGCCGTTGGTTAGTACTAGTATTATTCTAGAATTATTCAAGTGAAATTTTAGGTCAAGTTCTTATCCGCTCAAGATCAAGTTTGAATTGCAAATCTTTTAATATACAACAAGAAAATAAACATTATACAAGAAAAAATAACTCAGATAATTTGCTCAACTCGATTGCACAAGTAGGTAATCCACACCATGCTTCTGTTGGGAAATTGTAGGTGATGATTGAGACATTTTTATGGATTTGTCAGTATCTTATATCTGGAATTTATACACTAGATTCATATAAACTGTCCTTGTAATTAACTAGAGTTCCTCTCCAAAAACACACATTAGTCTAACAAATCTTAAAATCAGAAAATACAGTGTCTCAACTGTAACATTTCTGCTTATACTTGACCAAATCACATGGGGGTTGCATACTAGAGGCTCATTCTTTATTTTTTTTATTTTTTTTTTTTTTAAGTCCAACAACATTTCTCTTAAAGATGGAATACTACAAAATGTTCTTCATACAACTCTTGGAGATTTGGCAAGTTGTATGCAGACTAACTGCCAATAGGCAGCAGCTCCGTAATCTAACCCCTATAAATTGTAAAGGGATAGTTGAGCTGCTATTGAAACAGCTCAAAAGTACCCCCCCCAGGACCTCTATAGATATAGATATACATATATATGTAAGGTATATTGGAAACAAGACTCCTCGACAGCTAGATTCAGACTGACGATTGACCAGAGGATATCAATGAAGAGACGACTAGTTATTATCGTCCCATTGGAATTGATTCTTAAGGCTTGGCAAACACTTCAATGCATTCTGCACCAATTTTGCCTGAATGGCGACCACCCAACTTCCCGAATGAGGCTAAGGGTGACAAAACTCTCAAGCTGCTGCTACTGCTGCTGCTGCTGCTGCTGCTGCTGCTGCTGCCACCTTCAGTAAGGCTGAAAGATGTTCTTGATTTTCTTGGCCGTGAGGGACTCAATTCCTCTTCGTAACTGTCTACTTTATTCTGGACCACGACTAAATGAGTGATATCACTCCGGCAAAAGGGGCATACTGGAACCTTCTCACTATTATTACTTGCAGGGTTGGGCTTATTGTGACAACATAAGGCTAGAGTGCAATGAGCACACATCTGATGGCCACACTTTTGAATCTCAATTGTGCAGGACTGCTCGAAACATATGCAACATAGCTCAAAATCACTGCCCTGTTGGAAACAAAAGCACGATTTGTAAAAAGCAGATTCATAGGAAAAGGTCTAACATAAATGTGTTAAAATCTTCATTTTCTTCATTTGCTGATTAGTAGAAAGAGTTGTATAGACCAGATGAGTCCTTGATGAAACATAACAGCCAACCATCAATTCAAATGTTATGCAAAATTATGGTTTTCCTCTCTGTCTCTACAAAATGGAAATGTCATATGGATTAACAAACAAGAGCAGTATAATAGAAATGGTTTGTTAACATTTGTCCAACTACCACAGCGCATATTTTCTACTACCACATTACCCAAAAAGAAAATGAAATGACGATAATCTCCTCTGCGATGTCTACACATTTTAACAAGATACGTCATCGTTCTAGGAAGGATTGCGTCCAAGCAACAGTGTCATAACCCTATATGTACATCCATTTATTTATTCTCCACGGGAAAATTCTAGGCATACCTTCTTGGGCAAAATGATATATCAAACATAATATTTTACATGACCAGGCAAACAATTGCAGCAGCTGATGCAGAATAATTTAATTGATAATTTCTTATGTTTTATAGGGCTTGAGACTTATTACCTCAAAGTCATCACTCTCAAGGCCAGAATCACAATGTAAAGGCGATGTATGTGAGACAGCTGTCTTTTTCAATATCAACTTCTCTCTATCTTTGTTGGCCTCAATAAGAGCGTTTTCTAGTAAAGCTTTTGCCTCGGCGTCAAGCTCAGTAATAAACTTCAAGGGCGATGGCCAGGTCAAAGGCTCTGGAGATGATGGATTTAAGAGAGCACCACATGCTTCATGCTTGTACTTCAAAGCAACTAAGTAAGGTATTCGCCTGTAGAGATCCCATTTACAACTGATTAATTCCATATTCGAAAAAGGATTACTTGCAAAGAGTTGAATAAATACCACAAATAGAACCGGAAGGACTTGGAATAATAAAATGACAGTTACGAGAAAGGGGTAAAGAAAGTAAGGCTTCAACTGCGACATACTTTGACAATCTAGAAGTTACCAATGGTCTCCGCATATGTAACTCAAACCCAATTTCTCCTTTGACGCTTTTCATCATGCTTTTAGCTTGAACCTCATAATTTTTCAGAGAAAGATTCAATGTGTAAATTGGATGTTCTTAAGGGAACTACTTTGTGGTGACTTTATATTCTGGTTTGTTGCCTAACTGTCATTATTATTATTATTCAAAAAGGAGCATGACAATACAGACACAGAATGAAAAAGTCCACAAAGGAATTTACTTTTTGATGACTTCATATTCTAAAAGTGTCAACCTTCATAAATAGAATGATAGAGATCAAGAATGTAAAATAATCAAGAAGTAACTAAGATACTTTCTGCACATGGTTAGTGCAGAAGCCCACATTACTTGAAAAGGTATGCAATGGTTAGTTCACAAAACCACATAACTTAAAGAAAGTGCATATGGACTCACCCAGAAGAATCTCTCCGAAGTCGATCTGCACCCCAAGCAAGTAACTCCCGTACACAGTCCAAAGAACCTCCTCGAGCTGCCAAATGCAATGGTGTACTTCCTGGTCGGCTGCAAAATCTTAATGTCAATTTGACTTTCAACATATGGCACTAAAGTTACAAAACCACTCTGGCTACGTTTTATTACCCGTAGCTACCACTAGAAACACAGACAAGAGCATCGTTGCTCAGAAGAATCCGGACACATCCTGGTCTACCATGACGGGCTGCCAAGTGCAATGGAGTTGCACCACTTCCATCTCTTATGTTCACAAATCTCGCAAATCCCCTGCACTCCAATCCAAGCAAAAGAGTAAACATATAGCCCTTCAATAATAAAGTGGTAATACTCGAATACAAGAAGCCCTTTGTAAGGCATCACAAAATGACAAAAAGGGGGACTTTGAAGGGTAGATGAAAAAGAAGTTTAGTCTTTTGAAGTAAATGTCACTAAACTAGACTTGGAATTTACCAAGATTGAGCAACAGGAGCCGAATGAGCGGATGCAAGGATCGATTGCAGGCAGTCAGAATGGCCATGGTAAGCAGCATAATGCAAACAGGTTCTTCCATGTAGTGAATCAAACGTTAAAATCTAAAACATACGACCAATAAAGACCAATTAACTACCCATCTCAATCAGTCAAAGAGACTATCATGAAAAAAATTATGCAAAGAATCACTTACATTAGCACCTCGCTGAATTAATCTCTCCACGCAGGACACATTTCCATGCATAGCAGCTAACATCAATGGGGTCTGAAATATTTCCACAATGAAACAAATCAAAAAAACAAATTCAACAATTATCTATGCCTATTGTTCAAAAAAGGACATTTTTGCAAACAAGTGAACATCACAAAATGAAACTTCTTGACAAATAGAGTATATAAAATTGGCAAAATACACCAGAAACACACAAATCACAACAACAACTACAACTGCCACTTACCTGTTTATGGCGATTCAAAATGTCTGGATTAACCCCACGATCCAAGAGAACAGATAGCACCTATCCATTATCAAAACCAAGAATCAAAATGGCAAAAAACCCAAAATGACTTATCAAGGATCAAGAACCATTAACATTTATGATTTAACACCCCACGGTAAAAAAAAAAATTAACAAGAAAGTAAAGGTTACATTTTTTCAAGAAAAAAAAAAGAACCCAAAATGACTCATCAAGAATCACGAACCATTAACATTTGACACCCACCTTAAAAAAAAAGAACAAGAAAGTAAAGATCACAGTTTTTTCTACAACTGTAGTGTTCGGGCCAACTTGTGTGTACCTCAACTAATTTCAGGCGAACATGCTACCTCACACCAGCACCGGTACCGGATAACTAATAAAGATTGCATTTTTTTTCCAAGAAAATGAAAAACCAACCTCGATCTGTGCATTAGCAGCAGCAACATGAAGTGCAGAGAGCTTCCCACGAACACTGGTAATATGAAGCACATTTGGGTCTTCATTAATCATAGCTTCAACTTTTTCAAGCTCACCATTTTGGACTGCACTGAACAGTCCATGTTCATGGGGTTGCTGTACACAGCTCAACTTCTGCCCCATCACCTCCCTACTAGCATTGAGGTGAAGTGCCCCGCGAGTGGATATCACGCGCCACCCACCACGGCGGAGGGGGCACTGTGGGTGTGTGGTGGGAGTAAAATATTAGCGCTAGGCGCTGAGTTATGGTAGTGCAAGAGGGAGATAAAGGTTAAAAAAGGAGTAGAGAAGTAACCTCGGAGTTTGTTCCTGCCCGGTAAGAGATCGGGTAGGTGCCCGTTGCTGTTTGGTGGATTATCGGGCAGCTGTCAGTTTTTTTTGACCTTTTTAACTTTGTGGACTTCGCTTTTACTGGACTGAATAGTATCAAGAATATTCCGCTTCAATTTTTGAAAGAAAATATGACACCCTCTAAAAATTGATAAAGGAAAATATAGCACATTTTACTAGCCTTTGGTCATAAATTCTCAAATTTATTTTGAAAAATCTAATCCGGGTAAAGTTTGGTTTGAAAATGAAAATATGTTTGGACATAAGTTTTTAAAACATGTTTTACTTTTTATTTTGAAAAAACATGAAACATGACTTATACCCACAAGTTCTAAAAACTATTACAAATATCTAACAGTACCTTTATCAATAACATTATCTCAAACCATAGTCTTGAACATAAATCAATTTGATACAAAAGTATTATTTTTATAATAAACTACATAATACACTATCAGATGATCGAGAAGACGAAACAACATTATTATAAAATAATAAATGGTGAGCTCTTTTATAAAATACAAAAGTTTGGGGCAATTTTTAAAAGATGTAATAGTGATATTCTGGGCCAAAATCAGGTTTTGGGCTGGTAATGAGATTTGGGTTTTAGGTTTTAGGAATTTGCCAAAATGTAGAGAAAATCTATGGCCAAACATGTATTTGCTAAAAAAAACCCAAATATATTTTGATAAAATCTATTGCCAAAGGGGTCCGTACCACCCTTTACAAATTTACCTAGAGTAACACAATATACGTAAACAATAACAACAATCCAATCCAATAAAATCCTACAAGTGAGATCTGGGTAGGGTAAAGTGTATGCACAACTTACTCCCACCCCAGAGGAGTAGAGAGGTTATTTTCGAAAGAACATCGGCTCATGAAGACAAAAGGAGACAGTAGATCCGGAACAACAACAGAAACCAGAACAATAACATCAACATCGTAAGAGATAAAAAATAGATGGAAAAGCAATAATAATAACTAGTAATTGTGACACATTACTATGTAAAAAAGAAAAATAATGTGAACGCAACATAAGCCACTAGCATTCCAAGACAAAACACTATCAGACTAGCCTTACCCCTAGTACAAAGTAGAAGAATGCTCGACTACCTCCTAAACTTCAAACCCAATGCTCAACCTCCTGTCACACCTCCTTTTTGCGCGCCCGGCCCCGAAGGGTTAAATGCGCGGGTGGAGTTTTTCCAATTTAAGTGACAATATTCGAAATGAGATTATTTATTTAATTCAGAGTCGCCACTTGGGAAAGGTTTGGCTTTTGGTGTCCCAAGTCACCGGTTTATCTTGAATCCCAAATCAAGGAAATTTTCGACTTTTCCAAATGAAGTCTGCGAACCAGAAATTCTAAGTAAGGAATTCTGTTGACCCGAGGGAAGGTGTTAGGCACCCTCGAATCCCGTGGTTCTAGCACGGTCGCTTAAATTGTTATAATGGCTAAATATCTGATTTAAATACATGTTATGACTTACGTGCTTTTATTAAGTTTAAACCGCTTTTATTGTTATCATTTATTTTTATAGAATTGCAACGTCGGGAAAATGCATCTCGAACCACGTCACAATTAATGCACTCGTGGTTGTTAACACATTTCGACTCCGTTGAGATTTGAATTTGGGTCACATCAATGTACACCCGATTTTAAGAATATAATTTAATTAAATCGCGCCTAAAGAGTCTAACGCGTTATTATCTTTGGAGAAGGCAGTGGAATTCACTAAACAGCCTATCCTGAATTCTAGATATTTATTGTGGTTAATCATTGAGGGCCCCGCAATTTGCATTTTTTATTTAGCGAGGCTCGTCTCATTATTTTAGAAGAGGGTATCCTAAAGTGACTACATTTCTATTATTTTGTTTCCAGAAGATAGAAGAAAGAAAAATGTATGCTAATTGAAGTATATGCTTTGGCCTAAACCGGACTCCTATCAATTTCTGATTAATTACTTATAAAGTGAAAAGACGTCATACCTTACGAAAATGCTTTGGTTGAACAAAGAAATTACATATGAGATTGATGAAATGCAATACTTAATCCGAACAACATCCTTAAGTCGAATTTAAATCAAATTGCTTAAACAGGATTAATAGAGTTCCTTATTAAAAGATGTTACTGATGATGTTCAAAACTAGTCCTATAAACTGCCTAAAGAAATCGAAACTGGATGATTCAAAACTGTATTATATTTGGCTAGATTTAACAGCCATTTGCCCCTACCTATTCAAACATGTTGAAAGAATGAGTTTAAGTTTAACAATTGTATAAATAGTGTCACATTCCATGGATCGTATTTACATCCTGTATGCTAACTAAACGAATCAAATACCGCAGTTTCAGATTAACATAAACTTTACTTAAGTACAAACTTGCTAATGTATTCTCTATTAGCTATAAACTAAAATTTACACAACTTGACAATAGTTATAAAATTTGTAAGCGAAGCAACAGATGATTATAATCCCTTCAGATCTTTCGATTCAATCTTTCATTGCGACATCAGTTACATCAGACAAATTCGAAATGTGTACCTGAGGAGATGCTCACAATGAAATAAGCAGGGGAGTCAGTTGAGCAGCAATGTAAACGAAACACCAGCAGTAATAGATGAACAACAGCAGGACAAATTCCAATGCAAAATGCAATTATAGACAAAGAAAGAGGCAGCAAAATGACAGCAACAAGCAGGGGAGTAGAATCAGAATTCAGACAAACCAATTCCAAGAGAATCAATCAATGCAAACCAACCGATAAACTCAGCTGACACTTGAAAGAAAACAGAACTGACTGAACAGGTTGAACAAACTAGGAATCGAACAAAACAGCAGGAAGAAGAAAACAGTTTCTGCTTTCTGTATATCCCTCTCCCTATCTCCTTTCTTTCCAAAATCCAAATGTCAATCTTCAGTTTTGAAACTATACTTGAGTTATCAAAAGAAAACTTATCCAGTTTTCTGTTTTTCAGAACTCAACTCTCAATATTCAATCTCAGTTTTTTATGTGTATATCCCTCTTTCTGTATGTGTGTATGTCTTTCTCAGAACTTTAATTCTCCTTCTTCTTAGTTCTCTCTGTTCTCTTATCTCTCTCTTATGTCTGTCCCCTTAAACTGATGGAAGTTCTTCCTTTTATAAGCCTAAAGTCTGCCCTTAACAGCCTGTTCATCAATCACCCAAACACCCTCCCATGTGCTCTCTTATTTTCAGATTCCACTTACTATTTAAATAAGAACAAACTCCCCATGATATTCCCTGGCAGACTTACCTTTTAAGTGAGGTTTAATATTTCTAAACTAAAGCAGGATGATGGGCAGCAGAATATATCTGACAGCATATGCTGTCAAACTATTTTTAAATCAAAAAGCCCTTTATGCAGGAACCAGGCTGTGCACAAATGCACCTGTGAGGCACAAATGCACATGTTGTGCACAAGTGCACATGCCCTCCAATTCAGAACTGTAACTAAACAAAACATTCCTTTTGCATTTCTGATTCAAATTAACAACTATAAGTAAACAAACTTAGTTCCTAATTGATTCAAGCAAATGCTTAGCAGAAGTAAGTCGATTTGTTATTGTTCGGACAACTGAAACTAATTGACGACATATGTCGACTCGACTATACTAGTTATAACACATACAATCGAAACCAAAATCAGACATTTAACAGTGTAGGACACATGATTCGAATTGTGCTGACTAAGCGAAAATTGTACTCGAGGAATCAGTTAGTCAGTTCAAATTTGAAAATCAGCTAATTGCACAACACTTACATACACATTATCAGAACAAATAGAAAGACTCAATCAAACAACAGAGGTTCAGGCAAAGTGGACAGGGCACAGTTGATAAAATTCAGGGACACAAACAAAACATGAACAGACCTTTAAAACAATCAGATGAACCAAAACAAATAAAGAAAAGAAAGAACTCACCTTAAACCCCGAAAAATCAAAAGACCCTAGCTTGGACTCGAACAGACCTTTCTTAAGGCTAAACGGACTCTAATCGAAGTGTTTCTCAGATGAGAAACACTTCGATTAAGGTCCATTAGACCTTAATCTCTTCGGTTTGAACCAGATACGGACCAGTGACGAGGAACCCTAAGGTTCCAAAAATTAGATCCGGGATTCATGCTTCCCTGGTCAGATTCGGACCAAACCAAGCATGGTTTGGTCACGAGGGGGTCTGGGGAGTGTCTGGTGTGAAACTGGGGTCAAACGGTGTAAGTCAGGTTCCGACTCGAATCTTCAAATGAAGATTCGAGAAGGTGGGAAGGGATTCGAGCTAGGTGGTTAACAGATCCAGGTTCAGGGTGGCAAGAGGGTTCTATGGTGTTAAGGGGAAGGTCACCGGCGTTCATGCCGCCGGGTTTCTGGTGAAGGGAGATGGGGGCGGCTAAGGTTTGAAGGGGAAGGGTCTGTGAAGACGAAGGCCGGGGTATTGGATAGGGGGGCAGGGTATGGTTGGAAGATTATATATGGGATGGGTGGGTTGATCTCGGCCGTTGGATGAGGCAAGATGGAAGGCCCAGATCTTTCATCTGATGGGGAAACGGTGTCGTTTCATCCTAAAGGGGTTTGGGTCGGTCCGGGTTGAAACAGGTAGGGTTCCTCAGTGGGTTATGGGGAATTGATCTTGGTCGTTGATCAATTTGAGATCAACGGCCCAGATCAGACTGGATTAACACGGCGTCGTTTGGACGCTCTGGGTGTTAGCTGGTGTGGACCGGGTTTCACAGGGGTTTTGGGCTGAGTTTGTTTGGGCCAATTTGTTTAAAATTGGCCCAAGTCCGAAAAGATTTTTTTTTATTATTTTATTTTCTTCTTTATTTTAAAAACAAAACCTAAGTAAATCAAATTAAAATTAAATAAACACTTAATACAATTATTTGCACACACCTTAAAATATTTTAAAACAGGTAAAATCAAGCAAAAACAAAATCACGGACAAATATGCCTATTTATGATTTTCTATTTAACAACCGGATTACGGTTCAAATTATGCATGACACATACATTTTTTGTATTTTGTTTTAATAAAATAAAATGGGCAAAAAATTCATAAATAATTAACAAAGTGCCATGTAAAAATCCAAAAATTGTACAGCAAGACCAATTATTATTATTTTTTATTTCTTTTGGAGCGATTGTCGCGCGAAACAAAAATCACGTGCTCACAGCTGCCCCTCTTTGTTCGGAAACACGAAGAGTTTTCGTGCAAAGATAAAGTGAGCGTGTATGAGCGATTTTTGCCTATGGACTACTCCGTGTGAAGCATGTTTTTGAAAGATCTGACCGAATCTTGCTTCAAATATTTCCTACATATCCTGGGCTAAACAGGAATCAGGTCAATGTAGTTCGGGAGAATTTTGGTAGCTGGGACTACCATGGGATTGCAATGCTGGCTGTTACTGTTGTTGTTGTTGTCACTGTTGCGTCACTGACCGCCTTATTACAACCAAAGGAAAATTGGAACTGAACTAACTACTTATATGCATGTCAACTGCGAGTTACAAGATTCCTATCTATGATTCTTTTGCGACTTGATCTTGGGTCTTAGCTGATTGTGCTTGGAGACTTTGATCCGAATCTTGATACTTGCGAGTTGCGGCGACTTGTTCAATCTTTGGGATACTGAGTAAAATGCGTCTGGCAGAGTTCAGGACCTTAGTCAAATGTTGGAGTCGATCCGCCTTCCATTCACTCTGATATCTCGGGATATCTTCTTTTTGTCTTTTTCTTCTTTGATTCTGAGTTGAGACTCATCTCGTGGGTCATTTCGATTCGTGTGGCTCGAGGTTAGACCTGTGGGAGAAAAACAAACGAACGAAATTTTCTGCCCCAGTTTCACTAGGAAAATTTCGTGAATTATTCGCCATGAAGTTCATAAAATTGATGAAGGAAGATAAAAATGCTCAGTTCAGGGTTGGAGCCCTAATACCGACTAGCTGGGGAGAAGTTCGGTTTTAGAGTCGAAACTCTGATACTGACCAACTGGGGGAAAGTTCAGTTTAGGGTTTTAAAAACCCTGATGCTGATTAAGAGAAAAAGTTCAGTTTAGGGTTTAAGACCCTAATGCTGACTAAAGGAAAATTCAGTTTAGGGTTTAAAACCCTAATGCTGACCAAAGGGAAAATTCAGCTTAAGGTTTAAAACCCTAATGTTGATTGCATGGAAAAGCTCAGTTTAGGGTTGAAAACCCTAATGCTGGCTGAATGGAAAAAGTTCAGTTTAGGGTTTAAAACCCTAATGCTGACTAAAGGAAAAATTCAGTTTAGGGTTTAAAACCCTAATGCTGATTGCATGGAAAAGCTCAGTTTAGGGTTTAAAACCCTAATGTTGGCTGAATGGAAAAAAATTCAGTTTAGGGTTTAAAACCCTAATGCTGACTAAAGGAAAAAATCAGTTTAGGGTTTAAAACCCTAATGCTGATTGCATGGAAAAGCTCAGTTTATGGTTTAAAACCCTAATGCTGGCTGAATGAAAAAAAAAAAATTCAGTTTAGGGTTTAAAACCCTAATGCTGATTGAAGGAAAAAGTTCTCGGGTTATGCCGAAAAGATTCATCGAGTTATGCCGAGAGGATTCATCGGGTTATGCCGGGAAGATTCATCGGGTTATGCCGGGAGGATTTATCGGGTTATGCCGGGAGGATTCATCGGGTTATGCCGGGGAGATTCATCGGGTTATGCCGGGAAGATTCATCGGGTTATGCCGAAAAGATTCATTGGGTTATGCCGGGAAATTCATCGGGTTATGCTGGGAAGATTCATCGGGTTATGCCGGGAAATTTATCGGGTTATGCCGGGAAGATTCATCGGGTTATGCCGAAAAGATTCATTGGGTTATGCCGGGAAATTCATCGGGTTATGCCTGAAAGATTCATCGGGTTATGCCGGGAAATTCATCGGGTTATGCCGGGAGGCTTCATCGGGTTATACCGGGAAGGTTTATCGGGTTATACCGAAAAATTCATCGGGTTATGCCGAAAAGATTCATCGGGTTATGCCGGGAAGATTTATCGGATTATGCCGAAAAGATTCATCGGGCTATGCCGAGGGGATTCATCGGGTTATGCCGGGAGGATTCATCGGGTTATACCGGGAAGGTTTATCGGATTATACCGAAAAGATTTATCGGGCTATGCCGGGGGGATTCATCGGGTTATGCCGGGAGGATTCATCGGGTTATACCGGGAGGGTTTATCGGGTTATGCTAAAAAATTCATCGGGTTATGCCGAAAAGATTCATCGGGTTATGCCGGGAGGATTCATCGGGTTATGCCGAAAAGGAAAAGAGTCCTCGGGTTATGCCGGGAATTTGGATAGAAAAAGCTCCTTGGGTTATGCCAGGGAGATCCGGGGTTGATACCGGGATAGTTGAGGAACGAGGTCCTATGCTACCATGATTTGTTTTTCTTTTGAGATGTTCATTTTTTATTCCTTGTCTTCTTTCCTTCCTTTGGTTCTCCCCTTTCTTTTTTTTTCTTTTTTTTTATTTATTTATCAGAAATGCACGAAAGAATTATGGGGAAACTTACCATTGGTCGTTTTCCCGCTGCAAGGCTGTTTCAATGCTTGTGTGCTCCATTTCTTTTGGGCTACACCAGCTTCATGTATGGCTGCTTCGGGTCGCACCTGTCTCAATTTCCTACACAAAGAAAACATTATCAGTTTGAAAATGGCGGTTGGTTTTGGGGGCCTTGACCGTTCCAATTGCTTTGTCTTAGCCTAATTCTTATTGAGAAACTCTGTCATTGATTAGATTTACATGCAAAACCCTTTGGACTACTCAGACTTGCGTTTCCAGATTTTGTGATGATTTGCCTTATAAGGCTTTGGTTTTTCCGTCCCGTTCTGCTTGGGGATTTTGGTGGGGATTTTATCAGGGAGACTCTGTGGGGATTTGTACAAGAGAAACTCCGTGTGGATTTGTCCAATGCGAACTCTGTGAGGATTATGGCCAGTCGGGATGGAACTGACGCGCCACTAAGGTCGTACATTTTATTTGACTCTTGCCAAACGGAGCCCTGTAAAACCGGTCCTGCCACCTTTCTTTGCGATTATTACGGAATTAAGAGTTAGATCAAAAAGAACTCAAAGAAAACTATGTAAAGGAGAACATATGAGTTTAAAGAGAAACGCCCCTTTCGGGGAGAAAAGAAGGACTTATCTGGAGTGTATGTCAGTTTCAAACTGACATGACATGCCTTTTGGACTGGATGCCCGACCTCCGAGAACTTGCATTTCCTCATGAATCAAAACAGATCTATGTTTTTTTTTCAAAACCCGGGAACCTTGCCAGGACTTTCTGAGGTGGAATCATCTTTTTGGCCGACAACGCCCTTTGCGGGTTTTCGCTAGTCGACCTCTCTCATTTCTCTTCTTACTGTCGCCTGCTAGTACTCTTTGCGAGTTTTTACTAAACAAGCTCTCTCATTTTCAATTTCTCTTCTCGCGTCGCCTCACGGTGCCCAAAGGTTTTCACCGACAAGACTCTCTCATCTTTATTCTCCTCATTTTGTTGTATCGGACCCAAATAATTCCATCTTCCTATTTTGAAATGCTTTGCTGATTGATCAGAAGGACTTGAAAAAGGTTTGGGGTGAAAAGAATTTGGATTGAACTACAACTTTGGAACCTTTTGGGTGGGATTATTGCTGAATCGTTATAACTTCTGCCCCAGTTTCACTTTTGGGGGACTTTGGATTTTTGTTTTGGTGTGATTGAACCCCTAAGGAGAGGTTGCCTACGTATCCTTTCGGAATCAAGTCAGACGTAGTTCATAAAATTCTTTTGTTTTTGAATTTTTTTTTTTGATTTGGTTTTTTGTATATATATTTCCTCATTCTTCCAATTCTTCCAATTCTTTATTCTTCTTTTTTTCATTTTTTTTTCAATAATATTTTCAGGTTCCAAAGAGGGTAATCAAAGAAGAGTAACCAGCTCAAATGGGTTTGCAAAGGGTTAATAGTGTTTGGGTAGCGAGAATGAAAGCCTTCGTCATCTCAAACTGTGCAAAGATATCGCCAGAGTGATTTAGACATATCACTGCACCTGCTTTCCAAGCAAGGCTGATGTCGTTTCTTTCGACGTCGCCCAGATACAAATGCTCCATTTGGTAACGTTTTTCGATGACGTATGGACCCTTCTTTCTTGGTACAATTGCTCGTGACAAACCGCAGTTATTAAGGTTATCATTCTGTACGGGTCTAAACCCATTTACTGCTCTCAAACTCTGCTTTAGTGACGGACATTTTCCAAACCATGAACCAATTTTCTTTAGTTGTTCCTACTTTTCAAATTCTTTATATCTCAAATTTTTGACTCATTATTTGAAATCTGATCGGAGTTCTCGTAATCCGGGCATGAAGTCCGTAAACATGTCATGTTATTTAAAGCTGCATTTATCAGAATTGAAGAGAACACAAAAGAAAACATAGAAGAAGAAAGTGAGTAATGAAACATGATTTCATTTCTTGGCATTTTGGGGAAGATAAGGAAAAAGGTTGACATTCAGGAAATTAAAAACATGAAAAATGAAGAAAAACATCTGAGTCACCCTCTGGGGTAATTCGTGATGCAGAGAAGGTGGCAAGACAGGTTCATTAGGACTTCCGTTTGATCAAGAATGGCGTAGCCTTCTAGTTTTGAAACTTGGTGCTTGGTCCCATGTACGATACTTCAACGGTGCTAGTGCCCTCTCCTGGCTGGACCATGTGTATTTCGCATAGCTTTTCCCTTGTTGCCTCACATATTTTCTCACTCTCGTCGAGCGGGGACACCTTATCATCTCCCTCTTTGTTGTATTTTGGCTCCTGTGGTATGCGTCCGACAAACACTGGCTCGTTCGGCCGAGGTTGTTTGATCGTCCCCCATACCATAGAGGCCTGCTTGAATACATCACTTATTCCTTTTTCTTGCTCCGGAGTTACCCTGGGTCCTTTTCCTGTATCACCAATAGCAATTATGGCTTTAAGTGCCGGATCAACTTCCTCGTCTTCACAAATCATCCCAACTATCGGCTCGTTGTTGTGGGCGGGCAGCGGATTATTGGTCACATTTGGGATATCCTCGTCTCTCAACACAATCTTCCCTTGGTCTAATAGATTCTCTACAGCTTGTTTCAATGTCCAACAGTCGTTGGTGTCGTGTCCTTCTACCCCTGAATGGTATGCACATCTAACACCCCGCTGATATGATGGTGATCCCGGGTTCTGCCCGTTTGGTGGTATGGGCTGCAACAAATTCATTTGGACAAGCTTAGGGAATAGGGTGGAATAGGGTTCACCGATTGGTGTGTAGTTGGGTCTCCTGGGTGGTTCCCGAGGATGGAAATTATCTTGAGGAGGTCGAGGATTGTAGTGGTTTCGGTGAGGAGGCTGATTCCTAGGATGTGGGGCCTGCCCCCGATTGACTGGTTGTGTCCGCTGGATATAAGGCTGGGTGCTCATGACCATGTAGGGCTGAGGAGCGTAGGTCGCATTTTGGTGGGGGAAATAATGTTGCGAGGTTCTTTCCGAAGAACAAAGCCCGGGATTATGATATTCTCCCACCTCTGATACTGCCATGGATGTTTCCTCTTTTTTCTTCCCTCTTGCCATTCCTCCAGACCCGCTTTGGACGGCTTGGGAGGTTGCCCTTATGGCTGCCTGACTCAAAATTCTTCCCGTTTTCAAACCGTTCTCCACCATCTCTCCAATCTTAATCGCTTCTGCGAAAGGCTTTCCCATGGCCGACATCATGTTTTGGAAATAGTCGGACTCTTGAGCCTGGAGAAAAGTAGTGACCATCTCTATCTCGTCCATGGAAGGTTTTACCCTTGACGCTTGCTCGCGCCATTTGATGGCGTATTCTCTGAAACTTTCCGAGGGTTTCTTCTTTAAGTTTGACAAAGCATTTCTGTCTGGTGCGATGTCAATATTATATTGAAACTGCCCTACGAAGTCTCTGGCAAGATCATCCCATATATGCCAAGCGAGATATGTCCTGGTCCATATACCATTCCGAAGCGACTCCCACCAAACTTTCTCCAAAATATGCCATTAGCAGTTCTTCTTTTCCGCCAGCTCCCCGCAATTGATTGCAGTATTTTTTAAGATGTGCAATGGGGTCACCGTGCCCATCGTATTTCTCGAACTTTGGGGTCTTGAAACCTGCTGGTAGGTGCACGTGAGGGAACATGCATAGGTCGGCGTAAGAGACGCTCTTCTGTCCGCTCAATCCTTGCATATTTTTCAAACTTTGTTCAAGGCTTCTCATTCTCTTGGCAATCTCATTTTGTTCTGCAATTCTGGGGTTCTGATCTTGCCTGGGTGCAAGCTCGCACTGAGGCGGTAGAGGATTAGTGCTGGTGGCGAACCTAGTTGGTTCCATTGAGAACGATGGTGCTTGGAATGTAAAAGAGGATGAGTCAAAGCTTGGTTTGTACGTGGCAGGTTGTGCCGTAATCGGGCAAGGCGATGCAGTAAAGATGTTCACGCTTGCATCGGTGGCTGACATTCGGGAATGAGGCTCAGAAGGCGATCCAGCAGAGAAGGCTGAGGTGGCTGGGTACCCGAATGAGGTAGTAGGATAATTTATGGGGACATTAGAAGTCCCACTTGACCTGGAGAATAATTCAGGGAATCCGGGGACGACACTTGGCGGCTCTTTCCCATTATTCCAATCGTCCAGCATTTCCAACATGCGGAGCCGTAGGATTCTATTTTCCTCCGCAGTTGCGGATTCAGGTGTGAGGACGGCTGAGATCGAGCTCTCCTCGGAAACAGGGATTGTTTGCAATGGAATTTCTGAAGACATTTCCACACTTCCTTTTGACCTGGTGAAGTAAGTGTGAGTACTGCTTCTGGTCCTAACAACAGGTAGTTGAACACTTCTCCTTGACCTCGTGAAGTATGAGTGCGAGGCCAGACTTTCACCAAACCAACCGTCTTTTCAAAACCCTGGATACTCAACGACAAACGCACGGTTAATTTGCAGCGAATAACAGGTAGTTAATCTCACGTTGGTCATGATGCACCTATACAGTTAAGTGGATTACTACATGTTTGCTACGAGAGCATGCGTCATTCCGGCATTTTTCCTCTTTATTAGTTTTTCCCCTTTTTATTATATTCTTTTTTTCTTTTTTTTTTTGTTTTTCTTTTATGTTTTTTTTATTTTGCAGTAAAAGAAATGCGACCGGATCCGATGAGGATTGCCTACGTATCACGATGCCTACGTGAATCAGATCATTACGTAGTTCGAAACTAACAAGTATAAAAATAAAGAAGCAAGTGCTCATTTAGCATAGGGCTTAAAAGATTTGACTATTCTTTGTTTATTTACTTATTCAATTTTTTTTTTGGAATTTTTGAAAGAAATACTTTAAAAGAAGAAAGAAAATTTTGTTTATTTTGATTTTTGTTTTATTTTTTAAAGAAAGACTTCTAAAAAAATTTATTTGCTTTTGACTTGAATTCTGGAAATTTATTAAAAAAGAAAATATGTTTGGTTGATTTTTTTCCGTTTGTTTTACCTTTTCTACGGAAGAGAGAATGTATATGATGTTGCCCCTTAAATTTTGAAAGAGGGACTTTTAAGAAAATGATGTGGAATTCTGAGTTTTATTTATTTACAAAAGCACTTCCAAAGAAAAATCCTAATATTTTGAAATTCAATTTTTCAAATATTTTTTTTAAAAAAACATTTTACAAAAGAGAGACTAAAAAGCAAAGAGTATTTTTTTTTGGATTTTTTATTGCTGATTTTTAATTCTTATTACATTATTTCACATGAAAGACTTGAGAAAGAAGGAGACTATTTTTATTTGAGTTTAAAGAAAACTTCTATATTATTTTTTGTTTCTTTTTTTTTTTATATTTTCTAAGGAAAAATTTATAAAGAAAGAACTAAAGGGAAATATATTTTTTTTGGATTTTTGAAAATTGGGTCCGGAACCGATGAGGTTGGCCTACGTATCTCACATCCGGTGAGAATCAGACCCGCGTAGTTCGGTCAAATTAACCGAATTATTTTAGAACAAAATTCTTTCCTTTTATTTTTCAACAAACAACTTCCCAAAATAAAAGACTATTTTTCTATCTTTTTGTTTTTCTTTTTCTTAGTAAATAAAACATTTTCCCCTTTTATTATCGCAAAATTTCGGCAGAGTTTTGACAGTAATTGGGCATTGCTATTTTTCAAAGTAGAAAATTATCCTTATACACTGTTATTTTTTATTATTTTTTTTTATGTTTATATTTTCAAATACTCCAAAGTCAGGCAACATGCATGTTCGAGACAAATAAATGCACGGAAACAAATGGGATGCAAGAGGATGGTCTTTTCATTTCAGGTTGCTAGTCCTAGACGGACCCAACCCCTGTGTTGAGTCCCCTAAGTCAAATGCAACATGATGCAAATAAGCGTTCCTACTAGGGATCCGGCATGAAGTCAAGTTATTCTAGGTTCGTAACCTGGGTATTTGTTCTAGACTGTGTACCCGAGCGGACAACTCGAGTCGAGGAGGGGGCTACGTACCGGGGACCCGCGAGATCGTCCGGCTTTGTAACTTGTCCGACCTCTTTCTTATTTCAGGTATTGACGCTAACAGAATAGGGAGTCTCGACCAGCGAGCTTCTCCCCGGAGGTAAGAAAAGAAGGGTTTCGGCACAGTTTATATACAGTTCAGATAATATCAAAGCGGTAAAAGACAACATTTAGCACGTTATGCAAAAACATGTAATAAAGATCAGATAATAAAGCCAAATATAACAATTATTCTAAGCTCGAATTCTTGAACCCTGAACCAGTGGTTCTGGGTTAATTCATCCCCAGCAGAGTCGCCAGAGCTGTCACACCTCCTTTTTGCGCGCCCGGCCCCGAAGGGTTAAATGCGCGGGTGGAGTTTTTCCAATTTAAGTGACAATATTCGAAATGGGATTATTTATTTAATTCAGAGTCGCCACTTGGGAAAGGTTTGGCTTTTGGTGTCCCAAGTCACCGGTTTATCTTGAATCCCAAATCAAGGAAATTTTCGACTTTTCCAAATGAAGTCTGCGAACCAGAAATTCTAAGTAAGGAATTCTGTTGACCCGAGGGAAGGTGTTAGGCACCCTCGAATCCCGTGGTTCTAGCACGGTCGCTTAAATTGTTATAATGGCTAAATATCTGATTTAAATACATGTTATGACTTACGTGCTTTTATTAAGTTTAAACCGCTTTTATTGTTATCATTTATTTTTATAGAATTGCAACGTCGGGAAAATGCATCTCGAACCACGTCACAATTAATGCACTCGTGGTTGTTAACACATTTCGACTCCGTTGAGATTTGGATTTGGGTCACATCAATGTACACCCGATTTTAAGAATATAATTTAATTAAATCGCGCCTAAAGAGTCTAACGCGTTATTATCTTTGGGGAAGGCAGTGGAATTCACTAAACAGCCTATCCTGAATTCTAGATATTTATTGTGGTTAATCATTGAGGGCCCCGCAATTTGCATTTTTTATTTAGCGAGGCTCGTCTCATTATTTTAGAAGAGGGTATCCTAAAGTGACTACATTTCTATTATTTTGTTTCCAGAAGATAGAAGAAAGAAAAATGTATGCTAATTGAAGTATATGCTTTGGCCTAAACCGGACTCCTATCAATTTCTGATTAATTACTTATAAAGTGAAAAGACGTCATACCTTACGAAAATGCTTTGGTTGAACAAAGAAATTACATATGAGATTGATGAAATGCAATACTTAATCCGAACAACATCCTTAAGTCGAATTTAAATCAAATTGCTTAAACAGGATTAATAGAGTTCCTTATTAAAAGATGTTACTGATGATGTTCAAAACTAGTCCTATAAACTGCCTAAAGAAATCGAAACTGGATGATTCAAAACTGTATTATATTTGGCTAGATTTAACAGCCATTTGCCCCTACCTATTCAAACATGTTGAAAGAATGAGTTTAAGTTTAACAATTGTATAAATAGTGTCACATTCCATGGATCGTATTTACATCCTGTATGCTAACTAAACGAATCAAATACCGCAGTTTCAGATTAACATAAACTTTACTTAAGTACAAACTTGCTAATGTATTCTCTATTAGCTATAAACTAAAATTTACACAACTTGACAATAGTTATAAAATTTGTAAGCGAAGCAACAGATGATTATAATCCCTTCAGATCTTTCGATTCAATCTTTCATTGCGACATCAGTTACATCAGACAAATTCGAAATGTGTACCTGAGGAGATGCTCACAATGAAATAAGCAGGGGAGTCAGTTGAGCAGCAATGTAAACGAAACACCAGCAGTAATAGATGAACAACAGCAGGACAAATTCCAATGCAAAATGCAATTATAGACAAAGAAAGAGGCAGCAAAATGACAGCAACAAGCAGGGGAGTAGAATCAGAATTCAGACAAACCAATTCCAAGAGAATCAATCAATGCAAACCAACCGATAAACTCAGCTGACACTTGAAAGAAAACAGAACTGACTGAACAGGTTGAACAAACTAGGAATCGAACAAAACAGCAGGAAGAAGAAAACAGTTTCTGCTTTCTGTATATCCCTCTCCCTATCTCCTTTCTTTCCAAAATCCAAATGTCAATATTCAGTTTTGAAACTATACTTGAGTTATCAAAAGAAAACTTATCCAGTTTTCTGTTTTTCAGAACTCAACTCTCAATATTCAATCTCAGTTTTTTATGTGTATATCCCTCTTTCTGTATGTGTGTATGTCTTTCTCAGAACTTTAATTCTCCTTCTTCTTAGTTCTCTCTGTTCTCTTATCTCTCTCTTATGTCTGTCCCCTTAAACTGATGGAAGTTCTTCCTTTTATAAGCCTAAAGTCTGCCCTTAACAGCCTGTTCATCAATCACCCAAACACCCTCCCATGTGCTCTCTTATTTTCAGATTCCACTTACTATTTAAATAAGAACAAACTCCCCATGATATTCCCTGGCAGACTTACCTTTTAAGTGAGGTTTAATATTTCTAAACTAAAGCAGGATGATGGGCAGCAGAATATATCTGACAGCATATGCTGTCAAACTATTTTTAAATCAAAAAGCCCTTTATGCAGGAACCAGGCTGTGCACAAATGCACTTGTGAGGCACAAATGCACATGTTGTGCACAAGTGCACATGCCCTCCAATTCAGAACTGTAACTAAACAAAACATTCCTTTTGCATTTCTGATTCAAATTAACAACTATAAGTAAACAAACTTAGTTCCTAATTGATTCAAGCAAATGCTTAGCAGAAGTAAGTCGATTTGTTATTGTTCGGACAACTGAAACTAATTGACGACATATGTCGACTCGACTATACTAGTTATAACACATACAATCGAAACCAAAATCAGACATTTAACAGTGTAGGACACATGATTCGAATTGTGCTGACTAAGCGAAAATTGTACTCGAGGAATCAGTTAGTCAGTTCAAATTTGAAAATCAGCTAATTGCACAACACTTACATACACATTATCAGAACAAATAGAAAGACTCAATCAAACAACAGAGGTTCAGGCAAAGTGGACAGGGCACAGTTGATAAAATTCAGGGACACAAACAAAACATGAACAGACCTTTAAAACAATCAGATGAACCAAAACAAATAAAGAAAAGAAAGAACTCACCTTAAACCCCGAAAAATCAAAAGACCCTAGCTTGGACTCGAACAGACCTTTCTTAAGGCTAAACGGACTCATATCGAAGTGTTTCTCAGATGAGAAACACTTCGATTAAGGTCCATTAGACCTTAATCTCTTCGGTTTGAACCAGATACGGACCAGTGACGAGGAACCCTAAGGTTCCAAAAATTAGATCCGGGATTCATGCTTCCCTGGTCAGATTCGGACCAAACCAAGCATGGTTTGGTCACGAGGTGGGTCTGGGGAGTGTCTGGTGTGAAACTGGGGTCAAACGGTGTAAGTCAGGTTCCGACTCGAATCTTCAAATGAAGATTCGAGAAGGTGGGAAGGGATTCGAGCTAGGTGGTTAACAGATCCAGGTTCAGGGTGGCAAGAGGGTTCTATGGTGTTAAGGGGAAGGTCACCGGCGTTCATGCCGCCGGGTTTCTGGTGAAGGGAGATGGGGGCGGCTAGGGTTTGAAGGGGAAGGGTCTGTGAAGACGAAGGCCGGGGTATTGGATAGGGGGGCAGGGTATGGTTGGAAGATTATATATGGGATGGGTGGGTTGATCTCGGCCGTTGGATGAGGCAAGATGGAAGGCCCAGATCTTTCATCTGATGGGGAAACGGTGTCGTTTCATCCTAAAGGGGTTTGGGTCGGTCCGGGTTGAAACAGGTAGGGTTCCTCAGTGGGTTATGGGGAATTGATCTTGGTCGTTGATCAATTTGAGATCAACGGCCCAGATCAGACTGGATTAACACGGCGTCGTTTGGACGCTCTGGGTGTTAGCTGGTGTGGACCGGGTTTCACAGGGGTTTTGGGCTGAGTTTGTTTGGGCCAATTTGTTTAAAATTGGCCCAAGTCCGAAAAGATTTTTTTTTATTATTTTATTTTCTTCTTTATTTTAAAAACAAAACCTAAGTAAATCAAATTAAAATTAAATAAACACTTAATACAATTATTTGCACACACCTTAAAATATTTTAAAACAGGTAAAATCAAGCAAAAACAAAATCACGGACAAATATGCCTATTTATGATTTTCTATTTAACAACCGGATTACGGTTCAAATTATGCATGACACATACATTTTTTGTATTTTGTTTTAATAAAATAAAATGGGCAAAAAATTCATAAATAATTAACAAAGTGCCATGTAAAAATCCAAAAATTGTACAGCAGGACCAATTGTTATTATTTTTTATTTCTTTTGGAGCGATTGTCGCGCGAAACAAAAATCACGTGCTCACACCTCCCCACCTTCCTATCAAGAGTTATGTCCTTGAAAATCTGAAGTCGCGCCATGTCCTTCCTGATCACCTCGCCCTAATAATTCTTAAACCGCCCTCTACCTCTTCTCATATCTGCCAAAGCCAACTGTTCACACCTCTTAATCGGGACATCTAAGCTTCTCCTCTGCATGTGTCTGAGCCATCTAAGTTTCGCTTCCCACTTGTTGTCCATGGGAGCTATGTCCACCTTCTCTCGAATATCTTTTTTTCTAATCTTATCAAGCCTTAGTGTATCCACACATCCATTTCAACATCCTCATTTCTCCTATTTTCATCTTCTAGATATGTAAATTCTTAATTGGCTAACACCTAAGCCCATACAACATCGTCGGTCTAACTACCACTCTATAGAACTTACCTTAAAGTTTTGGTGGCACATTCTTGTCACACAGGACTCCAGATGCTAACCTCCCTTTCATACACCCACCCCTATACGGTGTGTGACATCCTCCTTGATCCCTCATCCTCACGTCCATGTCTATTTCCCTTTTCACATCGCTGAACCTGCACTCCAGATATTCTGTCTTTGTGCTACTCAATTTGAAACCTTTAGACTCAAGGGTCTGTCTCCAAACTTCCTGCTTCTCGTTAACGCCACCTCGCATCTCATCAATCAGAACTATATTATTAGCAAACAATATACACCACGACATTTCCCCTTAGATATGATGTGTCAGTGCATCCATTGCCAAGGAAATAAGAACAGGCTGAGCGTAGATTCTTGGTGTAACCCCAAATAACAACCGAAAAATGCTCCGAGTCACCTCCCACAGTTCTAACCCGAGTCTTAGCTCAATTATACATGTCCTTTATCACCCTAATGTATGTTGTCGACACACCTTTCACCTTCAGGCATCGGCAAACAACCTCCCTAGCTAGGGACCTTGTCATATGCTTTCTCTAGGTCAATAAACACCATGTACAAATCCTTCTTTCTATCCCTGTACTGTTTTACCAACCTCCTGTTAAGGTGGATAGTTTCCGTGGTAGAACGACTCGGCATAAATGCGAACTGATTGTCTGATATAGACCCCGCCCTCCTTACCTTCCCTTCCACCATACTCTCCCAAACTTTCATGGTATGACTTAGTAGCTTGATACCCCTATAGTTATTACAATACTGAATATCACCTTTGTTCTTGTACAACGATAACACAATATATGTCTAAGTTTAGAAAATAAATTTCAATGAAGTGTATATACTATGTATAACCTTGCCTACGTGTGTAGATACTCACAATGATACATGATTATATATAATTATGGAGTACATAATTATATACCGTTATATAATGAATAAAATGATAGAAAGTTATGAATTTTTGGACTTCAAGTAGCGGATACACTCACAACATTACACAAAAAGATATAGGAGCCTTTTGAAAATGCATCAATTGGTGAACGCCTCCTCTCCATTCTTCCCCGTGTGTGAGGAGACAAACTCAAGGGAGAAGAAAAGAATAGTGTAAATAGCTTCTCTGTCCATTTTTCAATCATTGGAGTATAGCAAAACATTTGTGGAGTTCCATACTTTATATGGTGATCTCTTCTGATAGTGAATAGGATGGTGGTTTGTATGAAGTTGTTCATTTGAATCTAATTGCTCGTAGTAAGGAAGAGATTCAACAGACATTTTGGTGACTACTATGACTTTAAGGTGATGATTTTTATTATGGTGGTGGGATTTGTATGAGGTTGAAACTGAAAGAGACTCTGGGTTTGGAGGAAAATAGACTAAAAACTACTATTTTTTTGGGGGATCTTTACCCAAATAACTAATCAGACTTTGTTGTTTATATTTTCTAGTCGGTATACATAACATATTAATTGTACACCATTATATGCATGTTATATATAGATTATAGATATATTATATATTTGACGGCTATTTTAAATTTAAGCGCTTGGGTGAGTGATTATTTAAGTTAATTCTTGGGGGAATACCAATTGAAACCCTAAAATTTGGCTATGCGGGTGTTATAATTTTATCCCACCTGTAAGTTATGTAACTTTTTTTGAAATATCACCGCCAAATAGAAGAAAAAAGAAATGAAGAAGAGTAATCTTATTTGGTTTCACATGGTAGAAGGGATATTGTTGTGCAGGGGTGTCAATGTATATTTGAAAACCGACTGAACAGATTCTTAGGTTTCTTTTAAAGAAATTATAGGTTTTTATATAAATCTATAACCGTACCGATAATTAGGGTAGGATTTTTTATTTGATAAAAATAAACCGAAAAAATACCGAACCATACCAAATAAATTTTACATGTGAAAAATATATTTATATAGTAAGCTTAAAACTAATAAAGCATTAAATTTTTCATTGGGCCTTCGAATTATGAAAACTGTTACAAGCCAACATGTAATTAAACTCAAAATACTAATTCCTAAAGCCTATTATCTTACTTATACTTAAACTAAGTTATTTCAAGTATCTTTATTAAGAAGATACAAAATATTCCAACGATTATGAGTAGCAAACTATAATGTATTGAATATGTTTTCTTTCATATAATTTAGATTTATCTTTTTGAATATTTAATATAGACTTTATTCTTGAGTCTGAGCTTGCTTAATATCTTTTCACTCGTGTGATTTATATTTTCTTTGCTTTTACTTGGTTTCTTTTACGTTGCTGTCGAATAGTTAATGTATATATATATATATATATATATATATACACTTTAGCCATCTTTCATGTTTTTTTAATTCATCACCCTTTAAACAGTAAAATGTCTAGAGAGTTTTGCTAAGTCCTATAAAAGAACGCATGTTATTGTATTCTACTTTTAATGGTGAATTTTACATGACATTTAAAAAAATACCGAAAATTACCCGAATCGTACCCCGAAGTAAAACCGACATGATTGAGACGGTTTGGAAAAGTTTAATTTTGGTTATGCGTAATAAAATAGCCGAAAAATTGATATGGTACAAATTTTATAAAATAACCGGCCGAACCGAACCAACACCCCTATTGTTATGTGCATTAAGAAAGATTTAGTACTAGACTAGAAGAGTTGTTGATCGTATAGTAATTATAAGGATCAATAATATCGAAAGATTTTGGATGATAAAAAAACTTTTGTTAGTCATTTTATTCAATGTCATATTACGATATTAAGTAGACTTATTTGTAGGGTGATTTTATGTAAAAATAGCTAATACTGTAGTTGAGGTGGTAAGTTATGCAACACAGGGTATAAGGATTGAAATTAATCCAGATCTCAACCACCTAGACTATTTTAATGACTAAGATATTATCACATTCAAATGTCGGATCCTTAATTTCAACGGTGTGAGTGTGACTGTTGGTTTTAATTTGAGCTTTGTATTTCTGTTCATTTTATTTATTTAATTATTTAAAATATTGTCCACTAGACTGATAGGGAAACTAAACCAATCATGGGCTATATTTGGTTGGTTGTTGATCCTTCACTCAAAAATCAAACCAAAACATAAACAATCCCAAGATCGATTACACATCAATCTCCATATACCGAATCCAATTGATCCTTACATTTCTCACTTAATTTTGGGGCGTTAAAATCAAAATTCCAATTTTTCAGGCATGGTCATTGAGATGTACAAAGGGTGTATGGAATAAGAAATAAAATTGAAATGGAATAACAAAAGATTTGCTAAACAAGTTTTTATCATCTTCGTTTAGGAGCTCTTAGTATTGAATTGGTTTTACAGCATGGTTTTATTATGGTAATAAAATGCAGCGTTTGACTTTCGACCAACAATAATGGAACTTAAACTTACATTTAATTAAGCAAAATACAAAATATATGTGCACTGGTTGAAAAGTGGGAATACATTCTTGGTTTCTAATTAAATTTAAGAGGCTCTTTGATTTTTGGTCTATTTTAAATTATAACCTTAATTTTTATTAGTCTTGACTTTTTCTGCTTTTTGTCCACACTGTTAAATTTCTCTATTTGGAGTAATAGATAGAGAAACATATAACTTTTTTTTTTTAAAAAAAATCCACTTTATCAATCTACATATTCTTAAAATCACTTATAAATCTAATTGTTATCTGTTTTAAAAGATAAACAACTTTAGTTTACATTTTTCATTTGAATCCAATTCCTTAACAATTTTAATTTTAGTCAAATTATACGGCTCGAAAGAGAATCTTTCAAACGGAAGAAACCAAACGATGGCACGAGGGCTGCTTTTAATAAGTTGATTTGATCTCACATTAAACAATTAGGAAATGTACTTTTATTCTATAGTTCTATGATATTTTTAAGCGGAAGAAAAGGGATATTAAGCACTGAGGCCATTGACAAGTTTTTAAATTAAAGATATGTGATTAGATCAAGAAAAGTACACTTATGCTGAAAGTTGGTCGCCTGTTAGATCTCAACACAGATATTTAAACTAGCGTTTGGTCATAGATTCCCAAATTTGTTTTGAAAAATGTAATTTAGGTGAAGTTTAGTTTGAATGTGAAGATGTGTTTGGACATGAGTTTTCAAAACATATTTCACTTTTTTTTAAAAAACATGAAACATGACTTATACCCACAAGTTCCAAAAATTATCACAAATACCCAACAGTACCTTATCAATAACATTCATTATATTATTGCAAACCATAGTCTTTAACATAAATAAATTTAGTACAAAATTATTATTTTTATAATGAACTACATAATACACTATCAGATGACCGAGAAGATGAAGCAACATTGTTACAAAATAATAAATGGTGGGCTCTTTTATAAATACAGAAGTTTGGGGCAATTTTAAAAAAAATGTAATAGTAATATTTTGGGCCAAAACCAGATCAGTTTTGAGTTTTGGGAATTTGCCAATATATGCAACTTTCAGAAACCACTATGTTTTAGTGGTTATTAGCTAGTTGTAGCTACCATTTACTATATTACTTCCTATAGCTATGTTTTCAGGGTTTTTAGAGTGTATTCGATGTATTTAAGCTACTGTATTCATGAATACAGTAGCATTTCTCAACGTGAAACATGGATTACAGCTAGACAGCTTATTGTATTCGACTGTATTCACGGCGTGAAACAGGAGATTACAGCTAGACAGATTATTGTATTCGACTGTATTCACAGCGTGAAATAGGGGATTACAGCTAGACAGATTATTGTATTCGACTGTATTCACAAGTATTCACGATATGTATTTGTGAATACAGTAACGTGAGTAGCGTAATTCATGGTCTATTCAGCTATTTTTAAACGGAAAGTGAATCAATTAACACAATAGACTTCTAATATAACTCAACAAACACAATTATAAATCTGAATACATAAAATGCATAAATTATATTAATTAAAAAAACATATGAATACATTGATCGAATATAGCGAGACACTAAATACATGAAATACAGCGAGATACATTGAAATACAATGAAAAAAGAAGACAATGAATATAATGAAATACATAGAATACAGCGAGATACATTGAAAATATATTAACAAAATCTTCAAGTTGCTCAGCCCCAAACTCCGTCGTCTTTGTTCAAGAACAACCCTAATGTCGTCTCGTCGAGAGGACCGCGATAAAATTTCTCTAAATAACTGGACCGATTCGACTTCCACCCAAAATCCTCACTTCGAAAGCTTTCTGCTTCAGAGTCTCAACAATGGCGACTTCGTTACAATTCACTGCAACACCTCTCAACCAGCTTCAATTTCATTCAAAAACGCTGCCCAAACACGCTGCTAATTAATGGGGTACTATTCGCTGCTCCGTGGCCTCACCCACCAAAAGCTACAACATCACTCTTCTCCCTGGCGATGGCATTGGACCTGAAGTTATTTCGTGGTTGTATTCAAGGAGAAAGACTGGCGTTGAGAGAAAGAGAGAGGGTGGAGAAAAATATGAAAGAATGAGAGAGAAAAATAATACAAAGCGTATTTTATGGCTTAAGGGTAGGAGGTGACCATAAATAGATATTTGGCTATAAAAATCAAAAGGTAGTTATGGAATATAATTTTTTTAAAGGGTATTTATTTAAAATAAATAAGGTATCAACCATTACTATAGGAGGTAAAAATTTCTAAAATTTATCAACAAACATGTATTTGCAAAAAAAAATAAAAATATTTTGGTAAAATCTATTGTCAAACGGGTCCTAACTGTCTAAGCAGATTTAAATCACGGTTTTTAAAATGAGATTCTACGTTCCGAGACCCTAAAAACCTCTTTTAGCATCACCTCGATTTGCGTGCGCAGTCCGGACGCGTAGCCGAAAAGTCTAAATATGAAAATTTGTGAAAATGATAAATTTTGACTATAAAATGAGTTAATTTGACTTCGATCAAAGTTTTGGGTAAACGGACCCGGACTCGTGATTTGACGGTCCCGGAGGGTCCGTAAGAAAATATGGGACTTGGACGTGTTCCCGGAATTGAATTCCGAGGTCCCAAGCCCGAGAAATAAATTTTTAAAGAAAATTATTTTCTGAAATTGTTTAAAGGAATATGAAATGAAATCTGATTAGAACATATTGGTATCGGGCCCGTAATTTGGTTCCGGCCCCCCGATACAGGTCTTATATATATGATTTAAGATGATCCTGTGAAATTTGGTGAGAAACGGATTTCATTTGACGTGATTCGGACCTAAATTGCAAAAATTGATGTTTAAATGAGTTTAGAGAAATTTCATTGATCTTGAGGTTTAATTCGATATTCATGATGTTATTTTGGTGATTTGAGTACACAAATAAGTCTGTAGGATATTTTTTAGGTTATGTGTATATTTGATTGAAGCCCCGAGGGCTCGGGTTAGTTTTGGATAGGCCACGGGGTGCATTTTTAACTTAGAAATTGCAGGTTTTTATTGCTGGTGTTTCAGACCTGCAGGCTTCGCATTTACGAAGTCTGTCTCGCAAATGCGAGCCTTGCATCGTAAATGCGATGTCTATGTCGCAAATGCGATGCCCGCCTAAATCCTCTATGATCGCAAATGGAGGATCCCCTTCGCAAATGCGACGTATGCTGGGAAGGCTTGAAGTCGCAGATGCGACCAATTGTTCGCAAATGCGAAAAGCCCAGATTTCCTAAGGGTTCGCAAATGTGAGCTTCCCTTCTCAGATCCCAAGCCAGCAACGCAATTCCCACATCTGAGACCTGCAACTTTTATACTTAGACGATTTTAAACCCATTTTTCACATCTTTTCAAAACACAAACTCCTTTAGGCGATTTTCCAAGAACAACTCTTCTTCCAAATCGATTGTAAGTTAATTTTAACTCATTTCCTTCAATCATTAACATCTTTTAACATGATTTCAACTTAAAATTAATGGTTTCCATGAGGGAAACTGAGTGTTTTGGGTAGAACCTAGGTTTTTCAAAAATTGGGGATTTGGACCTCGATTTGAGGTCCGATTTCAAAACAAATTATATATTTGGGTTCGTGGGGGAATGGGTAATCGGGTTTTGGTTCGAACCTCGGGTTTTAACCATGTGAGCCCGGGGGCAATTTTTTGACTTTTTGGGTAAAACTTTAGAAAACTCATTTTCATGCATTGGGGTTGATTCATTTAGCGTTTATTGATGTAATTAAGTAACTTGTGACTAGATACGAGCAAATTGGTGGTGGAATCAAGGGGTAAAGCTATAGTTGAATCGTGAATTGTGTTCGTGGCATCGAGGTAAGTGTTTGGTCTAACCTTAGCTTGAGGGATTAGGAGTTGAGTCCTATTTGCTATGTGGTAATTGTTGAGTACGACGTATAGGCATGGTGACGAGTATCTATATGTTGGTGTCTAGCATGCACGTGAGTCTTTATATTGTGATTATCATGACTTCGTTGTATCTTTCATGCCTTAGTGATAATTTCTATTTGTTGTATAAAGTTTGTGGAAGGAATTGTGACATATGAACATTGAGGAGCGTTGGCTCAAGTTGTATAACAAATTGTGAAAGCGTAAGTGATAATTGAACCTCTAGAGCGTTGACTCGAGTTGTGAAGTGAATTGTGAAGTAAAAGTGAGAAAGAGAAGAGATAATTATGTTGTCACCCTTGCCGGGATATTATTGATTTATTTATTATCTCCCTTGCCGGGATATTGATGTTATTGATATTGTTCCTTTGCCGGGATTCTTATTGCAAATTTTTGTTTATTCCCTTGCCCTATTGTTTGTGATTGTTGTTTGGGTGATGAAGAGAGTTAAAGCACGAAGGGTGTTGTCGTGCATTGTTTGTTTGGTGAGGAAAGAGTGTAAAGCACGAAGGGTGATGCCGTATATTATTTGCTTGGCGAGGAAAGAGTGTAAAGCACGAAGGGTGATGTCGTGCATTATTTGTTTTGTGAGGAAAGAGTGTAAAGCACGAAGGGTGATGTCGTGTTGCACGATGTATCATTCTGTGCCTATTATATTGATTATATGGTGAGGAAAGAGAGTAAAAGCACGAAAGGTGATGCCGTGTACATTTTTATTATATGATCGCTTTGGTGAGGACGAGAGTAAAATCACGAAGGGTGATGCCGTGCATTTGTTGATTTCTGATTCATTGTTGATATCCGAGTATATTGTTTCTTTCATTACTTGATGTCTTTCTATTCGGAATTGTTATCTCCCCCACAGCATGCTCCTCCTCCCATATTGATTGGTTATTTCTGTACTTCTTTTTCGCTGTATATATTTGAACTGCACAGGTTTATTTGGTAGTATGGCCCTAGCCTCGTCACTACTTCGCCGAGGTTAGGCTAGACACTTACCAGCACATGGGGTCGGTTGTGCTGATATTACACTCTGCACTATGTGCAGATCCCGGAGCAGCTTTTGGACCGTAGTGTGGAGGCTACCTTCAGTCCACGCGGAGATCCAAGGCAGACCTGCAGGCGTCCGCAAGCCCTGGCGTCTCCTCTATTCCTATTTCCTGTTTCATTTTCCTTTTATTCAGAAACAATATATTGTCATTTTCTTCAGACTTTCTATGTAGTAAATCTTAGACCGTCTGTGACACTGTGACACCAGGTTTTGGGTGCTTTAGGTTTTAAGAGTTGTAATAGATGCAGATTTCAGCTATTTAATTGTTATCTTCCGCTTAATTATTTAAAGTTCCGCTGTTTTCATGTTATCGCCTTATATTTGTTAAAAAGAAATAATTGGGTAATGAAGTAAGTAGTTAAAATTGGCTTGCCAAGCTCACATTAATAGTCGCCATCACGACTCCCGAGGGTGAAAAATTCGGATCGTGACACGATCTCTTCAATCTTCATTTTGACGAACCATCATTAGATATATCATGGAAATATCACACCCGTTAGGAAATTTAGTCAATTATAGGGGTCATTTGACCACTTTACCCTTTATTTCTCATAGGGGTGGCAATTTGAGCCCAAACCCATTTTGACCCAGCTCATCCTAGCTCAAGTACAATTTGGGCTAGGTTGGGCAATGACCCATTTATTAACCTAACCCATCTTGACCCACCCAAATTCAGCCCAATCCGCCCATTTGCCACCCCTAATTTCTCCTAAAACTTTTCGAAAGTTGTTCAGACAATTATTATAACAAGGGTAAGTTGGGAAAATAATAATTAATGCATTCTTGATTTTTTTTTTGATACTTATTTTGAACTATTATTAGAAGACTAAATAGACACTTAAAATGGACGTGAGGGAGTATATATTTATCTGGTTTAGTAAGATGAAAAAATAATTGAGTTAGCGCACGTCAAATTAATTCATGATAATTCGAATATTTTTCAACGATAGCAATACCATCTGTATTGTGGGAATTCATCATAAAACTGGTTAGTTTTATGCTCGTTATAAGCCTACCGCAATCCTTCTCTTTTATTCGGACCGAAGACCGATAATGTGAGCAAGCTCATATAATTGAGACATTCTCCCATTTGAATATATTAAATTAGTTTTAAAACATCATGAAATGTTCATCTCTCGAGCAAAAGTACAACTTCTAAAGTTACACATTCTGAAACATATTTTCTTCAATAGACACTTATAAATAAGATCGCTGATACACTGGGTTTTATTTTTGGTGCCTAAACTTAATAGGCAAAGAACTAAAGGAAAACACTTGTAATCGCACAATGTATTTATACCAAGCCATATTAACACATTATAGTTAATTAAGTGATACATATTAATCAACATGATCTAGTGCTAAACATGTACATGAACAACATACTTTCATGTATTGAATGTATATATATAAAAACCATATGCGGTTAAGTTCTTTTCCTAGTGACCTTTTAGGTAAGATTGATAATACATACTTAATTAGGTCTTTGTACAAGACTAACAATTGAAATATATTTGTCATAATAGATTCCTTTGGATATACACGGTATGCACTAATGCAGTACAAAACACTATAAATTGACATATAAGTCTTGTAATATTTTTTTTTTTAAAGAAATCACGTTGGTTAACATAATTATACAAATCACAAATAAAAGAGAAAAAAGAAGAAGAGAATAATAGAAAATTTTCAAACTTTTTACATATATCGATCGACTAATCAAATATTTATCATATTCTAACTACCATACTGTACCAAAATTTCACAACATTCAAAATTATGAATACTTTACTGTAGGGGTGTTCAAACCGAACAGGAGAACCACACCAAACCGAAAAGTCAAATCAAACCGATTAAAAAATTCGATGAGATTTGGTTTGATTTGGTTTGGTATTGAGTAAAAAAAACCTAAACCAAACCGATATATAAATATATAATTTTTTATATATACTTCTAAGACTTTATATAAAATTTTCTTTAAAAAATATCTAGAAATATTTGGGATCCTCTCATGGAATATAATTTTTAATAAAACTATGAAGTACATCCATTTTTATTCACTTTAAATAATGGATTGTATCATTACTTTCTTATCAAGTGTTATTGAAATGCGTCAATCTCTTTGTTCTTTCATATTCATATGTCAAGATCTGTTAAATACTTATATCTTTTTCGAATTTAAAATTATTTTTTAATAATTTTAATATTAAATAAAACATATCATTATTTATATTTCATATTTATTTTTATGTTTAATTATTAAATTTGGTTAACCTTGAAAGCGTACATTACTGAAAACTTATTGCTAGACGACTAAGAAATATCATTTGTTACTAAAAAAGTTCTCCCATAAGAATATTTTAATAGATCATATGTTTGTCAGCTTTTTTCAATTTTTACTAAACATATATTCACTTATCAAAACTGTATCTATAACTTTAACAACGTAAGATTGAAATAATATTCAGATAACAAAAAAACCCAAATATCTGAAAAAACCGACAAACCCGAACCAATCCAAATCGATATACTTGGTTTGTTTAGTTTTGATAAAAATCGAACCAACCCGATACATGTACACCCTACTTTACAGAATTCAACATTGAGCATACATAAATTGAGAGTGCAAATTTTGTAAATAGTGTATGGGAAAGCATAGCATAGCATAATGATCTGGAGGTACGAAACTAAGATTTGTCGAATTTCATCCCAACAACATGCGTGAATTTCGACTTTTCGAGTTTTGAATTTCTCTAGTTATTAAAAAGAAATTTAAACGGATATTTTTTTAAAAAAAGGATATGACTCAAGGTATTCCAACCGAGAAGGTACTTCTGATTTCTGAATATCATGTGGATTTTCGTACTTCTTAAAATGTTCAGAAATTAGAAGTTTTGAATTTAAATTTTGGAAGACTTTCTGAACATCATCCAGACTCTGGTTTTATCTATCATTGTTTGTTTTCTATAGATAATATTGATGTCAAATATGCCAAATAAAAACCAAAATTGAAAAGGAGCCTTAGAAAAATTGGAGAAATGTCCCGAATTTAGAGCAATTTTATGGACTTAAATGCTAGAATAGATTTTATTTTCAGAAATACACAAACAATGTTGGGGCTTCATGTCCAACAATCAGATTGATTTTCTTTCTCTCTGTACAGATAGTTCACTGGTAATAAAAATCTTTTATTTACCCAAAAAAACACACACAAATAATGTGCAATTATAATAGGACAACGGTTTCGAAATTAGCATTTCTTTTAAAAAAGAGAGAGTTGCTTAGATGATCAATAATATACACCTTTGAATTTTGGCCCTAACAGAATAGGAGTAGTTTTTATTGACAAATTTGTGCATTGAATTTTTCTTTTTAATATATCTTTGAAACACCGTAAATTAATCTCCCTAGTCAGTTCAGATAAATTTACACTTTGAATTACTGGTGGATGCTTTTCCCCTTTCAAGAAGGGTTGCAAATTCCAAAATGAAGAGATCCTTTCAATCCTTGAATATTAGTGCTCGTTATCTTGTTTTGCTTTCTTTCTTTCCATCCAACATTCCCCCAAGCCACCTCTTCATATATTCTCAACTAGAAAATGGAGTATTTCTCCAAAATATAATGAGTTTAAAAACATGTTTTTAAATCTCTTGATTCAAAAGCGTTCTTTAAAAAAATAAAAATCAATGGGATACGTCGTGTTAAGAAAATGAATATTGGACATACCTAATCCAAATAAAATAAAATAATTAACTCACAAGTTAAGGATAGCCCGAAAACCATATAATTATAAGGAGAAACAATAACTTATGTTCGCAACAAATTTTCGTTGTAGGGAAAATAAACTGCAATAAAAATAATATGAAGAAAAAGAGATTTTATTGATAAATATTTGTGAGTACAATTTTTTGTATCCCTTGATTCTCCTCTATGAAATTCTTCGTAATTCGAGGGTTTGAGAAGCGTCTTTCTCGAATGCAACACGATGTAGACCTCCTTGTGATGTATTTAATCGCTAAGAACGTCGAGTCGAGCAACACTTTGTTGTTTTGGGTTGATCTCCGAGAAGAACTCCGTTGACCACAACTTTGCACTTGATGATTGATCTCTCTGTTTGCGGATGCCTTTACCAATTGCGGAATGCTCTTCTCCAACTTTGAATGTCCTTAGACAGTTATGTAACACCTCTATTTATAGTGGTAGAGGATGGACAGTCCAGCTACATATGAACTCTCTTGCTTGATTCTGATTGGCTCATGTGAGTCATTAAACTTATCACATAAGCTATGTGATAAGCTTGCTTGTGATTGGCCAAGACATGTCATTTTAGACACTCGACAACTCTTGATTGATCATTAATTTGGACTGAGATTGCCATATCATTTAACACATGGCATCACCTTATTGGCCTGGAGTTTGACTGGATATACCATGTCGCTTGACACGTGGCATGAGTCTGGGCCTTAAGATGAAATAGGCCTTGGGCTTGTAAATAAAATGGACTTAGCGTCCAAATTAATTTTTTTAAACTCAAATAAATTTAAGACATAATTCAAATTTTTTGTGGATTAACTACAATTGTTTTTATATGTCTATAGCTTATTTCTTCAATTAATTTAGAATACTTACCACCCCCGACATACTCAAGAATTGACGTCTAAAGGTTTGTCAATATATCACAAGGGTCTAAAATTAGGTACAATAAGAATGAGTTTAACTTTGATATTATGTCAGAGAAATAGATATTGGGCAAAATTAGGCTTAAAAGTTTGCTCGTGAGGTTATAATTGTAAGCACGTAATTTTTGACCCGCACAAATTTTAAAGTTAGTTTTAGTATTTTAATATTTTTAAAATATTTACTTGACTTTATTTTAATATAATTTTAATGTTTTTACTTTTAGTCCTAAGACATAAAAAAACATAAATAATTTTATTTATCGTGTTTATCGCTTTTCTATATTTTTATCTTTAGTTTAAGATCAATTAGTATATTTTTATTCATGGTATCTTAATTTTATCATGACTTTAGCCTATTTTTTTTTTACTTTTTACTTTATTGTTATAACATTTAAAAATACAAAAAAGTAGTTTCATTTTAAAATTTTGTTTATTTACTTAACTAAGTTTAATTAATATATTGGTAGGATTTTTGAGTTTGTCTTTGTCCAACAAGAAAATTTGTAGGCCCAAAGGTGTGAGTCCATTTTTTTAAACTTAAACCCAATTATTCTTAGCCCATTCTTCCCAACCCATTTATGTACAAGATTTAATCCTAGCCATCTATTTCCTTCTAATCCAATGACCATCATCCCTTCCCACCTTCATATAAAATACCCAATTATAGAAACCCTAACCCAAGTTTTCAATTCCTATAATGTTGCTTGGTGGGCCGGGCCTGAACCGGACCGGACCGGGCCCGCGGTCCTAACGGGCCTGGTGGGCCGGTCCTGGTGGGCCTGAGAAGCCCGTGACGGGTTGGTCTTCATAGATTAGCCCACGAGCCCGGGACCGTTTAGCCCGGGACCGTCAGTCGGTCCTGGGCCGGTCCTGGTGGGCCTGGCGGGCCTAACGGGCCCAACGGATATTTTTTTTTTTAAAAAAAATTTGTATACACATAACATACAAAATATATAAGGTAATATATACACATAACATACAATATATACTACAAGAAAATATATAAGTAATAAGTTATAATATATATACATAAGATACAATATATATACTACAAGAAAATATATAAGAGAATATATATACATAACATACAATATATACTACAAGAAAATATATAAGAGGATATATATATATACATAACATACAATATATACTACAAGACAATATACAAGAGAATATATATACATAACATACAATATATACTACAAGACAATATACAAGAGAATATATATACATAACATACAATATATACTACAAGAAAATATACAATGAAATATATATACATAACATTCTATACTAGTATACTATATATATATATATATATATATATATATATATATATATATATATATATATATATATTAATATGCTTCATGTTGTACTTTGTTATTAATTTATTATGCATGACAATTTAGTGTTTTACTATTGTTTTGTTATTTTTCTTTTTCGTCAAACACTTTAATAATTAGATTTCTACATATATACAACATATATATTTTTAATATAGCCATGATACTACAATAAATTGCCTTACAAAAAAAAAAAAACCCCGCTAGGCCCGCGAAGCCCACGAGTCCGGCCCGTTAAGCCCGGGACCATGTGGGCTTAGGCCCGTCACGGGCCGGTTCCACCCGTTGAGCCCACGAAGCCCGGGACCGCCAGAGCCCAGGCCCACGAAGCCCGGCCCGTTTGGCCCACGAAGGCCCGGGCCCGGCCCAGAATACAGCACTATACGCGAGTACACTAGAATATCATCAATGAAAACATTCACGAACGAGTCAAGATAAGGCCAACCATCCACGTCGCCGTTCAACAGCAACCGCACCTGCAATTAAAAAAAAATGAAATAGAAAAGAGAAAGAGGTCACAGACAGAATGACAAAGACGAATAAGAATTTTAGACAGACATTGATTAGTCTTCCAATTTTACTTCTACTTTTCTTCACAATTTCAAGGATGAACACGAACAAATGAAAAGATGATGTTCTCTTATTTTTGAGTCAGTTGGTGTTTGAATTCAAAGAAAAATACAAAAAAAAAAAACCATACGTTTCAATCTCCTCTTCCGATTTCAATTCTTAGTTTCAACTCATGGTGTTTTAGTCAGGAGTTGGTGTCGGGTTTGAGGTTTCCGGGCAGATTCGCGTTTCCGGTGTAGATTTGAAGTACTATTGTGGAATTTCAATTCTTGTTTCATTCAAGAACAACATTGCTGCTGTTTAAACTTGCAAGGAGGTCTTTCATTAATTCGACATTGAAGATTGTTTCGGTCCCGCTTAAGGTTCATTCTTCCCTCTTTTCTTAATCCAATTGTTATCACGTGCTAGCCTACGTTTGTTTACACACTATGTTTTAATTGTTGCCTTATGATTGATTTTTTGATTTTTTTAGACCCATTTGGCTTGAATCGCTGATTGAGATTTTAACTAAAGACAATTTGTGAATTTTGTCTTGTGAATACATATGGACATGTAAGTTGAAAAGGGACAGTGGGTAGGGAGCTAATTGATTAATTGGGAATAGGCAATGGCTGTTTGAATAAAAATTGGGAGAATTGGGTTTAAGAGAATTAGACAGAAGATGACATGTTTTATTGTTATTTCATTATTACTAGATACTCATTGAACGCTATGAGCATGTGTAGGCCGACCACACTTGGATAAGCAAGCCATAGGATTTTTGTTAGTTTTGAGGCGAGAGGTCGTTCCCTTAGTTAAATTTATTTGGGGAATGCCCCGAGGAATTTGTATATTTTATGTCAGGGGTATGCCCCGAAGTGAATGTAATTGGAGGCCATGGCGAACATCGTAGAAGAAGTAGCGTAGGATAATCTAGAACTTTAATTTTTTTCTTTTTTTCTTCTTTTAATTTTCTTTCATTTAGGTGGGGACGACCTCGAGCCTCTTTTGATTGTTTATTTTCTTTTTGTGTGTTTTTACCCCAATTCGAACATTCTAAAAGCCGACTAGATCAGGTGCGTAACCGTACTAGTTACGGGACTTGGGGAGTGCCTAACACCTTCTCCCCGAGTCAAATGAACCCCCTTACCCAAATCTCTGGTGTAGACTTAGTTTTGGAGTGTCAAGTGTTTTGAAAGAAAAATTATTTCTTTTGAAAAAAAACGGTGACCTGACACACCGAAATCAAATGTCAGTGGCGACTATGAGTTATTTCCTTTGGAACACAATTTTGTCACTTTTTAATTGAAAATCCTTTCGAGCTTTACAAATCTTTTTATTTATTTAAGAGGGTTTGTGAGGTTTGTTAAAAAAGAGGGGTGTGACATCTCTGGCGACTCCACTGGGGAATTGCCGGTTCGAGCTGATATTTGATCTTGTTGGCTTTTAGGATATTCGGTTGAGGTGTTTGTTTTCTTTATTTGCTTTGTTTATTTGCTTTGTTTGTTTTATTTCCTTGTTTTGTTGGTTATTTGTTTATCGCTTTTCTTAATATGTTACTGTTTTATAAACTGTCATCATGTGCATAACCATGGGTCTTCTTTCTGCAACAAGTCTCGGAGTACGCGTTGCGTGCACGAACTCTTTGTTGAGTCACCCTTAATTTAGGAGGGGGGGGGGGGGGCGTCGGACGTATGGAGTGGGTGAAAAGGTTGAGCAACCACCATCGACCATACGCTCCCCTGAATTGCCTTGTTAGTGAACCCCAAACTTAGGTCAGCCTTTAGGTCATTTTTATTTGCATCATGTCATTTAGACCTAACAAGGCTCGGTCCCAAGTACCGTGTCCCTTTGTAGGAAGCCTATCCAAATTTTGTCAAAATGCGTGGCCCAAAAAGACATTCAATCATCCCTATGTGATACTTGTTGCATCTTTGAGGGTAAAAGGGTCATTTGACGGACCGATACTTGGGAAAGAAGGGTGAAAGACGAAGCAAGTAGGGCCTAGTTATATTTTTCTTTCACTTCTTTTTTAAAAAAATGAAAATGAAAAATCCAAAAAAGATTTTACATTTTCCCATTATTTTCCAAAAATTCAAAAAAAAAAAAAGGAAAAAAAGATAATCCAAAAAGATTTTACATTTTCCCATTATTTTCCAAAAATTCAAAAAAAAAAGATAATCTAAAAAGATTTTACACTTTTCCATTATTTTCCAAAAAAAAAAAATTGAAAAGAAAATCCAAAAAGAGTTTACATTTTCCATCATTTCTCAAAAAGACAAAAAAATATGATTTTTCCAAATTAGCTGCATTTTTTTAAAAGGCTTTCTCCCATGACCAATCTTCCCGAACTACGCGAACCTGATTTTCATCTTCTGGGGAGGGATACGTAGGCAACACACATCGGGTCCGGTCTTCCTATTAGGTCCTAGGTTCTTGGCTTCCGGGGTCGTAGCCAAATCTTGCATGTATAGCCATATTTGGCCACATTGGCCGTTTTTGCAAAAATAGAAGTGTTTTCTCAAAGTAGTTTTTTATCTCGTCTTAGGATCTTGAGTCTACAATAAAGTGGCCTCTTAATTCTAAGGTTCATTCCTGTCAAATTTGCATGTCTAGCCACTTTTGGCCACATCGGCCATTCTTGCAAAATAGAGTTATTTTCGCAAGAGTGGCTCAATTACCCATGTCTTAGGATCTTGAGTTTATAACTCGGTGTCATATCACTTTAAGTTCCATCCATGTCATGTTTGCGTCCCTAGCCACATTTGGCCATATCGGCCATTTTCGCAAAAAATGGTCCATTTCTGCAAAGTAATTTTTAAGACCATGATGTCGGGATATTAGAGTCATGTAAGCTTTAAATGGAGTATTTATCATGCATTAGGGGTCAACTTTGTCAAGTTTGCGCTAATAGCCACTCAGCCACTTAGGCCATTTTGCAAATATAGCCAAGTTGTGTCCTGCATTTGTCGACTAGGAAATGTGGTGGGGCCACGTAATGTCCCGAGTCGCTAACCATGTTTGCTTCATTCAGGTATGGACCCGCTTGTCACTCCTCCTTTTTCACCCGCGCCCGCAAGGGCGCAGAGGGAGTTTTTCCAATTAAAGGACAATCGAAACGGGATTTATTATTTAATTCAGAGTCGCCACTTGGGAGATTTATGGTATCCCAAGTCACCGGTTGAATCCCGAATCGAGAAAAAGATTGACTCTGTATTACAGTCCGCGAACCAGAAATCCGAGTAAGGAATTTTGTTAACCCGAGAGAAGGTGTTAGGCATTCCCGAGTTCCGTGGTTCTAGCACGGTCGCTCAACTGTCATATTCAGCTTATTTATCTGATTTTAATATATGTTGAACCTATGTGCAAATTTTAACTTTTTACCGCTTTTATTATTATTATTTTTAACGAGGATTGCAACGTCGTGGAAACGTATCTTGAACCACGTCACATCAATGCACCCGTGGTTATTGACACATTTTGACTCCGTTGAGATTTGGATTTGGATCACATAAATGTGCACCCAAGTTTAAGAAAGTAAATTATTAATGGCGCGCCTAAAGCGACTAGCGTATCATTATTTTGGGTAAGGCCGCGAAATTTTGTTAAACGGCCCATCCCGAAATCTAAGTAATTTTACCAACCCATATAGAGGGCCCCGTAGCTTGTGTACTTTTGTTTGTCGAGGCTCGTCTCATTTATTTTAAAAGGACAATCCTAAAGTGACTGCATTTTTCTATTAAGTTCGTTAAAATAAAAGAGAAGAAATCCTAATTGATTAATATTGATAAAAGGTCAAATCCTTATGATTCGCTTTCAAATCAATTAAAGACGAAGCATGCTTAACAAGTTGTTCAAAACATGAAGACTTGGACAGTTTGGGCCTGTTGTTGCGGGCCAGGCCCAAGAGATATTATTCAAGTTTAGTTGTGCAGCTGAACCAAAGCTGTCTGGGCCTCACTTCTGAGCCCAGAATCAAAGGTTGAATTGAAGCAAGATGTAATATTGATGATAGAGTCAAAATTGAATTTAATCAATATGCTACAACCATTTTTGAATTGTTTAGTTAACGCTTATGTTCTGCTTAATTGATGCCAAAAACTGTCCGGGAGGACACTTATGCAATCCGAATGTTCAAAGGAAAACAACTAATTGTCATGCTGAGACCCCGCCCTGCTGGAATTCAAATCAGTTCCAAGTAGTTCAGCACAGCCCTACTTAATCACAGCTTGAAACATTTTTTAGACAGATTTAAAAAACACAAGAAATCAACTAAAACTAATAGGAACTATTCCGTATAATTAGTACTCAACAAAAAAAACTCGTATGCATTTCTAAGTACACAAACATACACAACTAACGGTTTAATATGAATATCCCCACGCTTAATAGTTCCTCATTCCAGTACGGTTCATTACAAATTAATGTTTCGGTCAGTCCAATTATACAACACAAATCAGAAGTGAACCTAAACAATTACTAATCCTCTAGCATCTATTCTCGTACAACAACTTAACGCGCGCACTTCAAAAGGTGAATAGGTGAGCCTTTTGTTTCAGCAGTCCAATTCATAAGCTACATCAAGTCAATCTCAAGAATGTGTACCTGGGATTTACAACAATGAAGAAGGAGCAGTCAGTAGTAGCAAACAGCAGGCATAACCGCAGATTTGGAGTTCAAATAGCCACGAACACAACCAATTCAGCCCAGAACACACTTGAACACAACAGGAATAAAGTGTGAAACAACAATCACAACAAAACACCCAGACAAACTCAAAACCCCTCTAATCACACAACAGTATCAAACGTAGTCCATTTTCTAGTCTCAACCTACTCGACAAAGTATTTCAAGAATTGAAAAGAAAACTAAAAGTTCACTCAAAATGCCCTGAAACAGCAGTTGTATCTGTATCTTGTTACCCTCTCCCCAGCTCTTAAACTCTCTCTTTTTCAGATTCAAAAATCCCACTCAGATTGCTCAGACCCCTTTTTCTTCTAAAATCTGCCCAAAAGAACAACCAGACCAGACTCTAAAAGTGTGTTAACAATGCCCTCTCTAAAAATCTCTTTTTCTTCTCCTTTATTACTGTCCAGACCCCTCTCCTTTATAGCCAATCTTTTTTATCCTTTTCCAACTCTTAGGAGCATTTAGACCCATTAATCAAATATTTTTTACCATGATCTTCTCTAGAACTCCACTAAGGTCTATTTTGTTCCCCATTAACCCTTGTCTTTTCTTTATTTTATTTAATGGTTATGGGTAGTGCATACTTTAATTAAATCCCCCTTAGGTCTCCCCATGCTATTACTTTTTGTTCCCCATTATTACTAAATAATTGCATTAGTTTAATGGTACTTTAGTACCCTACTGTCAGCCCACTCATCTTAAGCCATTTTCAGACCTTTTAATCCCAAAATACCCTCCTAAAGTCCCTGAAATTACTGTCCTACCCAATCCCTTTCACTCTGCATTGAACATTTCAGCTATAACCAGTTCAAACTATCAAAATCCTAATAACTGACTCCTAACTCAACTGGACAGATTACAAAACTTCAGATTGGAAAGACCAGTAGACCTCCTGATGACCAACTAGGCAGGTAATCAACAACATGAATTGCAAACAAAGGGAATCACACACTATAGAATAAGTTTTAATTCACAACAACTTGGCTAAACCCAACTACTATCAATATGAGACTGGAATTAGAGATGATGCAAAGCAAGTGTCATGAAACGAAACCTGATTAATAGCACGAGTCTAGGCTTAGACAATCACAAACCATTTCCTAAGCATTAGGTCTATTGTACAGGCTAACATCACTGATTAAGGGATCACAACGACAAAATAATTGGTAGCCTGAACTTGACCAAACTAAACAGACACAAATTAAACCAGTTCTTGACAAATTTAACTCGCAAACTGGACCAAGTTTGGACCTTAGACTACTGACCATAATTCAAACGGGAAATTCATGCCAATTTATAGAAGAGGAAGGGACAAAGTAAACAAACGAAACTGCAAGAGTGAATAATCAAAATTGGACGTAAAAGACTTACCCGAATCACAACTTGATAAAAAAACTCGAGGCTCTTCCCATTTTCAAGCCGAGACGGACTTTAACCATATGTTTTCGAAGGAAAACAGCATGGCTAAAGTCAGTCTCTGGCTCAAAATTCATAGAACCTGGCCTGCCTAACTTCGATCTGGAATCCGAGCTACCCCACGATGATTTGAAAAGAGTCGATCAGGGATTCATGGTGAGGGGGTCCAGGAGATCACAGGGCGTGAGTTTGGTGGCATTTGAATGGATTAGGGTTTGGGTCGATTCCTTTGATCTAAGATTCGAGGAGCTCGGGGGTGATTCGAAGAAAACTGAGTGTGGGACTGGAACGAGGAAGTCTTGGGGAAGCTGTGGTGTGAAATTGGAGGCTATTAGACGAGATAGGGTTCCGACCTGATTTTCGATCTAATATTTGAAGCACACGGCTGAGATTCGAGGGATAAGAGTTAGGGATTCAGAATGGGGAGGTCAAGGGGAATCAGTGGTGAAAAGATGGGGTCGTTTGGACCACCGGAACCGCCGTGAGGCGATTTTTGGTGGGCGGAGCACGGTGGTTGAAGGCGGAGAATCTGTTTGATCTCTGAAGCTCAGAGACGAAGAGGTGAGGGGGGTTGGTTTAGGGGCGGGGTAGGATTTAGGAATATATACCATGTGGGGAATTTAATCTTGGCCGTTGGATCAATCACGATCAACGGCCTGGATCCTTTTACTGATTGGAAACAACATCGTTTGGTTTAAGTATGAGGGTTGGCTGGATCCGGGTAACGGGTCGGGTTCGGGAATGGGTTAATGTAGATTGAATCTCAGCTTTTGGATCGATTTAATCCAACGGCCTCGATTAAGAGTGACCAAACGACGTCGTTTTAAGACGTCTCTGGCCAGACCAACTGGACCTGGTTCATGGGTGATTTGGGCCTGATTTTTGCATTGAAATTGGCCCAATTTTCACTCTTTTCTTATTCTTTTTTTTTCAATTTTCCTTTTCAATAATAAAACTAAAAATCCTAATTAAATTATAAAATCGACAATTAACTAAAAATATTGACTCTTAATAATAACTATCACACGAAATTAAACATCAATAAAGATAAAATCACACAATTCGGACATTAAATGCAAAAATGCAAAGTGCATATTTTTGTGATTTTTCCATTTTGTAAAACAAACTTGATTATTTAATTAATTCCTAAATTGCATAATTAAATCCTAAATATGCATGCAACATGTATTTTTGTATTTTTTAATTGATTAAACAAAAATAACCACTCACAGACAAAAATAATTACGAAAAATGTCATGCGAAATTCTTAAACTTGTACCCAAAATGACATTTGTTTTATTTTTCGATTTCTTTTGGAGTAGTTTTCGTGAAGCAAAAATCACGTGCTCACACCGCTGATCCGATCCAAAGTGCTGATGGTAGTAAAGATTCCTAGGAAGTTGATCAAGTGGTGGAAAATGTTTTCATCGTTGGAGCAGCATGAGTTAATGCAGAAATTGGGCACCCTAACTTCCCTTCTTGATATCACACCCCGCCCAGACTTAGTGGAGGCGATGCTGACTTATTGGGATCTGCAAAATTTGATTTTCAGATTTGAAGAGTGTGAGATGACTCCTACCTTGGCGGAAATGTCTGGTCTCACTCGTTTAAGCTATATAGCCAAGGACATGATACTTCCCCGAGACCACTCTAGGACAAGATTCCTCAGCGACCTAGGCCTGAAAGATAATAAGCATTTAAAATGTCTCGAGCAGTCCTGGATATCCTTGGATTATTTGTTTGCTAGATTTGGACCACAAGATAGTTTTGATATCTTTTGGGATGGGTTCTGCACAACCAAGGCAAAGTGGCAAAGACGTCACCTCGAAGCTTTCAGCCTTGCTTTGTTGGGATTATTGGTTTTTCCATTAGATGAGAGGCACATTAGCACCCGTCTACAATCAGTGGTAATGACACTATTTCATGAGAAGCAATGCAAAACCGTTACCGTTGTGCCGATGATCTTAGCAGAGTTGTACCGAGCCCTGAGTGAGGTTAGGGGAGGTGTCAGATATTTTGAGGGAAGTAACCTTTTGCTACAGCTGTGGACGATGGAGCATTTGCACACTGCTTCCTTACTTTGTCCCATCGACCGTGCCTTGAGGGATTGGGTGGTATGCATCGAACGTAGGATGAAATCTCCTAAGTTTATGTACCCAGTAGGCGTCACGGCTTGGATTGGGTTCCTTGGTTTGAGGACAAATGGGAATGTTTTGTGGGCTTACCTTTGGCTACCTTTGGATAATATCTTGGTAGGGTGCCTCATGCAGCCTTTCCTGATGCTGATAGGACTCAAGTGTGTCAGGCTGTACACTCCCGTTAGGGTAATGTGACAATTGGGCAGAAGACAAGAGGAGCCTCCAACTTTGAACCTTCGGAGGCACATCATAAATTTTAGCAAAAAGGCGGCTGATGAAATCAAGTATGTGCAATACTGGAACAATGCAAAGAGGATGAAGAAAAATACATTAGTAGAAGATGTTGGCAGGCCCGAGTGTACTTAGGAGTACTTGATTTGGTTACAGTCCATCCCTCCAGGGGTCAGCATCCCATTGCCAGCCCAACTCAGGGGTCGGGCAGTTCAGACAGATGATTTTGGGGAGGCATCGGACCAAGATTCCTGGGATAAGCTTGAGTTGATAAAGTCTCAGTTAGCGGGATTGGCAGCAAACATGGAGCAGCATAGCCAGTATTTGTTCAGGGTCGGCCTTCAGGATGTGGGGGCATACGCCAGGGCCTTTATTCCCAGCATCAGTGTTTCTTTACAAGGCATGTTACAGAGTTTGAGCATGACGGACAGCCCAGGACCATCCCGGCCAGGACAGTCGCGTTCAGGAGCAGCTTGAGGAGTCATTCTATTTAGGTGTTTTGAGATTGTCTTATGTTGTCTTTTACTTTCGTGTCTTGTCTAGAAGTACCGAGTCCTTTAGGTAATGTTAGAGTCTGTCGTAATGTAGTTGAGTCTGTCATGTCTTTCATTATCGTATTTCCCTTTGTATTTTAATATCTAAAAGTTTTAAATGAAAAATCCCAAAAAGATTTTGTTTTCAATTTATTTTCCACCACTTCTCTAGAACTACGCTTGGTCTGATTCATGAGGGACATGATACGTAGGCAACCCACATCGGGTTCGATCAAATCATTTTTGGTTCAAAATAAAAAAGAGAAAGAAAAAGAAAATAGTGATAAGAGGTGTTGGAAAAAAGAAAGAGAAGAAAGGATTGAAATGAGCAAATTGGGATGATGCCATATGACTGCGACCCTCAAAGCCATTTTAGAACCGTTAATTGTTGCTAGGTGCATTGCACGTAATGTGATGTTATTATTTGATAAATGCTCTAACGCTAACATGGTGGTTTTGTGTTGTTGTCCCCTGTTATCTCTATTAAGTTTCAGGAAGGTAGTTAGTTTGTTGGCATCCTAGCAAGTCATCCATACAACACCCGATCAATGCGTCAAACAGTCATGGTTAGCAAGAAAACAGACACTGGAGTTGTAGACCCACCAAGGTAGATTGTTGAGTCGGAATTAGAACTGCAAGAGGAGGTCCGGAGGTTGAAGCATCAGATGACAGAAATGTATCAAGCCTGGATTAAGGGACATCCTCCACCCTCGTTCCCTACCAACTACACAGAAAACCCTGCTTCCATTCCACCACTCTCTCAATCCCAGATGCCCAATACTATTGATATTTCCCGACAACACGCACCTGGCTTTACCCCTTACCACAACTACCCCGACACTTCAGCCCAAACAGTTTATGCTCCGCCAGCCAAAACAACCTCATACCCTGCTCCGACATCTGCTCCTTTTTTTGTACCCCATCCACAAGCTACCCTCTACCAATCCTCTAGTGAGCCCGCATTCCCCGCTACAGATGCCCACTACTATGCACTAGAGTCCACATTCAAAGTCCCAGATCCTTACTCTTACAATCCCCAATTTGAGCCTCATGTTGAAACTGACAAACTACCCAAGAATTTGTGGATCAATCATTGAGAAATATGCAAGGGTTGGGAAACCAAGTGAGTGTAGCCTATAAGGATTTGTGTTTTTTCCCTGATGTCCAATTGCCTGCCGGGTTCAAGATGCCCAAGTTTGACTTGTATGATGGACATGGGGATCCTGTAGCTCATCTGAGAGGTTATTATAGTAAAATGAGAGGCGCCGGGGGAAAAGATAAATTACTGATGGCATACTTCAGCCAAAGTCTGAGTGGTGTAGCTTTAGAATGGTACACCCGCCAGGACGCCAGCAGGTGGTACACCTGGGACGATATGGCTCAGGCCTTTGCCCAGCACTTTCAGTACAATATAGACATTGTTCCAGACCGCCTATCTCTGACCAAGGTGGAAAAGAAACCCAGTGAAAGCTTTAGAGAATATGGGTTCCGATGGAGGGAGCAAGCTGCACGAGTCAATCCTCCGATGGAAGAGGATGAGATGGTTAAATACTTTCTTCAAGCCCTAGAGCCCACTTACTATGGCCACTTGATCTCAGCTATTGGTAAGTCTTTCAATGATGTGGTGAAGATGAGAGAAATGGTGGAAGAGGGGCTAAAGTTGAGTAAGATCATGAGCTATTCTGCTATAAAAGCAACCACCCAGGCAATCCAGAGTGGTACCGGAAGTGTGCTAGGCAAGAAGAAGAAGGAAGATGTTGCTATGTTTGTCTCCGGATCATGGCATGGCTAGAGGGGTTCACCTTATCAGTACATCCATCCTCGACCCCGACCCCAAGCCTACGCCTAAGCTCCATATAATCCACCTCAACATTACTTTTCCCCGCAAAACCCCCAATACTCAGCCAGGCTATCCCAATACCTTGTTCACCACACACAATCATATGCTCAACCCCCTCCTTACCCGCAATGGCGTACTCCGGCTTCGCAGAATATCTACCCATCTCCACAAAATACCTATCCACCCCCACAACCCTATCAAAACCCCACTGGTTCAAATTTTCAATCAAGGCCAGAGTATAGGAGAGAGAGGCAACAACGGAAACAAACTTTTACCCCGCTTGGAGAGTCCTATGCTAGTCTGTTTCAAAGGTTAAGGCAGTTGGACGTCTTGAGGCCGATTGAGTCAAAGATACCAAATCCCCCTCCAAAAAACCTCAATTATTCCCTAAGATGCGCCTATTGTTCTGATGCTCCAGGGCATGACATAGAGAAGTGTTGACATTACGGGCAATCCAGGAGCTCATTGATACAAACCAAATTGTAGTCCAAAGCCCAGATGGACCAAACATCAACCAAAACCCTTTGTCATCCCATGCAGAGACGCACATGATTGAAATAGTTCACAAGGATGGGGAGCCCAAAAAGTCTTCTAAGTCCGTCATGATGATTCGGGCCAGTGAAAGCAATTTGGTTAAAGCTCCAGACTCTACCAAAGCAATGCCCTTGACATTTGAAGGGATGACAGAAAAGCCGAGCTCACTCAATTCGAAACCACCAGTTTTGGTCGTGAAAGGGCTGTCGAAAGATATCGGGGCAAGTCCGGAAAGTTCAAAAGTGGTAGTACCAGGGATTTCAAGTAAGCCTGTAATAGTTGTGAAGGGGGCTCCTACTACCCCTATTATTATTAAACCAGTAACCCAGCTTCCAGTGGTGGATGCCAAGGTTGTTCTGTGGAATTATAAATAAGTGATAGTGACATACAAATGAAAAGAAATAGAGGAAGAAGTCAATGAAACTGGAGAATTGACTCGTTCTGGGAGATGTTTCACCCCAGAAAAATTAAGGAAAGCCAAGCCATTCAAGGATAGCCCAATGCCAGTAAAGAAATCGGTCACTGAGGAAGAGGCTGAGGAGTTCCTGAAAAAGATGAAAGTGCAGGATTATTCCATTGTGGAGCAATTAAGGAAAACACCAGCTCAGATTTCTCTTTTGTCTGTGTTGATACATTCAGATGAACATCGTAGGGTCTTGATGAAGATTTTGAATGAGGAACATGTTCCTGATAAGATCACAGTGAACCACTTGGAAAAGATAGCTGGCAGGATCTTCGAAGCAAATAAGATCACTTTCTCGGACGCTGAACTTCCTATGGAGGGTACAGAACACAACCAAGCTCTTTATCTCACGGTGAAGTGTGAAGATTCTATTGTCTCAAGGGTTTTGGTTGATAATGGCTCTAGTGCAAATATTTGTCCCCTGTCTACTCTGCAAAAACTGAAGATTGGCACCGAAAGAATCCACTTGAACAGTGTGTGTGTCCGAGGCTTTGATGGGGGAGGTAAAGATTCTGTTGGAGATATAATGCTCGAATTGTCAATAGGGCCTGTTGAGTTTACCATGGAATTCCAAGTGTTAGATGTGGTTGTCTCCTACAATCTGTTGTTGGGCAGGCCCTAGATACATGCTGCTAAGGCAGTCCCGTCTTCTCTACACCAAATGGTGAAGTTTGAATGGGACACGCAGGAAATAGTTATGCACGGTGATGGGGACTTGTCAGCCTGTAATGATGCAATTGTTCCGTTCATCGAAGCTGAAGATGATAAGGGACCTTGGGTCTATCAGACTTTCGAAATAGTGTCTGTTGAGAAAATTCCTGAAGGAAAATGCGTTCCGGGTCCTAAGCTATCCTCCGCGTCCGTCATGGCTGCGAATGAAATGTTGAAGAATGGTTTTGTACCGGGCAAGGGTCTGGGCTCATCTCTGCAGGGTATTATGCATCCAGTGCATCCCAAGGGAAATCCTGGTACATTTGGTTTGGGATTCATGCCCACAGAGAAGGACGTGAAAAGGGTTAAAAATCTGAAACAGAAGGTATGGTCGCTCCCCAAGCCCGTCCCACACATCTCTAAGTTTTTTGTCAAGCCAGGGACCGAAAAGCCTCCAACCTCCTCAACCCCAAAACCTGTGTTCGATGTTGATGAAGAGCTGATCAAGAGGTTCCAAAGTCTGTTCGAAGAAGTCAATATGGTAGAAGTTGGTGAAGGCTCTAGTAAAGCAAATGTGCAGCTCGTTGGCCCAAACGTGAGCTTAGAAATTGGGAAGCTACTCTTTTCCCTACCAAGAAGGAGTTTTGGTAGTTTGCTTCATTTTCCTTTCTATTATCAGGGTTATTCCAGGGTTGTAATCCAGATTTTTAGTTTTGCTTGTTTTGATGTTCAAACCCTTCTATCCTTTTATTTTCAATGAAATGCAATTTTCCATTTTCTGTTATTCTTAATAGTGTTTTATTTTGTTATTTTTTCTTTTGTACAGTTCTTTTTATGCTTGTTGCAGTGACATGACATGCATGAAGAGTTTTCAGCCGAGTCTTAAAAGCCAATCTAATTCTGAAATAACAATCCAAGAAGTAGAATATGATGATGAAATAGAATATGATGAAGAAGCAACATTTGAGGAAATCAGTAAAGAGCTAAAACAATTTGAAGAAAAACCAAAGCCTAATTTGAGTGAGACCGAAGCAATCAATTTAGGGGACTAGGATGATGTTAGGGAAACGAAGATAAGTGTGCATTTAGAGCCGCAAGTTAAGGAGGCAATAATCAAAAAGGCAATAATCAAAACATTGTTTGAGTAAAAAGATGTCTTTGCATGGTCATATGACGATATGCCGGGCCTGAGCACTGATCTGGTAGTTCATAAATTGCCAACTGATCCAGCATTCCCTCTTGTCAACCAAAAGTTGCGAAATTTTAAGACTGATATGAGTGTGAAGATCAAAGAAGAAATCACAAAGCAGCTTACTGCAAAGGTCATTCGGGTCACTCGATATCCCACTTGGTTAGCCAATGTTGTGCCAGTACCAAAGAAGGATGGTAAGACCAGGGTCTGTGTTGATTACCGTGATCTTAACAAAGCAAGCCCAAAGGATGATTTTCCATTGCCGAACATTCACATTTTGATCTATAATTGTGACAAGCATGAGATTGAGTCTTTTGTGGACTGTTATGCAGGATATCACCAGATCTTGATGGATGAGGAAGATGCAGAAAAGACTGCGTTCATCACGCCATGGGAAACATATTGTTATCGGGTAATGCCATTTGGTTTGAAGAATGCTGGGGCGACTTATATGAGGGCGATGACTACCATATTTCATGACATGATACACAGGGAGATTGAGGTTTATGTAGATGATGTGATCATAAAGTCAAAGAAGCAGTCTAACCATGTTAAGGATTTGAGAAAGTTTTTCCAAAGACTCCGCAGGTATAACCTCAAGCTCAATCCAGCGAAATGTACATTTGGTGTCCCGTCGGGGAAGCTGCTGGGATTCGTGGTTAGTAGATGCGACATTGAGTTAGATCCATCAAAGATCAAAGCCATTCAAGAGTTACCGCCGCCAAAGAACAAAATAAAGGTGATGAGTTTGCTTGGAAGGTTAAATTACATCAGCAGGTTCATTGCTCAGCTCATAATAACCTGCGAGCCCATATTTAAGCTGCTGAAGTAGAATTCTGCGGTCAAGTGGACTGACGAGTGTCAAGAAGCATTTGATAAGATTAAGAGGTACCTGTCGAATCCACCTATGCTGGTCCCACCAGAGCTTGGAAGACCTTTAATTCTCTGTTTGACAGTCTTGGATAATTCTTTTGGCTGTGTATTGGGTCAACATGACATCACGGGAAAGAAGGAGCAAGCAATCTATTATCTCAGTAAGAAGTTCACTCCCTATGAGGTTAAGTACACTCTGCTTGAGAGGACATGTTGCGCCCTGACTTGGGTTGCACAAAAGTTGAAGCATTATCTGTCGTCCTACACTACTTACCTCATTTCCCCGCATGGATCCTCTAAAGTATATCTTTCAGAAGCCTATGCCCGCGGGAAGACTGGCGAAGTGGCAGATTTTACTTACTGAGTTTGACATCATCTATGTGACTCGGACCGTGATGAAGGCCCAAGCCTTGGCCGACCACTTGGCCGAGAATCCGGTGGATGATGAATATGAGCCACTGAAGACTTATTTTCCTAATGAAGAGGTCATGTGTGTTGACGAGGTTGACCGAGATGAAAATCCAGGTTGGAAACTCTTCTTTGATGGAGCTGCTAACATGAAGGGTGTCGGAGTAGGGGCTGTACTTATATCTGAAATAGGGCAACACTACCCTGTAACAGCCCAGCTTCGATTTCATTGCACAAACAATATGGCCGAGTACGAAGCATGCATTCTAGGTTTTAGGTTAGCTGTAGACATGGGAGTCCAGTAAATACTAGTTCTGGGAGATTCAGATTTGTTGGTTCATCAGATTCAAGGAGAATGGGAGACTCGAGATTTGAAGCTCATACCGTACCGACAATGTCTGCATAATCTTTGTCAACGGTTCAGGTCGGTTAAATTTAGACATATTCCCAGGATTCATAATGAGATTGCTGATGCCTTGGCCACTCTGGCGTCAATGTTACATCATCCGAACAAGGCTTATGTTAACCTCGTGCACATCCAAGTTCATGATCAACATGCTTATTGTAATGTGGTGGAAGAGGAAATCGATGGCGAACCTTGGTTCCACGATGTCAAAGAATACATCAGGTCGGGGGTATATCCAGTACATGTTACAGGTGACCAAAAGAGAACCATTCGACGTTTGGCTAGTGGATTTTTCTTGAGTGGAGGAATCTTGTACAAGAGGACTCCGGATTTAGGATTGCTGAGGTGCATAGACGCTAAAGAAGCTTCAACTATCATGGCCGAAGTGCATTCTGGAGTTTGCGGGCCGCATATGAATAGGTATGTCTTGGCAAAGAAGATACTTCGAGTAGGTTATTATTGGCTCACCATGGAACGGGACTGTATCAGTTTTGTTCGCAAGTGTCATCAATGCCAGGTACCTGGTGATTTGATTCATTCTCCCCCATCTGAGTTACACACAATGTCTGCACCTTGGCCCTTTGTTGCTTGGGACGTGGATGTCATTGGACCAGTTGAGCCGGCAGTGTCAAACGGGCATAGGTTTATTCTGGTGGCCATTGATTACTTTACCAAGTGGGTCGAAGCTGTAACTTTCAACTCCGTGACCAAGAAGGCGGTGGTGGATTTTGTTCATTCAAATATCATTTGTCGGTTCGAAATTCCCAAGGTGATCATCACAGACAATGCTGCTAATCTCAATAGTCATTTGATGAAAGAGGCATGCCAACAATTCAAGATCATGCATCGTAACTCCACTCCGTATCGCCCCAAGGCAAATGGAGCTGTTGAGGCTGCTAACAAGAACATAAAGAAGATACTTCGTAAGATGGTTCAAGGTTCTAGGCAATGGCATGAAAGGTTGCCTTTTGCCTTACTGGGTTATCGCACTACTGTTCGCACTTCAGTAGGTGAAACTCCTTATCTGTTGGTATATGGAACTGAGGCAGTTATACCTGCGGAAGTTGAGATTCCATCCCTTCAGATCGTTGCAGAAGCTCAAATTGATGATGATGAGTGGGTCAAAACCCGGCTAGAGCAGTTGAGTTTGATTGATGAGAAAAGGTTAGCTGCAGTATGTCATGGTCAATTGTATCAGAAGAGAATGGCAAGAGCATACAACAAAAAGGTGCGTCCTCGGAAATTCGAAGTGGGCCAGATGGTATTGAAACACATCCTTCCTCATCAGGCTGAAGCTAAAGGCAAGTTCGCCCCAAACTGGCAGGGGCCGTTCATAGTGACAAGAGTGTTTCCCAATGATGCTTTGTATTTAACAGACATAGAAGGCAAATGTGTAGATATGGCTAGTAATTCTGATGCAGTTAAGAGGTACTATGTATGATGTCTTTGCTTACCGTCAGTTGTATTTTGTACTTGGCATGTTCAAAGTTGAAATGAGGAAGGCATTTTGTTCTGCTACCCAAATATTTTTATCCTTTGTTATCCCTTTTGAGCCTTATTTATTTTCTTTCATACCTCTCTTTTGGAATCAGTAATAGATTAGAGAAGAAAAATGAAAAAAAAAGAAAAAAAAAAAGAAAAGCTACCAAAAACAAGCAACTTCCTTTTGAACTACGTTCGACCTGATTCCTTTTAAGGATACGTAGGCAGCCTTACGGTTCGGTCCCATCAAAATAAAAATAAAAATTCCCCAAACCCAAAGAAACTGGGGCAGAAGTTTTGGTTTTGAAAAGATCTGATTCCAAAAGTTGTAATTTTGACCCCTTTTCATCTTAAGTTTGTTTGAGCCTTCATGCCACCCTTTCTTTCTAACCCTGTCCAAAAGCCTACATTACAGTCCAAAGAAAGACTTTCCGATTAATCTTTGAGGATGCTAGGTCAAGCGAGATAGAGGTATGATTTACATCATGGGTAACACTTTGTTCACGGGCGCAAGAGAGAAAATTTAAAATGAGAGAGTCTTATTGGTGAAAACCCTCACGGGCCCCGTAAGGCGATGGTGAGCTGAGAGAAAATTTAAAATGAGAGAGTCTTATTGGTGAAAACCCTTGCGGGCACCATAAGGCGATTGTGAGTTGAGAAATGAACAAATGAGAGAGGCTTGTTGGTGAAAACCCTTTGGGGCACTACAAGTCGAATGAGGCTCATGACTTTACAGAGAATTTGGATCAGTGAAAGCCCGATTTTGAAGTATGAAGACAGGACATGAACTGAAAATATGATTGGTTGGACGGATTAGGCTGATCGATCCTAAATGCATGTCATGATCATTGGAGCTGGTTGCTTCCCCCAGATAAGTCTTCTTTTTCTCATTCTTCTTCATATAGTCATCTGTGCTCAAAATTTTCCTTTGTTCCTTTTTGTCAAAAATCATTTCACTTTGCTCTTTGAGTCTATCTTTATGGGTCTCTTTTGAGTCAGACCTTGTTGAACAAGTAGGAAAGGATTTCAAAGCCTACTACCAGCTTCTAAATTGCACAAAGCAGAGTTCGGCCAGGCACATCACAATTGACTTGATTTAGAATAAGCAGTATGGTGATAACTGAGGTTCAGGCAATCAAGTGAATCTTGAATTTTGAGAAAATACAAGGATTCAACAACTTTCAAAATGAAAACACAATGCAACAAGTGAGTGTGAGAGATTCAGGTCATGCAGAGGTTTTGTGGTCCAGTTCCAATCAAAAGGTCAAACAACTTCTTGCTAGCCCGAAGCAGCTAATCAGAATGAAGCATGGCAGTGGCGGAAGCAGACGCTCAGCAGGGATGCCACAAACTAACCGCCACGTTTTAAACTAACAAGATTTTATTTGTCTGAAACAGGGGCAAGACATTTTTTAAATCCAAAGGGACCTCCGATGAAAAACCATGGTTCAGGGAGCAAGAAATTATGTTCAGAATCCTCAAAGATGAGATCATGGCTCAGGTTAGTTCATTCTCAATTTTCAGGACCCTCCTAGATAATGGGATTTAATTTAAAATTTTCAGGACCCACCTGGATAATGGGATTTAATTTAGAATTTTCAGGACCCTCCTGGATAATGGGATTTAGTTTTTTAATTTTCAGGACCCTCCTAGATAATGGGATTTAGTTTTTAAATTTTCAAGACCCTCATGGATAATGAGATTTAGTTTTTAAATTTTCAAGACCCTCTTGGAAAATGGGATTTAGTTTTTAAATTTTCAGGACCCTTCTGGAAAATGGGATTTAGTTTTAAATTCTTAGGACCACTCGTGTATAATGGGATTTAATTTAAAATTTTCAGGACCCTCATGGATAATGGGATTTAGTTTTAAATTCTCAGGACCCTCTTGGATAATGCGATTTAATTTAAAATTGTCAGGACCCTCCTGGAAAATGGGATTTAGTTTTTAAATTTTCAGGACCCTCCTAGATAATGGGATTTAATTTAAAATTTTCAGGACCCTCCTGGATAATGGGATTTAGTTCTTAAATTTTCAGGACCCTCATGGATAATGGGATTTAGTTTTTAAATTGTCAAGACCCTCCTGGATAATGGGATTTAGTTTTAAATTCTTAGGACCCTACTGGATAATGGGATTTAGTTTTTAAATTTTCAGGACCCTCCTAGATAATGGGATTTAGTTTTTAAATTTTTAGGACCCTCCTGGATAATAGGATTTAGTTTTTAAATTTTCAGGACCCTCCTGGATAATGAGATTTAATTTAGAATTTTCAGGACCCTCCTGGATAACAAGATTTAGTTTTTAAATTTTCAGGACCCTCCTGGATAATGAGATTTAGTTTTAAATTTTCAGGACCATCCTGGATAATGGGATTTAGTTTTTAAATTTTCAGGACCCTCCTGGATAATGGGATTTAGTTTAAAATTCTCAGGACCCTCTTGGATAATGGGATTTAGTTTTTAAATTTTCAGGACCCTCCTGGATAATATGATTTAGTTTTAAATTCTCAGGACCTTCCTGGATAATGAGATTTAATTTAAAATTGTTAGGACCTCCTGGATAATGGGATTTAGTTTTTAAATTTTCAGGACCCTCCTGGATAATGAGATTTAATTTAGAATTTTCAGGACCCTCCTAGATAATGGGATTTAGTTTTAAATTCTCAGGACCCTCATGGATAATGGGATTTAAATTAAAATTTTCAGGACCCTCCTAGATAATGGGATTTCGTTTTAAATTCTTAGGACCCTCCTGGATAATGAGATTTAATTTAAAATTGTCTGGACCCTCCTAGATAATGGGATTTAGTTTTTGAATTTTCAGGCCCTTCTGGATAATGGGATTTAGTTTTTAAATTTTGAGGACCCTCCTAGATAATGGGATTTAATTTAAAATTTTTAGGACCCTCCTGGATAATGGGATTTAGTTCTTAAATTTTCAGGAACCTCCTGGATAATGGGATTTAGTTTTTAAATTTTCAGGACCCTTCTGGATAATGGGATTTAGTTTTAAATTCTCAGGACCCTCCTGGATAATGAGATTTAGTTTTTAAATTTTCAGGACCCTCATAGATAATGGGATTTAGTTTTTAAATTTTCAGGACCCTCCTGGATAATGAGATTTAATTTAGAATTTTTAGGATCCTCCTGGATAATGGGATTTAGTTTTTAAATTTTCAGGACCCTCCTGGATAATGGGATTTAGTTTTTAAATTGTCAGGACCCTCCTGGATAATGGGATTTAGTTTTAAATTCTCAGGACCCTCCTGGATAATGAGATTTTGTTTTTAAATTTTTAGGACCCTCATGGATAATGAGATTTAGTTTTTAATTTTCAGGACCCTCCTGGATAATGGGATTTAGTTTTTAAATTCTTAGGAGCTTCCTGGATAATGGGATTTAGTTTTAAATTTTCAGGACCCTCCTGGATAATGGGATTTAGTTTTTAAATTTTTAGGACCCTCCTGGATAATGGGATTTAGTTTTTAAATTTTCAGGACCCTCCTGGATAATGAGATTTAGTTTTAAATTCTCAGAACCCTCCTGGATAATGGGATTTAATTTAAAATTGTCAGGACACTCCTGGATAATTGGTTTTAGTTTTAAATTTTCAGGCCCTCCTGGATAATGGGATTTAGTTTTTAAATTTTCAGGACCCTCCTGGATAATGTGATTTAATTTAAAATTTTCAGGACCCTCCTGGATAATGGGATTTAGTTCTTAAATTTTCAGGACCCTCCTGGATAATGTGATTTAGTTTTTAAATTTTCAGGGCCCTCCTGTATAATGAGATTTAGTTTTTAAATTTTCAAGACTCTCCTGGATAATGAGATTTAATTTAAAATTTTCAGGACCCTCCTGGATAATGGGATTTAGTTCTTAAATTTTTAGGATCCTCCTGGATAATGGGATTTAGTTTTTAAATTGTCAGGACCCTCCTGGATAATGGGATTTAGTTTTAAATTCTCAGGACCCTCCTGGATAATGAGATTTTGTTTTTAAATTTTTAGGACCCTCTTGGATAATGAGATTTAGTTTTTAATTTTCAGGACCCTCCTGGATAATGGGATTTAGTTTTTAAATTCTTAGGAGATTCCTGGATAATGGGATTTAGTTTTAAATTTTCAGGACCCTCCTGGATAATGGGATTTAGTTTTTAAATTTTTAGGACCCTCCTGGATAATGGGATTTAGTTTTTAAATTTTCAGGACTCTCCTTGATAATGAGATTTAGTTTTAAGTTTTAGCGTAAGTTCTCCCTTTATAATATAATTTAGCTTTAAAGTTATCACTCTTAAGATAAGATTTAATTCGAAGTTTTCAGAGCCCTCCTGGATAATGGGATTTAGCTTTTAAATTCTTAGAGCTCTTTAGGTAACATGATCCGATTAACAATCACAAATATGCCCGGATCCCCAACTGGAGCAGAAAATTTCTTTTGTTTTGTCTATTTTGTTGCAATATCAGGCGCCCACCTGGATAACGAGGGAATACAATTCAAGTTTTAGTAATCAGACACCCACCTGGATAACTAGGGAATACAATTTAAGTTTCTGGTAATCAGGCACCCACCTGGATAACGAGGGAATACAGTTTCGAGTTTTGGTAATCAAGCTCCCACCTGGATAACAAGGGAATATAGTTCAAGTTATTGGTAATCAGGCACCCACCTGGATAACGAGGGAATACAAGTCAAGTTGTTGGTAATCAGGCACCCACCTGGAGAACAAGGGAATTCATTTTAGACTTACTTCAATTCACAAATTTAAGAAGCATCAGGAGCCCGCCTGAAGAACAGGGTCCACTTTTCAGTCTCATGTTGAAGATCAAATAGAGATTCAAGGAAGATTCAATACAAGAAGTAGATATGATCTTGTATTTTTCTTTCACTTTGTTGTAATTTTTTTCCTTTTATTTTTGATGTAATAGAAGGAACCGCGGACCAGAACCTCGACGGCACTTCACTCGACTCTCCACCTCGGTACTCCATCATCCTTCTCACCTCTGAACTACACGTGGCCAGATTCCTTTATAGCCAAGGATATGTAGACAACTCAGATACCAGGGCTCGGTCACAATCTTTTTAGCCACCTTTATTTTCTTTTGAATAAGCGTCGGGTCATAAATCAATTACGTTGATTATTGTTCTTTGCTCCAAAAACTCTTCGTGTTTCCAAGCAAAGAGGGGCAGCTGTAAGCACGTAATTTTTGACTCGCGCAAATTTTAAAGTTAGTGTTAGTATTTTAATATTTTTAAAATATTTACTTGACTTTATTTTAATATAATTTTAATCTTTTTACTTTTAGTCCTAAGACATAAAAAAACATAAAATAATTTTATTTATCGTGTTTATCGCTTTTCTATATTTTTATCTTTAGTTTAAGATCAATTAGTATATTTTTATTCATGGTATCTTAATTTTATCATGACTTTAGCCTATTTTCTTTACTTTTTACTTTATTGTTATAACATTTAAAAATACAAACAAGTAATTTCATTTTAAAATTTTGTTTATTTACTTAACTAAGTTTAATTAATATTTTGGTAGGATTTTTGAGTTTGTCTTTGTCCAACAAGAAAATTTGTAGGCCCAAAGGTGTGAGTCCATTTTTTTAAACTTAAACCCAATTATTCTTAGCCCATTCTTCCTAACCCATTTATGTGCAAGATTTAATCCTAGCCATCTATTTCCTTCTAATCCAATGGCTATCATCCCTTCCCACCTTCATATAAAATACCCAATTATAGAAACCCTAACCCAAGTTTTCAATTCCTAGTCTTGAACTAAAATAGGAGCAGCACTGGCAGTCCGCCTTCCTCCATCGGCTGCTCACGCCAGTCGACCAACCAGCCACGTCGCTGTTCAACAGCAACCGCACCTGCAATTAAAAAAATGAAATAGAAAAGAGAAAGAGGTCACGGACAGAATGACAAAGACGAAGAAGAATTTTAGACAGACATTGATTAGTCTTCCAATTTTACTTCTACTTTTCTTCACAATTTCAAGGATGAACACGAACAAATGAAAAGATGATGTTCTCTTATTTTTGAGTCAATTGGTGTTTGAATTCAAAGAAAAATACCAAACAAACCCATACGTTTCAATCTCCTCTTCCGATTTCAATTCTTAGTTTCAACTCATGGTGTTTTAGTCAAAAGTTGGTGTCGGGTTTGAGGTTTTCGGGCAGATTCGCATTTCCGGTGTAGATTTGAAGTACTATTGTCGAATTTCAATTCCTATTTCATTCAAGAACAACATTGCTGCTGTTTAAACTTGCAAGGAGGTCTTTCATTAATTCGACATTGAAGATTGTTTCGGTCCCGCTTAAGGTTCATTCTTCCCTCTGTTCTTAATCCAATTGTTATCACGTGCTAGCCTACGTTTGTTTACACACTATGTTTTAATTGTTGCCTTATGATTGGTTTTTTGATTTTTTTTAGACCCATTTGGCTTGAATCGCTGATTGAGCTTTTAACTAAAGACAATTTGTGAATTTTGTCTTGTGAATACATATGGACATGTAAGTTGAAAAGGGACAGTGGGTAGGGAGCTAATTGATTAATTGGGAATAGGCAATGGCTGTTTGAACAAAAATTGGGAGAATTGGGTTTAAGAGAATTAGACAGAAGATGGCATGTTTTATTGTTATTTCATTATTACTAGATACTCATTGAACGCTATGAGCATGTGTAGGCCGACCATACTTGGATAGGTAAGCCATAGGATTTTTGTTAGTTTTGAGGCGAGAGGTCGTTCCCTTAGTTGAATTTATTCGGGAAATGCCCCGAGGAATTTGTATATTTTATGTCAGGGGTATGCCTCGAAGTGAATGTAATTTGAGGCCATGGCGAACATTGTAGAAGAAGTAGCGTAGGATAATCTAGAACTTTAATTTTTTTTTCTTTTTTTCTTCTTTTAATTTTCTTTCATTTAGGTGGGGACGACCTCGAGCCTTTTTTGATTGTTTATTTTCTTTTTGTGTGTTTTTACCCCAATTCGAACATTCTAAAAGCCGACTAGATCAAGTACGCAACCGTACTAGTTACGGGACTTGGGGAGTGCCTAACACCTTCTCCCCGAGTCAAATGAATCCCCTTACCCAAATCTCTGGTGTAGACTTAGTTTTGGAGTCTCAAGTGTTTTGAAAGGAAAATTATTTCTTTTGAAAAAAACGGTGACCTGACACACCGAAATCAAATGTCAGTGGCGACTCTGAGTTATTTCCTTTTGAACACAATTTTGTCACTTTTTAATTAAAAACCCTTTCGAGCTTTACAAATCTTTTTATTTATTTAAGAGGGTTTGTGAGGTTTGTTAAAAAAGAGGGGTGTGACAATAATTATCCTTGACTATTGTAGACATCGAAATTTTAATGGATCAAGCCCGTATAAAATTTGGGTTAAATCCTAAATTCAAGACACTACAAGACGACTCTTGAAATTCTAGGAGTCTATTAGGGTTGGTTGGAGACTATTCTACTAAAACCCTAACTGATGGCTATTCTACTGTAACGATCTGACAAGTCGTTTTGAGCATTTACACTTTACTCGATAGATTGAGGGCATGAGTAGTTCCATATGATGTATTATGACTTGTGTAAATTATTGATTTTGGTTTTCAGGTTATTCGGAATCGATTGGAAGAAGGAATTTCATTGTCGAAGCTTTAAGTTGGAATAGTTGACCAAGTTTGACTTTTTAGCATTTCAACTCGGATTAGAGTTTTGATGGTTCAGTTAGCTCCGGATGACGATTTTAGTTCCGGACGTATGCCCAAATTTACAATTGGATATTTCTATAAGGTTTTGGCGCTAATTGGCGAAAGTAGGAAATTTAAAGGTTTGGAATGTTCATAAGTTTGACCAAGAGTTGACTTTGATGATATCGAGTTCGAATTGTGGTTCCGGGAATTGGAATAACTTTGTTATGTCATTTGGGCCTGTTGTGCAAAATTTGAGTTCATTCCGAGTTGATTTGATAAGGTTCGGCACGAGTTTTGGAAGTTGAAAGATTCAAAGTTCTCAAAGTTAGATTTGAGGTGCGATTTGTGGTTTATATGTTGTAATACATGATTTGAGGCCTCGAATAAGTACGTGTTATGTTATGGGACTTGTTGGTATGTTCAGACGGGGTCCCGAGGGATTCGGGTGAGTTTCGTATAGGTTTGTGTTGTGTTGCGCTCGTTTTTAATGTTTCGACGTCGTTTCTTCAAGGATAAGTGGTACCATATTAAGCAAATGAGATCCAATTTTTGTTTTGATTCAAGCATTAGATCTGTGATGACCCGGCCAGTCATCTCATAAGTTACCACTCCGTTTTGCCCATTTCTGCTTCTTTATGCTTTGTTTATCCGTATTTTGTGGTCTCGGGTTGGTCGGATCGAGTTTGGAAAGGATTTGGCAAGGTTTGAGACACTTAGTCTCTTTAGAGTGAGTTTAAGTTGGAAAAGTCAACCAGATGTTGACTTATGTGTTAGAGGGCTCGGATGTGAGTTCCGATGGTTCGGTTAGCTTCGGGAGGTGATTTGTGACTTAGAAGCGTGATTGGAATGAATTTTGGAGGTTCATAGTAGATTTAGGCTTGAACTAGCAAAGTTGATATTTTGGCGATTTCCGGTTGGTAGGCGAGATTTAGATATAGGGGTCAGAAAGGAATTCCGAGAGTTGCAATAGTTCCGTGGTGTTATTTGGGATGTGTGTGCAGAATTTCAGGTCATTCGGACGTTGTTTGGTTGAATTTTTGATCGACAGCATAATTTGGAAGATTTTTGAAAGTTTGGCTTAAATCCGATGTGTTTTGGGTGATTTAATGTTGTTTGAGGTGTTTTGATGATTGGAACAAGTTTGAACAAGGTATTGGGTTATGTTTGTGCTTTTGGTTGAGGTCTCGAGGGCCTCGGGGTGATTTCGGATGGTTAACGGAGAAGTTTAGAATTTGTTGCAGCTGTTGAATTGCTGCTTCTGGTATTTTTGCACCTGCGGTTTGGGGGCCGCAGGTGCATCGCCGCACGTGCGTCGCCGCACGTGCGGAAGAGGAGCCGCAGAAGCGGATTTTGGAATAATGTCCGGAACCACAGAAGCGGTTAGGATGGGCGCATCTGCGGAGTCGCAGATTCGGAAAGCTTATCGCAGATACGATTTTGGACTGGTTAGTGATTTCCGCAGAAGCGGAGGAATGACCGCAGATGCGGTACCGCAGATGCGGAAAGGCCTGGGCAGAACATATAAGTTATTTCATTCGCGAATTTGAGTTATTTCACCATTTTTGACTTCAGATTGGGAGCTTTTTGGGCGATCTGAAAGAGGGAATTCAAGGAGACTTCATTGAGGTAAGGAATTTGGAGTTGAAACTCATTCCTATGCTATTATTTCATGGATTAAAGGTAGAAACTTTGGAAATCAAAGGTTAAAAATTGGGGAAACTAGGGCTTGGAAACTTAGGCCTTTAATTGTAGATTTGAAGGACCATTTGGGGTCGGATTTGAAAACTTTTGATATGTATGAACTCGTGGGGAGATAAGGAACCTATTGATGTAAAAATTTCTGAATTTTGAGATGTGGGCCCGGTGGTCGGGTTTTGATAATTTCGGGATTTGTGCCCTTTATTGATTATTTTCGCTTGGACTTCGTTCCCTTAGCATATTTTGACGTCTTCGTTCTGATTTTGGATAGATTCGACGTGATTGGAGGCCGATTCGAGGGGAAAAGGCGTCGTGAGCTAGAGATTTGACTGGTTCGAGGTGAGTAATGATTGTAAATGATGTTCTGAGGGTTTGAAACCTTGGATTTGCACATCATAGTGCTATATTGAGGTGAGGCACATGCTTGATGACGAGCGTGGGGTCGTGCACTATTGTTAATTGTGACTTGGTCCGTCCCGATTGATGATGTTACCGCGTATTTGATTGAAAACTATTTGCAATCATCCTTATTTGGGCTGAATGCCATATTCGGGCTTCGTGCCAGCTATTTGAACCCTCCGGGGCTTTTTATTGATATTTCCTCACTGTTTTGACTTTATACTTGAACTCAATCATGTTATTTCTTTCATTATTTTCATACTCAGCTGTGTTTGCTCAGTTTTAATACTTAAATGATATTTTAATGATGTGTGGGCTGAGAACACTATTTTACTATTGCCCGAGTGGCTTATGAGGATTTTTGACTGAGTAAGGCCAATGACCTATGTTGTGAGGATACACTGATATTGGTTTGAGACCGAGGGCTTGAGATATGTACGCCGCGAGGTGGTTTGATTAATATGAGGCCGAGGGCCTAGTGATGATGCCACAAGGTGGCTTGATATTGCGCTTGGGCCATAAGGGGCCCCTCCAGGAGTCTGCACACCCCTAGTGAGCGCGGGTACCCATTGTGATGTGAGATTGAGCCCGAGAGGCTGGTATTGTTCTGAGATATTGCTCGAGGGGCGGTTTTGTTGATACAGTGCCTAAGGGGTGAACCTTTACGTGTTTATTTTCCTTAATTGCATGTCAATTATATGTTTACTAGTTTAAAAAGGATTTTACTCATCTTTCTAACTGGTTTACTATTTTTAAATGGTTTTACTACTTCATTATAGAATGACTTGTGCCTTACGTGCTTTCATACTTTCAGTCATTATTTACATTTGTTACTCACTGAGTTGGGTACTCACTTACTCCCTGCACCCCTGTGTGCAGATTTAGGCGTATCTGGTTCCGCTCCCGAGTGCTGATCCCTCCAGTTTCAGGCGGACGTTCAGAGTTCACGAGGTAGATTTTGGCATCCGAAACCCCGTGTCTCTACTCCTTTATCAGTTCTATCTTTCTTTTTAGACAATTGTGCTAGCTTATAGACTTAGTGGATTGTATTATGACATATAGATGTTCATGACTAGTGACACCCCGGTTAGGGCTGTGTATGGGTGTTCTTCCGCGTAATTATGCTATCATCTGTTATTTCGGATTTATTTTATCATGTTTAGACTGTTCTAAATGCTTAACTGTTAAAAATTGGAAAATAGGAAGTGTCGGTTGGCTTTGTCTTTACAAGAGGTGCCATCACGACCGGGTCTAGGTTTAGGGTCATAACAAGTTGGTATCAGAGCTTAGGTTACATAGGTCTCACGAGTCATGAGCAGTTTTAGTAGAGTCTCGCAGATCGGTACAGATATGTCTATATTTATCCTCGAGATGCAGCATAACCTTTAGAAAAACTTCACATTCTTGAATTTCGTATCATGCGAATTTGTTGATCCGAGTACTAAACTTCTATTGTTCTATTCTCTCACAGATGGTGAGGATACGAGCTACCAGTCAGGATGGACGACCACCAGTACCACCAGCCGTAGCCACTAGAGGCCGAGGAAGCGGTCATGGTCATGGTAGGTGCAGAGCAGCTAGGGCAGCACCTACAGATCCACCAACTACCCCAGTTCAGGATCAAGTCCTAGTTATGGACGCTCCAGCAGCACCAACTCAGACATCAGCTATGCCCATTGTGATTCCGGGTCTTCAGGAGGCTTTGGCTCAGATCTTATCAGTTTGCACTGGCCTAGCTCAGGCAGTTTTATCCACTACAGCCGCAGCTACTTCTCAGGACAGGGGAGGCAATCAGACTCCCGCCGCTCGCACACCTGAGCAGGTCGTGCAGGGACTTCAGACGCCGGGGGCACATCCAACCCAGCCGGTTACATCTGCTCAGGACTATGTAGTTCCTACCATACCGAAGGACGAGCAGCGTAGGTTAGAGAGGTTTGGTAGACTTCAGCCTCTGTTATTCAGTGGTGTAGAGGCGAGGATGCCTAGGGTTTTCTGGACAAGTCTCAGAGGATGCTTCGTACAATAGGTATTTTAGAGACCAGCGGGGTCGCTTTCACTACTTATCAGTTTTCGGGAGCTGCCTTTACTTGGTGGGAGGCTTTTTAGAGGCGTAGGCTTGTTGGTGCAGCACCCCTTACCTGGCAGTAGTTCTCTGTTCTCTTTCTAGAGAAGTATGTGCCGCAGTCCCGCAGTCCCGTAGAGAGGAGCTGCATAGGGAGTTTGAGTGGTTGCGTCATGGAGAGACGACTGTGATGCAGTACGAGATGAGGTTCTTCGAGTTAGCTCATCATGCTATTTGGATGGTTCCGACTGATATAGAGAGGATTAAGAGGTTTGTTGATGGCCTCACTTATCAGCTTTGTATTCTCATGACCAGGGAGAGAGTGATTGGTGCTACTTTCGAGGAGGTTTTGGATATTGCCCGTGAGATTGAGTCTGTTCGTCGCCAGGAGCGAGAGGAGAGGGAGTCTAAGAGCCCTCGAGGATACGGTAGTTACAGTGGTACTCCTTTGAGGGGTTAGTTTCAGCACGGCAGAGGCCGTCCATTCAAGCATGTTCAGCCAGCTCACCCAAGTTATCATGGGGCATCATCGGGTCATGGTTCTTACAGTTCTCATTAGGGCCAGTCATCACTTAGTGCCCTTCCAGCTCAGAGTTCGTCTTGTGCTCCATCGGTTTAGGGCTCTTCTATGCTGAGTACATCTGCTAGTCACTCCGGTACGAGGGTTTCCCTTCAATCCCCTTCTCCAGCATTTGGGAGTTGTTATGAGTGTGGTGAGATAGGTCATATGTGGAGGCAGTGCCCTCGTCGTCTTGCGAGTTCATATTAGCAGAGGGGTCAGTCATCGGCTTCAGCGCCAGCTACTTCACCACCACTCGCCCAGTCAGTTAAGGGTGGAGGTCAGTCAGCTAGGGGTCGCCCCAGAGGGGGAGGTTGATCAGGTGGTGGTCAGGCCTGTTTTTACGCACTTCCAGGCAGACCCGATGCTATTGCTTCAGACGCTATTATTACAAGTATTGTTTCAATCTGCCACAGAGATGCCTCTATATTATTTGATCCCGGTTCCACCTTTTCATATGTGTCCTCATATTTTGCTCGTTATTTGGGTACGCTCCGTGAGTTTCTTGCTTTACCTGTTCATATATCTACCTCTGGTGGGCGATATTGTTATTGTAGACTGTGTGTACCGGTCGTGTGTGGTGACTATTGGGGGTCTTGAGACCCGAGTGGATCTACTATTATTGAGCATGGTGGATTTCGATGTCATTTTGGGCATGGATTGGTTATCTCTGTATCGTGCTATTCTGGACAGTCATGCTAAGACAGTCACATTGGCTATGCCGGGTGTGCCACGGATCGAGTGGCGAGGTGTGACTGACTATGTTCCTAGTAGAGTGATCTCTTTCTTGAAGGCCCAACGTATGGTTGGGAAGGGTTGCCTTTCGTATCTAGCCTTCGTGAGGGATGTCGGAGCTGAGACTCCCAGTATTGATTCTGTTCCAGTTGAGGGATTTTGCCGATGTGTTTCCTGCAGACCTGTCGGGCATGCCACCGGATAGGGGTATTGATTTTAGTATTGACTTGGTGCCAGGCACTCAGCCCATTTCTATTCCGCCGTATCGTATAGCACTAGCGGAGTTGAAAGAGTTAAAGGAGCAGCTTCAGGAACTCCTTTATAAGGGGTTCATTCGGCCTAGTGTGTCACCTTGGGGTGCGCCAGTTCTATTTGTGAAGAAAAAGGATGGCGCTATGAGGATGTGCATTGATTATAGGCAATTGAACAAAGTAACAATTAAGAACAAGTATCCTTTACCTAGCATTGATGATTTATTCGACCAGCTTCTGGGAGCGAGAGTGTTCTCCAAGATTGATCTTCGTTCAGGTTATCACCAGTTAAATATCAGGGACTCGGATATTCTTAAGACAACTTTCAGGACCCGATATGATCATTATAAGTTCTTGGCGATGTCTTTTGGGCTGACCAATGCCCTCACAGCGTTCATGCATTTGATGAACAATGTGTTTCGGCCTTATCTTGACTCATTTGTCATAGTCTTCATTGATGATATTCTGGTGTATTCGCGTAGTTAGGAGGAGCACGCGGAGCATTTGAGAGTTGTGTTGCAGAGATTGAGGGAGGAGAAGCTTTATGCAAAATTCTCCAAGTGTGAGTTTTGGCTCAGTTCAGTGGCTTTCTTGGGGCATGTGGTGTCCAACGAGGGTATTCAGGTTGATCCGAAGAAGATAGAGGCGGTTCAGAGATGGTCCAGACCGTCCTCAGCCACAGAGATTCGCAACTTTCTTGGTTTGGCAGGCTATTATCGCCGGTTTGTTCAGGGATTATCACTTATCGCATCACCCTTGACCAAGTTGACTCATAAGGGTGCTTCATTTATATGGTCGGACGAGTGTAAGGAGAGCTTTCAGAAGCTCAAGACAGCCTTGACCATAGCTCCAGTATTGGTTTTGCCATCAGCTTGAGGTTCATCTACCGTGTATTGTGATACTTCGAGAGTTGGGATTGGTTGTGTATTGATGCAGGAAGGTATAGTTATTGCTTATTCTTCTCGTCAGTTGAATCCCCATGAGAAGAACTACCCCATGCATGATTTGGAGTTGGCTGCCATAGTTCACGCGTTGAAGATTTGGATGCATAACTTGTATGGTGTATCTTATGAGGTGTTCACTGATCACCGTAGTCTTCAGCATTGGTTCAAGCAAAAGGATCTTAATTTGAGACAGCGGAGATGGTTGGAGTTGCTTAAGGATTATGATATCACTATATTGTACCATCCGGGAAAGGCCAACGTGGTGGCTGATGCTTTGAGCCGAAAGGCGGTGAGTATGGGGAGTTTGGCATATATTCCAGTTGGGGAGATACCTCTTGCAGCTGATGTTCAGGCCTTGGCCAATCGGTTCATGAGGTTAGATATACCGGAGCCCAGTCGGGTATTGGCTTGTGTGGTTTCTCGGTCTTCCTTATATGATCGCATCAGAGAGCGCCAGTATGGTGATCCTCATTTGCTTGTCCTTAAGGACAGAGTTCAGCATGATGATGCTAGAGATGTGACCATTGGTGATGATGGGGTGTTGATGATGCAGTGCCGGATTTGTATGCCCAATGTAGATGGGCTTCGGGAGTTGATTCTAGAGGAGGCCCACAACTCGCGGTATTCCATTCATCCGGGTGCCGCAAAGATGTACCAGGATTTGAGGCAGCACTATTGGTGGAGAAGAATGAAGAAAGATATTGTGGGATTTGTGGCTCGGTGTCTCAATTATCAGTAGGTGAAATATGAGCATTAGAGACCAGGTGACTTGCTTAATCATATGGATATTCCCGATTGGAAGTGGGAGAAGATCACTATGGACTTTGTTGTTGAATATCCACAGACTTTGAGAAAGTTCGATGATATTTGGGTGATTGTGGATCGGCTGACCAAGTCCACGCACTTCATTCCTGTGCGTACTACCTATTCTTCAGAGCGGTTGGCAGAGATCTATATCCGGGAAATTTTTTGGTTGCATGGTGTCCCAGTTTCCATCATTTCAGATAGGGGCACTCAATTTACATCGTAGTTTTGGAGGTCTATGCATCGAGAGTTGGGTACTCAGATTGAGTTGAGCACATCTTTTCACCCTCAGACGGACGGGCAGTCCGAGCGCACTATTCAGATATTGGAAGACATGTTGCATGCTTGTGTCATTGATTTCGGAGAGTCATGAGATCAGTTTCTACTGCTTGCAGAGTTTGCTTATAACAACAGCTACCAGTCGAGTATTCAGATGGCTCCATATGAGGCTTTGTATGGGAGGCGGTGTAGATCCCCGGTTGGTTGGTTCGAGCCCGGTGAGGCTAGACTATTGGGGATAGACTTGGTGTAGGATGCCTTAGAGAAAGTGAAGGCGATTCAGGAGAGACTTCATACAGCGCAGTCGAGGCAAAAGAGATATGCTGACAGGAAGGTTCGTGATGTGTCCTACATGGTTGGTGAGAAGGTTCTGTTGAAGGTTTTGCCCATGAAGGGTTTTATGAGGTTTGGGAATAATGGGAAATTGAGTCCTTGGTTCATTGGGTCTTTTGAGGTGCTTTGGAGGATTGGGTAGGTGGCTTATGAGCTTGCTTTGCCGCCCAGCTTGTCAAGTGTGCATCCGGTATTTCATGTTTCTATGCTCCGGAAGTATATTGGGGATCCTTCTTATGTTCTGGATTTCAGCACGGTTCAGTTGGTGGATGATTTGACCTATGATGTGGAGCCAATAGCTATTTTGGGTCGTCAGGTTTAGAAGTTGAGATCAAAGGATATAGCTTCAGTGAAGGTGCAGTGGAGAGGATGGCCCGTGGAGGAGGCTACCTGGGAGACCGAGCGGGAGATGCAGAGTAGATATCCTCACCTGTTTGAGCCTTCAGGTATGTTTCTTGACTCGTTCGAGGACGAACGTTTGTTTAAGTTGGGGAGGATGTGACGACCCGACAAGTCGTCTCATGAGTTACCGCTCTGTTTTCCCCATTTTTGCTTCTTTATGCTTTGTTTATCCATGTTTTGTGGTATCGGGTTGGTCAGATCGAGTTCGGAAAGGATTTGGCAAGGTTTGAGACACTTAGTCTCTATAGAGTGAGTTTAAGTTGGAAAAGTCAACCAGATGTTGACTTATGTGTTAGAGGGTTCGGATGTGAGTTCCAATAGTTCGGTTAGTTTCGGGAGGTGATTTGTGACTTAGGAGTGTGATCAAAATGAATTTTGGAGGTTCGTAGTAGATTTAGGCTTGAACTGGCGAAGTTGATATTTTGGCGATTTCTGGTTGGTAGACAAGATTTTGATATAGCGGTCGGAATGGAATTCCGAGAGTTGCAGTAGTTTTGTGGTGTCATTTGGGATGTGTGTGCAACATTTCAGGTCATTCGGACGTGGTTTGATTGGGTTTTTGATCGAAAGCATAATTTGGAAGATATTTGAAAGTTTGGCTTGAATCCGATGTGTTTTGGGTGATTTAATGTTGTTTGAGGTGTTTTGATGATTGTAACAAGTTTGAATAAGGTATTAGGTTATGTTTGTGCTTTTGGTTGAGGTCGCGGGGGCCTCGGGGTGATTTCGGATGGTTAACGGAGAAGTTTGGAATTTGTTGTAGCTACTGAATTGCTGCTTCTGGTATTTTCGCACCTGCAGTTTGGGGGCCGCAGGTGCGGCGCCGCATGTGCGGAAGAGGAGCAGCAGAAGCGGATTTTGGAAGAATGTCAGGAACCGCATAAGCGGTTAGGATGGGCGCATCTGCGGAGTCGCAGATGCGGAAAGCTTATCGCAGATGCGATTTTGGACTGGTTAGTGATTTCCGCAGAAGCGGAGGAATGACCGCAAATGCGGTACCGTAGATGCAGTTGAAGGACCGCATATGCGTAAAGGCCTGGGCAGAACATATAAGTTATTTCATTCACGAATTTGAGTTATTTCACCATTTTTGACTTCAGTTTGGGAGCTTTTTGGGCGATCTGAAAGAGGGAATTCAAGGAGACTTTATTGAGGTAAGAAATTTGGACTTGAAACTCATTCCTATGCTATTATTTCATGGATTAAAGCTAGAAATTTTGGAAATCAAAGGTTAGAAATTAGGGAAACTAGGGCTTGGAAACTTAGGCCTTTAATTGTGGATTTGAAAGACTATTTGGGGTCGGATTTGAGAACTTTTGATATGTATGAACTCGTGGGGAGATAAGGAATCTGTTGATGTAAAAATTTCTGAATTTTGAAATGTGGGCCCGGGGGTCGGGTTTTGGTAATTTCGGGATTTATGCCCTTTATTGATTGTTTTTGCTTGGGCTTCGTCCTTTAGCATATTTTGATGTCCTCATTTTGATTTTGGATAGATTCGACGTGAGTGGAGGCCAATTCGAGGGGCAAAAGTGTCGCGAGCTAGAGATTTTACAGGTTCGAGGTGAGTAATGATTGTAAATGATGTTCTGAGGGTTTGAAACCCCGGATTTGCACATCGTAGTGCTATATTGAGGTGAGGCACACGCTTGATGACGAGCGTGGGGTCGTGTACGATTGAGGATTATGACTTGGTCCGTCCCGATTGATGATGTTACCGCGTATTTGATTGAAAACTATTTGCTATCATCCTTATTTGGGCTGAATGCCATATTTGGGCTTCGTACCAACTATTTGAATCTCCGGATTTTTTTATCGATATTTCCTCACTATTTTGACTTTATACTTGAACTCAATCATGTTATTTCTTTCACTATTTTTATACTCAACCATGTTTACTCAGTTTTAATACTTAAAGTGAGTTTCAGGATAGTTTGGCATGGAATCAAGGCAGAACAACTGGCAGAAATATATAATATCAAAGGTTTGTTCATTTGATCATATTTTGAGTTAGGGAGCTCAGATTTGGGCGATTTTGGAGGCTATTTTCACCACATGGATTGGGGTAAGTGTTCTCTACTCGATTGGTTATATTTCATGAATCCATCTACATTTTTAGCATTTGATTGATGATTTCAAAGTGAATTTTTGAGTTTGAACATCGATTCGGAGTCGGATTTGAGTGAATCTAGTATGGTTGGAATCGTAATTGAATGGGTTGCCAGATATATGAGTTTTGTCGGGTTCCGAGGTGCGGGCCCGGGTTTGACTTTTTGGTTGACTTTGGGCTTTGATTAAAGATTCCACCTTTATCGACTGGGTTTTTTTCATTTGGAATTATTTGATGTTCTTGAATTTCTTTTGGCTAATTTTGAACCGTTTGGAGGTCGACACGCGCGAGATGGCATTTTTGGAGCATCGCTCTCGGTATTGGATTTGGCTTGTTCGAGGTGAGTAATACTTCTAAACTTGGTGCTGAAGGTATGAAACCCCGAATTACGTGTTATGTGTTTGGTGTTGGGGTGATGCACATGCTAGATGAAGGATGTGTGGGCGTGCACCGTGTGAATTGTGATACTATTATTTCTGTGGTACTGTGTAGTTACCTGATCTTATATGTAACCATGAAATATCTACGTACTAGAGCTATTAAGTTGTGATCTATGTTAGAAACCATGTCTAGGCTACATGCTTATTCTGTTAGGACCCACAGAGGTCATTTCCCTTGTTGAGTTATTTGCTTACATTGCAATTACATACCCAGTTGTACGCATTTATATGCATATCATATCTCAGTCTCTGTTACAATTTATTGATACATCACATCATTATTTTTGGGCTGATTTTCATGACATTGTGAGCCCGAGGGATTAGAGAGGTTGATGACTGAGCAAGACTGATGGCCTGATTGTGAGGATATTGATGGGATAAGGCTGCACGCCGCAGCAAATATTTATGATGGGAGCGGGTTGCACGCTATAACAAATGTTATTGATTTATGCTATGATTGGCTTATTATAGCGATTGGGCTGAAGGAGCCCCTCCGAAGTTTGTACACACCCCCAATTAGCGCAGGTACATACTGAGTGTGAGTGCTGAGTGATTGGAGGATTGAGTGGCTGTGAGGACTGAGTAGCTGTAAGGACCGAGTAACTGTGAGGATTGAGTGATTGGGAGGACTGAGTGCATTAATACATCGAGAGTATGCATATGGTTTTATCACTACATTGTATTACAGTTTGCATGTATACATTGACATGTAGGCATAGAGATATACTTTCCTCACGCCGTTTGACACTGAAACATCTTACCCATTGTTGGAAGTATTTGGGAAAAATCATAATTTTCAAGCTTACTCCTATTTTTGGTATTTTCGGTGAAAGATTTTGGGATTTGCTGTTATACTTGAAAAACATGCCTATTTTCCATAACTGTGAATAAGCTGAGCATCATATCTCTGAGTTACTTCGTGTACCCTTTTTATTATATTGTTATGGACTGTTACTGGTTATTGAAGTTAGACTGTGACCCTTGTTCCAACTCGTCACTACTTTCAACCTAAGGTTAGGTTTGTTACTTATTGAGTATATGGGGCCGGTTGTACTCATACTACACTTCTGCACCTTGCGTCCATATGTTGGATATTGATGTTGTTGTGTATGGCGGTAGCTGGATTTGAAGATGTACTTGCGTTCCAGTTGCAACTGCCTCTTGTCCGTGGTAGCTCTAGACTTATGAAAATCTGTTTATGTACATTCGGACAGATGATGTATTTATTTCATACTAGATTTGTAAACTCTAAATCTTAGAAGCTCATGATTTTTACTGCCAATCCTTGGGAAATTCTTTGTATAAAAGTAGTTGTGTTATCATTCTTTTCTTATTAATTCTCATTAACTTTGATAGTTGTTAGTGGGCTTACCTAGCGGGTTGGGTTAGGTTCCATCACGACTAGTTGGATTTTTGGGTCGTGACAAGTTGGTATCAGAGCTCTAGGTTCATAGGTTCTACGAGTCATGAGCAAGTGTCTAGTATAGTCTTGCGGATGATGATGTCCATACCTATCTTCGAGAGGCTACATGACATTTTGGATAACTTCCCTCTTTTTTTTCTTATCGTGCGACATTGATTCAGCTTGAAATGCAACTCTTTGAATTCCTTCCACGTACTCGTATGCGCATATGAGTGCTTGGTATCAGCTGTACATTGACGGTTTGTGATTCCATGGATGAGGTGCGAGATGTGATTTCTATCTGCTGATGATCGGCCACTTTGGAGGACTTGAGGCCGGATTTTGATTGTAGCTCGAGCACGGGGATTTTGGTTGTGTAAGCACGTGCTTTTGGACTTATAAGTCCATTAGTGTCCCTATGAGTGGAATTTGTGGCTCGATGAGTGGTTAGATGGCTATATGATGAGTATGATGTAACTGCAGGATGTGTTCAGATGGATTAAATATGACTAGAAGAGGTTGCTTTATATGTAAAAAGGACTATTGGGTGTTTGATTTCTGTCCTGATGTGACGTATAGTCTCGAGTTATGATCGTAATGTAGAACTTTTTAATGTTGATTAATTGTGGAGCGAATTAGATTCTCATGTCTTATTAATGAGTTCAGACTTTGGAAGATTAGGTGATGGCGTAGTAGTGGTGGCTACGAAAGGGTATAAAGAGATGTTAGTTTGAGGCTAAGTAGGTGGGTTATAACTAGCGAGATAATCTACAGATGTGTGATCCTTATGATGTTGTGTGGAGGCTTTCTATTCTACCAGTGGGTTATATTTGTGCAATTTGAGTTAGCTCGGTTGTAATAGTTGACCTGGCCGTCACGAGGATGAATGCGAGATTTGTAAGTAACTTGAGGTATTATATGGATTGTGTTACATGGGTTTATGAAGGATTTAGTTTAACCTCATGGTGGTATTATGGCAGTAATGGGGTATGGTAATTGTAAGTTATCAGATGTTTTATTCCACGGCTTTGAGCTAAGTGTGGGAGTCTACTATTGACAAGTTGATTGCACAATTATGTATTGTATTGGTTTCTGTTTGAGGTATACTTGTGAATCAGTTATGTCTTGTAGAGGTTGAGATCGAGGATGACTCGATTGAGGGATGTTCTGGATGCGGGTTGTATTATACTCTATGGGTATATGTGAATCATGTAATGATTGAGTGGTTATTTATGAGGGATGTAGTGCGCATGGAGTAGAAATTTACTCGGTTGTTTAGAGGTGTGGATTACTTCTTTAGGTGTCATCGTGCTAATGCGGCACAGGTCGTTGGCTTGTTGGGCGATGCAATTGAGATTTGAGCAGAGTGGATGGCTCTCGAGAAGGTTCTAATGGATTCAGGAGTTATATGTAGCAATTGGAAATTTTTAGGATTTATATATGGCTAGAATTGAGATTTACATTGGATGGTGATGAGACTCGTGGTATTTCTATATCATTATGGATTATACATTTTAGTATCAGGATGGTGAAGGAAACAACTTTGGATTCATATAAGGTCTCTTCAGAGTAGGTGTCTCGGTTGTGGTACTTTTGGGGTGCTCAAGAGGGAATACAGTGGCTTATGGTCTTAGGGCGGTGTGGTTTATCCTTGGATCTATTGTGGTGAGCTTTTGGTAAAGATCGTGGTGTTCCGGCAAGGAGAAGTATCAACTTGAGGGTAATTCAGGAGGAACTCGGAGGAAATATGACAACTTGGTAGTAGGTTGGATCAGTATTGTTATGGTATGCTCGGTTCTTTTGGATCCTATGATGTGGTGAGTTTCTACAGGTGTTTTGTGGCAATGATCTTGGGTTTGGAGACCTGCATAGCTTGGTTGAGTTAGAGAGATTTAGTTATGATGGCTTGGTTATGTGCAAATAGGTTTCAAAGAGTTCTTGATGATTTCTACCATGGATATTTCCTACCGGCTTGAGGAGCGTATTGTGATTTTCTCGTAGATGGGATCAAATGAAAGGTTTTTGACTGGTCGGATATGTATTCTGCTGGTTACTCAGAGTTGATAATAAGGTTCTCGTGTTTGCATATGGTGGCCTAATAGAGGCGACGCGTGGTGTGAGATTGAGATTTGCATGTACAAGGTGACGGTTCAGTTTTTAATGGGAGGTCGTAATTTTTTTGAACAACATGGACGATTTCCGATGTTTAGATGAATGCTATAACTACTTGGTATTTCCTGAGAAGGGTGCATTTCAGAAGGCATACTGTGTTCAGACTTACAGATGCTTTATTGGTATTTCGGTACTCACCTAGTTGATCGACTGCTGATATTAAGATTTTGCTATATGGCACGGAAGAATTATAGAAGTATTCCTCGTGGGATGATTATGTATGAAAGATGTATTAGACATTCAGGCGGCGGAGTTGGGATCGGATATGGTGATATATGTGTTCTATGAACTTGGAGACCAGAAGTTCTCAGAAACAGATCGTTTCGTAGTTATGGAATGTGAAGATGTGGCCAAAGCTAGCCAGTTGATAATATGTGTTATGTTTCAGTCGTTGTGAACTTTTGGAGGGTTATGTATCTATTTGTGAGTGACCTGAGTGGATTTAGGGTCCATTGCCAGGCCCAATGAGGATGTGTATTCTACAACGGGTCAGACTGGTTGACTTCGTACTACTGTTGTTAAGGGATATTCCATTCAGTTAGAGTTGAGCTTATTCGTGTTCTAAGATGTTCTATGAGTTACTCTCTATGCTACGGGAGGTTGGGATCCGTTGGTTATAGGTACACATGGTATGGTCCTATTTGGGACTTATAGTGGAATTTGAGCGAGATGGATATTAGGGTGTTGAATGATTGATTGCGCATTTGGTTATGTTCTTTCTGGACTGTGGTATTGTGTTATTGGTTCCTCTGTGGTTATGGTCATGCACCTTGTACTTGAGGTCGAATTGCGCGTGGATGTTGATTTTGGGCATGGTGACTTGAGGTATTCCATATGGACAATGTTTGAACGGGGTCACACATTGCAATGGAGTTATATTGAGATATGCTCCTTTATGTCAGATTCGTGTGATGTGGTTCTACTGTGTATGGTGGACTCATGGCATTGCGGTTCTAGTGGTATTTGTAGAACTTGCGGGACAGTTCTCTTATTTAAGTAATTTTCTATGATTGAGTACATTTGAATTGTTGCGTATTAGTGCACAGATTACACGGATTGTGGCTCTGTGTAGTATTGGTGTGGCGTGTCAGTAGAGTAGCTTGTATTTGATAAGAGGAGGTCGTTGAACCTATATAGAATTGGTACTATCGGATTTGCTTGCGGTATATTTGAAAGGACAATGTCACTGATCGGCGTAGAAATTGGCTATAGTTCTTGTCGAAGAAGCGGTAGCTCCATGGCTTGTTGTTGTGATGAGTATCTAAGAGTTTCTGTGTGTTTTTTTAATCATCGGCAGTGTACGAAGGTTTTAAAACGAGGTTTTGTTTGATATGTGGTTTATTACCGGCATTGGGTTGTTTTGAGCAGCTACTATGATCAGAAATTTTACTACGCGTATGCTACTCGTGTGATATGTCATGTGATTACATCTTGGGTTATGGTTATGGCTTGATACAACTTCTTCAGACTCATACAGTGTGTGGAAGCGAGATTCGGGTCTTGTAGGAAATTCCAGGTGTTGGAAATTGGATTCTGTGGTTTATGGGCTGAGGTTGAAGTAATGATCTTCAGTTATGTTGTGTTTTCAGGCCCATATGGAATAGGGTGATGTGGAATCACCCCCGGGTATGTGCATGGTAAGGTTACACGGCGGTTGATGGCTTTGGAACGACTCTCGCCACGTTCGAGGACGAACGTATGTTTAAGTGGGGGAGGATGTAACGACCCGACCGATTATTTTGAGCATTTTCACTTCACTCGGTAGTTTGAGGGCATGAGTAGCTCCGTATGATGTATTATAACTTGTGTAAATCATTAGTTTTGGTTTTCAGGTTATTCGAAATCGATTTGGAAGAACGAATTTCAATATTGAAGCTTTAAGTTGGAATAGTTGACCGAGTTTGGCTTTTTAGTATTTCTACTCGGATTAGAGTTTTGATGGTTACGTTAGCTCTGAATGGTAATTTTGGACTTGGGGGTATGCCCGGATTTGCAATTGGATATTTCTAGAAGGTTTCGACGCTAATTAGCGAACGTTGGAAATTTAAAGGTTTGGAATGTTCATAAGTTTGACCGGGAGTTGACTTTGATGATATCGAGTTCGAATTATTGTTCCGGGAATTGGAATAGATTCCTTATATCATTTGGGACTTTTTTGCAAAATTTGAGTTCATTCCGAGTTTATTTGATAAGGCTCGACACGAGTTTTGGAAGTTGAAAGATTCAAAGTTCATTAAGTTAGATTTGAGGTGCGATTCATGGTTTATATGTTGTTATACGTGATTTGAGTCCTCGAATAAGTACTTTTATATTATGGGACTTGTTGGTATGTTGGGATGGGGTCCCAAGGGGTTCGTGTGAGTTTCGATAGGTTTGTGTTGTGTTGCGCTCGTTTTTGATGTTTCAATGTCATTTCTTCAAGCATAAGTGGTACCATATTAAGCAAATGAGCTCCAATTTTTGTTTTGATTGAAGCATTAGATCCATAACGTAAATTTGGAACTTAGCAATTGGAATCATCAAGTTTCGACATCGTATGGGGAATTTATGGTCATTTTACTGAGAATTAGGTTGCCAGATATTTTAGATTAATTACGAAATTGCCACTAAATTCGTATTTAATAATCTGCACTATTTTCAAATATTGAAACCAACATATCTCCTTCATTATAAGGTCAAATGGAGTGATTCAAAAAACCTAACATGACTAAAATTTCACAAGCAATACATTGGAGGCATCAAAAGTGAGTTTCGGGATCGTTTGACATAAGAATCGAGGCAGAACACTTGGCAAAAATATATAATATCAAGGGTTTGTTTATTTGGTCATATTTTAAGTTGGGGATCTCGGATTTGGGCGATTTTCACCACATGGATTGGGGTAAGTATTCTCTACTCGATTTTGGTTGTATTTCATGAATTCATCTTCATTTTTAGCATTTGATTGATAATTTCAAAGTGAAATTTGGGGGGGGGGGGTTGTCTAAAATTTCATAAAGTGAATTTTTGAGTTTTGAACATTTATTCAGAGATGAATTTGAGTAAGACTCGTAATTGAATGGATTATCGGATATTTTAAGTTTTGTCGGGTTCTGAGGTGCGGGTCGGGGTTTGACTTTTTGGTTGACTTAGGACTTTTGATTAAAGATTTACACTTTTATCGACTGGGTTTATTTTCTTTGGCATTATTTAATGTTTTTGAGTTGCTTTTGGCTAATTTTGAACTGTTCGGAGGTTGGTACGCGCGGGATGGCATTTTTGGAGCGTTGCTTGGCTTGCTCGGTATTGGATTTGGCTTGTTCGAGGTAAGTAACACTTCTAAACTTGGTTTTGAGGGTATGAAACCCCGAATTACATGTTATGTGTTTTGGTGTTGGGGTGATGCACATGCTAGGTAACGGGCATGTGGGTGTGCACCGTGTGAATTGTAACTTTGTTATTTCTGTGGTACTGTGTTGTTACCTGATCTTATATGTAACCATGAAATCTCTACGTACTAGAGCTATTGAGCTGTGATCCATGTTAGAAACCATGTCTAGGCTACATGCTTATTTTGTTGGGACCCGCAGAGGTCATTTCTGTTTTTGAGTTATTTGCTTACATTGCAATTACTACCTAGTCGTATGCATTCATATGCATATCATATCTCAGTCTCTGTTACTATTTATTGATACATCACATCATTGTTTTTGGGCTAATTTTCATGACATTATGAGCCCGAGTGACTGGAGAGGGTGATGCCTGAGCGTGGTCGAGGGCCTGATTGTGAGGATATTGATGGGATTGGGCTGCACGCCTTAGCAAATATTATTGATTTACGATGGGAGCGGGATGCACGCAGCAACAAATGTTATTGATTTATGCCATGATTAGCTTATTATAGCGATTGGGCTGAATGAGCCCCTCCGGAGTCTACACACACACCCCGTGAGCGTAGGTACCTAATGAGTGCGAGTGCCAAGTGATTGGGAGGATTGAGTGACCATATGGCCTGAGTGATTGTGAGGACTGAGTGACTGTGAGGATTTAGTAATTGGGAGGACTGGGCACATTAATACACCGAGAGTATGCATATGGTATTACCATTGTATTGTATTAGAGTTGGCATACATACATTAACATGTAGGCATAGAGATGTACTTTCCTCATGCCACTTGATAATGAAACATCTTACCTGTTGTTGGAAGTTTTTGGGAAAAATCACAGTTTTCAAACTTACTCCTATTTTTGGTGTTTTCGGTGAAAGATTTGGGATTTGCTGTTATACTTGAAAAGCATGCCTATTTTCCGTAATTGTGAATGAGATGAGCATCATATCTTTGAGTTACTTCGTGTACCATTTTTATTATATTGTTGTGAACTATTACTGGTTATTGGAGTTGAACTCTGACCCTTGTTCTAACTCATCACTACTTTCAATCTAATGTTAAGTTTGTTACTTGTTGAGTATATGGGGTCAGTTATACTCAACTATACTTTTGCACCTTGCGTGCAGATGTTGGATGCTGATCTTGCTGTGTACGGTGGGAGCTAGATTTTAAGGTGTACTTGCGTTCCAGTTACAATTGCCTCTTGTTCGTGGTAGCTCTAAACTTATGAAAATCTGTTTATGTACATTTGGACAGATGATGTATTTATTTCATAATAGCTTTGTAAACTCTAAATCTTAGAAGCTCATGATTTTTACTACCAATCCTTGGGAAATTCTTTGTATAAAAGTAGTTGTATTATTATTATTCTTTTCTTATTAATTCTCATTAAATTGGATAGTTGTTAGTTGGCTTACCTAGGAGGTTGGGTTAGGTACCATCACGACTAGTTGAATTTTTGGGTAGTGACATCTACACTAACCCTAGGTCACTCCTGTAAAAAGGGTTACATGTTCCCTTAACAAAAGCAACTTAAAAAATGGAGATCATTTCAAAAATTACATAAACTCACGGGATATTCACAAAGAGATCATGAGGTGGCCAGATAATTCTTGATAAGTAAATACTTCAAGAAGATCCACAACATACTTCATGAATATCAAATAAATCCAAAGAAGTCTGCATCATATAATTAGGAGAGAAGAATCAAGGGAGAAACGAAATTGTACTCACAATTGATAAATAAAAGTACTTTATTCTTTTGTGATTGTAGTTAATTTTTCATATCTTTATAATTTATTGCAAACAATTGGCACGCACAGTGGGACCAGTCTGCCCTTCATCTCTTCCTCCTGCAAATGAAAAACTACAAGTTTCAAAATCATCTATTGTGATGGTCGAGTACTTCAGGTCTAGTCTTCAAGTTTCAGCAAGCCTACACCCTGACAAACCTTAAAGTAGGGGGAATTTGTAGACATCAAAATTTTAAGGGATCAAGCACATATGAAATTTGGATTAAATCCTAAATTCAAGACACTACAAGACAACTTTTAAAATTCTAGGAGTCTATTAGGGTTCCTTGGAGACTACTCTACCGAAATACTAACTTGGTGGCTACACCCAAACCCAAGGTCACTCCTATAAAAAAGGTTACATATTCCCTAAACAAAAGCATTTAAAAAATGCACGGGATATTCAAATACTTCAAGAAGTCCTACAACATATTTCATGGATATCAAATAAATCCAAGGAAGTCTGCATCATGTTCAAGAAACGCGCTGCTCCAGCCCTCTAGTCACGGAGATAACCAGGAGAGAAGAATCAAGGAAGAAACGGAATTATACTCACAACTGATTAATAAAAAATATTTTATTCTTTTGTGATTGCAATTAATTTTTTATATCTCGAAAATTTATTGCAAACAATTATATAAGGAGAAGATAACTTATTCATTCGATTATATAGGGCACTTAACATTTGATATATAATAGGGGGAAAATACGAATAAGGTGACAATCTTTGGTGGTAATGGAAGGAGTTTTTAACCAAAATTGTCCCTTATCTTTGGGAGTAGGTCTATTTTTATCCTTTAAATATACCTTTGAGCACTTTTAATCCTTAAGTTTTCTTTAGCAAAACACTTTTAGTCTAGCTAACAGAATGGGGCTAACTTGGAGTTAAAACTAAAGGTGAAAACACACATATTTTTCTTCATTCTCCATTATTCACGATCACTCCAAATCCGAAACTACAAATCATTTACACAAAACTAGTCAACTTAACATAAGAATGAAACAAGCACATTCATACAAAATATTTGCAGACATTTCTAATTAACCCTTCTTCTTTTCTTTCTCTAACGAGAAAAAAACAAACATATAAAGTTGGGGAAAAAATTCATTTCCAAGAAGACAAAAAAGAAACTAACTATAAGGTCCTCTCTATTGCAAATCATTATATTGTTGATTGCGAAAAATCGAAGCAAAATGTATGAAATTTTTCTAGGGTTTGATAAGAGATTGAGAGAGAAGAGAGAAGCCTTTTATCAATATTATCGGATGAGTCTCACATATGTTACAAGAATAGAAAACCAAAACTATAAAATGAAAAATAGACAGAAGGAAAAATCTGGGCTTTCAACCCATATACAAATAAATATAATGGGCCAATTAGTGAAAGTGGTCCTTAATCTGGACTCCTTTCAATAACTCCAACACTCCCCTTCAAGTTGGAGGGTGGGAAGAACCCCAACTTGAGCAAAAAAAATAATGAGTAGCACCTGGAAGTGGCTTAGTGAAGAGGTCAGCCAACTGAGTAGAAGAAGAAGTGTGTACCAAATGAATTAAACCCTCAGCAAGCTTGGTCCGAACCAGATGACAATCCAACTCTATATGTTTGGTTCTTTCATGGAATACTGGGTTTCGAGCGAGGTAGAACAAGGAAGGCCTAAGTCAGCAAGAAATCTAGACAACCAGGTCAGCTCAGCCACTCCTTTACTCATGGCTTGATACTCAGCTTCAGCAGAGGACATGCTAATAATGGGCTGCTTCTTGGACTTCCAAACCACAAGGCTACCACCCAATAAGACACAATAACCAGAGACAGAACGCCTAGTGTCAGGGAAGGCAGACCAGTCACTGTCACAGAAAGCAAAAATAGACAAGTCTGGAGAGGCATTGAAGAAGATCCCATGTTCAGAAATACCCTTCGAGTACCTTAAGACATGCATGCCAGCAAACATGTGGGGAAGGCAAGGAGACTGCATAAATTGACTGAGGTGTTGGACTGCATAACTGATGTCAGGCCTTGTGTGAGTTAAAAAATTCAGCTTACCAATCAAAGATCTGTATAGTTCAGGCTTGGGCAAAAGATCACCTTCATTGGCCTTTAGTTTCACATTCAGATCAAGAAACACAAAATAGAAGAAACATCTGAACAGTGAAACTCAGACAACATATCAGCAATGAACTTTTTTTGATGTAGGAGGACCCCAGTAGAAGAATACAGAACCTCAATCCCCAAGAAATAGCTAAGAAACCCCAGATCCTTGATCCGATATTGTTGATGAAGGAAGGATTTTAAAGTTGAAATCTCATTGGAATCAGTCCCAGTCAAAATTGTGTCATCCACATACACAACTAAAACAACAAAAGAATCACCAGAATCCCTTGTGAAGAGGGAGTAATCAATTAGAGAAGATGTATAGCCTCTAGAAGATAGGGAATGAGATAATTTGGCATACCACTATCTGGATGCCTGTCTTAAACCATAAAGAGACTTCTGAAGCTTGCAAACCAGCTACCCAGAAGCAGAAGTGAGAGGAACATAATAACCAGGAGGCAACTTCATATAAACCTCATCATCAAGGTCCCTGATCACGCCCAACTATGCTTTATAAAAAGGACAAAGCGTTCGTTGTAAATATATTCCGGTTAATAAGTCCGGAGTCGAATCCCACATGGAATTAACCTATCGATTACAGCTATTGGACTCACAGAAATTCACGTATTTAATCTTCAGAGATATTGAGTAACAACTTGGGTGTTTATTAACTAAATATTACATAATAAAAATGCAGTAATTAAGGAGAGTTTCCCCCGAACTTATGAATTTACTCGTGAAATAAAGTTCCTCGGAGTGACGAGCGCGGGTGCGCTCAGACCGCAGTCAGACCGCGCATATTGCATTTTTTTCTGCTTGTCAAGCGCGGCCTGAGCACGATCGCGGTTGGCCCGCGCTCATGGAGCTCAACTGTCTTCCATTTTTCCTTCTTCTTTCACGCGCATTCACCTCCGATTGGCCTTCCTTGCTCCAAATTAACTCCAAACACTGTTCAATGTCCTCATAATCAAGACTTGCTCCTGCAAAGCACAAAATTCATAATTAGAGCCATTTGTTGTCATTTAACCTTTATATAGCAATAAAGTATAGCTAAGTTGGGGCGTAAAATGGTCGTTAAACTACATGAATATAGCCTATTATCAACACCCCACACTTAAAGCATTGCTTGTCCCCGAACAATCAACCATACTCTATAGAGGTTCCTTTGCTAAGCAATTTCTCTAACTCATCACACCAAGAACATATCACAAGGATTTAATCCAGTAGTGTAACATCTTTGCCTCAAGAGTTAACTCTCACATGCCGTGCAATATTCCTAACTTACTCACTTACTCTACACAAAGGTCAATATGTACCTTTCCTTCATGAATCAAGTGCCCTCACATCGCAACCGAGAATAGTTCCACAAGCAATAAAAATTCAGAACAATTAGGAACTCAAATAGAAAAAACTCTCTCACTCTCAGAAAGAACATCCATATGCCACAAAAAATGCACCATAGGCTTGCCCGTAGTGTACTACTCTACTAATCGAGCTTATTCAGTGTAGGATCAAATAGGACTTTATTTGGTTGTAATGTAGGCTAAGGGACGAGTAGGATACATTTGGATATAAGAGTGACTACACCTCTCTAAGTACTTTAATACATATACTTTCATATTCAGAACCCCACACTTATGTCAAACCATGACTCCACCTTTGCATCAATGTATATTAACTCCCTGCTTCTTTATGAACACTTAATCAAGAGCCACTACTTATCAAAGAATATTTTTCACAACAATATAACTATTTTATTTTTTATATATATATTTTTCAAGTGGCTCTTACTTATTCAAAATCGTGCACCTTTCTCCTGATTTCATTAGTTCCACTCAAAAGCCAAACTAACCACCCCACACTTTAACTTTTACTAGTTCATCACAATTCAAGTGCTTATGGGAGGTGAAAAGGTTCAAACATATGGTTTATTCAAACAACTGGGTAAGGCTTGTCATGTGGTTGCCAAGGAAACATGATTACATGATCAAAGGGGTTTACTACGGCACATAGCAATTAGGTAGGTAAAATATACATATCTGGTTCAACAAAGAAACACCTATATCACTTCCAAGACTGAACAAAACTACTATTTCACTTTGCAAACATACAGGCAAGTTCTAGGCATCAAATGCAGTGCATAGAATTTAATAAATGTCACACATACATGGCACATGACTCACTCCAGATTGGATTATCAAGACACTCTCATCTGAGTACTTATGTCAAGTTAAGAACATACAATTTAAGGCACTCTAACAAGAATCAACAACTGAGACTAAGCGTCACACTACAGTATCTACTGTATTCAAGGCGTAACAAAGTGAAGATATTCTCTTTCCATCTCAGCTTATAGCCCATAAGTACCTAAAAAATAATAATAAAAAATTAACTACACCCGGTTCAAACAAAATCATTGGAAAAGAACCGCAGTCCAAAGAAAAACCAAGGGGGAATTGATACACTACCTACAAAAGAAAATCTTTTCTTCTCTTTTTCTTGTTTTTTGTTTTTTGTTTCGATCGACTTAGACCCTCAAGAAACCCGTTGAGTGATATCCATCATCGGGACGAGTCGAATCACATATTTAAATAACTAACTAAAGACCAAAATCAAGCTATGTTCCTATATATATACAACATACAAACGAAGTATCCCCCACCCACACTTAAAAAAGATGGCATGTCCCCATGTCATACAAAATAAATAAATGCGAGGTAAAGGAACTTCCCTGACAGGCCAGTCCTGATCGGAGACAGTGCCATGGTCAAGGTGACACGCCCGCTCCAACGCACGCAACCAACCCATGATTTTCTTCTTTGATTTAGCATTTTGGGTGGCCAAGGCATAAAATCTAGTCCTCAAGTCTGTGACAGTGGTATGCAACCCTGCTATCTTCTACTCTAAGGCCGCTAACCGAGTAACCCCACCAACCCCAGACATTCCGGCAGCTTCCGCAACATGCTTATGGGTAGGCGACTCAGCTCCCACTTCCTCCTGCTTATCATCTCCCTCCTCAAGTGCATCCATGTCATCACTATTAGCACCTCCAGGTGCCACAGGGTCCTTCCCAATAATCACCTTATCTGCTCAAAACTTGCCTCTTTCTGCACTTTTCCATCCACGCTCAAGTTCTCCGGCACCTTTGCTTCCCGACATAGCCTAGTGACTAGGGAAAGGAAGAAGAAACCATACCGCTACACCGGACAACGAGTAACATCTCCTCATGAATAATCTTGGCCACATCAAAATTGTGGCCATTCATGAAACACCAAATCAATGCAGCTCGAGGATCATTCACTTTAGTGGTGTTGGAGGACGGGAGCAGACGATTATTGATGACATACAGCCAACACTTCCCTTCAAAGGTTAGTGCCACTGAATGGAACTTATACCCACGTATCAGCCACATGATTTCCTTTCCAGGCACACATATTGTTTTAAAGAATAAATCCCACGTGGTGTATCGTCTGTCATAGGCTTCATAGTAGTCCTCCGCCTCTGCCACAAGTGCGTACAGCCAGTATGCTCTCTGAATGGACTCAATAGAGGAGTCCACATTCTTCTTGTGCACTATACACACACTGTTCACATGTTCTTTAATGTTGGCATAAAATTCGCGCGCAACCATCAAATTTGCTTCATCCGGTTATTCAAAGAAAATATCCAGCCCACACCGGACCAACTCATTGTACATGTTGGGATAGTTATATTGGAGAGACCCTATATCAATACCCCTCTCCGGTATGGGCTTCTTGGATGCCTTGTCACCAAAACGGTCCTGAGTTGCGCTGGAGATGAACTTTAACTATCATACGAACGAGCAAGAGTTGATGCACATGCTTTGGAGGAACCAGCTTGGCCGCTGGAGGAAGCACCGGTGGTTTGACGTTTCCTAGGGGGCTCCATACTACCTAAAAATAAAGAACATCAGCAGCAAAAAATGAGATGTGAACCAAAGGTGGTTACTCAAACTTCATCCACACAATTGGTCATAATTGACATTAATAACTCACTGTGGCAATTTAACAAACACATTATATGCACCATTCACCGGAGTCCCCAATTAACAAGTTGATAGGCCAAACTCAACCACAATTGCCCCAATGTCAACCACATATGTCAAGAGACACATCTACAACAACCTCCACAAACCCACTAGCATACAAGAGCATAATGCAAAAGAAATCTACGAAAGAAAAAAAGAAAACTACTACATAACCAAGAACTCAAATATCCCAACAATAATTGAAACAAGTGACCTTACCTGGTACAGTTGTAGTTAGGTTATGTGAGGGGACTGTTAGAAGAGAGAAGAGGGTGGAGTGGGTGTGATTTGATCGTGAATAGTGAGTATGAAGGTTGGGGTTCTTTGGGAAGAAATGGAAGGGTTGTGAGTTTTGATTTGTTAGGGAGGGTTTATGTGTTAGGCATGAATAGATTAAGAGAGAGAGAGAGAGATAGGGGATATCAGGTTGGGGGTGGGGGTAAGTTAGAATATTATAATTAAAAGAACAAAAAAATAAATAATAAAAAAAATAACTTTAACTAAAGTGGCAGGCGGAGCTACGTGCGTGGTCCGAGCGCGGCCGTGCACGATGAAGCAGACCTGAGGTAGCCTAGTTGGCATTTTGCGCGGTCTAAGCACGTCCGCGCACCTGGGCTTCGAGATTTCTCAATTTGTTTACCTATCCCTTCAGCGCCTGATGGTCTTATCACTCGCCCAAGTCACTTGCACTTGTTAGTACTTACAAAAACCAAAATAACAAATTCTAACTATATTAAAGATCACTATGCATTGGGTTGCCTCCCAACCAGCGCCTTAGTTAATATCGTGGCACTATAAATACAAAAAATAAATGGGTTGCCTCCCATGAAGTGCCTGATTTAACATCGCGGCATGACATAGATAAGCGCATTTAAAGCATGCTCAACTTTGGAGGATCGATCAAATGGGTCACCGACACTTCCTTTGCTTCCTCCATGCCCACATAATGTTTTAACCTATGCCCATTGACTTTAAATGTATGAGAGTCATTACTTGCAGTAATCTCTACAGCACATGTGGGGTGAATTTCAACCACACGAAAAGGGCCTGACCACCGTGATTTCAATTTGCCCGGAAATAACCTCAGACGTGAGTTGTATAGCAATACTGTATCTCCGGGTTTAAAATTCCGCTCAATAATATTCCTATCAGGTGTCATCTTTTTTCTCTCCTTGTATAATCTCGTGCTCTCAAAAGCGTGATATCTAAACTCATCCAACTCATGCAATTCTGTTACTCTACTTGTTTCAGCTACTTCACTATCAAGATTCAACTGTCTCAACGCCCACCAAGCTATATGTTCCAACTCTACGAGTAAATGACACGCCTTCCAAAATACCAACTTGTATGGATACATGCCAATTGGAGTTTTGAAAGCGCTTCGATACGCCCAAAGTGCATCATCTAACTTCCTTGCCCAATCTGTTCTAGTTGCATTCACAGTTTTAGTCAGCACACTCTTTATTTCTCTGTTCGAGACTTCCACTTGCCCACTTGTTTGTGCATGATATGGGGTGGACACCTTGTGGCATACATCATACTTCTCCAACAACTTTGTAAAGGCCTGATTGCAAAAGTGAGTGCCTACGTCACAGATTATTGCCCTTGGGGTGCCAAACCGGGTGAAAATGTTCTTTCTTAGAAAACCAATTACCCCTTTGCATCATTTGTAGGGAGTGCTGCAGCTTCTACCCATTTGGACACGTAGTCCACAATGACGAGTATGTACTTGTTGCCATATGATCTGACGAATGTCCCCATGAAGTCGATCCCCCATACATCAAACACTTCTACCTCTTGAATTGGGTTCATGGGCATCTCATGTTTGCGGGAAATGTTCTCGATTCGTTGGCATTCATCACACCCCTTTATCCATAGATGTGCATCTTTGAGTAGTGTTGGCCAATAGAACCCTGACTCCAAGACTTTCACAGCTATCTTCACTCCCCCAAAGTGCCCACCATATGGTGACGCGTGACAAGCCTACAAAATAGAAGACTGGTCTATCTCGAGGATACATCTCCGGATCATGTTATCAACACAAATCCTGAATAGATAAGGCTCATCCCAATAATACATGCAACAATCACGAAAGAACTTTTTCTTTTGAACAAAGGAAAGGTCATAAGAAACAATATCGCTCGCCAGGTAGTTTGCAATGTCGGCATACCATGGTGCTTCCTCGAGACTCGTGGCTAGTAGTTGTTCATCTCAGAAAGTTTCCATAATCTCTTCTACCTCAACCTTCTTTTCAGCTCCTTCCAGCCAGGATAAATGGTCAGCTACTTGATTTTCCATTCCCTTTCCGTCACGGATCTCCAAATCAAATTCTTGCAACAGTAGCACCCATCGTATCAGGCACGGTTTTGACTCCTTATTTTCAATTATGTACCTGAGAGCAACATGGTTAGTATAAACAATTACCTTTGAGCCTATCAGGTAAGATCTGAACTTGTCAAATGCGAACACCACTGCCAACATCTCCTTCTCGGTCATAGTGTAATTTAGCTGGGCTCCGCTTAATGTTCTACTTGCGTAGTATATTGTATGCATGATTTTATCTTTTCGCTGCTCAAGAACTACTCCCACAGCATAGTCACTAGCATCACACATTAGCTCAAATTGTTGCTCCCAGTTGGAGGCAACTATGATAGGTGTTGTTACCAGTCTCTTCTTTAATTCCTCAAAAGCTACCATGCAATCATCAGAAAACACAAAAGGGTGATCTTTTTCAAGCAATTTCCACAAGGGTTAGCAATTTTAGAAACATCTTTTATAAATCTCCTATAGAAACCGACGTGCCCAAGAAAACTTTTGATTGCTTTGACGGAGGTGGGTGGTGGAAGCTTTTCTATCACATCAACCTTTGCACGATCCACCTCAATACCTTTACTTGACATTAGGTGCTCCAAGACTATACCTTCCTATACCATGAAATGGCACTTTTCCCAGTTGAGTACCAAATTAGTCTTGATACACCTTTTCAACACTCGACTCAAGTTCACAAGGCAATCATCGAATGAATTCCCCACCACTGAGAAGTCATCCATGAAAACCTCAATTATCTCCTCTACTATATGTGTGAATATGGCCATCATGAACCTTTGGAATGTGGCGGGTACATTGCATAGGTCAAAGGGCATTCGCCTAAAAGCATAGATTCCATAAGGGCAGGTGAACGACGTTTCCTTTCTATCCTCTAGGGTAATGGAAATCTGATTATACCCCGAGTACCCATCTAAGAAGCAAAAATGAGACCTCACTGCCAATCTATCTAACATCTGATCGATGAATGGTAGTGGGAAATGGTCCTTCCTGGTAGCCAAGTTCAACTTCCTATAATCCATACAGATTTGCCAACCTGTGACTGTTCGTGTACTACCGTCATACCTCCCTTTTTTGGTACACACTGCACTGGGCTAACCTAGTTGCTGTCAGAGATGGGGAATATGATTCCCACATCTAACCATTTAATCACTTCCTTTTTCACCATTTCTTTCATGTTGGGGTTCAACCTTCTTTGATGTTCTCTGGAAGGTTTGTGCCCATCTTCCAGCAGAATCTTATGCATACAGAAGGCCGGGTTGATCCCCTTAATGTCTGTAATGATCCACCCAATTGCAGTCTTGCACTCCGTTAGTACCTGCAAAAGCTGTTCTGCCTGCACATCTAACAAAATGAATGAGATAATAACATGTAGAGTTAAGTTAGGTCCTAAGAATGCATACCTGAGATGAGATGACAGTGGCTCCAGTTCCAACTTTGATGGCTCTTCTATTGACGGCTTAACTGGAGGAGTTTTTCTTTCCTCCAAGTGCAAAGGCTCAAATTCAAGCTCCCTTTTCCAAAAACTTGGCCTTCAAAAGACAGTACCCACTCTGCCAAGTCTTCAGCATTAGATTCATCAAAGTTCATGAGACAAGCTGCTAGGGGGTCTTTAACATTCAATGCTTCATCATCCTCGTCCAACACTATATGCACCGAATCTATTAGAGAGCAATTGTCAAATTCACTGGGTTTGCACGTAGATTTCTACACGTTGAATGTTATCTCTTCATCGTTTAATCTCATCTTGAGCTCTCCAGTTTCTCAATCAATTAAAGCTCTCTCAGTGACCAAGAATGGTCTTCCCAAAATTATGGGAATTTCCTCGTTAACCCGATAGTCAAGGATGACAAAATCTGTCGGGAACACAAACTTCCCAACTTGCACTAATACATCATCAAGAATCCCAGAGGGCCTTTTCATTGTTTGGTCAGCCAATTGTAATAGCATAGACGTGGGTCTAGCTCTTCCAATGCGTAGCCTTTTGTAGATAGCTAGGGGCATAAGATTTATGCTAGCTCCCAAATCACACAGTGTCTTAGCAAAAGCAAAGTTGCCTATTGTCAAGGGATTGTGAAACTCCCTGGATCAGATAGCTTCTCGGCTATAGGTCTCATCACAACAACACTGCAGGTTTGAGTTAGTGTAACTGTGGCCAAGTCTTGAAAGTCGAACTTGCGGGACATCAAGTCCTTCATCATCTTTGCATACCCAGGTATTTCATTTAAAGCATCAATCAATGGAATGTTTACCTGAATTTGCTTCAATATCTCTAGAAATTTCTTGTACTACTCATCTTTTTTATACTTGGCCAATCTTTGTGGGAATGGTGTTGGAGGTCGTTTCTTCCCTATGATTTGGTTTTTCTCTTGTTCAGGCAATGCTTCTACTATCGGTTCCGGTGAAACCTCGGTCTCTTTCACAACCTCTTCTTTTTTGTTGGTGTTCTCTTACGCATTCTGCACCGTCACCTCAGTTAAACCTGCTGAATCATCTATCTCAATGGGTACTAGCACCAGTGTCTCAGTCAGCTTGCTTTTGTGGAGAATTTCTTGCTCCAGATCTAAGTCCCTACCATTGCAGAGACTCACTGCCATTAGCTGCTTCGAGCCCTGCTCTTTTGGATTGATTTGGGTGTCTGCAGGTAACATCCCATGAGGACGATTATTTAGGGCCATGGAAATTTGTCCTAACTGGATCTCAATATTCTTAATCGCTGACTCATGTGAGTCTACTCTGTCAGCTAGTTTTCCAGTGGACCCAATCACTTGTTGCATCATACCCTTGAGTTTAGCAAACCCATCTTCATGTCTCACAATCTATTATTGTGGAGGTTGTTGATAAGCCTGCTGCTGATTTTGCTGGTTGTACCCTTGTTGCCTTTGGTAAGGCACCATTATCCCTTGTAGTCGCATTGCCCCATGATTATTCTTGTTATTGTACTGCTGTTGAGCTGGTCTGTATTATTGATTCTGCTGACCCCAATTCTAACCATCTGGTCTCGATCCCCCGTAGTTGGCCACATAATTCATGTTCTCCTGATATTGTTGATTATCACCTTCAGCACTCCATGAGCAAACATATGGTTGATTAATGCATGGTGTACATAGACCCTCATTGGCTACATAAACTATGTGTACCTGCTGCTTCTGGTCTGATTCTTCAACCTTCTTGGTAAGGATGCTCATTTGTGTCATTAGAGTGGCCATATTTTCAACTATGGAGTTAGCCGGGTCTAGAGCTACTGAGTGAACCACAAGAGTGATTGGAGCATTTCTTGTTGTCCATCATGAGTTTTGTGCCATCTTGTCAAGTAGAATCTTGCTCTCTCTGAATGTTTTGCTCAAAAATGCTCCACCTGCTGAGGTATGAACATTGGCTTTCAAACTATATGCCAAACCCATGTAAAATCTCTACCCCAACATCTGCCCCAGAATACCATGATGTGGATATGTAACCAGCAGACCCTTGAATCTCTCCCACATTTCATGTAGCGTCTTAGTTGGTTTCTGTTTGAAGCTCAATATCTCATCAATTTGCTGAGCAGTCTTGTTGGATGGATGAAATTTGCTGAAATATTGCTTGACTAATTCCTCCCAAGTAGTGATGGAGTTGATAGCGAGTGAATTAAGCCAAGTCTGGGCTGCTCCTGTCACTGAGAATGGAAACAACAACAAACGTATTGCTTCTAGTGTCACGTTGTGTTGCCTCTGCATGGAACAAATTGACAGGAAATTCTTGAGATGCTGGTAAGGATCTTCAACGTATGAGCCAGAGAATAGTCTCTTGTTCTTCAATAGATGTAGCATGTTATTTGTGATCTGGAATGAATGTGCTTGTATATGAGGGACTACAATAGCAGTTGCTAAGTTATTAGCTGTGGGTTGTGCCCAGTCATATAGTGCTGCTTCTGGCACAAGAGGTGCCACACCCTGATCATTTGGGTCATTTGCGTTGTTTCTGTTGTTTGGGTCATTCATGTTGTCTCTGTTGTTTAGATCGTCGTCTTCCATGTACCGTTCAATTTTTTTGGTTGAGTTCTGTTGTTATTTGCCTTTCCTATTTGCACGGTTCAATGCCTTAAACACCTTCTCGGGATTTGATAATGCTTTGAACAATTCACCAGTTCTTGAGGAGTTTCTAGGCATGCACCTGTAACAACCACAACTACAAATGTTAGAATTTTAATGGTTAGTTTAAATTGAAGAAAATTGACTACACTAAGAATTCTTGCACTTCTTTTTAACTACAATCAATAACACCGTTAATTCCCCAGGAACGGCGCCAAAATTTGATCACACCCAATTATGCCTTATAAAAAGGACAAAGGGGTCGCTACAAATATATTCCGGTTAACAAGTCTGGAGTGGAATCCCACAGGGAATTAACCTATCGATCACAACTATTGGACTCACATAAATTCACATATTCAATCTTCAGAAATATTTGAGTAACAACTTGGGTGTTTATTAACCAAATATTATGTAATAAAAATGCAGTAACTAAGAACTAGCTATAAAATGGTTGTAAACAAGAATGAGAATGGTCCAATGTTCTGATTTCCTCTCTTATTGGAATCCTTTCTGCTATGTTTGCTATAAATTTGCCTAAGTCTTCTCTATCGATCATGAGCACTCTGACTATCGTAACTCTCTCCCGAGTAATTACAACAATATACTAGACATATTCTCCCAAATTACGCTAGCTGGCCTTAGTTATAGCTCACTTTGATCTCACCCAAGGTTTCGTTATCCTTAATCCCACCTTTAAACCTTTCGTATTGATCCACCATATACGTTAGGAGTGGTGTTGTTCAACAAATACCTAAATATACACTCTCTCATGAGTAATGCATAATAAATAGGCACAACCGACTTGTGACGACCCGATATCGCTCCGTTTCCCCCATTTCTACTTTTATTGCTTTTTTATTGATTCTATGCGTGATTGGATTGGTTGGCTCGGGTTCAGAAATGTTTTGGTAAGGTTTGAGACACTTAGTCTCTTTTGAGGAAGCTTAAGTTGGAAAAGTCAACTGGATGTTGACTTATGTGTTAAAGGGCTCGAATGTGAGTTTTGATGGTTCTGATAGCTTCGGGAGGTGATTTGAGGCTTAGGAGCGTGATCGGAATGCGTTTTGGAGGTTCGGAGTGGATTTAGACTTGAATTGGCAAAAATGGTATTTTGGCATTTTTCGGTTAATAGAGGAGGTTTTGATATAGGGGTCGGAATGGAATTCTAGAAGTTGCAATAGGTTCGTTGTGTCATTTGGATGTGTGTGCAAAATTTCAGGTCATTTGGACGTGGTTTGGTGGACTTTTTGATCAAAAGCGTAATTCAAAAGATTTTGGAACCTTAGGCTTGAATTCGATGTGATTTGGTGTTGTTTGAGGTATTTTAAAGATTGGTATAAGTTTGGATGGTGATATGTGACTTGTTTTTGCTTTTGGTTGAGGTCCCGGAGGCCTCGGGGTGATTTCGGATGGTTGGCAGAAAGTTTGGAAGTTGGTTTTGGCAGTTGAAGATGTTCCATTGCTGTCATAACCGCACCTGCGGCTAGGGGACCGTAGTTGCAGTCTCGCAGAAGCGAGTTTGTAGTTACAGAAGCGGAAGGGGGTCAAGGAGAGCTGGAGCCGCAGAAGCGGCTAGGTAGGCGCAGGTGCGGGAATTTCTTCGCAGATGCGGCGCTTGGAATTTTAAGTGGTGACTGCAGAAGTGGTGCTCGGACCGCAGAAGCGGTTGTGCAGGAGCGGGGAAATGGCTGCAGGTGCGGAATCCCTGGGCCAGAAGGTATAAAAGCATTCCTTCGCGATTTTTGAGTTGTTCTTCACCATTTCAAGTCGGTTCTGGAGCTTTTTGGGAGATTTTGAAGAGGGAATCAAGGGATATCGTTTGGAGGTAAGATTTTTGAGTCTAATAATCGATCCTGTGGTATTATTTCATGGATTAGAGCTGTAATTAATGGAAATTAAGGGTTAAAAGTTGGTAAACTAGGGCTTGCTATTGGAGACCTAGACTTGAGGATTTGAGGGGCCATTTGTGGTCAGATTTTGGGACTTTTGATATGTATGAACTCGTGGAGAGATAAGGACCCTATTGATATAAATTTTATCGAATTCTGAGACGTGGGCCTGGGGCTCGGGTTTTGGTTAATTTCGGGATTTATGTTGTAAATTGATTATTTTCGCATGGGCTTCGTTCCTTTAGTATATTTTGACGTCGTGATTCTGATTTTGGATAGATTCGACGCGAGTTGAGGCCGATTCGAGGGGCAAAGGCGTCGCGAGCTAGAGTTTGGACCGGATTGAGTTGAGTAATGATTTTAAATGTTGTCCTGAGGTATGAAACCCCGGATTTCACATCGTTGTGCTATATTGAGGTGACGCACACGCTAGATGACGAGCGTGGGGTCGTGCACCATTGGGGATTGTGACTTAGTCCGTCCCGAATGACTGTTTTACCGCGTATTTGATTGAAAAATGTTTGCTATCATCATATTTTGGGCGGAATGCCATATTTGTGCCTCGTGCCAACTATTTGAACCATTAGGGGATTTTTACTGATATTTCCTCATTGTTTTGACTTTATACTTGTACTCAGTCATGCTATATTCTACTGTTTTCATAACTCAGCCATGCTTACTTTGTTTTAATACATTAAATGATAATTTGGGCTGAGCATCATGTTTTACTATTGCCCGAGTGGCTTATAAGATTCTGACCGAGTAAGGCCGAGGGCCTGTGTTGTGCGGATACATTGATTTATGATTATGAGGCCGAGGGCCTAAGATTGTACGCCACGAGGTGGCTTGTTGATATGAGGCCGAGAGCCTATTGATTTTGACACGAGATGGCTTGATATTGCGCTTGGGCCGTAAGGGGCCCCTCCCGGAGTCTGCACACCCTCAGTGAGTGCGGGTACCCATTGTGATGTGAGATATAGCCCGAGGGGCTGGTGTTGTTCCATGATATTGCCCGATGGGTGGATTCTGTTGACATTGTACCCGAGAGGCGGTTCTTTATGTGTTTATCTTTTCTAGCTGTCAGTCATTTACTTGCTTAACTGTTAAAAAGGTATTTTAAGGAAGCTTAAACTGAACTAAGGTGACTTTACATGTTTTCACTGTTTCATTGCTTTTACTGGCTTTATACTGTTCCTTATAACATGTCGATGTGCCTTTACGTGATTTCTTATCGCTCAGTCTTCATTTATTATTATTACTCACTGAGTTGGAGTACTCACTTTACTCCCTGCACCCAGTGTGCTGATTCAGGCGCTTCTGGTCCCGCTAGCGAGTGTTGATTCTTCTAGCTCAGGCGGATTTGGAGATTTACTAGGTAGCTGCTCGGCGTTCGTAACTCATTGCTTCTCCCTCTATCTTATTTTCTCTTGTTTTAATTTTGTAATAGACTATGTAGACTCTTCCAGTTTTAAATCGGTTAGTTTATGCTCATGACTGGTGATACCCCGATAAAGGCTATGTTTATTCCGCAACTGTACTGTTTCACCTTATGTTGGGATTTTTATTACATTAAAGATTTAATTTGTATTATTTTAATTGCATAAAATGAATTTGGGAGTGTGTCGGCTGACCTTGTCTTCACGGGAGGTGCCATCACGACCGGGTATGGGTTTAGGGTCATGACAAGTTGGTATCAGAGCTTAGGTTACATAGGTCTCACGAGTCATGAGCAGGTTTAGTAGAGTCTTAAGGATCGGTACAGAGACGTCTGTATTTATCCTCGAGAGGCTGCAGAACTTTTATGAAAAACTTCATATTCTTGAAATTTTTGTCGTGTGAATCTGTTGATCCGTGTACTAAACTTTTGTTATTCTATTCACTCACAGATGGTGAGGACACGCGCTATCAGTCAGGATGGATGACCACAAGTACCACCAGCTATGGCCACTAGAGGCCGAGGATGTGGTCGTGGAGGGGTAGGGGTGTGGCCCGCATAGCAGCTAGGACAGCACCTCCAGATCCACCAGCTGCCCTAGTTCAGGATAAAGTCCTAGTTGTGGACGCTCCATCAGCACCAGTTCAGGCACCAGTTGTGCCCATTGTGATTCCGAGTCTTCAAGAGGCCTTGACTCAGATTCTATCAGTATGCACTGGCCTTGCTCAGGCGGTTTTAGTTACTACAGCCGCAGCTACTTCTTAGGCCAGGGGAGGCACTCAGACTCCCACCGCTTACACACCTGAGCAGGTCGTGCAGGGACTTCAGACACCAGGGGCACATCCAGCCCAGCCAGTTGCAGCTACTCAGGACTATGTAGCTTCTGACATGCCAGAGGACGAGCAACATAGGTTGGAGAGGTTTGGTAGACTTCAGCCTCCGATTTTCAGTGGTGCAAAAGGCGAGGATGCCTAGGGTTTCTTGGACAAGTGTCAGCGGATTCTTCTCACTGCGGGTATTCTGAAGACCAGCGGGGTCACTTTCACTACATTTTACTTTTCTGGAGCCGCCTTCACTTGGTGGGAGGCTTTTGATAGGCGTAGGCCTGTTGGTGTAGTACCCCTTACCTGACAGTAGTTCTCCGTTCTCTTTTTAGAAAAGTTTGTGCCACAGTTTCGTAGAGAGGAGCTGCTTAGGCAGTTCAAGTGGTTGCATTAGGGAGAGATGACTGTAACGCAGTATGAGATGAGGTTCTTTGAGTCCATGCGATTTTGTTGGTTCCGACAGATAGAGAGAGGATTAGGAGGTTTGTTGATGACCTCACTTATCAGCTTCGTATTCTTATAACCAGAGAGAGGGTTACTGGTGCTACTTTTGAGGAGGTTGTAGATATTGATCGTGGGATTGAGTAAATTCGTCTCCAGGAACGAGATAAGAGGGAGGCCAAGACGCTTCGAGGATTTGGTAGTTATGGTGGTGCTCCTTTGAGAGGTTAGTTTCAGCACGGCAGAGGCTGTCCATTCAGGCATGCTCAGCCAGCTCACCTAGGTTATCGTGAGGCATTATCGGGTCATGGTTCTCACAGTTCTCATCAGGGTCAATCATCACTTAGTGCCCTTCCAGCTCAGAGTTCATCCCGTTCTCCATCAGTTCAGGGCTCTTCTACGCCAGGTGCATCTGCTAGTCATTCCGGTGCTAGGGGTTCCTTTCAGTCCCCATCTCCAACACCTAGGAGTTGCTATGAGTGTGGAGAGATGGGTCATATGTGGAGGCAGTGTCCTCGTCGTCTTGTGGGTACGTCTTAGTAGAGGAGTCAGCCATCGGCTTTAGCGCCGGTTACTTAACCACCACCCACCCACCCAACTAAGGGTGGAGGTCAGTCAGCTAGGGGTCTCCCTAGAGGGGGAGGTCGATCAGGTGGCGGTAAGGCCCGTTTCTATGCACTTCCATCTAGACCCGATGTTATTGCTTCTGATACTGCTATTATAGGTATTGTCTCAGTCTATCACAAAGATGCGTCTGTATTATTTTATCCCGATTCCACTTATTCCTATGTGTCATTATACTTTGCTCGTTATTTGGATACACCCCGTGAGTCTCTTGTTTCACATGTTCATGTATCTATTCTGATGGGCGATACTGTTGTTGTAGACCGTGTGTACCGGTCGTGTGTGGTGACTATTGGGGGTCTGGAGACCCGAGTGTATCTGTTGTTATTATGTCTGGTAGACTTCGATGTTATTTTGGTCATGGATTGGCTATCTCCATGTCGTGATATTCTGTACTGTCATGCTAAGACAATGACATTGGCTATACCGGGTGTGCCATGGATTGAGTGGTAAGGTTTGACTAATTATGTTCCTAGTAGGGTAATTTCATTCTTGAAGGCTAGCGTATGGTTAGGAAGGGTTGTCTTTCGTATCTAGCCTTTGTGAGGGATATCGGTGTAGAAACTCCCAGTACTGATTCTGTTCCAGTTGTGAGGGATTTTCTCGATGTGTTTCCTGCAGACCTGCCGGGCATGCTGCCGGATAGGGATATTCCGCCGTATCGTATGGCACCAGCGGAGTTGAAAGAGTTGAAGGAGCGGCTTCAGGAACTCTTTGATAAGGGGTTCATTCGGCCTAGTGTGTCGCCTTGGGTGCACCGGTTCTATTTGTGAAGAACAAGGATGGAACAATGAGGATGTGTATTAATTATAGGCAGTTGAACAAAGTAATAGTTAAGAACAAGTATCATTTGCCTCGCATTGATGATTTATTCGACCAACTTCAGGGAGCGAGAGTGTTCTCCAAGATTGATCTTCGTTTAGGTTATCACCAATTGAAGATCAGGGACTCAAATATTCTTAAGACGGCTTTTAGGACCCGATATGGTCATTATGAGTTCTTGGTGATGTCTTTTAGGCTGACCAATGACCCAACATCGTTCATGCATTTGATGAACAACATGTTCCGGCCTTATCTCGACTCGTTTGTCATAGTCTTCATTGATGATATTCTGGTGTACTTGCGTAGTCAGGAGGAGCACGCGGAGCATTTGAGGGTTGTGTTGTAGAGATTGAAGGAGGAGAAGCTTTATGCAAAATTCTCCAAGTGTGAGTTTTGGCTTAGTTCAATGGCTTTCTTGGGGAACATAGTGTCTAGTGAGGGTATTCAGGTTGATCCGAAGAAGATAGAGGCGATTCAGAGTTGGCCCAGACTGTCCTCAGCCACAGAGATTCGCAGCTTTCTTGGTTTGGCGGGTTATTACCGATGGTTTATTCAGGAATTCTCATCTATCGCATCGCCCTTGGCCAAGTTGACCAAGAAAGGTGCTTCATTTGTATGGTCGGATGAGTGTAAGGAGAGCTTTCAGAAGCCCAAGACAGCCTTGATCACAACTCTAGTGTTAGTTTTGCCATTAGCTTCAGGTTCATATACCGTGTATTGTGATGCTTCGAGAGTTGGTATTGGGTGTGTATTGATGTAGGAAGGTAGAGTTATTGTTTATGCTTCTCGCCAGTTGAAGCCCCATGAGAAGAACTACCCTATTCATGATTTGGAGTTGGTTGCCATTGTTCAAGCGCTGAAGATTTGGAAGCATTATTTGTATGGTGTGTCTTGTGAGGTGTTTACTGATCATCATAGCCTCCAGCATTTTTTCAAGTAGAAGGATCTCAATTTGAGGCAGCAGATATGGTTGGAGTTGCTAAAGGATTATGATATCACTATATTGTACCATCTGAGGAAGGCCAATGTGGTGACCGATTCTTTGAGCCGAAAGGCGGTGAGTATGGGGAGTTTGGCATATATTCCAGTTGGGGAGAGACCTTTTGCAGTTGATGTTCAGGCCTTGGCCAATCGGTTCGTAAGGTTGGATATTTCGGAGCCCAGTTAGGTATTGGCTTGTGTGATTTATCGATCTTCCTTATATGATCGCATCAGAGAGCGCCAGTATGATGATCCACATTAGCTTGTCCTTAAGGACAAAGTTTAGCATGATGATGCCAGAGATGTGACTATTGGTGATGATGGAGTGTTGAGGATGTAGGGCCGGATATGTGTACCCAATGTAGATGGGCTTCGGGAGTTCATTCTACAGGAGGCCCATAGTTCGCAATATTTTATTCATCCGGGTGCCGCGAAGATGTATCAGGAGCTGAGACAGCATTATTGGTGGAGGATAAAGAAGAAAGACATTGTGGGATTTGTAGCTCGGTGTCTCAATTGTCAGCAGGTGAAATATGAGCATCAGAGACCGGGTGGCTTGCTTCAGCGGATGGATATTCTAGAGTGGAAGTGGGAGCGGATCACTATGGACTTTGTAGTTGGACTCCCAAAGACTTTGAAGAAGTTTGATGCTATTTGGGTGATTGTGGATCGGCTGACCAAGTCCGCGTACTTCATTCCTGTGTGTACTACTTATTCTTCAAAGCAGTTGGTAGCGATCTATATCCGGGAGATTGTTTGTTTGCATGGTGTCCCAATTTCCATCATTTTAGATAGGGGCACTCAGTTTACTTCGCAGTTTTGGAGGTCGGTGCAGCGAGAGTTGGGTACTAAGGTTGAGTTGAGCACAAATTTTCACCCTCAGACGGATGGGCAGTCCGAGCGTACTATTCCGATATTGGAGGACATGTTGCATGCTTGTGTCATTGATTTCAGAGGGTCATGGGATCAGTTTCTACTGCTCGCAGAGTTTGCCTATAACAACAGCTACCAGTTGTGTATTTAGATGGCTCCATATGAGACTTTGTATGGGAGGCGGTGTAGATCTCCAATTGGTTGGTTTGAGCCGGGTGAGGCTAGGCTATTGGGGACAGACTTGGTGCAAGATACTTTAAAAAAGGAGAAGGTTATTCAGGAGAGGCTTCATATAGCACAGTCGAGGAAAAAGAGTTATGCTGATAGGAAGGTTCCGAATGTGTCCCACATGGTTGGTGAGAAGGTTCTGTTGAAGGTTTCGCCCATGAAGGGTGTTATAAGATTTGGGAAGAAGGGTAAATTGAGTCCTTAGTTCATTAGGCCTTTTGAGGTGCTTCGAAGGATTGGAGAGAGGGCTTATAAGCTTGCTTTTCCACCCAGCTTGTCGAGTGTGCATCCGATATTTCATGTTTCTCTGCTCCGGAAGTATATTGGGGATTCGTCTCATGTTCTAGATTTCAGCACAGTTTAGTTAGATGATGATTTGACTTATGATTCCCAGTAGCTATTTTGGGGCGTCAGGTTTGAAAGTTGAGATCAAAGGATATAGCTTCAGTAAAAGCGCAGTGGAGAGGTCAGCCCATGGAGAAGGCTACCTGGGAGACCGAGCGGGAGATGCGGAGCCGATATCCTCACCTGTTTGAGGTTTCAAGTATGTTTCTTAACTCGTTCGAGGACGAACGTTTGTTTAAGAGGGGGAGGATGTGACAACCCGGCCAGTCGTCTCATGAGTTACCACTCCATTTCCCCCATTTCTGCTTCTTATTCCTATGTTTATCGATTCTATGCGTGATCGGGTTGGTTGGCTCGGGTTCGGAAAGGTTTTGGTAAGGTTTGAGACACATAGCTCTTTTGAGAAGGCTTAAGTTGGAAAAGTCAACCGTATGTTGACTTATGTGTTAAAGGGCTCAGATGTAAGTTTCGATGGTTCGGATATCTTCGGGAGGTGTTTTGAGACTTAGGAGCGTGATGGGAATGCATTTTGGAGGTTCGGAGTGGATTTACGCTTGAATTGGCGAAAAAAGGTATTTTGGAATTTTCCGGTTGATAGGTGAGATTTTGATATAGGGGTCGAAATGGAATTACGGAAGTTGCAGTAGGTTTGTTGTGTCATTTGGTATGTGTGTGCAAAATTTCAGGTCATTCGGATGTGGTTTGGTGGACTTTTTGATCAAAAGTGTAATTCAGAAGATTTTGGAACCGTAGGCTTGAATTCGATGTGATTTGATTGATTCGATGTTGTTTGAGGTGTTTTGAAGATTGGTATAAGTTTGGATGGTGATATGTGACTTGTTTGTGCTTTTGGTTGAGGTCCCGGGGGCCTCAAGGTGATTTCAGATGGTTGGAGGAAAGTTTGGAAGTTTGTTTTGGCAGTTGAAGATGTTCCATTGCTATCATAGCCGCACCTGCGACTAGGGGACCGCATGTGCAGTCTCGCAGAAGCGAGTTTGTAGTCGCAGAAGCGGAAGGGGGCCAAGGAGAGCTGGAGTCGCAGAAGCGGCTAGGTAGGCGCACCTACGGTAGCACAGGTGCGGGAATTTCTTCGCAGATGCGGCGCCTGGAATTTTAAGTGGTGACCGCAGAAGCGGTGCTCGGACCAAAGAAGCGGTTGCGCAGAAGCGGGAAATTGGCCGCAAGTGCGGAATCCCTGGGCCAGAAGGTGTAAAAGCATTCCTTCGCGATTTTTGAGTTGTTCTTCAACATTTCAAGTCGGTTTTGGAGCTTTTGGGAGATTTTGAAGAGGGAATCAAGGGATATCGTGTGGAGGTAAGATTTTTGAGTCTAATAATCGATCCTATAGTATTATTTCACGGATTAGAGCTGTATTTAATGGAAATTAAGGGTTAAAAGTTGGTAAACTAGGGCTTGGTATTGAAGACCCAGACTTGAGGATTTGAGGGGCCATTTGTGGTTGGATTTTGGGACTTTTGATATGTATGAACTCGTGGAGAGATAAGGACACTATAGATTCAAATTTTAATTGAATTCCGAGATGTGGGCCCGGGGGTCGGGTTTTGGATAATTTTGGGATTTATGTTGTAAATTGATTATTTTCGCATGGGCTTCGTTCCCTTAGAATATTTTGATATCGTGATTCTGATTTTGGATAGATTCGATGCGAGTTGAGGTCGATTCGATGGGCAAAGGCGTCCCGGGCTAGAGTTTGGACTGGATTGAGGTGAGTAATGATTTTAAATGTTGTCCTGAGGGTAAGAAACCTCAGATTTCACATCGTTGTGCTATATTGAGGTGACACACACGCTAGATGACGAGCGTGGGGTCGTGCACCGTTGGGGATTGTGACTTAGTCCGTCCTTAATGACTGTTTTACCGCATATTTGATTGAAAATTGTTTGCTATCATCATGTTTTGGGTGGAATGTCATATTTGAGCCTCGTGCCAACTATTTGGACCCTTAGGGTATTTTTACAGATATTTCCTCACTGTTTTGACTTTATACTTGTACTCGGTCATGCTATATTCTATTATTTTCATAACTCAGCCATGTTTACTCTATTTTAATACATTAAATGATATTTTAAATGATAATTTGGGCTGAGCATCATGTTTTACTGTTGCCCGAGTGGCTTATGAGATTCTGACTGAATAAGGCCGAGGGCCTGTGTTGTGAGGATACACTGATTTATGATTATGAGGCCGAGGGCCTAAGATTGTATGCCACGAGGTGGCTTGTTGATATGAGGCTGAGAGCCTATTGATTATGATACGAGATGGCTTGATATTGCGCTTGGGCCGTAAGGGGCCCCTCCTGGAGTTTGCACACCCCCAGTGAGCGCGGGTACCCATTGTGGTGTGAGATATAGCTCGAGGGGCTGGTGTTGTTCCATGATATTGCCCGATGGGCGGATTCTGTTGACATTGTGCCCGAGAGGCGGTTCTTTATGTGTTTATCTTTTCTAGCTGTCAGTCATTTACTTGCTTAACTGTTAAAAAGGTATTTTAAGGAAGCTTAAACTGAACTAAGGTGACTTTACATGTTTTCACTGTTTCATTGCTTTTACTGGCTTTATACTGTTCCTTATAACATGTCGATGTTCCTTTACGTGATTTCTTATCGCTCAGTCTTCATTTATTATTATTACTCACTGAGTTGGAGTACTCACTTTACTCCCTGCACCCTGTGTGCAGATTCAGGCGTTTCAGGTCCCGCTAGTGAGTGTTGATTCTTCCAGCTCAGGCGGATTCGGAGATTCACTAGGTAGCTGCTCGGCGTTCGCATCCCAGTGCTTCTCCCTTTATCTTATTTTCTCTTGTTTTAATTCTGTAACAGACTATGTACACTCTTCCTATTTTAAATCGGTTCGTAGATGCTAATGGCTGGTGACACCCCGGTGTCGGGCTATGTCTATTCTGCAACTGTACTGTTTCACCTTATGTTGGGATTATTATTACATTAAAGATTTAATTTCTATTATTTTAATTGTATAAAATAAATTTGGGAGTGTGTCGGCTGACCTTGTCTTCACGAGAGGCGCCATCACGACCGGGTCTAGGTTTAGGGTCGTGACATGATTGAGGTCCCTTCAATCAACAACAATCACAATATAGTTAAACAAACAGAGAAAATATTAAGGCAAATCTATATTAACATATAAGGAAATTCATCCTCCAAGAGGTTCCAGGAGATCCCTAATTTATTTTATGCAATTAAAATAATACAAATTAAATCTTTAATGTAATAGAAAAGGATGAAGGAACATGAGGAACATGAGAAGGAACATGAGGAGGGGAGAATATAGATGCATGTGTAGAAGGAGAAGAAGAAAAAGAAGGAAGGGCAAAGGGAAAGACATACTCATGGAAGACAACATCTCTAGAGACAAAACAAGATTTAGAAGTGAGATTATATAATTTGTAGCCTTTCTTAGCAAAGGGATAACCTAAGAAAACACAGGGAACAAACCTTTTCTTTAAACCCTGAACTAATGGTTCTGGGTTACAATAACACTGGTTTTTGTCCCCAGCAGAGTCGCCAGAGCTGTCGCACCTCCTTTTTACCGCACCCGCGGGGCGCGTGGGGAGTTTTCTCCAATTAAAGGACAGTCGAAACGGGATTTATTTAATTATTTCAGAGTCGCCACCTGGGAATTTTAAGGCGTCCCAAGTCACCAATTTTAATCCCTGAATCGAGGAGAATATGACTCTGTTTATTATTCTGCGAACCAGAAATCCTGAGTAAGGAATTCTGTTAATCCGGAAGAAGGTGTTAGGCATTTCCGAATTCCGTGGTTCTAGCACGGTCGCTTAACTGTTTTTATTATTGGCTTAATTATCTTGATTTTTTACTAAATACGTTTTTATTGCATAATTTTACTACCGCTTTTTACTTATTGTTTACAATTATATGGACGAATTACGCATACGTATATTCGTATTATATATTTTTTATAAGTACCAGGGATTGTGCCACGCGTACGTGTACACAATAAAATTGTCCATGTTATATATAAAAAATATATATTCGAAAATTAAAAATAAAATACGGAACATCATCATCCTTTTATTTGGACAATGAACTACACATCTCGGGTTATATGAAATTATTTTTGACATCCGCGGAGAAATACTTTAAAATATTCGCTCGAAATTGCGCGTACGCATAATCCGAATTTGCTTTTAAATATGATCAGGGTACGCGAACGCATCCCTAATTGCGCAAAATACTGTAATGGTATTATGAAATTTCCACAAAATGTTTATTATATCACGAGAAATCTCCATTTAAGATACCTTTTAATTCTTGAAAAAAAGAATCCACAATTTATTAAATGTTGCCCGTCGATTAGAATTTCCGCGTATAATTTATGTTCATCCAAGACTATTCAAATTCAAAATAAAGAATAAGAACATGATTAATACTATTCTTCACAAATACAACATATATACATATACCAAAGAATGAGGGACATATGAAACTCACAAAATGATTTATGAAGGGAAGAAGTATTTTTGAATAATTTTTATTTATTTATTATTTAGTGCAAATTCTATTTCTACTTACCATTGATATAAGTATTGTAATTTATGCTTGTACACCTCATTTTATTCTCATATACTTGCTTTTGATCTAATTGGCCTAATTGTTTGGTTAATTTATTTATGAGGGTTAATAGGCATCAAGTTGATAAGAAAAGAATTATTATACAAGTTAATTCAATAAAGTTACCTTACATGCAACCTAACTGTATGTCGTAAACATTCATAACGTTTTAACATCGTAACAAGCTACATCATATCACCTTTCACCAACGTTTATACACACATCTATTATCTTTATAAAAATATACCATCAATACCATCTTAACCTTATTTAACAACAAGAGTTAGTAATGTAGTTTTCTTGATATTTCTACATTACTCTTTACTTAGCTAACAATACCATAAAATTTAAATAATGGCCCACTTTATGCCAGGTCTCCTACCTTGACAATCTTAATCACAACTATACTTTAATGAAAATTTAGAAAATTAACCTTGTTACAACACTTATACAGTCTTCAATAAAGGATATTTAACTTACAGTCATCCTATCAACATATACTACTTATTTGATCCAAAATCAAAACTGAATTTTTAATTAAAAAGCTCAAATGAATAAAGATATTATTACAATTCAAGCTTCATTTATCTGTCATACTGAATCTCTTTCCAACATAGAATTTAAAAGGATATGTACCTGGAAATGGAGGTAGAAGAAGTAAGTTTCAGCAGTTGCAGCAGTAACAAAAACAGTAGAATGTACCGATAACACAGCAAATCCGAACAAGAATAGGATCCGAGGAGCCCAGATGCACAGTAACAGGATTTTTGGAAGAAAAAAAAACTTTCAGATTTAAACCAAGTACTATCAAACAAATAGACCCGGACAGATCCAAAGAAAAATATGTTTCTGATTTTCTTTTCTGTTTCTATATCTGTTTCTGTTTTTCTTTTCCCTCTTCCTCTTCAGATTCCAAGAAGAATCTGATTTTTCTGCTGGGTTTTTCTCTTTTATCTCACTCTAGGTGTATTTTTCTTAAATTCTCTTTCAAAATCTGTTATGAAGTCTCTCTAAACTTTCTTCTCTGTCTAACTGAAAACTCTCAATCAGATTTTTCTCCTCTTATCCTAAATCAGATTTTTCTTCTTCCAAAATCTCTTAAAAATCTATCTCCTTAATTCTGTTTTCTGTCTCACTGATAAATCAGATTTTTTCTTTCAAAATCTCTCCAAACTCTCTTTTTCTGAAACTGATCCCTTCAGTCTGTCCAGCTCCTTGTATTTATACAGGGCTGGTCCTATACAGTTTAGTGCTGGATGGACCCTTTTCTCCTTTAAAAATCAGAAAGTTTTTTCCATTAAAACTATTTTTGAATAATTTAAAACTAAGTGCTATTTATCCTGTTTTTCAGCAGCCCCATTATCCCTTGTTCCCCATTATTACTTAAATTATAGCCACTATCATATTATTGAAAGCACACTATCACATTACCTTACTGTTTCATTCTAAAATAAAACTGAAATCCTTCTGTAATTACAGCCCTCAAGGAAATCAGAATCTGATAAAAAAATAGATTTTAAAAATTGTTCAGAATCGATTATCCTTCTGAATTAAACAACTATAATCAATCCTATCAAGTTCTGGACTGAATCTTGACTGAGAATGCACTTTTCTAACACAATGGTATCTAACCAACATTTGTGAAATTGAAATTAAACCTAATATCATAACAACATTATACTGAATTCAGCCTAATAATTCAACTAAACTCAGCTTTTGAACTAAGATCAAACAAACAGGAGCATTGTCAATACATTGACAATGTTATGAACTTAATGTTCAGAAAACAACACACATATAACGTCCATTTGATGGATTTATTAAACAAGAACCAACTGATTAACAATAACTAATTAACTGATTATAGCAAAATAATCCATCCAAAACAGGTTATTTCAGTCAACATTTTCAGAAGCAGGATTTATGATATAACTAATCGACGAACTTAGTCGAGTCGATTACACACATTGTACATAATCACAATCAACAGAAACAATTCACATTTAGAATCAAGTTGACGGGTAGGGGACAGTATAACAAAAATTTGACTAGAAAATTATGAAAAATTAAACAAACTAATGAAACGAACATAGAACACACATAGAATGCACATAAGAAACAGAAATTACCTCTGAACCTTTAAATTCAACTGAACTCAACTCGACTTGGATTTGGATTTTGTTTGAAATCAAACAGACCTTAGTCGAAGTATTTTCCACTGAAAATACTTCGATTAAGGTCGATTAAACCTCAATCTTTATTCAATCTGGATAGAATCCAAAAGTCTGGTATTTTTAGGGTTCTTGAAAGTTCGATTTGGGATTTACTCATTTCTGGTTAGATTCGAGGGAAACCAAAGATGACACAAGGGTGAGGGAGGCCTAGGGGTCATTTGGTGTTAGTTTGAAGTAGGTTGGGATAAGGTCAGGTTGTACTCGAATCTTCAAATGAAGATTCGAGTAGTTCCAGTATGATTCGAACCATGCAACTAACAGATCCGTGATGAGGGTATCTAGGGGAAGTTGTGGTGTTATTTTGGAAGCCATCGGAGAAGGTAAGGTTTTCAGGCCAACCTTCGATTTAAGATTCGAAGAGTTGGGACCTGATTCGAAGGAAACCAATGTTAGATTTGTGTAGAGGATGTTCAGGGGATTCTATGGTGTTATTTTGGTGACCGACGGCGTTGATGCCCGCCGGGTTTCAGGCGGTGGGATCCTAGGGCGGCTAGGGTTAGGAGTGGGGGTTTGGGGGACGATGATGAACAGTGTATGAGGGGGGGTGTTCAGTTAGGGGCCGGGGTAAGGGCTTGGGACTTATATAGGGGTGGGGTGGATTGATATTGTCCGTCCGATCAAGTAAGATGAAGGGCCAGGATCAATTCATTAAACCAAACGATGTCGTTTGGTTTAATGCCAGGGTCGGCTGAGTCGGGTCACTGGATCGGGTTACGGGTTACGAGTAAAGGGGGTGAGATCTTGACCGTTGGTTGGATTTGATCCAACGGTTTCTGAGAAGCCACGACCAAACGTTGTCGTTTTGGTTCGTCTGGTTTGGACCGGACCTGGGCTAAAGATTGGGCTGTGGGGGGTTAAAATGTTTTGGGCCTGGATTTTAATCCAGGTCCGATTTTGTATATATATATATATATATATATATATATTTCATTTTTTTCTAATTTAAATTTTTAATATTAACTATAAAATAATTTTAACTTCACAAAAATATATTAATTACTCTATAACAATTATTTAACACATAGACAAAACATCAATCACACAGTGGAATATTTAAAATAGAACGATTGCATATTTTTTTTGTGATTTTATTTAAATTATCTTTTAAATGCATAATTAAATCCTATATGCCTGCAATATGTATTTTATTTTATTTTTTTCATTTTATTATGACAAAGTAAACATTTATGGTCATAACACAAATATTTAACACCACGCAAATTCAAAAATTACACAGTAAAAGAAATTTATTTTATTTTTTGATTTTATTTTGGAGTAGTTTTCGTAAGGCAAAAATCACGTGCTCACAGCTGCCCCTCTTTGTGCGGAAACTTGAACAGTTTTCGTGCAAAGATAAAGTGAGCGGATACGAGCGATTTTTGCCCGTTCGAATACTCCGTGGGAAGCATTTTTAGAAAGATTTGACCGAACCTCTGCTTCAAAGGTTTCCTACATATCCTTGGCTATAAAGGAATCAGGTCAATGTAGTTCGGGAATTTTGGGTAGCTGGGACTACCATGGGACTGTGATGTTACTGCTGCTTTGTGCTGTTTTTACTGCTTGCTGACCTCCTTATTACACCTTACTTTAAAGGAAATACAAAAAGCTAAACTAGACTATGGTACATGAATTATAAAAATCTTATCTAGATCATGCCCTTGCGTTTCTTATTGTCTTGATATCTTGGTGACTCCTCGGCATTTGGCTTATTCCGTATTCCTTTTGGAACTCTTGTTGTTTCTTGCTGGGGATTTTGTTGGACTCCTCTGCTTTATTGATTCTAAGTGTGCTCCTTTCTCATATGAGCGGGCTTTTGATTTCAACACTTCAATTGCATTCCCTCGTTCTTCAGGTGGGTGCCTTGACTGCTTCTTTTCTTTCTCATCCTCATTATCCAGGTGGACGCCTGACTTCTTTTTAACTTCTTCATCCTCGTTCTCCAGGTGGACGCCTGACTTCTTTTTAACTTCTTCATCCTCATTCTCCAGGTGGACGCCTGACTTCTTCTTTTCTCATCCTCATTCTCCAGGTGGACGCCTGACTTCTTTAATTCTCATCCTCATTCTCCAGGTGGACGCCTGACTTCTTTAATTCTCATCCTCATTCTCCAGGTGGACGCCTGACTTCTTCAATTCTTCATCCTCATTCTCCAGGTGGACGCCTGACTTCTTCAATTCTTCATCCTCATTCTCCAGGTGGACGCCTGACTTCTTTAATTCTCATCCTCATTCTCCAGGTGGACGCCTGACTTCTTCAATTTCTTCTTATCCTCATTCTCCAGGTGGACGCCTGACTTCTTCTTTTCTCATCCTCATTCTCCAGGTGGACGCCTGACTTCTTCTTTTCTTCATCCTCATTCTCCAGGTGGACGCCTGACTTCTTCTTTTCTTCATCCTCATTCTCCAGGTGGACGCCTGACTTCTTTTTCTCATCCTCATTCTCCAGGTGGACGCCTGACTTCTTCAATTCTTCTTATCCTCATTCTCCAGGTGGACGCCTGACTTCTTTAATTCTCATCCTCATTCTCCAGGTGGATGCCTGACTTCTTCAATTCTCATCCTCATTCTCCAGGTGGACGCCTGACTTCTTCAATTTCTTCATCCTCATTCTCCAGGTGGACGCCTGACTTCTTCAATTCTTCTTATCCTCATTCTCCAGGTGGACGCCTGACTTCTTCTTTTCTTCATCCTCATTCTCCAGGTGGACGCCTGACTTCTTCAATTCTTCTTATCCTCATTCTCCAGGTGGACGCCTGACTTCTTCTTTTCTTCATCCTCATTCTCCACGTGGACGCCTGACTTCTGCTTTTCTTCATCCTCATTCTCCGGGAGGACGCCTGACTTCTTTTTCTCATCCTCATTCTCCAGGTGGACGTCTGACTTCTTCAATTCTTCATCCTCATTATCCAGGCAGACGCCTGACTTCTTTTTAACTTCTTCATCCTCATTCTCCAGGTGGACGCCTGACTTGTTTTTAACTTCTTCATCCTCATTCTCCAGGTGGACGCCTGACTTCTTCAATTCTCATCCTCATTCTCCAGGTGGACGCCTGACTTCTTCAATTTCTTCATCCTCATTCTCCAGGTGGACGCCCGACTTCTTCAATTCTTCTTATCCTCATTCTCCAGGTGGACGCCTGACTTCTTCTTTTCTTCATCCTCATTCTCCAGGTGGACGCCTGACTTCTTCTTTTCTTCATCCTCATTCTCCAGGTGGACGCCTGACTTCTTCTTTTCTTCATCCTTATTCTCCAGGTGGACGCCTGACTTCTTTTTCTCATCCTCATTCTCCAGGTGGACGCCTGACTTCTTCAATTCTTCATCCTCATTCTCCAGGTGGACGCCTGACTTCTTCAATTCTTCTTATCCTCATTCTCCAGGTGGACGCCTGACTTCTTTAATTCTCATCCTCATTCTCCAGGTGGACGCCTGACTTCTTCAATTCTCATCCTCATTCTCCAGGTGGATGCCTGACTTCTTCAATTTCTTCATCCTCATTCTCCAGGTGGACGCCTGACTTCTTCTTTTCTTCATCCTCATTCTCCAGGTGGACGCCTGACTTCTTCTTTTCTTCATCCTCATTCTCCAGGTGGACGCCTGACTTCTTTTTCTCATCCTCATTCTCCAGGTGGACGCCTGACTTCTTCAATTCTCATCCTCATTCTCCAGGTGGACGCCTGACTTCTTCAATTTCTTCATCCTCATTCTCCAGGTGGATGCCTGACTTCTTCAATTCTTCTTATCCTCATTCTCCAGGTGGACGCCTGACTTCTTCTTTTCTTCATTCTCATTCTCCAGGTGGACGCCTGACTTCTTTAATTCTTCATCCTCATTCTCCAGGTGGACGCCTGACTTCTTCAATTCTTCTTATCCTCATTCTCCAGGTGGACGCCTGACTTCTTTAATTCTCATCCTCATTCTCCAGGTGGACACCTGACTTCTTCAATTCTCATCCTCATTCTTCAGGTGGACGCCTGACTTCTTCAATTCTTCTTATCCTCATTCTCCAGGTGGACGCCTGATTTCTTCAATTCTTCTTATCCTCATTCTCCAGGTGGACGCCTGACTTCTTCTTTTCTTCATCCTCATTCTCCAGGTGGACGCCTGACTTCTTCTTTTCTTCATCCTCATTCTCCAGGTGGACGCCTGACTTCTTCAATTCTTCTTATCCTCATTCTCCAGGTGGACGCCTGACTTCTTCTTTTCTTCATCCTCATTCTCCAGGTGGACGCCTGACTTCTTCTTTTCTTCATCCTCATTCTCCAGGTGGACGCCTGACTTCTTTTTCTCATCCTCATTCTCCAGGTGGACGCCTGACTTCTTCAATTCTTCATCCTCATTCTCCAGGTGGACGCCTGACTTCTTCAATTCTTCTTATCCTCATTCTCCAGGTGGACGCCTGACTTCTTTAATTCTCATCCTCATTCTCCAGGTGGACGCCTGACTTCTTCAATTCTCATCCTCATTCTCCAGGTGGACGCCTGACTTCTTCAATTTCTTCATCCTCATTCTCCAGGTGGACGCCTGACTTCTTCAATTCTTCTTGTCCTCATTCTCCAGGTGGACGCCTGACTTCTTCTTTTCTTCATCCTCATTCTCTAGGTGGATGCCTGACTTCTTCAATTCTTCTTATCCTCATTCTCCAGGTGGACGCCTGACTTCTTCTTTTCTTCATCCTCATTCTCCAGGTGGACGCCTGAATTCTTTAATTTTCATCCTCATTCTCCAGGTGGATGCCTGACTTCTTCTTTACCAGGTATTTCCTGACACAGATATTGTATTTTCCCCTGTTTTAAATCAAAGAAAACTTTGTTAGTTTAAAGCAGGGTGGTTAATTGGGGCATTCTTGCCGATGGTGAGGCTTCTCTTCGTCTCTCTTTATTGCTTTGGAATGGTTGAAAAGACTGTTTTGTTCTTGTAATTGATCCTTGACTATAGGATTTCCCTCTGTATGTTTTCCTTCAAACCCTTTTAACTATAATCATATGTCCCTTCTGACTTTGCTGATCCACTTTCGATTTCACCCTTCTTATACCCATATCTTTTATCTCCCACCTTTCGTGGCTGTATTTTGTAACCTTGAATCTTGGTAGTATACCTTGACATTCCTTCTTATTTGTTTGGAATAAAACTTATCTCAAAACCTTTTTAGAAAAGTAAGATTATTAGTAACGAAATACGCTGATTTCGACAATTTATAGAATGAAAAGAAAAATCCAAGTTTGGATGACTGTTGGAGAAAGAATAAAAACTTATCTGATTGGAGTTACTGGCACCAATGATCAGGGTATGCATTTCGGATTAATCAACCCAGTCTTTTAATCAATCTCCTTTCAATTGTCTCATTTTTGTTTTTGCCAAAATTTCCATAACCCAACTTCATTTTTCATTTCACAGACCTGTTGGACTTGTAACGTCTTAAAGAGTTTTCACCGATAAACTTTCCTCATTTGTTCATTTCTCACTTCCTTTTCGCCTTATGGTGCCCACGAAGGTTTTCACCAATAAGACTCTCTCATTTTACTTTTCTCTCAACTTCCGTCGCCTTATGGTGCCCGTGTGGGTTTTCACCTATAAGACTCTCTCATTTTTACTTTCTTTTCTTGTTTGTAACCGAGTGTTATGAGCCATCTTCATTTGCTTGACTCAGCATTTTTCTAAGATTGATCGAAAGGTCTTTTTGGTATGGGGTTAGAAATGGAAAAGGTATTAAAAGTTAAATAGCTTTGGTATGGGTTAAAAATTACAACTCTTGGAATCTTTGTCTTATTTGCAATACAGTTTCTCTGCCCCAATTTTTTGATTGGGGTTGCTTGACATAACTTTTTGTGCACATTATGTATATTGTGCACCCTATGACCGAGCCGTGAGGCGCCTACGTATCCTTCTTTGAGGAATCAGGTCAAACGTAGTTCACTAAATAATAGTGATGTTTTTTTTAATTATTTCATACTTGATTTTTTTATTGATTCCAAGAGAGGGTAGGAAAGAAACAAGTATGGCTCAAAGGGGGAAAACAAAGGGTATAGTGTTTGGATAGCAGAATAAATTGCCTTTGTCATTCCAATCTTCGAAATAATGCTAAATACAAACATTCAAGAATTTTATGCATAATATCTCTTTACCGCGTCAGAATTGATCGCCATGTCTATGCATTTGCCCTCAATGTCTGTTAAGCATAGTGCACCATTCGATAATACTCTGGTCACAATGAATGGTCCTTGCCAATTCGGGGCAAATTTGCCTTTTGCTTCAACCTGATGTGGAAAAATACGTTTCAGCACATGCTGACCTACTTCAAACTTCCGGGGACGCACCTTTTTGTTGTATGCTCTTTCTATTCTTCTTTGATATAATTGACCATGGCATACTGCGGTCAATCGTTTTTCATCAATCAATTTTAACTGTTCTAGACGGGTTTTGACCCATTCCTCATCATCAATCTTTGCTTCGGCGATGATCCGAAGGGAAGGAATCTCAACTTCTGCAGGAATTACTGCTTCAGTGCCATATACCAACAAATAAGGAGTTGCTCCTACTGAAGTGCGAACAGTAGTGCGGTATCCCAATAATGCAAATGGTGATTTTTCATGCCATTGTTTTGAACCTTCTACCATTTTCCGAAATATCTTCTTTATGTTTTTGTTGGCTGCTTCTACTGCTCCATTCGCCTTGGGCCGATATGGGGTAGAGTTACGATGTGTAATCTTAAACTATTGACATACTTCCTTCATTAAGTAGCTGTTAAGATTAGCACCGTTATCTGTGATGATCACCTTCGGGATTCCGAATCGACATATGATATTTGAGTGGACAAAATCGACCACAGCTTTCTTGGTCACTGATTTGAATGTCTTGGCCTCAACCCATTTGGTAAAATAATCAATAGCCACCAGAATGAACCTGTGTCCATTGGATGCTGCCGGCTCAATTGGTCCAATCACATCCATGCCCCAGGCAACGAAGGGCCATGGTGCCGACATTGTGTGCAACTCGGATGGTGGAGAATGAATCAAATCTCAGTGTATTTGGCATAGATGACACTTGCGCACAAAACTGATACAATCTCGCTCCATGGTAAGCCAATAGTAACCGGCTCGGAGGATTTTCTTTGCCAACACATATCCACTCATGTGGGGTCCGCAAACTCCTGAATGTACTTCAGACATGGCAGCTGCAGCTTGTCTGGCATCTATGCATCTCAATAATCCAAGGTCTGGTGTTCTTTTATACAAAACTCCTCCGCTTAAGAAGAATCCATTTGCCAATCGCCTAATGGTCCTCTTTTGATCTCCCGTGGCTTGTGCGGGATATATCCCCATCCTGATATACTCCTTGATGTCGTGGAACCATGGTTCACCATCAAATTCTTCCTCAACCATATTGCAATAAGCGTGCTGATCGTGGACTTGAATATGTATTGGATCTACATAAGCTTTGTCCGGATGGTGCAACATTGATGCCAGGGTAGCCAATGCATCGGCAACCTCATTATGGATTCTTGGAATATGTTGGAATTCCACTGATTGAAACCGCTGACAAAGATCATGTAGACATTGTCGGTATGGGATGAGCTTCAAGTCTCGGGTTTCCCATTCTCCTTGAATTTGATGTACTAACAGATCCGAATCTCCCATAACTAAGATTTCTCGGATACCCATGTCTGCGGCTAGCCTTAACCCCAAAATACAAGCTTCATATTCATCCATATTATTGGTGCAATAAAATCGCAACTGAGCCGTAACAGGATAGTGATGCCCTGTTTCAGAAATGATTACAGCTCCTATTCCGACTCCTTTCATGTTAGCGGCTCCATCAAAGAAAAGTTTCCAACCAGGCTTTTCAATTCGCTCTACCTCGTCGATATGCATTGTTTCTTCGTCAGGAAAATAAGTTTTCAACGGCTCATATTCCTCATCGACCGGGTTTTCGGCCAAATGATCGGCCAGCGCTTGAGCCTTCATTGCAGTTCGAGTCACATAGATGATGTCAAATTCTGTGAGCAATATCTGCCACTTTGCAAGTCTTCCCGTTGGCATAGGCTTTTGAAAAATGTATTTCAATGGATCCAACCGAGAAATGAGGTAAGTAGTGTAGGATGACAAATAGTGTTTCAATTTTTGAGCTACCCATGTTAGGGCGCAACATATCTTTTCCAGATGAGTATACTTAACCTCATAAGCTGTGAACTTCTTGCTAAGGTAGTAAATGGCCTGTTCTTTCCTGCCAGTGAGGTCATGTTGCCCCAATACGCAACCAAATGAATTTTCCAAAACCGTCAAGTAAAGAATCAAAGGTCTTCCTGGCTCTGGCGGGACCAACACGGGTGGGTTTGACAAGTACCCTTTTATTTTATTGAACGCTTCTTGACACTCATCGGTCCATTTGACCGCAGCATCCTTTTTCAACAATTTGAAAATTGGCTCACAAGTTGTTGTGAGCTGAGCAATAAACCTGCTAATGTAATTTAACCTCCCCAACAAACTCATTACTTCAGTTTTGTTTCTTGGAGGTGGCAGTTCTTGGATGGCTTTGATCTTTGACGGATCTAGCTCAATGCCTCGTTGACTGACTATGAATCCCAGCAACTTTCCGGATGGAACTCCAAATGCGCATTTGGCCGGGTTAAGCTTGAGGTTGTACCTGCGAAGTCTTAAGAAGAACTTCCTCAAATCCCCAACGTGGTTGGCCTGATGCTTTGATTTTATGATCACATCGTCCACGTATACCTCAATCTCCTTGTGTATCAGATCATAAAACACTGTGGTCATTGCTCTCATATAGGTTGCTCCGGCGTTCTTTAGACTGAATGGCATTACCCGGTAGCAATAAGTTCCCCATGGTGTGATGAATGCCGTCTTTTCCGCATCTTCTTCATCCATTAGAATTTGATGATACCCGGCATAACAATCCACGAAAGACCCTATATCATGCTTGGCACAATTGTCGATCAAAATATGGATATTGGGTAATGGAAAATTATCCTTTGGACTTGCTTTGTTGAGATTGCGATAGTCGACGCATACTCTAATTTTGCCGTCTTTCTTTGGCACAGGAACGACATTAGCTAACCAAACAGGATATCGAGTGACTCGAATGACCTTTGCTTCCAATTGTTTGGTGATTTCTTCCTTAATTCTCACACTCATATCAGGCTTGAATTTTCTCAGCCTCTGCTTGACAGGAGGCACCGTTGGATCGGTGGGCAATTTGTGGACCACTAAATCAGTGCTCAAGCCCGGCATGTCGTCATACGACCATGCAAAAACATCTTTGAATTCTATGAGTGCTTTAATTAACTCCTCTCGGATCTTTGGTTCGAGATGGACACTTATTTTAGTTTCCCAGACATTACTCGTGTCCCCTATATTGACGTCCTCGGTATCACTCAAGTTAGGTTTGATTTTTTCCTCAAAGTGAATTAACTCTTTACTAATCTCTTCAAAAACCTCATCTTCCTCATATTCTGATTCATAATCACAATATATTTCTTGAATTATTACTTCAGAACCAGATTGATTTTTAAGACTGGGCTGATGATTCCTCATGCATGCCATATCACTAGAGCCAGCGTAAAAGGAACTGTATAGGAAAGAAGAAAAAGAAAAGAAAATTATCAGGAATGATAATAAAAAGGAAACTGCTTTTTATTGGATGATGAAAGATAACAAGGTTTTGCACACTTCAAACCAACTGTAAGATAAACTTTGGGATTATAACCTTGAAATAACCCAAACAAACTGAAAGAAAATCAAAATAAACTACCAAGACTCCTTTCGAATTGGGAGAGGAGTGGCTTTCCAATTATTGAGCTTTGTTTCCGGTCCAACGAATTGAACTTCTGCGTTGCTACACCCTTCTCTGCTTTCCAACATGTTCACATCACTAAACAATTTCTCGAATCTTTCAATTAATTCCTCCTCAGGATTGATCCGGGATTTAGGAATTGTTGTTATCGGGCGGTTTTTAGCACCGGTCTTGACAAAAGACTTTGACAGATGTGGTACTGGTTTTGGAAGAACCCATGCTTGGTGTTTCAACTTCCTGGCCTTTATCACGTCATTAGCGGTGGGTATGAACCCTAAACCGAATGTTCCCCAGTTCTCGGGGAGAGATACTGGTTGTACAATTCCTTGCAGAGATAAGCCTAGACCTTTGCCGAGTGTAAAGCCATTCTTTAACATTTCATAAGCTACCATGACTGATGCAGAGGATATCTTTGGATTCGGAAGGTATTTCCCCTCTGGAATTTTCTCTATCGACACTGTGTCGGACACTTGGTATACCCATGGTCCCTGGTCATTTTCTGTTCCCTCGACCGGTACAATGGTACTGCTGTGAGCATTTAAACTTTCTTCTCCATACACGACTACTTCTTGATGATCCCATTCAAACTTGATAGCCTGATGTAGTGTTGACGGGACTGCTTTAGCAGCATGGATCCATGGTCGACCCAATAACAAGTTGTAAGAAACAGTTATGTCCAAAACTTGGAATTCCATTGTGAATTCAACTGGCCCTATAGTTAGTTCCAACACTATGTCGCCAAATGAATCTCTGCTTCCACCGTCAAACCCCCGTACGCAGATACTATTCTTCTGGATCCTCTCCTCTTTAATTTTTAATTTGTTTAAAGTGGAGAGAGGGCATATGTTTGCACTTGACCCATTGTCAACCAATACCCGGGTTACTACGGAATTTTCACATTTCACGGTGAGGTAAAGAACTCTGTTGTGCTCGGTACCTTCCACAGGTAATTCATCATCCGCAAATATAATTCTGTTTGTCTCAAAGATTCTGTTGGCTATTTTTTCCAAATGATTTACAGAGATCTTTTCAGGAACATGAGCTTCATTCAGGATTTTCATCAACGCCAAACGGTGTTCCTCTGAATGGATCAGTAATGACAACAGTGAAATTTGAGCGGGGGTCTTCTTTAATTGATCCACAATAGAATAATCATGGAGTTTCATTTTTCTTAAAAACTCCTCTGCCTCTTCTTCCGTCACAGTTCTCTTTGTCGGCATTGGATTGTTTTTAGTTTTTCTTAGCTCTTCGGGAGTAAAACATCTTCCCGAACGAGTCAAGCCTTGCACCTCACACACTTCTTCCTTGATTTCTTTGCCTTTATACATTACAGTCACCCGTTCATAGCTCCATGGGATGGCTTTGTTGTTGATGACCGGTAGCTGGATTACAGGTGCAATAATAACCCGATCTGTACGGGCTCCTTCCACGAATACAATGGGTTTGTTAGCAACCCCTGGTACTATCACTTTCGGCCTTTCTTGTTTTGCAGCAACTTTGCTCGATAATCCCTCATCGACTATCATAGATGGTTCATCAACATTTTTGTTCTGCTTAGACACCGGCTTCTCCTCCATTAACTGCTTATCTGGCTTGGTTTCATGAGACTTGATCATCATGACAGTTTGTGACGGCTTCTTTGTCTCCCCATCAACTTGTATGATTTCTATCATATTAGCCTCTTGATGGGCTGGCATTGGATTTCTATTGATATTTGGGGCTTCGGGGGTTTGAACCTCGATTTTATTAGTATCAATCAGCTCTTGTATTGCATTTTTCAAATGCCAGCATTTCTCCATATCATGGCCTGGTGCACTGGAGCAATATTCACAGCTAATGGTGTAATCCATATTCTTTGGAGGAGGATTGGGTAGCTTGGATTGTATTGGTCTCAGCATGTCTAGTTGTCTCATCCTGTGGAACAGACTAGTGTAAGACTCTCCCAATGGAGTGTAAGTTTTCTTTTTCTGTTCCCTTTCTCCCCTGAATGCTGGCCTAGGCCTGAAACTTGATCCGGGATAGGCTCGTGGGTAAGTATTTGGTGTGACGGGAGCACGCCAATTGGTGTGAACAGGTGGCTGATTGTATGCTTGAGCATGGTTAATGGAAAAATGAGGCTCTGAAGGGTGATAGTAGTGTTGGGATGAATCATGGTGGTAAGCTGATGGGCGAGGTCGTTGTTGATTATAGTAAAGCGGTGACCCTCTGGGTCCTGGCCAAATTCCTAAATCAACTGCCGCTGCTTCCTCCCTCTTCTTTCTTCCAATTCCTCCTACCCCGCCTTGAATAGCTTGTGTAGTTGCCTTAATTGCTGAATAGCTCATGATTTTATTTGTCTTGAGGCCTTCTTCCACCATACCTCCCATCTTCACTACTTCGTTGAATGATTTCCCAACCACTGAAACCAAGTGGGCATAGTAAGTCGGTTCCAAGGCTTGGAGGAAGTAGTCTACCATTTCTCTCTCCTTCATAGGAGGATCCACTCTTGCTGCCTGTTCTCTCCACTGAAAACCATACTCTCTGAAACTTTCACTATGTTTCTTCTCAAATTTTGTCAAAGATAATCGATCTGGGATAATTTCCAGATTGTATTGGAAATGGTATGCGAATGCCTGTGCCAGGTCATCCCAGGTGTACCATCTCCCATGGTCCTGGCGTGTATACCACTCCAAAGCTGATCCGCTTAGACTTTGACTGAAGTAAGCCATTAATAATTCATCTTTTCCCCCAGCTCCTCGCATCTTGCTACAGAAACCCCTTAAGTGGGCTACTGGGTCACCGTGCCCGTTGTATAAGTCAAATTTGGGCATCTTGAAGCCAACTGGTAATTGTACGTTTGGGAACAAGCACAAATCTTTGTAGGCTACACTGACTTGCCCACCTAATCCTCGCATGTATCTGAACGATTGTTCTAGACTCTTGACCTTCCTAAACATCTCTTCTTGCTCAGCATTTTTGGTTGGCTTGTCAATTTCGGTTGGGAGATCAAAACGCGGAGTGGTTGAATGAATTTCAGAGGCTTTGAGGGTGGGATCCGGGGGGTAATATTGGTTGTCTTGGGCCTGGAATGTAGGCTCACTTGGAGATTTATGAAATATAGCAGGGGGAGGTGCTACGAAAACAGGAGTCATAGGTAGAGGAAAATATGGAACGGGTTTTGGAGGTGGAGACTGCGGTGTCTGAGAGGTGGTGCCTTGGTAGTGCTGGTAAATGGGGAAGTTTGGGGATAATTCAGTGGTGATATTATCCTGAGTTTGGGTCTTTGATGGAGCAGGGTTATTTGGGTAAGATGGGGGTAACTGTCCTATAGACCAAGCTTGGTACATCTCAGCCATTTGCTGCTTGAGCTTAAACATCTCTTCTTTCATTTTCCCGACATCCATCTCCTCTATCTCCATACCTGTGTCAACATCTGGGATAGACATATTTTCGGGTATTGGTCCTTTTGATCTTGTGTGATAGTGATAATATGCCAGTATACTCTTTAGAGAAACTAACTGCTTGAATTCTGAAAATGAACAAACTTGTTAGTTTTGAGAGTTTAACACACATATATAATCACACGTTGAGATGCAATGCTCCTAGACAAATAATCCCTTTCTATTATGCATTTGCTCGGCTTCTTGTGTCGTCCCAACTTTCTTGAAATTTTTATTGTTATTCACTTTTATTTATTATATATATCTTTTATCGTGGTGGTCGAATCTTAGAGATTGCCTACGTATCATGCCTCACATGAATCAGACCTTGCGAAGTTTGGACCAAAGGCAATCACTTTTATTCATTACACGAAGATGGAATTACATTTGAAAACTTTAAGAAAATGGCTTGAAAACACACACTTAAATCAAAATAAAAGATACAATTCTTAACATCTCACAACGTGCCCCACTTTCCACTTTTGTTGTCAAATATTGGATTATCTGCTCAATGTGGGGCTTGACCCGGATGGCCTCCCAGCGTACGATACATCCTTTCCAACTCCATTGCTAGATGACAAGCAAAAGTGGGCGCATGCTCTGTAAACCTTTCATAATCCATTCCTTGGCAGTTTACATAACTTTGAGATGTGAAGACTGCCAGGTCGTGGATTTGTACCCTGAAACCTTGGAGACGTTGGTCTTGGTCTTGCAATTGCTGCTAACGAGTGGTGGCTATATCTCTGACACGGTTTTCATGATCTAGAGCTGATTCTAATAGAGCTCGGAGTCTGTCCTGCTCTAATCTTGCTTGCGATCTTTCCCTGTCGAGGTCTGCTTGTTGATATTCTCTGTTGCATCTTCTTGCCTCTTCTAGTTGTGCACGAAGCTGGTCTTCTGATCGCATCCAATAGTCTTTTTCCTTCTTGAATTGTGCCTTGTCTTTTTCGGATTGCCTATCTTGACGTTCTTTGTTAGATCTGGCTTCTTCGTTTAATTTTTGGATCCTTTCTTTTGCTTTGCTCAATGCCCTTTCGTTTTCCGCAAGAATGGAATCAAAATCTTGCATTTTTTCAAAGAGATTGGCGATGGTTTTTTGATCCTTCCAGCTCCTCTTTGGCGTTTCAGAAACTCTTTTCATTTTTTGGAATCGAGCATGAAGATTTTCATTCTCACAAGCTAGACTCTTCTTCTCGCCTTCGGCTTCTTGTGCTTGTAAATCTTTTTCCAAACTGAGGCTTCTCAGATTTTCTTTTAGGGCATGGATAGTTGCTTTGTACTCTTTTTCCTTTTCTCCCCAGATCAACCGTTCTTGGATTTTATCATTGAAGTTTTGAACATGGGGTCTTTTTGTTGGCCTTCTTAGTTCAGGCTCTGGTACATCATCTACGCGAGACCGTTTTTCAAACCACCTTGCATATCCAGGATTTATCTCACCCTTTGTAGCGTCTGGGACTTGAGTATCACTTTTCAAGTATCGGCACCCATTCCACATCTGCTGAAGTAGAGCCTCGGGAATAGTGGCTTCTGGGTGTAATTCGATTACTTGCACACTCAAATCTTCATCATCAGGAACTATTTGATATCTCCCTAATTGCCTTAGGACTCTCAGTGGTGCATACGGTTGAATGCTTCTCAATCCCAATAGTAGTAGATAACTATTTGAGGCTGACATGTGTATTACTTCCCTCATCGAGAGCCATCCCAGAGTCCATTCAATTTGATTTGCCGTTAAAGCCTTTAGATGAGATACCCATGCTTCTATCCCTTCTGGAACCTGATAATTTTTTGTTCTTTCCTCATAGCTTTCGATGCAATTATCATTGTTTGACCCATACTGTATGATCTTGGGCTGTTGTTGGAGATGCTCCATCACCCACATTTGCAACAAAATTTTGCATCCTTCGAAGACTTTTGCTCCTGATTTGCATAAAGTCAAAGCCCGATAAATGTCTGATAGAATGATGGGGACAAAGGTGTGATTTTCTTTGGTGGTGAGGATTTGCACAATTTTTACGGTGCGAATATCAATTGTTCGCTCTTTATTTGGGAAGACCATGACTCCTAGAAAAGCCACCATGAAAGCAAATCGACGTTGCATCTGCCAAGTGTCTTTGTTTTGCTTATTAGTAAGGCCTTTCTCATGAATTTCGAACCCATCTGACTTTCCGAACCTTGAATACAAAAAGTTGAAGGAACAACATCCATTGATGACATTGCTTTTCCTGATTTGACTGCTAATGTTCAGAAGACCGAAGAATCGATGTACCGAAGGAGCCTTTGTGAATATCAAGCTTTGATTTCTTAAACTTCCGTCAAAACCAGCATATCCAGCTATCTCCTCTAATGTAGGAGTAAGCTCGAAGTCAGAGAAACGAAAAACATTGTGAGCAGGGTCCCAAAAAGTTACTAACGCCGCAATCAGATCATCACGGGGTTTAACTTTCATAATGTCCGTGAGATTTCCCAAATGCTTGACGACCCATTTTTGACCGTCTTCGCCTAAATCATACCACCACATTTGAAGCTGACATAGAAATTCTTTCGTACTTGTGGATGAGGGGCTTTGTGTGGTGCTCATTTTGTATCTGAAATTTAATTTTGATAAAGTCAAAATTCATTTTTGAAAATTTATACTAAAAAAAACAAAAAATCATTTTCGATTTTTTTTTATTTATTAAATACCTTTATTTCAAAATTTAAAACTATTTTTTTCGAATTTTTTTTTTAAAACAACCCATTTTATTCCCTTTTTCTCACCATGATTTTATTTAAGCTGGTCAACAAGCATGTTCGAGGCAAATGAATGCACAAGTAACAAGTAGGATGCATCATGATGGTCTTTTTATTTTTGGGTTCACCTGTCCTAGACAGACCCAACCCCTGTGTTGAGTCTCCAAGGCCAAATGTGTATGATGCAAATAGACGTTCCTACTAGGGATCCGGTACATGGCTGAGTTATTCTAAGTGTAAAACCTTAGGTTGATTGTTCTAAACCTGGATTACCCAAACGGACAGTTTGAGCCGAAGCGGGGGCAACGTACCGGGAGCACGAAAGTCTGCCCGACCTAGTTACTTGTCCCAACTCCGTCTTATTTGGTATGACTTTAACAGAAAGGTGGGTCACGCGCACATGTACACCATAAATTCAGAAGACTCAGAAAGAAGGGGGTTTCGTAGCAGTTGTATATATTCACAATTCAAATAATATTAAAGCGGTAAAAAAAACATTTAGCATATTAGCATGTAAACAGTTGAAAATCATAAAGCCAATTAACACAGATATTTTAAGCTCGAATTCTTTAAACCCTGAACCAATGGTTCTGGGTTACAATAACACTGGTTTTTGTCCCCAGCAGAGTCGCCAGAGCTGTCGCACCTCCTTTTTACCGCACCCGCGGGGCGCGTGGGGAGTTTTCTCCAATTAAAGGACAGTCGAAACGGGATTTATTTAATTATTTCAGAGTCGCCACCTGGGAATTTTAAGGCGTCCCAAGTCACCAATTTTAATCCCTGAATCGAGGAGAATATGACTCTGTTTATTATTCTGCGAACCAGAAATCCTGAGTAAGGAATTCTGTTAATCCGGAAGAAGGTGTTAGGCATTTTCGAATTCCGTGGTTCTAGCACGGTCGCTTAACTGTTTTTATTATTGGCTTAATTATCTTGATTTTTACTAAATACGTTTTTATTGCATGATTTTACTACCGCTTTTTACTTATTGTTTACAATTATATGGACGAATTACGCGTACGTATATTCGTATTATATATTTTTTATAAGTACCAGGGATTGTGCCACGCGTACGTGTACACAATAAAATTGTCCATGTTATATATAAAAAATATATATTCGAAAATTAAAATAAAATACGGAACATCATCATCCTTTTATTTGGACAATGAACTACACATCTCGGGTTATATGAAATTATTTTTGACATCCGCGGAGAAATACTTTAAAATATTCTCTCGAAATTGCGCGTACGCATAATCCGAATTTGCTTTTAAATATGATCAGGGTACGCGAACGCATCCCTAATTGCGCAAAATACTGTAATGGTATTATGAAATTTCCACAAAATGTTTATTATATCACGAGAAATCTCCATTTAAGATACCTTTTAATTCTTGAAAAAAAGAATCCACAATTTATTAAATGTTGCCCGTCGATTAGAATTTCCGCGTATAATTTATGTTCATCCAAGACTATTCAAATTCAAAATAAAGAATAAGAACATGATTAATACTATTCTTCACAAATACAACATATATACATATACCAAAGAATGAGGGACATATGAAACTCACAAAATGATTTATGAAGGGAAGAAGTATTTTTGAACAATTTTTATTTATTTCTTATTTAGTGCAAATTCTATTTCTACTTACCATTGATATAAGTATTGTAATTTATGCTTGTACACCTCATTTTATTCTCATATACTTGCTTTTGATCTAATTGGCCTAATTGTTTGGTTAATTTATTTATGAGGGTGAATAGGCATCAAGTTGATAAGAAAAGAATTATTATACAAGTTAATTCAATAAAGTTACCTTACATGCAACCTAACTGTATGTCGTAAACATTCATAACGTTTTAACATCGTAACAAGCTATATCATATCACCTTTCACCAACGTTTATACACACATCTATTGTCTTTATAAAAATATACCATCAATACCATCTTAACCTTATTTAACAACAAGAGTTAGTAATGTAGTTTTCTTGATATTTCTACATTACTCTTTACTTAGCTAACAATACCATAAAATTTAAATAATGGCCCACTTTATGCCAGGTCTCCTACCTTGACAATCTTAATCACAACTATACTTTAATGAAAATTTAGAAAATTAACCTTGTTACAACACTTATACAGTCTTCAATAAAGGATATTTAACTTACAGTCATCCTATCAACATATACTACTTATTTGATCCAAAATCAAAACTGAATTTTTAATTAAAAAGCTCAAATGAATAAAGATATTATTACAATTCAAGCTTCATTTATCTGTCATACTAAATCTCTTTCCAACATAGAATTTAAAAGGATATGTACCTGGAAATGGAGGTAGAAGAAGTAAGTTTCAGTAGTTGCAGCAGTAACAAAAACAGTAGAATGTACCGATAACACAGCAAATCCGAACAAGAATAGGATCCGAGGAGCCCAGATGCACAGTAACAGGATTTTTGGAAGAAAAAAAAACTTTCAGATTTAAACCAAGTACTATCAAACAAACAGACCCGGACAGATCCAAAGAAAAGTATGTTTCTGATTTTCTTTTCTGTTTCTATATCTGTTTCTGTTTTTCTTTTCCCTCTTCCTCTTCAGATTCCAAGAAGAATCTGATTTTTCTGCTGGGTTTTTCTCTTTTATCTCACTCTAGGTGTATTTTTCTTAAATTCTCTTTCAAAATCTGTTATGAAGTCTCTCTAAACTCTCTTCTCTGTCTAACTGAAAACTCTCAATCAGATTTTTCTCCTCTTATCCTAAATCAGATTTTTCTTCTTCCAAAATCTCTTAAAAATCTATCTCCTTAATTCTGTTTTCTGTCTCACTGATAAATCAGATTTTTTCTTTCAAAATCTCTCCAAACTCTCTTTTTCTGAAACTGATCCCTTCAGTCTGTCCAGCTCCTTGTATTTATACAGGGCTGGTCCTATACAGTTTAGTGCTGGATGGACCCTTTTCTCCTTTAAAAATCAGAAAGTTTTTTCCATTAAAACTATTTTTGAATAATTTAAAACTAAGTGCTATTTATCCTGTTTTTCAGCAGCCCCATTATCCCTTGTTCCCCATTATTACTTAAATTATAGCCACTATCATATTATTGAAAGCACACTATCACATTACCTTACTGTTTCATTCTAAAATAAAACTGAAATCCTTCTGTAATTACAGCCCTCAAGGAAATCAAAATCTGATAAAAAAATAGATTTTAAAAATTGTTCAGAATCGATTATCCTTCTGAATTAAATAGCTATAATCAATCCTATCAAGTTCTGGATTGAATCTTGACTGAGAATGCACTTTTCTAACACAATGGTATCTAACCAACATTTGTGAAATTGAAATTAAACCTAATATCATAACAACATTATACTGAATTCAGCCTAATAATTCAACTGAACTCAGCTTTTGAACTAAGATCAAACAAACAGGAGCATTGTCAATATATTGACAATGTTCTGAACTTAATGTTCAGAAAACAACACACATATAACGTCCATTTGATGGATTTATTAAACAAGAACCAACTGATTAACAATAACTAATTAACTGATTATAGCAAAATAATCCATCCAAAACAGGTTATTTCAGTCAACATTTTCAGAAGCAGGATTTATGATATAACTAATCGACGAACTTAGTCGAGTCGATTACACACATTGTACATAATCACAATCAACAGAAACAATTCACATTTAGAATCAAGTTGACGGGTAGGGGACAGTATAACAAAAATTTGACTAGAAAATTATGAAAAATTAAACAAACTAATGAAACGAACATAGAACACACATAGAATGCACATAAGAAACAGAAATTACCTCTGAACCTTTAAATTCAACTGAACTCAACTCGACTTGGATTTGGATTTTGTTTGAAATCAAACAGACCTTAGTCGAAGTATTTTCCACTTAAAATACTTCGACTAAGGTTGATTAAACCTCAATATTTATTCAATCTGGACAGAATCCAAAAGTCTGGTATTTTTAGGGTTCTTGAAAGTTCGATTTGGGATTTACTCATTTCTGGTTAGATTCGAGGGAAACCAAAGATGACACAAGAGTGAGAGAGGCCTAGGGGTCATTTGGTGTTAGTTTGAAGTAGGTTGGGATAAGGTCAGGTTGTACTTGAATCTTCAAATGAAGATTCGAGTAGTTCCAGTATGATTCGAACCATGCAACTAACAGATCCGTGATGAGGGTATCTAGGGGAAGTTGTGGTGTTATTTTGGAAGCCATCGGAGAAGGTAAGGTTTTCAGGCCAACCTTCGATTTAAGATTAGAAGAGTTGGGACCTGATTCGAAGGAAACCAATGTTAGATTTGTGTAGAGGATGTTCAGGGGATTCTATGGTGTTATTTTGGTGACCGGCGGCGTTGATGCCGCCGGGTTTCAGGCGGTGGGATCCTAGGGCAGCTAGGGTTAGGAGTGGGGGTTTGGGGGATGATGATGAACAGTGTAGGAGGGGGGGTGTTCAGTTAGGGGTCGGGGTAAGGGCTTGGGACTTATATAGGGGTGGGGTGGATTGATATTGTCCGTCCGATCAAGTAAGATGAAGGGCCAGGATCAATTCATTAAACCAAACGATGTCGTTTGGTTTAATGCCAGGGTCGGCTGAGTCGGGTCACTGGATCGGGTTACGGGTTACGGGTAAAGGGGGTGAGATCTTGACCGTTGGTTGGATTTGATCCAACGGTTTCTGAGAAGCCACGACCAAACGCTGTCGTTTTGGTTCGTCTGGTTTGGACCGGACCTGGGCTAAAGGATTGGGCTGTGGGGGGTTAAAATGTTTTGGGCCTGGATTTTAATCCAGGTCCGATTTTGTATATATATATATATATATATATATTTTTCATTTTTTTCTAATTTAAATTTTTAATATTAACTATAAAATAATTTTAACTTCACAAAAATATATTAATTACTCTATAACAATTATTTAACACATAGACAAAACATCAATCACACAGTGGAATATTTAAAATAGAACGATTGCATATTTTTTTGTGATTTTATTTAAATTATCTTTTAAATGCATAATTAAATCCTATATGCATGCAATATGTATTTTATTTTATTTTTTTCATTTTATTATGACAAAGTAAACATTTATGGTCATAACACAAATATTTAACACCATGCAAATTCAAAAATTACACAGTAAAAGAAATTTATTTTATTTTTTGATTTTATTTTGGAGTAGTTTTCGTAAGGCAAAAATCACGTGCTCACAGAGCATATGAGGGAACCTTACCATACATTATCTCAAAAGGACTCTTGTTATGTAACAAGGAAGAAGGAAATCTATTTATTAGGTAGGTATCAGTAAGAATGCAATCACCCTAAAAGGAAATAGGTAAAGAAGACTGAAAAAGCAATGCCCTTGCAATTTCAAGGAGATGACTATGCTTCCTTTCCACAACACTATTTTATTGAGGTGTGTGTGGGTAGGAAGTTTGATGAATAATACCTTTGTCTGAAAAAATTTGGAACCAGTAGAACTAGAGCCCAGCTCTAGGGCATTGTCACTCCTTACAGTTTTGGTTGTGGTATTAAAATGAGTCTCAACCATAACAATGAAACTTTTGAGCATATCAAAAGCATTACTCTTAGTCCCCAAAATGTGAGTCCAAGTAGCTCTAGAGTAGTCATGTACAATAGTTAGGAAGTCTCTTGTACCAGTAGTAGTGGGAGAATGGTAGGGTCCTAAGTATCATTGTGAATGAGTTGAAATGGTGCAATAGAATGAGTAGTACTATCAGGTAAAGGAAGTCTGGTTTGTCTAACTAAGGGGCATATAGCACATGGAAAGGATTGTTTAGAAGAAAGAGAGGAACTAAGAATATGTATATGTTTCATTCTGGAAAAAGGAATGTGACCAAGTCTAAAATGCCAAATCACATCTATTTTATTAAAATTTGCATGAGCAAAATTACAATGGGAAATAGTGGAAGGGATAACATCAGACTCATGCTTATTAACACTATTAAAACCACTAACATCAGAAATGGAACTAGTATGATAAGCAACTAAAGAACTAGAAAAACATGAAGAAGAAGTAGGAGGAGGAATCTCTAGTTTGTATAAACCATGATCCAATCTACCAAGAACCAGAGGCTTCTTCAGTGAACGACCCTGTAAATAACACAAAGTGCAAGGGAATTGAGCTATGCCATCAAACTATGAAACCAAATGGTAAACAGATATGAGGTTGTATTGGAAGGTAGGGACATAAAGCACATTATGCAAGGTAAAGTTAGAAAATAAAGTTAAAGAATGACAATTAGTGAATTTAACCTTATAACCCTTAGGTAAAGAAACAAGACAGGGAATAGAAAGAGGTTGAATATTAAAAAAAGTGACTTTTGAGAAGTTATATGATCAGAAGCCCCAGAATATATAATTCATACAGAACTGTCTACTTGTGAAAACAAACAAGGTTTAAGTAAAACACTGTGTGTGGCTTCTCTACCTGCAAAGTGAGCAGAAGCCATAAGAGACTGAGAGGAATCAGGATTGAGATGGGAATGTTGGAGAAGCTGCATCAGTTGAACATACTGGTGCTGAGTGATCCTAGGAATCCCAGAAGTATGTTCAGAAGGAATAACCTGAATAGGAGAGCTGTCTAACCCAGAAGGCACTGATTGTGAACCAGAAGAATCAGATGCTACATTAGTTACAACCTTGCGAGGACCACCACCCTTGGTGAACTTGAAAATTTATGGAAAACCATAAAGCCTGAAACACTTCTCAATGCTATGTCCAGATTTCTTGCAACATTTGCAAGTAACAATAGATTTATGAGAATCGAAGGCTACCTTGGCAGGGTATGACTGTTTGGAAACCCCAGTATTGAAGGAAACAGAGTCTGAAGAGAATTGAGAAGTTGCAGAAACTTGTCTTTGTTTCTCATCACTTAGGAGAATACTGTAAATAGTATCCATGGAGGGAAGGGGCTTCATCATGAGAATATTACTCCTGACTTGGACATAGACTTCATTAAGACCCATAAGAAACCGATACACTCTTTATTCTTCTTCAGACTAAGCATTCCCACCACAAGTACATCTATTTGGGGAGTTCACATTGATTGAAGACAACTCATCCCAGAGGTGCTTAATCTTGTTGAAGTACGAGGCTATATATAGTGCACCTTGTGAAACATGTGCCAACTCTTTTTTTAACTCAAAGACCCTAGCCCCATCAACTTTCCCATATCTAGCTTCTAATTCCCTCCAAATATCTTTTGCATACTCAGAATAGACAATAGTCTGGTGAATCTCTCTAGTGATAGAATTAGCAATCCATGTAACAACCAGATCATTACATCGTTGCCATTAACGGAGTAAAGGAGAACCCTTAGGTGACTTTTCATAAGTGCCATGGATGAAATCAAGTTTGTTCCTAATAGATAAAGCAACTAATATGGATAACGATCAGTAACTAGAGAAGATCCTAACAAATATGATGGATGGACATATAAAGGATGGCAAGGGTGTATATAGTCATCAAGATGAAAAGGAAGATGCATACTTGCAGTAGTTTGGTTTAAGTTGTCACCATTAGGTGGAGACGGAGTAGTAGATGTATTGATACCTAATTTTTTTCCTATATATTTTTAATACATAAATATACTTTCAAAATAGCATATATGCATATATAATAATGCATAAGCAATATAATTTTTTCTATAATTTTAAAGGCTTCAAATTGATTTATTTCCTCCCTTTTTACTCATAAAATATTCAATAATTATCCTTCAAATTATTTTTGTGGTGATTTAGACATCTAAATTCTATATTTGTACCAAAATATTGCTTAAATGTTTTTAGTACATTTTTATAATTGTATTTACCTTTTTTTAAAAGCCAATTTGCATATAATTGCAATATTAGTCCTATTAATGTACAATTGTGTTATTAATGCATAAAAGGGTCAATTATATTTTTAAAATATTAAACAATTATTTTAAATTATTTTACTACATGAAATTATTTTTTTAGAAATCATTTATTATTTATTATAAATTATATAGAGTTGAATTGACTATTTAAAACTTAGCCAAATTGTATTTCAATTTCAGCATCAATTCAACCCAATACCCCAACCTAATTTCTGATCAAATTACCCGACTCAGGACCTAAATACACCTACTCGACCCAAGACCCCATTAGATCATGACCGTTGATCTAAAAGATCAACGGCCCTCGTTAAACTTACCTTTTTACGACCCCCAACCCTAATCATTTCTATGCACCCGCTGCCCTAAAATCCTCTCTTCTCTCAAAACACCCTCAACCTAACCCTAGTTTTCAAACGCCGACCTCCCATCTCCGGCCATTTCTGGTGACCTCTCATCGTTTCTTAAGCCTCCCATGGCTTTTCTCATGCCATTCTTGCCTTCTCTAAGGTCCTCAAGGGCCCAGGGCCATGTCGACTTGCATCTAGAGTTCATCTCCTGCATGTTCCTGGCTATTCCAGATTGATTCCAAGCGAAATCATTCTATATTTGCTACGATCCTTAGGTTTCAAGACAGGTTTCTTCATCTCTATATGGGTTTCTTTCGAAACCCTAATTTTTTTTTCTTCACCTCCTGGATCTGTACAATTCTAGGATGATTTGAGTTGTTTCTTGAATGTTTTACACCATCCTTGAGGTTCTTTACAAGAATCATATGATTTCAAGTGTTTTTCATCTTCTTCTAAAATCAGGGTTTTTGGAACTTGTTTTTAAAACCTTGTCTAACTGATTTTTTGTGTTTAAACTTCTATTTCTTACATATTTTTAACTGATTCTATGAGTCTACTATATCTTAACCCGTCTATGCTGAAAGCCCTAATTTTTAGGGCTCTTTGTTTGATTTTGTGTATTAGCATGACTAACCGGTTCTCGTTTTGAGTTTCTGTGATTTCTCGTGACTATCTTGCCTTGATATGTTTCTACTGAGTTTCTTAGCCTAAACTTACAAAAATTCTATGTGCTTATGTTCATCTTGACTGTTCAAGACTTGCCTCTTTCTCATTGAATCAGTATTTTTTAACTTTCATGTTTGCTAGAGTTGTATGTCGACTCTTGACTATCCATGTCTTACTTTATTTATATGCTAAATGCTAAGTCTTTTCATAACTTTCTCTTTGATTAATTTTGAATTCCATGTTTCTTGGTTTGACTTGAAAACTTTCCTTTAAACCTTCAATTCTTACCTTCCTACTCAATGTGATTGATTTGCTTGCCTAAACTAACTTTCCCTTATCTTGTCTGCATGGCTACTTGATTCTTATCGACTATCTCCTTAATTAGAATTTTCTGAACCTAGCCTTAATTGTTTACTCTATGGCTACTATGTTTGAATTATTTCCTTGTCTGTTATGCTCCAGTTACACATTGATTTCTTTCCTTATTTGCCACTTGTTCTTACCGTTTGAACTGATTCCCTTAATTAAGGGAGTACTTGTACTGATTTTGCTCTAATTGGTTCTGAGTTCCATATTTAATATACAATCGCAATTCTTGCCTTGTTTTACCTAGTTTTGAACTACTATATATATGCTCTCTCATTAATAGTCGACACACACGAACACATTAGTTCAAACTCTCTCATACTCAAAACTTTTTTGCTCTCTCTCTTTTTGGTTACTTGCTATTATTCTGAGTTAGCCGGCTACAAGCTAAGGCTAATTATTGTGCTCTCTTGTTCTTCACTTTGTGTTTACTATCTCCTCACTGGTATGTTCTGATTTCAATTGAAGTCCCAAAACCAATATATTTCTCCTACTGCTTCAGTTTATCATGTTTCTAATTTGTTTCTATCTATGGTTCTGTTGTTCAACATGTAATTGACATGTTTACATTACTGCTTTATCTAGCATGCTAGTTTAACCTTCTTAGGGCATTTCAGAACATTTTCTACCCCCTGGTAGTCTGTCTTAACCCTGTTTTGAATGCTTGTCTACTTGTTATCCAGTTTTGACATACATTTACTTTGTAAACTGATTTGTCACCTTAAATGTCTGATTCTATGATTGGTTCTGAAATTCATACTGTGTTGGTACCAATAGCTATCCCCTAACCCCTATAAACCCCCATAAGAACTGCTATGATCCTGTATACTATGTGCTCTATGTGTCCCCAATTCCCATCCCCCTGTGTGAAGGACTGTTATTTGAGTGTTGCTGAACTTGTTTGACTGACCTTCTGTTTATTTAATTACACAATTGTTTTCAAAAGCTATTTTACTAAAAAAACTCTTTTATTTACAAAACTATTTCAACTAAGTCTCTTTTCACACTGCTTTCTTGCTAAAACCTTTTCAAACTATGCCATGCACTCTCACTCCACTCTTAGGTCCTTAAGTTCTGCCCCTCCAGTGTATGACTGCCTTGGGATCCCTATGAGATCCCTCTGAACTCTAATGCACTGGAGCTGGCTCTTCCACATTGTACTTACTCAGTTCTGGTTATAAAGTCTAGGTATGAGCACTGCCCGGGATCCTTGAGATCCTTAGGGAACTCTGACGCACCTAGACAATGATATTGTCTATGGAATTTGGCATTTGAGGCTATTGGTGGCTTGGGAAAATCATTTGGGCCTGCTTCAGGCTCCCTATAGTATAACTTTTTCTTTTCTTTTATCTATTTATGTAATTCATTCAGTTGGTCTGTAATAACTATTTGTAAACGAATATTGGGGTGATTAGTAAAAAGGGTGGGTAATTATACATCTATGGGGTAATACGGGTAGAAACCATGCCTACATAATTTTGTTAATATACTTGCTAAAAAATGTCTGCTTACCATACTAGAAATCATGCCTATAGGATTTTGTTAATATACTTGCTATGTTTGCTTTACCATACTAGTGACCATGTCTATATGGTTTAAATGGTTCCAATAATAGAAATCATGTTTATAGGACCTAAATGGCTTTATAATTAGATATCATGCCTTAGAATGTGATCGGGTTCATTTTTTGTTACAACGGGCATTTACATCTGTTTCCACTAGAAATCATGCCTATAAGTTTCTAACATCAGCTCTTAACAACTAGATATCATACTATAGGGAATAAAATCAAGAATTCTGCCTATAGAATTAAAATCAATTTAGTTACACAAGTCAGTCTAATTCGTGTTATTTCATTTGAAATTAGCTTAATCAATTATCTACTTCTTTAATCGATCTTTTAAACATTGCCATCATTCACTACTGCTAGAAAGCATGCCTATAGGACCTCAAAAGTCTGTTTTGAAAATTGCTCACTGTTTTACTATATCAACGTCGTTATCATGTTTTTAGGACATCACTGTTCTGCGTTTAGGCAAGCCTATAGGGCGATTCTAAATTCTGCAACTCTGAAACTGTACTTTTTGCTACTTAAAGCTGTTCAGATTTAATAGGTTTAAAATCAGTAGACAAACTGATTAGGACCTTACTGTCAAGTTTATAAAAATAAAGTTGCATATTTCTGTGCATTGACATCCACCTAGATATCCTGTTTAAGTCTTTTCTCTAATAAAACTGATCTTGTTTGTGTATGAGACATGCTGCTTATGTGCATTACTTGTGGAGGTAAACCTAGGCCTCTTAAGTGCTTCTTTCTGCATTTATCTGTTAAGTCCAATGTGCTCTTGCCTGTCGCCTAGAATTTTCTCATTTTAAAACACCTTAGGAGTCGTCTAGAACTGCCTGGATTTAAAGATCCTAAAATACCTCCAGGGCCACAGGAAAGGGACGGGTAATGTACGCATAGGACATTGTCAAGGTTACTAGAACACTTTAGGCTATGACCAAGGGGAAGGGCTTGGGTAGAACGGGATATGATGACGACGCGCTAACGTCACGTGTAGCCCCTCATTGAGGAGTGTTTACCGGGCATTGCGTGGGGTGATCCTGCAGGCGAACCAACCTAGGACCCCTCCTTTCCCAAACTCCTTTTTCTTAAAACTTTCTTTATATGTACACAACTTGTTCAAATCATTTGTCTTATTATCTGAGTCATACAATTTCCAACATGCGTTATTTGCAATTATTTGTTTCAACTACTTATTTGTTAAATGACTAATTCATAAGTATAAGTTTGATCGGGACCCACCGTTGTGGACCGAGAGGGGTGCCTAACACCTTCCCCTCAAGGTTATTTCGAGCCCTTACCCTAAATGGTAATGCAAACTAATCCAAGAGTTAATTGCTCTAGGTGCCCTAACGCACCATAATCCGTTAGGTGGCGACTCTTCAAATACCCAATTCCTAAAAGATAATGAGTTATTACCCCCATGTAATATCGAAACCCGGACTTCTCTCCGCGGAGGTAAAAAAAGGGGGCACGACAAAATGTAATAGTCATGATTTAACGAAAGAAACAACAGCAGTAAATCAAATTTATCACAATCAGCAGAATGACACTATGCATAAATGAAGCAGAAATAATTGTACTAATCCTCGTCGCAACCGGAGAGGTACGACCTTCAAAAGAAGAAAGTCGTGAAGTAAAATACCAGCTTCACCAACAGAAAACGCAGCTTCACCAACAGGAAAACCCTAGGTCCATGAGAAACTTGTAAAAGCACCAAATTTCACAGTAAATCACCGGAAAAAACACGAAATGATTATCTTTAACGAGATTGCGCAAAAAATACGCCAAAAATTAGAATTTTTTTCGGAACTGACGAACCTTGCCGGAAAATTCCGGTAAAATTGAATGGGGCTAACATCGGAGGATAGAGTAAATCCCACTCTATATTATGCATCGCTCTGATACCATGTTGTTGCTGAAAATCGAAGCAAAATGTATGGAATTCTTCTAGGGTTTGATAAGAGATTGAGAGAGAAGAGAGAAGCCTTTTATTGACATTATCGGATGAGTCTCTCATCTGTTACAAGAATAGAAAACCAAAACTATAAAATGAAAAATAGACAGAAGGAAAAATCTGGGCTTTCAACCCATATACAAATAAATATAATGGGCCAATTAGTGAAAGTGGTCCTTAATCTGGACTCCTTTCAATAACTCCAACACTCCCCTTCAAGTTGGAGGGTGGGAAGAACCCCAACTTGAGCAAAAAAAATAATGAGTAAAATAGGTAAGATTGAACCTCCTCACTCACAATTGTGAACATCAAGTGGTTGAATTATTAAGTCAGTCGTTCTCTATTGTTCCTAACTCTTCTCACGAAGCATCATAGATGATTTTAGAAATCTATATTGACAGCTGCTAGACAATGTAAACGATATACATATTTCTAGTTGATTTTGTTCCCTTCTTGGTGCTTTAGATTTACTATTTTATCTGATGAAGTAAGTGATATTATTTTATTACATTTTCTATATTTTTTTTTATCATGTACAAGATAAAGATTAGATCACTTTTAAACAAAGAACCACAAAAAAATAGAGTCAGAGAAATAGGGTTACCTTGATTGAATGGAGAACTCAAAAGGAAAGTTGAACAAGAAACATCTTTCGGTTTCACACTAGCTAATTTTTGTCTTTTCTAAATAATTATGTATTATTTTTCAGTCAAAAATTGAAAAATGGGATAGACTACAAAAGGCTTTCTGAGTTGTTTACCTACAAAATTACGTTAAATCTTTTAAAAAACGATGATGAATAATGGAGAACGTGGTAAAAGGTTTTGCAGCTGGTCTTTGTTTTTACCAAGTCAGATGAGATGCCTATGTGTTTTCATGTTAATTTTAGCTCAAAGTTAGGCCCATTCTGTTGGCCAGATCAAAAGTGCTCTACTTTAGAAAATTTAAGGAACTAAAGGTGCTCAAAGATATATTTAAAGGATAAAAATAGATCTACTTCCAAAAAATAAGGGACAATTTTGATTAAAACCCCGTATTGGAAGCACCTAAGTAATATATTGTGGAATAATGACAACTAAGCTACAACTTCAAGTGTGATATTATTGGGCTACAATTCTAATCCCAAGTAAAAAATGTCTCCATTTTAGCAATACGTTAGGTTACAACTCCAATCACAGGTCAAAAGAGGTATACTTCTAATATTTAGTCTCAATTTGTTAGCTCATTTTCATTCCTTGGATTTTGATAGATCCTCAATTCTATTAGCCAAATTTTATTATAATAAATACACTTAACAATTATTATTTTTTCTCCATTCAGTTTTCAATATCTGTATTAAAGCCTCAATTATTTTGAATTTATGCCGCGTAAGGTCCATTTAAGAGGGAATGCATGTGTTCGGTACAAGGATTTTTAGAGGGGCAAAGTGCAACAATAGCCATTTTTAAGCCCGCTATTTAAAATATATTCACAATTTACAATGTTTTTTAAAGATTAGCCAATTCACCCAAACTTCAGGACTAAGTATCTGAACTTGGAAATTCAGGACTTAGTGTCCTGAATTTTTGAGCTGCTAATTTGAAATTCAGTACGAAGTGTCCTGCATTTTTGAACTATTAATTTAAAATTCAGGATATACGATTTGAACTTTTGGACACAATTTTCGAATTTTAGGACAGATGTCCTGAAGTTTGAACTTTGAGATTTAAACTCAAGGATGTCGTTTCCTAAAGTTTGAGCGAAATTGCTAATCTTTAAAAAAGAATTAACCCAAATAGCCGTTGGAGGTATAATATATGCATAATTTATGTAATATATATGTATAATTGTGTATAATATATGTATATGGTTAGAAAAAATAAACAATGAATGCGGCCAGCTATTTGTGTAAAGAATTCATCTTTAAATACATTATAAACTATGAATGTATTTTAAACGACATGCTTAAAAATGGCTACATGGTGTCATTTCCACTTTTTAAAGGTGGATGGATTATGTTAATCTCGCCACAGCCCCTAATGGTTACACTTAACAGTCAACAATAATAACGAGTGTGTTAAAAGCTGCTATATCTAACAATAATAAATGCAATGCATAGAATTGGCCAAACAAAGAGGTTCATACGTACGAACAATGAAAGATTTCGTTAAGGACAAGTAACACGCTGACGATGACTCTAGGTACGTACATATCATTTTCAGAATTATTTTCAGGTGATTTCTTCTCAGTCGAGTGGAATAATAATTCACAAGACGTGCATGTCTACTTCTGCTAAAGGTAGGATACATTTAACCTACTTTCAAAGTGTTTCTCATTTCAGTGTTAAACCCTTAACTCAATATATATGTATATATTCAGTGAGTGCCATTCTACTTCCACTCACTACAGCAATCAAATTAATTATTTTTTTGTGGTTTATTCATTTAGTATTCGAAATTTATTGGTTTAATTAACCCGAATTCACGAGTTATGACTTACTAAAGGGGAAAATTTTCTTTATCACTAGCTTTTATATTTTTAAGGCACGAACTCAAGACTTTTGGTAAAAGATAGAGGGATCACATTCATTTCATCACACTTTTGGAGGTTAGTTCGATTGCGTGGTGATGATTTAAAAGTATACTTCGTACATATTTTCTCTAGCGAGACATGTTATACGTACTGTCCTAGTATTGCTTTTACCTCGAGGACAAATTGCTCTGACGTTATCAATCAATTTTATCGATACACTTTTCTTTATCCCTTTTATTTGTGTCTATACTCGATAACGTTGAAATTCAATGATATGCTTTTAGAATATAGCTTTGGCATTTGAATTATTTGATCATGGCCTAGTAAGCCTGTCTAAGCCTTACACTTCGTAGATTTCGGCCGTTTAATTGGACTCCTAAATCAATGGCCAAAATCATAGGAAAAGGAGATTCCTTTGTTTTTTTCAGTCAACAAGTTATATAATTACACAAAAGATAGAGTTAAATTATTAATTATAAGTTACATTAATGTTGGAGTAACTATATTTAGCTAGTTATGATTAAGGTGGAAGTCTTTTTGTGATGGGTTCTAACTTAGGGATTTTAGTATTAAACCTATTATATTTGTAAAGTAATTATAGGTTCCTACATATAATTTATTGTAATTTTAATTAATTTTTATACATAAATCTATATTCCGCATCAAAAATATTGGATTTAGATGAACCCGATAGTAATACATTGAATCCGCCGATCTGCACATGAATATCTAAGTTGGATTTTTGGTTAAAGGAACATGTTAAGTCCAAATCTAATGGTCCTCTAGATATTTTTCATTGCTTTAGATCAAATCATTTTCTAAGTTTGTATGTGGGATGATATCATTGAATTGGCTACGTAATGACGTATAAGATCAACATGAAAATTGGTTTCTTGGAAAAATTGTATGTGGTTAACACCGACAACATGACATATCGGTTTTATGATATGTACTTTTTGCAGAATATCGATAAAAAAATAACACGCTAGATCGATAAATAAAATACGAGAGATCTTTGTATCACTCTCTTCTATTCAAATTCGAACTGAACATAGGAGACTATCTTACCTTTGTGTGGGGTTCGCAATAGAAAAATTAACCCAAATAGCCGCTCACCTAATTTTTTGAAACTAAAATAAGCTGGCGCATACACACATATATATATGTATGTATGTATATATGTATAATTGTGTATAATCAATGTATAATCTATATATATCAGCTAGAAAAGTAAATATTGAATTTGGTACATACATACATATACATAAATACATACATACATATACATAAATACATGTGTGTGTGTGTGTGTGTATGTATGTATATATGTATGTATGTATGTATGTATGTATGTATAATTGTGTATAATCAATATATAATCTATATATATCAGTTAGAAAAGTAAATATTGAATTTGGTCGGCTGTTTTTGTAATAATCAATATGGCAGTATTTTAGGGCCTCTAGCCCAACAGGTTGTAGTCTACATCCTAAATTGATCAGTCGTGCCTTCAATTCTTAGGCCCATTTTTCTCATGATAATTGCTACTTATAATTCACTCAACATTAACATTAACTTTAAACAAATTAAGTACTATGGAATAGTAAGCTTACGCATGGAAATTGGAAAAAAGAAATTCGATCTTTAGGTTTAGCCAAGAGGAGTTGTAACCTAAGTCAGTGTATTCTTCTTCAAGTGAGACTTTTATAACCGTATTTAGAAGGTATATAAGGAGTTTTTCCAATTTAAATGACATTATTCGAAATGAGATTATTTATTTAATTCTTAGAGTCGCCACGTAGAATATTTTAATTTGGTGTCCCAAGTCACCGGTTTATTTTAAATCCCAAATCTAGGAAATTTCGACTTTTCTTTTGAACTCTGCGAATCAGAAATTCTAGATAAGGAATTCTGTTAACCCGAGAGAAGGTGTTAGGCATTCCCGGGTTCCGTATTTCTAGCACGGTCGCTCAGTGATTACTACTTGGCTTAAATTGTTTAGCTACTTATTTTTAGGATCTATGTGCATTTATCTTTTTACCGCTTTTAAATCACTTGAATTATTCGTAATTAAAGAATTGAGTTACGCGTACGTATATTCTTTTCTTTTGGTGCGTCAAAAATCATGTCACGCAAACATGTCCACGATTAATAATGCTTTGTTTATTTATTTAAGAAGAGTTTGGTTTGAAGTTGCGCGAACGCATACCTCGAGTCTTTTAAGAATTTAATTTGCAATTATATTACGCGAACATATATATAAACGCAATACTAATCTAAATCTGGCCTAAAGCAAACTACGATGGTTTGAATTAATAAGAAATTTGCGAGGGCCATGAAAAATTTAATAATGGCGCATCTCGAATTATTCTATTACAAGGGTTCCTAAATTTAGTTCTGAGAGCCATAAATTGTACATTTGGCTAATATGGCACACCTTAAACCAATTTTAAGAGTTTAATTAATTAAGGAGGGCTTAAAGGAATTCTAATTATTTTAGGCCAATGTTCAAACTTAACTTAACAATTAATGAGTTTGTACTAAAAGGAATCGAGCCTATGTCTAAAGACTTGGGTTGGAAGCTAGCCCAATAGTCCATTATAGGTTGTCACGCCATAACATGGAAGATGACTGGGCCTTCATGAAGTCCATGATGCATACAGAATCGGCGAAGGAGCATTCCAAAAACTTGGAGATCCAACTACAAAAAGACAGGCAGCCTGATACAACATTACTTTGGTATCTTTCTTTCGCCCTTATTTTTTTTCTTTTACTTTTATTGACATAGGGTACCAGAGAAATCTTTATTTGAATCAACTTCGTTTTTGGGCCATAACGAAGGCCTAGTTGCAATTCATTTCAACCAATTGAAACCCAACTACAATTTTTCAGGAAAATGAGAACAAAACATTGGCATTTCTTGCAACTTTAAAGCAAATGCAGAATACATTCTAGTGCCATTATGTGATGAAAATATAACCATAACTCATGTACAATTATCTAATTATTTGAAACCTAATACAATTCATGATTTCTAAACCAACACTAACATGATTCCCAAAGAAAAATGAGTACATTTACTAATATGAACCATAATTGAAAATTCTGATTCCAAACTGATTCATATCATTTTAATCCAATTCAAACCAACTTCCCAAAAACCAAACAGCTGATTCCAGTAGACTAGAATAAGTCTAGAACACATTGAAACTGATTTTCCTACTGCCATAGTCCCAAAATCCATACATGTCCAAACCACCCTTCAATAGCTTTACAAGCCCCAAAACTACTAAATTTAAACAAATGCCGAAGCTTACAAATCAAATTTGATCTAACATGTATCTAACAATATAAATGAATAGGCCATACATGAAATATAACTAAGTTAATACAGAATTAAATGGGTTCAAAAGAAAACACAAAAATGGCATTTAATGAACATGTATGCCATAAACTCTCAACTTAAAAAACAACAATAGATCTTTCATTATCATGCCAAATGAAGGCTAGAAGAATACTTGGTTACAACAACAAACAACAGAGAAAAATAAGTTCAGATTCAGGAAGGGAAACAAGCAGCAGTAAAATCAGCTTAAAATCAGCAATAGAACAGTGCCCAAACAGCAACCCCAACCAAACTTTTAAGCTCAAACTCAAGCCATTTTCCAATCTAGATGCACGATTTTGGAATTTTCAGAAGTTCTAATTAACCAAAAAGATTCAGAGAACCAAAAACCAAGCACAATCTGAGCAATTTTCAGTATTTTTGTATTTTAAAAAGAAGTCAGCTGCCTCTAAAATTTTCAGTATATTTTTAGTCTCTAAAAATCTCCCCTCTTGAGAGTGAAGAAATGGTATTTTATAGGGAAGTTTTAGGGCAGCACAAATGAGTTCAGTTTTTTGCCCTTTACTCCTTTTTGAATTTTCGTTTTTGCTCCTATGTCCTTAATTTAAAATTAGTTTTTTCAAAACAGCCCCAAACCCACCTTCCAGGAAGCTTCCTAAATCAGTTGCTAAAGATTCCCTAACCTAAATTCCCTAAACTACCTGTTATTTACTTTCATCATACCTCATGGGTCAAGTTGACCCAATAACTTAACAAACCTCTTGAAGTGGAGTCGAGGATGGCCTCAAGGCCGAAACAATCAAACTGATCCAAACCCAAATTCAGTGATTTTATGAAAAGCAGAAGAAAACAAACACTTAAATGATTTCAAAACTAAAATTAACTACATGACTAATTAATAACACAAATAAACATAGAATGAACTAGGTTATTAAATCGAAACGACCTAATTAAACTGACTATAAAACTAAAAAAAAAAGACAAAATCAGGATTTTAACATGACATAAATAAAAGCTAACAGGTCGATGAATAAACCAACAAAAATCAGAGACACAAGCTTCTAAAATTTGAAAAGAAAATTGAAAAGCCAATGGAACAAATACGAACACAAAATTAATCTAAAGGGAAAACCTATGTTTGAAATTTTTAACAATTTCCAGTCAGAAAACAAACCACTCAAAGAAGCGGAGAAGAAAAGAAGAGGAGTAGGAGGATAAAACAAGAAAGACGGACAGAAAAATAAAAGAAAGCTTACCTAGTTAATGCTTGAAACCGATATTGACACTGCGATTTAACCCAAAGTAATGCTAATCGCTTGTTCTTTGTCAAGAATAAGCGAACATCATTGCTTTTTGTTAAATCAAGCCTTGAAAACTTAGGAAACTCGGGGATTAGACCTTGCATGCCACCAATTCGAGGGTAGGCGTTTTGGGCTTTTAGGGTTTCGAACTCAGATTTAAGATTTGAGAGGAGGTGGAAGGATTCGAGGGGGATGCTTTTGAGTTATGGAAAGAGGAAGGGTTATGGGTTATGGGGTATGAATTTGGGGATGGTTAGGGGTAGCGCTGCCACCGGAGAGTGTTGGAGATTTGGGGCGGCAGATTAGGGTTAGGTGTTTGCTGAAGAAGGTGAAGTGAAAGGGAACTGAATCGGGGGGGAGGCCTTTTAGATAATTAAATATAATTTGAGGACTCAGTTCCGGACCGTTCGATCAAGTGAAATCGACGGTCCTGATTGGGGTAATTGAAATGGGGTCGTTTGGATCAGCTGGGATTTTGGACCGGGTATGAGGTAGAATTGGGCTTGGGTTGACCGGATCCTGGAGGAAAATACTCTAGGCCTGTAGAAATTTAATTAACATGGCCCAAACCAGGTTTCTCTTTCAATTCCTTTTTTTTTCCTTTCTCAATTTCAAAAACTTTTCTTCCTTTTTTCAAATTAAAATAAATCTAAATTATCTTCTAAAAACTAAATTAATCTACCAAAATAAACTAATTACTCTTCATAGTAATTACAAAAAAATTAATTAAGTCCTAAATTAAGAGAAAACTATAACAATTCGAAAATTAAAGAGTTAAAAATGCAAAATGAACTATTTTTTTTGATTTTTTCTATTTTTGTAAAACAACTAATCTAAAAATGTAAAATTAACTCCTAAATTCAAATGCAATGTATTTTTTTATTTTTTATGAATTCTACAAATAATTCTACAATAATTCCTAAAATAACAAATAATTAAAAGAAAAATCTAATTTTTTTGGACTTCTGTAGGAGTAATTCATGTAAGGCAAAAATCACGTGCTCACAACTGCCCCTCTTTGCTCGGAGACACGAAGGGTTTTCCGGCAAAGATAAAATGAGCAATTATGAGGGATTTTGCCCGTTTGAAACTCCAAGAGAAGCATTTTTGAAAAGAGTAAGACCAAACCCTAATTCTAAGGTTGCCTACATATTCTTGGCTATAAAGAAATTATGTTAGTATAGTTCTGGAGGTTTTGATAGCTGAGACTACCGGGAAGCTGTGATTTCACTGTTGTTGTTGTTGCTACTGCTTGCTGAACTCCTTATTACCCCAAAATAAAAAAAATAAAAAACTAACTAGCTAAGCCTATCAACTATGAGTTACAAGATTTCTATCTATAAAACTCTTGAAGCTTGATCTTGAGTCTTGGCTGGTTCTTGCTGCAGACTCCGATCTGAATCTTGATGCACGTTAGATGTAACCGCTGGTTCATTCTTTAGCTTTGGATCAAGGTGGGACACGCGAAGCCTGTGGCTTCAATCATATCTTGAGCAGTCCGCATCCTTCTCCACTTCAACACTTTGAGTTCACTTCTTTTTGCTTTTTATTCTTTTTTTCTTTATTCTGGATTGAGACACATTTTTTCGGTCATCTCGAACCCTGTGCCTTGAGGTAAAACCTGCTCAGACACCAAAACAAGCAAACAAACGAAAATTTTCTGCCCAAGTTTTCAGTAGGAAAATTTTGTGAGTTATTAAAAACAAAATTCCGACTATTTCTTTGTTGAAATAAATAAATTCAGGATTATGTATCCTTGGGAGAAAGAGATTAGAGAGTGGAGCCTTATATCTATAAAAACTCAACCAGGGCGTGGAGACCGTGTGTTGGCAAAAAGGGCAACTAGGGGATGGAGACCCTATGTTTAAAAATCTCTACTAGGGGTTGGAGACCCTATGTTGGCAAAAGGCGACTAGGGGATGGAGACCCTATGTCTAAAATTTCAACTAGGGATTGGAGACCCTATGTTGGCAAAAGGCGACTAGGGGATGGAGGCCCTATGTCGAAAAATCTCAACCAGGGGTTGGAGACCCTATGTTGGCAAAAAGGCGACTAGGGGATGGAGACCCTATGTCTAAAAAAATTCAACTAGGGGTTGGAGACCCTATGTTGGCAAAAGGCGGCTAGGGAATGGAGACCCTATGTCTAAAAATCTCTACTAGGGGTTGGAGACCCTATGTTGGCAAAAGGCGACTAGGGGATGGAGACCCTATGTCTAAAATTCTCAACTAGGGGTTGGAGACCCTATGTTGGCAAAAGGCGACTAGGGGGATGGAGACCCTATGTCTAAAAATCTCAACTAGGGGTTGAAGATCCTATGTTGGCAAAAGGCGACTAGGGGATGGAGAACCTATGTTTAAAATTCTCAACTAGGGGTTGGAGACCCTATGTTGGCAAAAGGTGACTAGGGGAAGGAGACCCTATGTCTAAAAATCTCAACTAGGGGTTGGAGACCCTATGTTGGCAAAAGGTGACTAGGGATGGAGACCCTATGTCTAAAATCTCAACTAGGGGTTGGAGGGGGTGGAGACCCTATGTCTAAAAAATCTCAACTAGGGGTTGGAGGGGATGGAGACCCTATGTCTAAAAAATCTCAACTAGGAGTTGGAGACTCTATGTTGGCAAAAGGCGACTAGGGGATGGAGACCCTATGTCTAAAATCTCAACTAGGGGTTGGAGACCCTATGTTGGCAAAGGATAACTAGGGGATGGAGACCCTATGTCTAAAAAATCTCAACTAGGTGTTGGAGACCCTATGTTGGCAAAAGGCGACTAGGGGATGGAGACCCTATGTCTAAAAATCTCAACTAGGGGTTGGAGACCCTATGTTGGCAAAATGCGACTAGGGGATGGAGACCCTATGTCTAAAAATCTCAACTAGGGGTTGGAGGCACTATGTTGGCAAAAGGCGACTAGGGGATGAAGACCCTATGTCTAAAAATCTCAACTAAGGGTTGGAGACCCTATGTTGGCAAAATAGCGACTAGGGGATGGAAACCCTATGTCTAATAAATCTTAACAAGGGGTTGGAGACCCTATGTCGGCAAAAGGCGACTAGGGGATGGAGATCCTATGTCTAAAAATCTCAACTAGGGATTGGAGGCCCTATGTTGGCCAAAGGCGACTAAAGGATGGAGACCCTATGTCTAAAAAATCTCAACTAGGGATTGGAGCCCAATATTAGCAAAAGGCGACTAGGGAATGGAGGCCCTATGTCTAAAAATCTCAATTAGGGGTTGGACACCCTATGTTGGCAAAAGGCGACTAGGGCATAGAGACTCTATGTCTAAAAAAATCTTAACTAGAGATTGGGGACCCTATGTTGGAAAAACGTAAAAGATTGGTATTGAGGATTCTAAACTACCACTTTTGGATTTTCTTCTTATCTCTTTTTTCATTTCATTTTCCTTTCTCTTCTTTTTTTTCTTTTATTTCATGGAATGAGTAAATGCGGGAAAAGCTTGGAGGGGACTTCCCTTTTTATGGATTGTTGCTGCAAAGCTGTTTCTAGCACTTACGCATCTCTCTTTCCTTTTTGGGTTGCACCTGCTTCTTGCACGGTTGCTTTGGATTGCACATGTTTGAAATTTTCATACAAAGAACGATTGTTAGTTTGAAACGGTGGTTGGTTTTGTGGCCTTGATTTTGATCACTTGATCTCGGCCTAACTCTTTTGGTGAGGACCTCTGCTGTTTGCTGGCTTTTCTAAAGATTAACCTCTCTCCTAAAATCGAGGAACTCAATTTTTAAAAAATTTCACATGGCGGTATACCGGTGTGGAGATTTGGCCCTTTCACCTTATTCTGCCTCTAGGGGCTTTTGAATTTGGATTTCTTATCATTTTCAATAACTTTGATTTCAGAGCATCGGCCATCATGGCCAGTCAGGATCGACTTGATGCACCCGCTGAGGCTGGGTACTTTTTTTTGGAATTGGCTTTTATTAAGTAGAACCCTGTAAAACCAATCTTTGTATTAGTTTCGGAATAGGGTTAGACCGAAAGGGATTCAAAGGAAAGTGAACAAAGGACAAGAAAGTGAATTTAAGGAGTAATGTCCCTTTCAGAGAGGAAAGAAGGACTTATCTGAAGTCCACTCAGACTTCAATAGACATGACATGCTTCTTAGACTGGATACCTGGTCTGCACAACTATCCAACTTCTCGTAAACCCATTGAGATCCGTGTTTTAAAAACCGAGAAACCTTGCCAGGACTCTTTCAGTACCAATGGTGGTGAGGGGTTTCTTCTTTTCGATCAACGACGCCCTTTGCAAGTTTTTGCCAATCAACGTCTCTCATTTGTCTTCTTACTGTCGCCTTATAGTGCTCTTTATGAGTTTTCACTAACAAGACTCTCTCATTTTCAATTTCTCTGCTCACCGTCGACTTATGGTGCCGATAGGTTTTCACCAATAAGACTCTCATTTTATTTCTCTCATCTTGATTGCATCGGATCCAAAGACTGCGTTTTCTGATTTTGAACACCTTTCACCGATTGATCGGAAGGACTTGAACAAGGTTTGGGTAAAAAGAACTTGGATTGAATTACAACTTTGGAACCATTCAGGCGGGATCATCGCCGAATCGTTATAACATCTGCCCCAATTTCACTTTTTAGGGGAAATTGGATTTTTGTTTTGGTGTGACTGAACCACAGAGAGAGGCTGCCTACGTATCCTTTCAGAATCAAGTCAAACGTAGTTCAGGGAAATATTTTGTTTTTTTGTTGATTTGGTGTTTGTTTTCCTTTTTTTCGCATCTTCAAGTTCCAAAGAGGGTAATGAAAGAAAGGTAACCGGCTCAAAGAGTTAGCAAAGGATTGGAGTGTTTGGGGTAGTGAAAATGAAAGCCTTCATCATCCTAATCGGATAATGTTGTTGCTGTAGAAAGATTAGACATAGTACCTTTTGACTGCATCTGCATTTTCAGCTGTTTCAGGATCATTCCCTTCGATGTCTCCCACGTATAACGCCTCTTTTGGTAACAATTTTCTGATGAGGTATGGGCCTTTCCAGTTAGGAGCAAACTTTCCTTTCGCTTCCTGATGATGGGGGAGAATACGCCTTAAAATGAGTTGCCCCATTTCAAAATTTCTAGGATGCACATTCTTGTTGTAGGCACGGGCCATTCTTTGTTGATACAACTGCCTGTGGTAGACTGCGACCATTCCCTTTTCATCGATCAGGGTTAACTATTCGAGACGGGTTTTGACCCACTCACTGTCTTCAATTTCAGCTTCAACAATGATCTGGAGAGAAGGGATTTCAACTTCTGCTGGTATTACGGCTTTAGTGCCATAAACCAAAAGATACGTGGTTGCCCCGGCCGATGTGCGCATAGTAATGCGGTATCCCCATAATGCAAACGACAACTTTTCATGCCATTGCCTGGAGCTTTGAATCATCTTTCTCAAAATCTTTTTGATGTTCTTGTTTGCTACTTCGATGACATCATTGGCTTTGGGCCGATAAGGAGTAGAATTTTGATGCGTGATCTTAAACTGCTAACATATCTCCCTCATCAAGTGACTATTCAAATTTGCAGCACTATCCGTAATGATAGTTGTAGGAATACCAAAATGGCAGATGAGGTTGGAATGCACGAAGTCTACCACAACTTTCTTGGTGACAGATTTGAGAGTAATTGCTTCAACTCACTTCGTGAAGTAGTCAATAGTGACCAATATGAATCTATGCATATTTGAAGCTTTTGGCTCAATCGGCCCAATGACGTCCATACCCCAGGCAACAAAAGGACAAGGTGCTGACATGGGATGCAGTTCTGTAGGTGGTGCATGAATCAGATCATTGTGCACCTGACACTGATGACATTTCCGAACAAAACTAAATCAATCTTTTTCCATAGTCATCCAATAATAGCCCGCTCGAAGGATCCTCTTTGCCAAAACATACCCGTTCATGTGGGGTCCGCACACTCATGTGTGCACTTTATACATGATTCTTCCGGCCTTTTCGGTGTCAACACATCTTAACAAATTGAGATCCGGAGTTCTTTTGTACAAGACTTCGCCGCTCAGGAAGAAACCACTTGCAAGTCATCTAATAGTTCTCTTTTGGTCTCCACTGGCTTGATCGGGATATTCTTTATTTTTTAGAAATCTTTTGATGTCATGATACCATGGATGGGTATTTGGTTCCACCTCAACCGTATTTCAGTAACCGTGCCTTTCCTGGAGTTGGATTTCCAACAGGTCAATGTGGGTGTTGCCTGGGTATGGTAGCATTGAGGCCAAAGTAGCGAGCACATCGGCTAACTCATTGTGAAAACGAAGAATGTACCTAAACTCAACTGACTTGAACCGCCTGCTAAGATCCTCCACATGTTGCCTGTAAAGAATAAGCTTAACATCTCGATTTTCCCATTCTCCCTGAGCTTGTCGGATAATCATATCTGAATCTCCCATGATTAACAATTCTTTGACATCTTGGTCGATTGCCATGTTCATACCCAAAATGCAGGCTTCATACTCGGCAGTGTTGTTTGTGCAGAAAAATCGAATCGGGCTGTGGCTGGATAATGCTGACCAGTGGGTGAGATCAAGATTGCCCCAATTCCAACACCCTTTGGGTTCACAACTCTATCAAAAAACATTTTCCAATCATGGGTGTCTTCTGATGTTATCTCAATTGAATTTACCTCTTCATCTGGGAAGTAGGTGCTCAAAGGCTAGTATTCATCATCAACTGGGTTTTCAGCCAAGTGATCTGCTAATGCCTGGGCTTTCATTGCCGTGTGAGTGACATAGACTATGTCAAATTCAGTGGGCAAGATCTGCCATTTTGCTAACTTCCATGTGGGAATTGGCTTCTGGAATATGTACTTTAAAGGATCCAACCTGGTGTGAGGTAAGTGGTATAGGCCAACAGGTAATGCCTAAGCTTCTGAGCGACCCAAGTCAGAGTGCAGCAAGTCCTTTCCAACAAAGCATATTCAGCTTCATAGCTTGTAAACTTTTTACTCAAATAGTAGATTGCTTGCTCCCTCTTTCCAGTCACATCATGTTGCCCGAGGATACAACTAAAAGAATTTTCCAAGACCGTCAGATACAAGAACAAAGGCCTTCCCGGTTCATGTAGGACCAAGACTGGTGGGTTCGACAGGTATTCTTTGATTTTGTCAAAAGCTTCTTGGAACTCGTCCGTCCATTTGATTGTTGCATCTTTCTTTAACAGCTTGAATATGGGTTCACATGTAGAAGTCAATTGAGCAATGAATCGGCTAATGTAGTTCAGCCTTCCCAACAGGCTCATAACCTCTTTCTTGGTTCTTGGATGAGGCAAATCTCGAATAGACTTTATCTTTGTTGGGTCTAGCTTGATGCCCCTCCGACTGACTATGAATCCCAAGAGTTTGCCAGACGGACCCCCAAATGCGCATTTGGCCGGATTTAGCTTCAAATCATATTTACGTAACCACTCAAAGAATTTGCTCAAGTCCCGAACATGGTCATCCTGGGTCCTGGATTTGATGATCACATCATCTACATACACCTCAATTTCCTGGTGCATCATGTCATGAAAAATGGCAGTCATGGCCCTCGTATAGGTTGCCCTGACGTTCTTCAGACCAAAAGGCATGAGCTTGTAACAGTAGGTGCCCTAGGGTATGGTCAAAGCTGGCTTTTCTACATCATCTTCATCCATCAACACCTGGTGATATCCTGCATAACAATCCACAAAGGACTGTATCTCATGTTTGGCACAGTTATCAACAAGGATGTGGATTTCGGCAAAGGGAAGTTGTCCTTGGGACTTGCTTTGTTCAGATCTCTGTAGTCCACACACACTCGAGTTTTCCTGTCTTTCTTTGGAACTGGAACTACATTAGCTAGCCATGTGGTGTATCGAACCACTCGGATCACCCCCGCTTTCAACTATTTTATGACCTCCTCTTTAATCTTGTCACTGATATCAATTTTGAACTTTCTTTGCTTTTGCTAGATAGAGGGATAATCGGGGTAGGTTGGCAACTTGTGAACTACCAAATCAACACTTAGTCCTGGTATGTCATCGTATGACCAAGTAAACACATCTTTGAATTTAAACAAAAGCTGGATCAATGCGTCCTGGGTTTTTTCATCTGTGTGAATGCTTATCTTGGTTTCTTTGACTTCTTCAGAACTACCCAAATTAACCGGCTCAGTATCATTTAAGTTCGGTTTAGGTTTATTCTCAAATTGTTCCAATTCTCGATTTATTTCCCTAAAAGCCTCTTCTTCATCATGTTCCGGTTCTTGATTCATTATTTCACAATTAGACAGCGTGTTTGGATCTGGGCATGAAGTCTGCCAGCATGTCATGTTATTTAAATTCGCATTATTAGAACTAAAAGAAGAAATAAGAAAAAGTAACAAAATTAGAAAGAATAGAGAGATGAATGATGAAATATTGATTTCATTTCATTGAATTTTTGAAGATAACATGGTTTACATTGGAAATTAAAGATTGGAAACTAAAGAAAACATCCGAGTTACACCCTGAAATAACTTGTGATGCAGAAAAAGTGGCAATACTGGACTACCGGAATTCCCGCCTGATTAGGAATAGAGTAGCCTTCCAATTTTGCAGTTTGGCATTGGGCCCCATGTATAGCACCTCAGCGGTGCCTGAGACTTCCCCTGTTGGACCATGTGGGTTTCATACAGCATCTGCCTCATAGCCCCACAGATTTCTTCAATTTCCTCGGTCGTGAAGGCCTCATCTTCCTCTTCTTCGTTGTATTTAGGCCTGACAAATGTTCTATAAAGATGCGGAATCGACTGAGGCAAGACCCAACCATTGTTCTTTCGTTCATCTGCCCATTTTCCATCAGCTAGCGTGGGTTGGAAACCTACCCCAAAGAATTTCTCACTAGCAGCCAGGGTGATAGGTTTTGTAATTCCTTGCAATGAAGTCCCGATCCCCTTCCCGAGTTTGTAACCAAGTCTGATCATTTCTATGGCAACCATTATTGATGCATTTGAGAGAAAGGATTGAGGGCATGGGTTTCCTTCTTCACATTGGTCTGTGACCACAACCTCAAAAGCTTGATAGACTATATGTTCACTTCCTTCTCTAGCTTCGAGATACGGGACTGACGGGTCCCGGTAGATCGACTTCTCATCTTCTCCGTGAACTACAATCTCCTGATCTTCATGTTCGAATTTAACCATCTGGTGGAGAGTAGAAGGTACAGCCCTTGCTGCGTGAATCCACGGTCTTCCCAAGAGGAAATTATAGGAAGTATCCATGTCCAAGACCTAAAAGGTCATCTCAAAATCCACTGGGCCGATAGTCAGAATCAAATCAATCTCACCAATGGTATCTCTCTTAATGCCATCGAAGGCAGGCACGCAGACGTTGTTGGGCCTGATTCTCTCGGTACCAATCTCCATTCTTTGCAGGGTTGAAAGAGGGAAAATATCTACCCAAGAACCACCATCTAACATGACCCTTTTCACATAATACCCCTCGCATTTAATCGTCAGATGAAGGGCTTTGTTGTGGGCGGCCCCTTCCGGGGGCAAATCATACTTGTTGAAAGAGATTTTATTAACTGCAAAAAACCTTTCCGCCATCCTCTCTAACTGTTCTACAGTGGTTTCAATGGGCACGTATGTTTCATTGAGAGTTTTGATCAACACTTTTTGATGTTCAGTTGAGTTCATTAGTAGAGACAAAAGAGAGAATTGAGCAGGAGACTTCCAGAGTTGGTCAATTATTTCGTAGTCCGTCATTTTCATTTTTCAAAAGAACTCTTCTGCTTCTTCAGCACTCATTGGCTTCTTGGGTGGGAAACGCTTCTTTGTGGTATTATTCACTTCCTTCAGATTGAGGTATTGCTTAGATGGGTTATTTTCCTTAACTTCCCCCGAGATCTCTTTACCCCTATAAGTTACTACCACCTTGTTGTAATTCCATAGAACAATAGTGGGATCTGTCATGGGCCTCTGTGGTGCACGACCAATAACAACAGGCTCATTTAGCCTTGGTGAAATTACTGGACCCCGCACCACGTTGGTCCCTTTAGGTACATACATTTTCGATCCCTTGTTTAGCTCAAAACTTCTTGGAGGGCTCAATGACATCAATTCTTTCTTGTGGCCCCGGGGGACATAGAGAACGGCATCTTTTGAGGGCGCTGCCCCAGTTTCGGCTTCCACTTTCTTTTCTGTCTTCTGAGGGGTGGTTTTACTCTTCTTCTCCCCCTTGCCTTGTTTTGCGACAGCCTTTGGCTTCTTTTCCACATCGGCTATGGAAATGATGGCTTTTAGAGTTGGGTCAAACTCCATGTCTTCACAAATCATTCCAATAACCGGCCCGTTGTTGTGAGCCGGTAATGGATTGTTGGTTACATTAGGACGTCTTCGTCCCTTAGCACTATTCTCTTTTGTTCTATCAGATTTTCCACAGGCCTTTTCAGGGTCTAACAGTCATCTGTATCATGCCCTTGCACCCCCAAGTGGTAAGCACATCGAGTACCGGCTCTGTAAGGGCGACACTGGGTTCTGTCTGGTTTGGGGTACAGGCTGCAACAAACCCATCTGGACAAGTTTGGGGAAAAGGCTGGAATATGACTCACCAATGGGTGTGAAGTTTGACATCTTGGGTGGTTCCCGGGCACAGAAGTTGTTCTGTGGAGGTTGGGGATTATACTGAGCTTGGTGAGGAGGTTGATTTCTGGAAAATGGAGCTTGGTTTTGATTAAATTATTGTTGTGGCCTAACATAGGGTTGGGCACTCATCACCGCATATGGCTGAGGAACCATAGCGTAAGCCACATCTTGATAGGGATAGTAATGTTGTGGGGTTCTTTCAGAGAAATAAGGTCTGGGTGGACGGGGTTTTCTTACACTTGAAGTTACCATTGTCGCTTCTTCCTTCTTCTTTCAATTTGCTATACCTCCAGACCCGCCTTGAATTGCTTGGGAGGTAGCTCTTATAGCAGACTGACTCAAGATTCGCCCTGTTTTTAAACCATTCTCAACCATTTCACCGATTTTGATGGCTTTGGCAAACACCTTCCCCATCACAGACATCATGTTCTGATAATAATCAGCCTCTTGGGCTTGAAGAAAGACACTAACCATCTCTGTTTTGTCCATTGGAGTCTTGACTCTGGCCGCTTGTTCACACCATTTGACAGAGTCCCAAACAAATTCGTCCTGACAAAGTCCCGAGCAAATTCATCCTAGATATGCCAACGAGAATATCCTCATCCATATACCATTCAGAAGCAATGCTGACCAAACTCTCTCCAAAGTAAGCCATGAGAAGCTCTTCTTTTCTTCCCGCTCCCCACAATTGGTTGCAGTACCTTTTGAGGTGGGCAATGAGATTCCTATGCCCATCATATTTTTCAAACTTCGGGGTTTTGAAACCCAAGGGTAAATGTACGTGTGGGAACATGCACAGGTCAGCGTAGGATACAATCTTTTGCCCACTCAAACCCTGTATATTTTTGAGACTTTGCTCCATGCTTCTCATCTTTCTGATAATCTACTCTTGTTCAAGGTTTTTTGTAGTTTTCTCCTGCCTCGCGGTAAAATCGTACCGAGGCGGCTGAGGGTAAACATTGGTAGTAAACTAGGTAGGTTCCAGTGGGAAAGATGGTGCTTGAAATGTGAAGGAAGATCGGTCGAAGCTAGGCCTGGGTAGAGTAGGTTGTGCCGTAGCTGAACAAGGTGGCGCAGTGAATATGTTTGAAGTCGCACCTGAAGTTAACACCTGGGGGCGAGCCTCAGAAGGTGTTCCAGCAAAGTGGGCTGAAATGGTAGGATATTCCAGTGGAGTATTTGGATAACTTATGGGGATGTTGGACGTCCCACTTACCCTGGGAAAAAGCTCAGGGAATCCAGGGATCGCACTTGGTGGTTCTCTTCCGTTGGCCTGGAGTCCCACATTTCCATCATGCGGAGACGCAAAATTCTATTTTTCTCAGCAGTTGCTGACTCAGAAGTTGGGATGGCCGAGATCGGACTATCCTCCGGAATAGTAACTATTGGCAGATAACTTTCTGGAGACATTTCAACACTTCCTTTTTACCTCATGAAGTACGGATGTGAAGCCAAACTACCACAAAACCAACCACCTCAATGTAGAACCTAGACTTAACAGTAGACAACAAACTGGTCAGTTTGAAGCAATTAACACATAAGTAAACGTACGTTGGGGTGTGATGCACCGATATAGTTAAATGTGTTTCTACATATTTCAGCAACGGCTACATGTTTCATCCCGACTTTTGCTTACTGTCCAATTTTCTTTTCTTTCCACTTTGGCTCTTTGTGCTTCTCCTCTTATTCCTATTTTCCTCTCTTTTCTTTTATTGCTCTTTTTTTCTCTTGGTTTTTCTTTGGCTCCTTTTTCTTTCTTTTTGATTTTTCTTTCGGTTCTTCCCTTCCACATCCCTCTTTTATTTGAGTTATTTACAAAAAAAAATTATGACCAGATCCGATGAGGATTGCCTATGTATCACGACGTCGCGTGAATCAGATCATTACGTAGTTCAAGAAAATAAATGCGAAAAATAAAGAAACAATTTTTTGGGAAACTTCCAATTTTCATTTATAAAACCTCTCCTTTACTGAATTATAAAAGACTCGAAACAAACTTTTTCTAGGACTTTAAAACTTCAAACAGACTCAAGACATACTTTTTCTAGGAATTTAAAACTTCAGACAGACTGGAAACATACTTTTTAAAAATGAAAGTACAGACTCGAAAAGAAAATACAATCTAGAGTACAACCTCCAACCCTGTCCTAGGAACACCAACAGGTCTTGCAGCGGGCCTACGCGCCATGTCATTTTGGAGCCGTAAGAGATCCTCCATTATCTGGCGGACAAAGATCATTGCAGTGGCAAAGAACATGGATCTGGTCATGTCCTCACACTCACTGAATTTCATCATGATGTAGTCGACGATCCTTCTGACCCTTTCCCTTATGATGCTCTTTTCTTGCAACAAACGCCCAATCTGCTGGGTTCTAGCCTCTAAGACCTGGGTGGCAGTGTGATTCTGCTCTTGCAAGTGTTGTAGGTCTCCTCTAACTATGCCATCAAAGCGTAGCAATGTTCTCTCTCGGCTTTAAAACTCTTGGCTTGTTTAGCCATTTTACTTTCGAGGTTGTTAATCTCCTTTTCCCAACCTGTGACCCCTCTTTCATATCTTTCTTTCATCTATTGAATGAAAGTTGCACGCCCCTCTACATTTTTAGCCAACTTTGTTCGTACTTTTGCTAGCTCAGACTCAGCTTTCTGCAGATCATCTTCACAGTCACGTACCTTTTGGGTAAGGTTGTAAATGAGCCTTTCATCTTTCCTGCTCCTGCCTAGATTCTTGGCTGCTATTCTCAGCTGTCGAACTTGGGCTCTGAGAGCTTCATTTTCTTGAACTAGCCTTTTCCTCTCACCCTCGGCCTCTCGTGCCTGTAGATCATTGTTGAAGGTGACATTTCTCAACTCTTCTCACAAAGCGTGAATGCTGGCTTGATATTTCTTTTCTTTTCCCCCCCAGGCTAACCTTTCCTGAATTTTGTCATCAAAGGCTTGAATATGGGGCCTTTTGGCAGGCCCCTCGAGTTCGGGTTCGGGCTCGGGCTCATTGTTCACATAAAACCTTCTTTCAAACCAAGCAGCATAATTGGGATCAACTTCGCCCCTAGCTGTGTCTGGTACCTAGGTGTCACTTTTTAGATACCGATAGCCATTCCAGTCCGTTTGAACTAAAGCCTCGGGTAGCATTGCTTCTAGGTGTAATTCAATGACTTGGGTTCTTAGATCTGCATCTTCAGGTATCACCTGATATCTTCCCAGTTGTATTAGAACTCTTTGTGGTACATATGGTTGCCTATTTCTCACTCTCATGATCATCAAGTAGCCCTTTGAAGCGGTCATGTATATGACTTCTGTTACTAGGAGCCATCCTAGGTCCATTCAATTTGATTCACTCCCAGTTTTCTTAAATAGGAAACCCAAGCTTTGACCCCTTCTGGTGGTTTGTAGTTTTCCACCCTTTCCTCAAACCTTTTGATGAAATTGTTCCCGTCCGAAGCATATCTCATGAACTTAGGATGACAATAAAGGTGTTCGATCATCCACATTTGAAGAAGAACATTGCAACCCTTGAAAAATTGAGCCTCAGATTTGCACAAGGTTAATGCCCAGTAAATGTCCTCCAGCACTAATAGGACAAGTGTGTGATCTTTTTTGGTGACGAGGATCTGTGCGATTCTGGCCATACGAGTGTCTACTATTCCCTATGCTTTCGGAAAGACCATGACCCCTAGAAATGCCACGATAAAGGCAAATCGACGATGAATTTGCCATATGCTCTTGTCTTGTTTGTTATTCAACCCCTTTTCATGTGTTTCAAACCCGGTCAAGTACCCGAACCTGAAATACAAGAAATAGAAAGAACAACACCCTTTGCTCATGTGGGTCTTATTCATTTGTTTGCTAATATTCAGAAGATCAAAGAACTTGTGCACCGAGGGAGCCCTGGGGAATAGGAGTTGCTGCTTTCTTAACTCTTGGCCAAAGTCAATATACCTGGCCATTTCTTCCAGAGTGGGGGTGAGCTCAAAATCCGAGAAACTGAACACATTGTGAACGGGATCCTAAAAGGTTACCAAGACTTTGATTAAATCCTTCCGGGGTTTGATGTGCATGATGTCTATCAAGGAAGCCAACTGTTCTTTCACCCAATCTCGGCCATTTTCATCTAAATCATCCCACCACTTGTGAAGCTGCAACCGAGCCCGTTCTATGATAGATTGCGATGAGTGATGGATAGTATTCATTTGTACCTGCGAAGGGTTAAGGTTAGGGTTGACTCTTGTGGACTCTTTTTGCAAAACAAGTTTTCTAAAGAAAATCAACGGACAAAGACCCTTTTTATTGCTACTTTAGCAAAAATGATTGTTTTTATTAAAATGTAATCTAAGGCTATTCCTGTAAGAAACGACTTAAAATACAACCGAAGCTGGGTCGGCTTATTATTTTAACCAAAGCCCTGAAACACTCTTTATTTTACTATTTGTAAAAAATGAGGCCGAACCTTATGTAGGTTGCCTACGTCTCCCACATCCGGTGAGAATCAGACCTGCGTAGTTCGGTCAGTTTTGATACAAAAACGTGATATTTGACTCACTCTTTTTGAAATACATATTCCTCTTTATCTCTTTTCTTTCTTTTTTTCAAAAATTTGGCAGAGTTTTGGGATATTTTCGAATATCAGAATTTTTAAAAGAAAAACAGGTAAATTTCTATCCTATCTCACTCTTGGTTTTCTCTTTATTTCCTTTTCCCTGTTGGTCAACATGAAAGCCGAAACAGATAAATATTCACATAGAACGTAGGATGCATCAGGATGGTCTTTTTCTTGGTACACCTGTCTTAGACGGACCCAACCCCTTTGTTGAGTCCCAAGGTCAAATGCATGTGATGCAAATAATCGTTCCTACTAGGGATCCAGCATGAGGTTGCGTTATTCTAGGTTTTAAAACCTGGGGTTTGTGTTCTAGACTTGGGTTACCTTAGCGGACAACTGGGTCCGAAAAGGGGGCAACGTACTAGGAGCACTAAAGTCTACCCGGCCTTGTTGCTGGCCCAGCCTCGATCTATTTGGTATCATTTCTACAGAAAAAGCGGGCTACGCGAACATGTACACCATTTTCAGAAGACTCAGAGGGGTGGCGTGAGAAGACATTTAAATAAAGTTCAAGTAATATCAAAGCGCTAAATGACAATTAGCACATTAAGTCCACAAATTACAGTAATATCAACAATAAAGCCAAATAAAAATCGCATTAACAAACTCGAATTCTTGAACCCTGAACCAGAGATTCTGGGTTCGATCCCCAGCAGAGTCGCCAGAGCTGTCACACCTCATTTTTTACTACCTTAGGGGGTGTATAAGAGAGTTTTTCCAATTTAAGTGACATTACTCGAAATGAGATTATTTATTTAATTCTTAGATTCACCACTTGGAATATTTTAATTGGTGTCCCAAGTCACCGGTTTATTTTAAATCCCAAATCAAGGAAATTTTGACTTTCCTTTTGAAGTCTACGAACCAGAAATTCTAGATAAGGAATTCTGTTAACCCGGGAGAAAGTGTTAGGCATTTCCGAGTTCCGTGGTTCTAGCACGATCGCTCAGTGATTACTACTTGGCTTAAATTGTTTAGCTACTTATTTTTAGGACCTATGTGCATTTATCTTTTTACCGCTTTTAAATCACTTGAATTATTCTTAATTAAAGAATTGAGTTAAGCGTACGTATACTCTTTTCTTTTGGCGCGTCAAAAATCATGTCACGCGAACGTGTCCACGATTAATAATGCTTTGTTTATTTATTTAAGAAGAGTTTGGTTGAAGTTGCGCGAACGCATACCTCGGGTTTTTTAAGAATTTAATTTGCAATTATATTATGCGAACGTATATATAATCGCAATACTAATCTAAATCTGGCCTAAAGCAAACTATGATGGTTTGAATTAATAAGAAATTTGCGAGGGCCATGGAAAATTTCATAATGGCGCACCTCGAATTATTCTATTACAAGGATTCCTAAATTTAGTTCTGAGGGCCATAAATTGTACATTTGGCTAATATGGCACACCTCAAACCAATTTTAAGAGTTTAATTAATTAAGAAGGCTTAAAGGAATTCTAGTTATTTTAGGCTAATGTTCAAACTTAACTTAACAATTAATGGGTTTGTACTAAAAGGAATCGAGCCTACGACTAAAGACTTGGGCTGGCGGCTAGCCCAATAGTCCATTATAGGCTGCCATGCCATAACATGGAAGAGGATTGGGCTTTCATGAAGCCCATGATGCATACAGAATCAGCGAAGGGGCATTGGGCATGACTGGGTAGGGCTGTATTGTGGTCCGGGCCCGGGCCAAACGGGCCTAGGCTTGAGGCGGGCCGGGCTGAGGCAGTCCCGGGCCAAACGGTCCCAATGTGTGAAACTGGCCCACGGTGGTCCTAAGTCCACATGGTCCCGGGCTAAATGGGCCGGGCCCGCGGGCCTAAACGGGCCTAACGGGCTTTTTTCGTTCCGGACTATTTGTTTTTATTTTTTTTATCTAAGGCACTTTCTTGTAAACTATATATGTATATACTAGTATAAATTGCTTATATATAACTATATAAATATATATAGTATATATAGTATGTATAGTATGTATATATAAGGGTGTATTATGTGTATATATAATTATATATTGCCTTATGTAATATATATTGTCTTATATATATGTATGTATATATGTGTATATATGTATATATATATATATATATATATATATATATATATATATATATATATATATATATATATATATATATATAGTTTATATGTATTAGAGATATATATAGTGCCTTATATATATATGTGTATGTATGTATATATATATACATACACACACACACATATATATATAGGCTATTTTTTTAATTTTTTTTATCTAAGGCAATTTCTTGTAAACTATATATGTATATACTAGTATAAATTGCTCATATATAGCTATATAAATATATATAGTATGTATGTATGTATGTATGTATGTATGTATGTATATATATATATATATATATATATATATATATATATATATATATATAGTTTGTATGTATTAGATATATATATAGTTTATATGTATTAGAGATATATATAGTGCCTTATATATATAGTTTATATGTATTAGATATATATAATATGTATACTATATCAAATTTAAATACAAAATAAATTGCAAAGAAATATTCAACGGAATGTCTTATATATTTTACTATTACGACATTAACGAAGAATGGAAATATCTTTCTTAATCTTCCTCCCCCCAATGGAATGAGCACAACAAGGTACTAATACCACCATTAAAAGGAAAAAAACTAAGGAAGATGTGCCAAAATACAAGTTACATGTTAGTCTATGTATTATCTCTAACAAATCTCATAAATCCTTCAAGGTCCGGAGGAATTTCCATTGGTGGTGGTGGAAAAGAAGCTTGTTCATCACCGCTTTCGGGTGAAGCAGCATCCTGCGCAAGTTCCACTAGCATTTTTTCATAAGCTTAATCTTTCTCCGGTTGTGATGCTGCAAGTCCAAAATTTCTTCTTTCCGAACGGATCCAGTCTCTGAAGAGTACTGATTTTCCAAGATCTCCCTCATAGATGCTCTATGATCACCGATTTGAAGTCTCGCTTGACTGAATGCGCTCTCTGATGCCACTGTTGAAGCTTGAACACTTAAAATATCTTAAATCATCCTTGAAAGAACCGGATAGTGTTTTTGTTTGTCCTTCCACCATTCCAAAACATCGAAGGAGTCGTCGGGATTCTCTGATTCAAGTCCCCGCGACAAATAAACTTGAAACTCATTTTGTTGTGAACTATCACCAAAAGTTTCACCTTGAGAACCCCTGAACTCCGTCCAAGAACTAAGGGCTTTTAGGCCCGTAGTTCTTTTAGATGCTTGCGAACTAAACAAAGTAGGAGTTGGAACATTTGGTCTAGCTTGATCTAAGGCAAGTTGATAAGCATTATAAATTGCTTGAGCATTTATTTTAATTGAGGCTTTTGCATCTCCAAGTATAGCAAATTCCTCAGCTGAAAGTGATAAAGCGTTATAAATTTTTGAATACCAAAAGTGAGGACCTCTTAATTTTATTGTAGGATTTAACAATGCAGCAACACCAAAAATAGGGGGGATAGGGAAAAAATATTTTTTAAGCGTAGCTTTCATAGAATTAATAGATTCTTGATAAATTACTCCACCCTCTGAAAATTGAGTAAATAAATCTACAAGTGCTGCAATATAAACTAAACAGTTAGAAATAGTAGGATAATATTGGCCAGATAATTCATTGTAGCAATATGCAATTGTTCTAAAAAGTCCACAAGCATTTTAACATTACTCCAATCTTGATTTGTAAGGTGCTCATCATCATCATCATCACCATTACCTACACAAGCATTATACGTTGTGCTTATTGGGTTCCTATATTTATATGCAACAACTAAATTTTCATACATGTAAATCCATCTAGTCGGACAAGGTTTAGGAACCTTTCTTTCTCTAAGGACAAATTCATCACATTTTTTAAAAGGCGAAATGGCTTCCAAGCCACTCAAACTCCTGAAACCTATAACTAATAAACACAATTTGTCCTTGACCCTAGGCGCGTGTATTTCACATTCGCTAACGTGTCCATCTAGTCAGTAAATGACCAATGAGACCGGTACACATCAATGGCGCGAAATTAAACCCAACCGATTGGGGTCCCCTCTTTTAATCAGTACATCGACAAACCCTCCCCCATTTTTTGTCTCTTTTCCTCTCTCTAACCATCCCTCCCCTCTTAAATGTAGGCTAAGCCATGGCTGATTAACCATTTCGCCTAATCTTAATCACTCCAAAACCAAACGATTGGGGTCCCCCCTCTTTTAATGAAAAGCGGATCGAGATTCGTCTGAGCTTTTGATTTCAGTCACGTTAGTCTCTGAAGGCTAGTTTGTTTTTTTGGTGTCGTTTTCATTTTTGTCTTCTAATTTCTTATGAAATAATGTGGGTAATGTTTGATATGATTCTGCATGTATGTCTGCATGCATAATTTTTCATATGATATAGTGGAAGCCATTTCTCCTTTTGGGATTTTATATTAGGGATTTTATATTTGGGGAAACACTCGAATATTCACTCTTTTAGGTTTTTTTGTCTTTTTCATGACCGATCTGGCATTTGGGGTTAAAAAATTAGGGCTTTTGTCTGCATGCACAAATTATGGGATTATATATTAGGGTTTTGGGGAAAACAGTCGTATGTTTACTTTATTTTAGGGGTTTGTCTTTTTCATGAGTGATATGACATTTAGGGTTAAAAAAATTTAGGTCTTTTTTGAATATCAAAATATTCTTGTCTCCCATTTTGTTAAATTTTATTGCTTTTTAGGGTTAAAGTGTATCTGACTTGTCCCCCTTTTTTTATATGTTTCAATGGCTGTCTTTGTGAAATTACAGTTTCATCATCTAGGGTGGTTAGTGGCTGACCCAATTATGAGGTATGTAAATGGTCAAACTTGGCCAGTTGTTCTTCAAGCTGACATTGATGAATTACATATAATTCAATTTCATGATTGGGCTAAGGATATGGGGTACTTAACAGTAGATAAATATGCATGTAAAATTAACCAAAAAGGAGAATTTAAATTTCTGAAATATGATGCTGATGTGTTAGCTTTCTGTCAAGACCTTAAGGATGGGGATTTTATTGATGTGTATATATGTCACACAATTAATACACCATGTATTTATTTGGACCTAGATGAAATGTTAAGTAGTGGTGGTTTAAATGTAGACCCCACTAATGTTCAGCCATTTGGTTTTAATGAAATGCCACATGGGCAAACAAGTGATGTTAATGCTAGGGCAACACACTCACCTAACAATAATATAAATAGGGGTGATAACACTCATGGGAAGGGTAAAAAGAGGGCTGCTGAAAGTTCTTCTGAAACAGAAGAGTCTAGTGAAAAGGAAGGTGACTTCCATACCTTTCATTTAGTAACTGATTCTGAGGGTGATGTTGAGGGTAATGCTGGGGGTGATGCTGAGGGTGATGAGATAAGTACTGATAGGGATAAATATTATGAGGCTATTTCTGAAGATGATGATGATGATGATGATACATATGAGTCATTATATGGTTCTGATGATGATATTGTTGGAGAGACAAGTGACCTAGAACCTGAAGTTGTTGCTGCTAGACAGGCTTAAGTGAATGCAAAGAGTAGTAAATTAAGATCTTCTTAAGTTAATACTAATGAGATACCTAGTGGACCTGTAGGTATAGACCCTGGTTTTGAAGACATGTATAAAGATAGGGGATCCAAATATGCTGGAAAGTTGGGAGGGGACGAGCAATATCTGGACAGTTCAGATCCAGGTAGTAAGGATACAGATGATGAAGTAGATGAAGAAGATAGGGTGCATAATCCTCAACCAAGAAGATACAAGCAGTAGGGTATACTTTGATCCTGCTTATAAGAAAATTTGTTTCCAGTTGGAAATGGTGTTTGAAAATGTGAAACAGTTCAAATCTGCTTTGCAAGATTATGCTGTACAAAGAAGAGTTCAAATTAAGTTGAGGCCTAATGAACAACATAGGTTAGGGCATAATGTGTGAACTCAACAAGATGTAGATGGCATATTTTGGGAAGTTTGGAGGGACACAAAGGGAATTTCATTGTCAAGAGCTACTATCATGTTCATAAGTGTTTTAGAGCAACCAGAAACAAGATGGCTAATACAGCATGGGTAGCTAAATATTTCAAGGACAACATTATCAACCAACCTGACATTAAGCTTAGGAAGTTGCAGGAATTGATTAGGATAAAGTATGGTGTGTATGTGGGAAAATCCATATGTGCTAGGGCTAAACATCAGGTCATGGGTCAGTATCTTGGTAATTACAAGAAGGAGTTTGCTAGAATATATGATTATGCTGACATGTTGAGGTCTACAAATCCTGGCAGCACTGTTGTTGTGAAGACCTCCAATGAGACAATACCTGGTAAGGAGGTGTTTGTAGGTATCTATATTTGTCTACATGCTTGCAAAGTTGGTTGGTTGGAAGGGTGTAGAAATGTTATTGGCTTTGATGGAGCATTTCTGAAGGGTGTGTGTAAGGGTGAGCTACTATCATGCATTGGTAAAGATGGTAACAACCAAATGTATCATGTTGCCTAGGCAGTGGTGGAAAAGGAGACAAAGCACACATGGTCATGGTTTTTTAGGTGCCTGATGCATGATCTGCAGCTCACTGAATCCCAAGGTGAGGGGCTGACCATCATTTTTTATATGCAGAAGGTATATACTACACCTCTGTTCTTCCTTTAATTAGTTGGATACTTTATATATGTTTATGATATTCTAATTATTTTTTTGTTGCTTAAGGGACTTGTTGCATCTATTTTTGAATTGTTACCAAATGATGAGCACAAAATGTGTGCAACACACATATAGAGCAATTGGAAACAAAAGTGGAAAGGAGAGGAAAGAAGGAAGAAGTTTTGGGCCTGTGCAAGTTCTTCATTTGAAGCATATTTGAAGGCTAAGATAGATGAGTTGGCAGAATTAGGTGATAGTATGATCATTGAGGACTTGTTGAGATACCCAAAACAATGTTGGTGTATATCATTCTTCAAAGATTGGAGTAAATGTGATTCTGTGGAGAACAACATGTATGAGACCTTTAACAGTTGGATCTTGTCTTCTAGGCACAAGTCTATCATAACCATGTTAGAAGAGATTAGAGTGAAGGTGATGGAGAGGATGACACCATGAGAGAATTTGCAACAAGGTGGATTTCTGATGTATCTCCTGTGGCAATGGGGTACATAGAGGAACAATCTCAATATGTTGTTAAGCATGAATTTAAATGGAATGGGGATACTAGGTATGAGATACAACATGGGGTTTACAAACATATTGTTGACTTCTCCAACAATACATGCACATGTAGATCATGGCAGCTCAAAGGAATACCATGCTCCCATGCAATATCTGCAATGTTTTTAAGAGATTTGAGCCTGCTGACTATGTAACCCACCGGTACAAGAAAGAAACATACCTGAAGGCTTTTAGTTGTTACATACAACCAGTAACCAACATGGAGATGTGGCCATCAACACAGAATCCAACTGTTGAGCCTCCTATGATTACCAAGATGCCTGGTAGACCTAAGAAAAATAGAAAAAGAGCTCAAGATGAACCTAAGAAGAAGTTTGGTAAGAGATCAAGGAAAGGGACACCAATGACATGCTCTAATTGTAAGACAATAGGCCATAACAAGAAGGGGTGTCCTATCCTGGTAATGTATTCAATTTGTGTCTGATTGTGTCTTGTACTTTGGTTGTTTCTGTATCTCATTTTTTATTTTGGAAATTTCAGAAAGGACAAGGATCTAGAACAACAGGAACCAGTAATGTTGGTGCTACTCAACTATCACAGGTTGCTCAAACAACAACTCAACAATCAGGTCCTACAAGTGACCTGCTTGAGCCAGATACTCAATCATCAGTTGTTGTAAGTGCATCTGTAAGTGTTCATTTTAGTTAATTTAGTTAATCTGTATTAGGACCAAAATTTTAAATTACAAGATAGTACTTTATCTTACACCAGGATACTGGAAGTATGAGATCAAGAACTTCTGAGGATATTATAGCTAGTGTTAGAGGAAGGCCAAGAGGTAGTGGACTACGAGGAAGACCAAGAACAACTGGATTTGGTATATTGTTTAGTGATATAGGAACAGTGATAGAAAGGGTAAGATCATTAAGGATTTGAATTTTTATTTATATATTAGTTATTTGGGGTACTAATTTGAATTCCTATGCAGTGTGGAGCAAGAGATAGGGTATATTCTGCTCCTACAAAAGTAGTGGATGCTGGGCAGACCAATATCGATCTTGGATACAGTGCACCTGGACTAAGGTGGCAAGGAAGAAATGCTATATCACAAAGGCAAATTCAACAACAGATGAGGAGAAGACAAACTCAAGCAAGCCTTAGCCAACCTCAAGTCTATTCTTCATCTCAGCCAAGCCAGTCTCCATGTCCAAACTTGAGCCAATCTCAGCAAAACATCAACCAATCTCAACCTTGAAGCTGACTGAATGTTTGTTTTTGTGATAACTTAAGTCTGTTATTTGCAGAACTTAATTTGTAGGTTAACTTAAGTCTGTTTAACTATGACTTTTCTTTTGGAACAATGTTTAAACTATTTCTGCTACTAGACAGCAGTTCAGTGCTAATTTTGTCAACCAAGAAGACTGATCGAACTTGGTTGTTTATATATGTGTGCTTGTTTATGTTAAAATTGCTTTTCATTCCACAAAAAATATATCATTCATTCTATCATTATCACTGTCATTATCATTGTACATAGGGTTATGAAGTTAGTGCTAACTACACTAAGAAAAAAATTACAATTATTAGTGCTACTACAACAACTAAAGTTACAATGAACTTCACCCTCTTCCTACGCTGTAGTCGATCTCTCTCTTTAATTCTTGATAACAACCCTGAAATCACCTGTTTATAGTGATCTGGAAGAGGTGGATCAAACCACCTAAAAAATTACAAGAATTTTCTCGACCATAGTTTGAGCACCCATAAAACCTCCTTCCTGGATTTGTTGGATTCCAAGTGATGCAAATATGAGCTTCAACTCCACAATGAAAAAATACAGGACTTTGATTCATAGGCGAAATGAAGCTTCAAATGCATATAAAAGAGGGATAATGTGTATCCAATTGAAAGAATAAGACCCCACTTAAATAGGCCCTATTTTTGACAGTTGGGCGTTGGGAAGGGGGTCTCTCACGCTCCTAAAAGTCGTGGCATTCACGCAGGGGGCGGACTAGGACCAACTGACGCCACATGGGATGGGTCAACGGTCAATTGTGTTTATTAGTTATAAGTTTCAGGAGTTTGAGTGTTTAAATGGGAAAGACAAAAGTTTATATATCGGCTTTCAAAAGCCCTACAAGTTTAAGTGGCCAGGAATCCATTTCGCCTTTTAAAAATAATCTCTAAGTCTACTTCTACGGTTTGAATAAAAAAGCCAATTAAGAGCCATTTTAACCTTTTCAATTTCTACATTTAAAACTTTTATACCAGCACCGATGATTAAATGGTAAATATGACAAATACATCTAACATGAAAAATATTACTAAATGCAGGATTTAGTATAGTTGTAAGCAACCCTATAGCGTTAGTGTTACTAGAAGCATTATCCATTAAAACCGACATAATTTTATCTCTAATGCAAAAATATCTGCAACTGTGTTAGCAATAAACTTACCTGTGTGGCGTGAATTTATTATTCTATAAGCAATAATGCGCTTTTGCATTATCCGCTCCTCATCTATCCAATGACTTGTAACAGTTAGATAATCACAGTCATTACCACTTCTACCAATATCAGTAGTAATAGCAATTCTACAATCTATATGAGTAAATAAATAGCGCAAATATTGTTCATATTCATGTTTATATTTATAAATATCTCTCTTTACGGTTGCACGAGTCATCCTTTATAAGTAGGATTAAAAACTCTTCTAATATAATGCACAAAATGAGGGTTAGAAGGAAAACTATAGGGTAAGCACATAACAATAACCATTTTTGCCAATTCTTCACGATCTTTATTTGGATCATAATATAAAATGTCACCTGTAACAGTGTTAATTCCCGGTTGAACTAGATTTGAACCTGTACTAGGATTAACCGTACTATCTACACTTGTCCCCTCTTGCGCAACTTTCATTTGTAAAAATCTAGCTTTATCTCTAGGGTGTTTCAATATGTGTCTAGTCAAACTACCCGTACTGCTACAGTCTCCATTAAATTTATGAACTAGTTGAGACCCACAAGTTTTACACTTAGCCTTATTTTGTTCTCTTAGTTGAGTAAAAAAGTGCCAAACAAGAGATATTTCAGGCCGTTTAGCAGGTTGTCTATTAAAAGTAGGGGTTACTACAGGAGGGTCAGGCGGGGCATCATTTGGGTTATTAACAGGATTAGTAGGTGTATCATCTAAATTCGGTTGCGTTTCATCTAAATCATCATTTTTCTCATCATTTTCAAAGATAGTTTCATTAGGATAAAGAGCATTCATAACTTCTTCATTTAATTGTTGACCCGATGCAACATCATGACAAAATTGACTATCGAAAAATTGAAAACAAGGGTTATCACTATCAAGAATAATAGGTAGAGGAGGACGGGTAACAGGTCTGGGTCGGGGAACCGGGGGAATAGTAGTAGCTTGGCTACTAGATTCACCAATTTTAGATTTTCCCTTACCCTTACCACCAAAAATATTTTTCAAAGAAAATGTCATATTAATTATAATTATACTAAATAAAACTAACAAAACTATAATACTAAAACTTAAGAGTTGGAACGAGTTTACCGAATTGACGAACAACTTCTTGAAAATTGAATATCGTTGAAGACTTGAATACTTCAATTCACCAACTTCACAATTTTTAACGAAATTGCAATAATAAAGTAAGCAATTATAGAAGAAAATTAGACAGAGATTGATGAATTTGTGAGTAAAAATGAGAGAATGGGGGGGAGGAGGGTATTTATAGTTGAGAATTGGGAAAAGGTGTAATTATAAAAAGTTTGGGGTTAAAGCAAAGTTTGGGGGCCAAATGGCTATTTTTTAAAGGGCATAACGGACCAATTTTGAAGCCCAACGGTCAGATTTTAAAATCTAGCCATTGGGGCCCGGTTGAACCGGCCCAGGCCCGTCTGCCAGTCCCGGGCTTAACGGTCCCAGGCTCACGGGCTATTTGTGTTGAACCGGCCCGCCGCGGTCTTTTGCACCACTTAAGCCCAGGCCCACTTGAACCGGCCCGTTAGGACCGCGGTCCTACGCCGGTCCCGGACCCAGACCGGCCCACAGTACAGCCTTATGACTGCCATAACGAAGGCCCAGTTGCAATTCATTTCAACCAATTGAAACCCAACTACATATTTCAGGAAAATGAGAACAAAACAAAACATTGGCAATTCTTGCAACTTTAAACCAAATGCAGAATACATTCTAGTATCATTCTGTGATGAAAATATAACCATAACTCATGTACAATTATCTAATTATTTGAAACTTAATGCCATTCATGATTTCTAAACCAACACTAACCTGATTCCCAAAGAAAAACGAGTACATTTGCTAATATGAACCATAATTGAAAATTCTGATTCCAAACTTATTCATATCATTTTAATCTAATTCAAACCAACTTCCCAAAAACCAAACAGCTTATTCCAGTAGACTGGAATAAGTCCAGAACACATTTAAACTGATTTTCCTACTACCATAGTCCCAAAATTCATACATGTCCAAACTACCCTTCAATAGTTTTACAAACCCCAAAACTACTAAATTTAAACAAATGCCCAAGCTTACAAATCAAATTTGATCTAATATGTACCTAACAGTATAAATGAATAGGACATACATGAAATATAACTAAGTTAATACCGAATTAAATGGGTTCAAAAGAAAACAAAAAAATAGCATTTGATGAACATGTATGCCATAAACTCTCAACTTAAACAACATCAGCAGATCTTTCATTTCATCATGCCAAATGAAGGCTAGAAAAATACCTGGTTACAGCAACAAACAACAGAAAAAAATAAGTTCAGATTCAGGAAGGGAAACAAGAAGCAGTAAAATCAGCTTAAAATCAGGAATAGAACAATGCCGAAACAGCAACTCAAACCAAACTTTTAACCTCAAACTCAAGCCATTTTCCAATCTAGATGCACGATTTTGGAATTTTTAGAAGTTCTAATTAACCAAAAAGATTCAGAGAACCAAAAACCAAGCACAATCTGAGCAATTTTCAGTATTTTTGTATTTTAAAAAGAACTCAGCTGCCTCTAAAATTTTCAGTATATTTTTAGTCTCTAAAAATCTCCCCTCTTGAGAGTGAAGAAATGGCATTTTATAGGGAAGTTTTAGGGCAGCACAAATGAGTTCAGTTTTTTGCCCTTTACTCCTTTTTGAATTTTTGTTTTTGCTCCTATGTCCTTAATTTAAAATTAATTTTTTCAAAACAACTCCAAACCCACCTTCCAGGAAGCTTCCTAAATCAATTACTAAAGATTCCCTAACCTAAATTCCCTAAACTACCCCTTAAACCCCCTGTTATTTACTTTCAGCATACCTCATGGGTCAAGTTGACCCAATAACTTAACAAACCTCTTGAAGTGGAGTCGAGGATGGCCTCAAGTCCCAAACAATCAAACTGATCTAAACCCAAATTCAGTGATTTTATGAAAAGCAGAAGAAAACAAACACTTAAATGATTTCAAAACTAAAATTAACTACATGACTAAGTAATAACACAAATAGGCATAGAATGAACTAGATTATTAAATCGAAACGACCTAATTAAACTGACTATAAAACTAAAAAAAGACAAAATCAGGATTTTAACATGACATGAATAAAAGCTAACAGGTCGATGAACAAACCAACAAAAATCAGATACACAAGCTTCTAAAATTTGAAAAGAAAACTGAAAAGCCAACGAAATAAATACGAACACAAAATTAATCTAAAGGGAAAACCTATGTTTGAAACTTTTAACAATTTCCAGTCTGAAAACAAACCACTCAAAGAAGCGGAGAAGAAAAGAAGAGGAGTAGGAGGATAAAACAAGAAAGACAGACAGAAAAATAAAAGAAAGCTTACCTAGTTAATGCTTGAAACCGATATTGACACTTTTTTAACCCAAAATAATGCTAATCGCTTGTTCTTTGTCAAGAACAAACGAACATCATTGCTTTGTGTTAAATCAAGCCTTGAAAACTTAGGAAACTCGGGGATTAGACCTTGCATGCCACCAATTCGAGGGTAGGCGTTTAGGGTTTCGGACTCAGATTTAAGATTTGACAGGAGGTGGAAGGATTCGAGGGGGATGATTTTGAGTTATGGAAAGAGAAAGGGCTAGAGGTTATGGGGTATGAATTTGGGGCTGGTTAGGGGTAGCACTGCCACCGGAGAGTGTTGGGGATTTGGGGAGATTAGGGTTAGGTGTTTGCTGAAGAAGGTGGAGTGAAGGGGAACTGAACGGGGGAAGGAGGGAAGGCCTTTAAGACAGTTAAATATAATTTGGGGACTCAGTTCCGGAACGTTCGATCACGTGAGATCGACGGTCCTGATTGGGGTAATTGAAACGGGGTCGTTTGGATCAGGCTGGGATTTTGGATCGGGTATGGGGTAGAATTGAGCTTGGGTTGATCGGGTCCTGGGGGAAGATAGTCTGGGCCTGTAGAAATTTAATTAACATGGCCCAAACCAGGTTTCTCTTTCAATTCCTTTTCTTTTTTTCCTTTTTCAATTTCAAAATCTTTTCTTCCTTTTTTTAAATTAAAATAAATCTAAATTATCTTCTAAAAACTAAATTAATCTACCAAAATAAACTAATTACTCTTCATAGTAATTACAATAAAATTAATTAAGTCCTAAATTAAGAGAAAACTATAACAATTCAAAAATTAAAGAGTTAAAAATGCAAAATGAACCATTTTTGTGATTTTTTCTATTTTTGTAAAACAACTAATCTAAAAATATAAAATTAAGTCCTAAATGCAAATGCAATATATTTTTGTATTTTTCATGAATTAAATAAAATTAAACATGCACACAAAAATGCAAACAACCAGAAAAAATTCTACAATAATTCCTAAAATAATAAATAATTAAAAGAAAAATCTAATTCTTTGGAATTCTGTAAGAGTAATTCATGTGAGGCAAAAATCACGTGCTCACATTAGGTACAATATAGTTAAACAGATAAGCAATTCTTAAGCAGTAGTTAAACACTATTAATAAATTAAAGGTGCAACTTTAGGAGTGAACCAATATGATGAAACGGTCAAAGCTTCTATAACATAAAACAGGGAGAAGATAAAAAATGGCATTGCAAAAGGAAAACAAACACTAAACAAAGTTTAATTATGATGTGGGTGACACACAGTGAATTTCGAAAATTGACATGTGGATCGTGCTAATGGGCTACGTGGAATGGTTCGAATAGGAAACCCGTGGATCGTGATAGTGAGCCACATGAAACTTAGTTCGGAGGGGGGGGGGAGATTATTGGTTGTGCGAACAAAGCTCCACATCGGTATTTAAAAATATTGGAAGCCTATATATAAAGTGTAAAAACCTCTTAATGGTGAAACTATGCGGGCAATTGGCACAAAATAGATAATATCACATCATGTTAAGAATATCTTTAAATTGATTTAGCTTAACATTATCCGCACATATATACGCGCCATGATTTAATACTTACGAGTTTGAGAATATTTGTCCTTTAAATAATTTGATTCTATATTGATAATTTATACATATTTAATAAATTTATTAAGACGAATTCAAAAATTGGACCAAAGCTATTGATTTCAATTGAAGTTCATAACCTAAAACTCTACCTCTTCGCATAGACACATAGAAAAAGACATTTCTCGATGCACCAATGTCTTATCTCCCAACGTGTGCATGGGAAACAGATAAGGAATCATAGTGGCTTAGTAAGACAAACAACTTTGTGAAATAATTAAAATGAAGAAAAATTTAAGGTGCCCTTTTACGTAAGCACGCATTCCACTCCATGCAAATCATGCATCGTTCAACTCTACTTTGATTTAACAGGTCAAACGTACGTAACCACTAATCATTAATCAGAAAGCATTAACATTTGGTAGTGGATTGACCACACAATTTGAACGACACACAAATTATTACTGAATTGAATTTCTACGATTATTTATTCCATACGTTTCCCCACACAAAATACTATTAAGAAAACGACAAAGCACTAGCACAATGCCACGTTTCAATCGAACATATTTGTAGCTATTTAAATATGCTATAAATGAGGAGTATTTGATACTTAAAACTAATACTCCTTCTCTTTCATATTAGATGAGGTAATTTGACTCGGCACGGAGTTTAAGAAAAAAAGAGAAGACTTTTAAATTTGTGGTCTTAAAAGCTTAAGGGGTAAAATGTTTGTGGGGTCATGACATTTGTGTGGCTATAAAAACTTCTCATTAAGGATAAATGGGTAAAACGAAGAGTTTAAAGTTAAATTATTTTTAAATTTAGAAATGTGTCATTTGTTTTTGAACAAACTAAAAAGGAAAGTATCTCATCTAATATGAAACAGAGGAAGTATCAAGATATTGTGGAGTATGCACTTGCTAGAAGTCTCGACATTATTTTTTGGTAAGAGGGAAAAGTCGCAGTCGCTACAATCTCTGTCACAACTTTTGCCCTTCGGGTGAGCACTCTGTGGTGAACACTGTGTGCACTGGGTAAACCTCCCCCTGTATAATAGCCTGCAAACCACATAGGAAATGTAAACCGCACTAGGCAAGCCCTATGCGACAGGCTCAACCCAGAAGGCATTGAGGAGGGAATCGATCCCAGTTCATCCGTATAGATGACCGCTGTATGAATGACCGCTCTCCAAACCAACTTGGCAACCCGAAGGGTCAGTCTCGACATTGTTGAGGCTGAAATTGTCCTATTATAGCAATTTAATTATATATTCTGGATGTTATACATTAATTGTATTTCCTATTTCATTTAATATGATTTTTAATTCTCTCTGTGATCAGTGCAATTTGCTTTTGAGCCCCCAAAGAAAAAAAACACTACCGTCCGTAATTAGTTTATGTGTTGCGTGCTAACATTAAAAATGGCTTAACTAAAAGACTAAGTTTTTATTTATTTATTTATTATTATTATTATTATTATTATTATTATTATTATTATTATTATTAATCCTATAAAGAAACAACATTGCCATCAAATAGTTGCAATTTATTTCATAATTTGACTTCAAATTCAGACAAAAATCATTCAGTTGATAGATACCGAGAATACATTAATGCATACCAGTTTAAATTTTGAAATATGTCTATCACGAAGGCGTCTAAATATTGGACATTTCCGTTATGAATAGACTTAATTACTCTTTTGGCTAATAACATTGATTTTCCCATATGTGAGACAACAACAGATATATCAAAGGTATCTCATAGATATAAGTGACCGCACTAGGGCAATTTTTACAGTTGGTGCTACCCATACGATTGTTAGGTACTATATTTGGAAAGCCGTGGCATTTAATTACCTGAAAAGAAAAATCCATGGAGAGAATTTCAAAAGAAGAAAAGATCAGTTCTGGAAAATGTTAAAAGTGCTGTTGTGGTCAAGTCTCTCTTTTGAAGATGAAAAAGATGTTACATAGGATGCTACGTACTTACTTTTCAAATGGTGTGTCTTTGATAGACCTTCCTAGCCAAGGGCCCATCCAATGCAAGAAGAAAAGAGATAAAGGGCATCCAATTTTAAGATGATGCCGAAAGAAGTTTATCCTATCTTGTGTGGTGCAAAGCTTTCTAAGTTTATTTTGTCATAGCTTTAAAATGTTTAACCATGAAAGGATGACATGCATGGTGAGATGGTTGGTGTTGGGCTAAGTAAACCTATTGTCTACTTTGGGCTAAGCTAGTACGACTTTCTCCAAAAGGCTTCAGATTATTAAGAAATCCCTACATTATACGTCGGTTCTAATCTTTTCAACTACCAATGTAGGACTTTATTCGCACAGCCAATAATTTAGCAGGTGTATGGACGAAAAACTTCATGTCATATATTTGACCCGGTCAATAAAGATAAAGCCTTTGAAGGCTGTGATGTGTCGATGTTATGACGTATCAACCTAACCTCAAGAGGTCGAGGTCATGTGAGGAAGGCAAATTTATCATCAAGGTCGAGGTGGCTTAACAAAAAACGAGGACGAGGACGAGCACTCGTCTTCGACATGCAGTAATGATTAGTTTAAGAATTTAGATTTGCTAGAAAATATTCTAGCGAATATTCCCTTCTATTGTACTATCTAGGATTTTTTACCCATGTATCCTTATAAATAAGAAGAGATGTAGTTCTAGATGGGGGATCGAGCATTTTTGTAAAGAACAACATTGACATTCTTTGTGAAGATTCTCTTTTTATTGAATACATACAAAGTTTACCTTTATACTCCTCCGATCCAAGAAGAATCGGGATATTCAATTGCTTATCATCATCCGTCATTGTAAGAAAGCTTAGTGAAAAATCTCACCCTTATCGGGTGGACCCTGTTTCATTTATTGCTCAAATGTCATTTATTACCATTTATTGTTATCTTTCATGTTCTTAAGCCATTATTTCTCAATTATTGCTCTAAGACATTCTTATATAACATCACACATCAAATACTCTTCATAAAAACATTAGATCTGTTACTTGGATATTAATATTGACTTGGATTAACCCCCTTTTCCATAAATCTAATTGTATAAAAATCTAGATCTAAATTTTGGATTATACAGTTCGGCGCCGTCTGTGGGGATTTCCTAGTCAAACTATTAGTTTTCATTCAGATCTATAGCTTTTGTGACTTATTAACCTAACATACTATAGATCTATCCCTTTTCTCTTTGCACAAAAGGATTCCATGGCAGGTAACCAAGGAAAGGGAACAAGAGCAACAGAAAACATTCCGCTTAACTTATGAGTGTCATCGATGAAGAATATGAAACTCAAAACGAGGAAATAACTCCCATGGCATCCCCTAGATTAGGGAAGTCACCGAAGACCATATGTAGCACAACCAAACCAAATGGAAAAGAGGCTTCCACGTCCGCATGAGAGAAAGCACTACCGCTATGAAAAAACTCCTCGAAGCTTGGCTAACTGACACTTTGGTCGGCGTAATGAGCAAGCAAGCCCCATGCACGACCGTGGAAACCACAAGGATCCACACAACACAGCATCGGAATGAACGAGACGACCAACCAAACCCTCCTACTTCAGGTAACACTCATACAATTGTTGACAGTTAGCGTCCTTGCTGCCGTGTTAAAGAGAATGGAGGAAATAGAGAATGAGAACAAGACGCTCCAGGAACACATGAAGGAGCACCAAGAACGGATAAACAAGATACTAGGTGCCCCCAAATTGTTACCGAAAAGAGACAATGATAGGTTTGTGGAACAACCATACATAGAAGAAGCGGCTTCTCATGCCAAAGCAAAAACTTTCAATATGCCCTCATATCTCCGAATCTACGACGGGACAACTTATCTCGAGGACTTGTAACCCACTATATCACCGCCGTGAAAGGCAATGACCTGACTAAAGAACTTGTATTCTCCATTTTGTTGAAAAAATTCGATGAAATCCTCATGAGGGGGCATTGATATGGTATTCGCAGCTGCCGACCTACTCCATAGAAACATTCGAAGAGATGGCAGACAAGTTCATGACGGCGCATGCTGGGGCCAAGAAAGATGAAACAAGGATGAATGATAGATTCGCCATCAGATTCAACAGGGTGAGTGTGACCTAACCAATTGTCTCCGAAGGAATGGCCGTGGTAGCCTTCTAAAATGGGCTGAACAGATAAGGCTCAAAGGCGAACAGAAAGCTACTGAGCTGATTGATGAAGTACCCACCGGCTACCTAAGATGAGATACACAATGCCTACTGTGTTGAGGTTAGGGCAAATGACAAAGACCTCAATGGGCCAACTCGACGACTCACCTCAGTACAATCCGAACTCAGGAGGGAATGTAGGGACAATGCAAGGAGAGACCCTTCAGTACAACGATCAAACAGAGATCGGCATCAGCCTTATATTAGGGCACATGTCCCCAACTTTTGCCATAAAGACGGCCTCTCTAGTCTGAGATCATACATCTACAAAAATGATCGAGGTATGCCCTCCACTATCTACTCATAACTTTTGTGTGTCACCTACGAAGGTGGTCTAAGCACTTGAAAAGCTTGGAACAAAGGTGAAGTGACCACCAAAGATGAGGTCCAACTGAAGTCTGACACCTTCTATGAGTTCTACCAAAACCATGGACATAAAATGGAAGACTTCCATGCTCGGAGATTAGAGACGGCGAACCTGCTGCAGCAAGGACACCTCAAAGAGTTACTCAGTGACAAGGGCAGGAATACTTTAGCAAGGGGTTGAGAACGTCCAGGCCCACCAAAGCCACCTTCACTCGCTCGCACCATCAATATGATTATTGGTGGCAGTGACTATGCCTCCATCAATGGCATCAAGTTCACCGCCACTCACAAACTCAAGAGATCGATCACCTACGAACTGTATGACGATCTCAAAGAGAGTATCATTTTCGATGAGTCAGATTCCGGCTGTTTATCTTTTCCTCATAATGATACACTTGTCATTACTTTATGAATTCTAGATACTGATGTTAGGAGAATTATATTGGACGACGAAATCAGAGGGTGTATCATTCATCCTCGAGTCCTCGCACAGATGCAACTTGAGGATAAGATAGTGTCATGCTGCATTACTCTAATCGATTTTAATAATGCAGTTGAACAAACTTCGGGCGAGATCATACCCCTTGTCCTCACCAGTTGTGTGATGCTAGAGACCACGTTCCACATCAAGGATCAAGACACGACATACAACTCCATTGTAAGTCGACCATGGATACACCCATGAAGGAAGTCCCCTCCATCCTGTACTATGTAATCAAGTTCCCGATCCCTGGGGAATATTCAGCATACGAGGGGAATAACACACATCCCGAGAATGCTATCGAATCGCCTTAGATAGCACAACAATCCAACAAAAGAAAGATAAAGAAAAGGAAGTAGAGCAATGAGCAGGGTCGAGGTCCCTACAGGTCGAAGCCAAGGACACCATTATGGATCCAGAAATGGTCGAAGCTGCTGGATCAACCATAGAGGACCTCGATCACATCCAGCTAGATCAAAGTGATCCAAAAAAAGGCGTACATCGGTTGCAAACTCAAAGACCCATGTGATTTTAGTCAATTCTTAATAGCTAACGCGGATTTGTTTGTCTTTAGCCATGCAGATATGCCAGGCATTCCCAAAGAAATAGCCACGCACAAGTTAAACGTCGACCCCTACTACCCTCCAGTAAGGTAGGTTTGACGATAGTTCAACCCCGCCATCAATGAGGTTTTCCACAAGGAGGTGAAAAAATTTCTGGCCGATGGCTCTATCAAAGAGTCGAAGTACCTCAAGTGGATCACTAACGTGGTAATGGTCAAAAGGAAGAATGGGAAGTGAAGTATGTACGTGTACTTCATCGACCTACACAAAGGTTGTCCAAAGGATTTGTTCCCATTGCCACACATCGATCAGCTCATCGACGCCACAATAGGACACGAGTCGTTGAGCTTCTTGAACGCTTACTAGGGTTACAACCAGATACTTATGGAGGAGGACAACCGAGAGAAGACTACATTCATCACTCACAAGGGAATGTACTGCTACAGGGTCATGTCATTTGGGTTAAAAAATGTAAGGCCTACCTATCAAATGCTGGTCATGAAGATGTTCGAACACCAGCTTGGCAAAACCATAGAAATATACATCGACGAAATGTTGGTTAAATCCTTGAGGGCTGAAGACCACATCAACCATCTGAAGGAAGCATTCGAGATATTGAGTAAATATAGGATGAAACTAAACCCCAAGAAATACGCCTTTGGCATAACTTCGGGTAAGTTTTTGGGCTTCCTAGTGTCACAACGAGGAATCGAGGTCAACCCAGATCAGATTAAGGCTATCGACGGGATATCAGAACAATTAACCACCAAGAAATAATTCCAAAAACTTATGGGCCAAATTGTGACCTTGTCTAGATTCATCTAGAGGTCGTTAGATAGATGTCACAGTTTCTTCAATGTACTTAAAAGGGACAAAGGCCTCGAATAGACACCTGAATGTTTACAAGTGCTGAAAGAACTCAAGGAATACCTATCATCACCGCCCTTTCTCTCAAAGCTCGATCCTGGGGAACATCTTCTCGTATACCTTGATGTTTCAGAAGTAGCAATAAGTGCAGTCCTAGTTCGAGAAGACAAAGGTACACAATCTACAATTTATTATATTAGTAAAACTTATCGACGCTGAGACGAGGTATCCTCACCTCAAGAAATTGGCCCTGGCCCTGGCCCTTGTCGTAACATCAAGAAAGCTCAAACATACTTCCAGTACAACCCAATTTTAGTCATCACCACATTCCCTTTAAGAAACATATTGCACAAACCCGACCTATCAGGGAGGCTGTCCAAGTGGGCGATCGAATTAAGTGAGCATGGCATCATTTATCAACCTCGCACAACAATAAAATCACAAGTCCTCGCCGACTGTTTTGCAGACTTCAATGCCAAGGTAATTCCCTAGGCTGAGGAGGAAGCCACTCGAGCTCCTCACCTCATGCATGACCTTTGGGTCTTGCATATCGATGGTGCATCCAATGCATACGGGTCCGGACTGGGACTCATTCTCGAAGTTCCCACTAGCGAAGTCATTCGCCAATCTATAAGGTACCCAAATATGACTTACAATGAGGCCGAGTATGAGGTCGTAATTGTAGGATTGAGACTAGCACTCGAATATAAGCGAGACGTCTAATGCTACCCTACAGCTCTCGGCTCGTCATCGACCAAGTTACTAGGACCTTCCAGATCAAGGAGTAAAGGTTGCAGAAATACCAGACCGAGATATGCAAACTACTACCCAGCCGTTGTTGCTTACTAACTACATCCCTCCTAAGCCCGTCCAGTTCGAACTGGTTCTCATTCAACTGACCTCGCAGTTGATCAACTCGACTCTGGAGATCAGACACTGGGCTACTCTAAGCCTATGTTCAATTCGAGTTCCTCCTCAATTCTCACCAATGTCCCGTCGAGAGTGCTAAACCGCTCCCCAAACGCGAGCAACTCTTCATATTTCTTTCTCAGCTCCTCCCTCAGGGCAGGCGCATCGCCCCCTTTGCAGAACCGCCTTGCGGCCTCCCTATACTTCCTGCGAAACTTCTCATATTTCATTCGTAATTTACAATAAATCTCTTTTCGTTTCTTCTCTCTCCGCACGCTCTCAATCTCCAAGATAATGGTCTGCAATCAAAATAAAATTACGAAAAATTTAGACTTGGAAGCAAACCAAAGCAAAGAAGAGAGGTGAGAAATGAAGGAGGAGATTTACCCTGAGAGCGAGGCCGACGATGCTCTTGGATAGGGTGTTGTTGCTCAACCCCCCAAGAGTCTCATGCTCAGCTTCAGAGCATAGGGGATCAAAAGCATGAATCACGTCCTTAGTATTTTTAAGTAAATCATGATTCACCAAAATCGTGATGGTCCTCGATCCCCCTTCTGCTCTAACTTCAACCTGAGTAGTCCCACTATCGATCATCTCATGGTCTTCAGGGTCGAGTTCAGAGTTGGACTCATCGCCAATAAGTTAGCCCTCTCATCATCCTGCTCGATTGGCATCTTGTCTCTCCCCTACCAGCAGGAGAAGCCTCCCGAGATATCCCGAAAGACGAGGCCTCCCTGCGCCCAGGACGCACAGAACTATCATCATAGGCATTCACAACAACTTCATCCTCTTCAAGTCGCAAAGGATCAGTAGCTCCAATCTCTTCCAACCTAGGTACCTTAGAGGCTGCCTCAACGCCTCCCTCAATCAATATCGTCGCTGTCTCTTGCACTAGGATCTCATCCTCAAATAAGTTGATTGTTGCGGGCACACTGACTCCCACGTCCAAAGCCTTACAGGGCCTCAAGTCCACGTCACGTGGTGAAACCTCTTCGTCCTCAATATAAGATGCGGCCAAGGGAGGGGCGGGAGTAGTAGTCGAGATGGAGGCGGGGCGAGAAGAAGCAACGAACCTCCTTCTCCTAAAGGAAGGCATTGGCGCCATGTTCTTTTTAGCAACGTCCTTGACAAATCCTAGAAGAAAGCATAAAAATGAGCACACCCTAATCAACAGATAAAAAGGCCACCCCATTTAAAGACAACGTACCAATGTTACCTTTCAGAGGAAGGGCCTGTTTAAACTTCTGCCAAAAGTCGACCAATATCGAATCCCTATAATACGGGGAAGGACCTGCCTTACGCAATCAACAAGGTGCATTACTAACTAGAGAGGTCGAGCAGTAGTTGTAAATGAGAAGGATTAGCTCACGAGCTCGACCATGACACGATGACATGAAAGGGCAAATGTGAGTGCAGATACTTACGAGTACGGTTCCAATTTTCAGGAAAATCTAATACATTGGCCACGACGACCTCGGTCTTGATGAAAAAGAAGTCAAGTCAGAACTGCCGACTACCCTTGTCATCCATCCTAATAACTAGAGACTTGCTTCCGCGATATCGAATGTACAACATCGTGCCCCGATAGAAGTTGGGCATGAACAGGTGCACCAAGTGCTGTAAAGAGATCTTAGCATTAGCCATCTTGGAAAACTTGGAAAACATCTTAATCACCTTGTAGACTAAGGGCACGAGCTGGTCCAAGCAGACCTGGTAATAACGGCAAAATTCCTCTACCAAAGGAGGAAGGGGAAATGAATAGCCTATAGTGAAAGGGTAGGCAAAGAGAGCACAGTACCCTGGGCGGTGAGTGGTCACTTCATCATTGCGGGCGTGTACGAGCTCCATCTTATTAGGAAGGCCATATTTAGCATTGAAGTCTACTAAACGTTTGGCCGTCTTAGAGGATTGGAAAACCCCAGCCACTGCCCCCCACTACCATAGCAAATTCGATTTTGCATTGGGGTTGCGGGAAATAATTTTTTTTACTGATGGAAGAGCCTCCGCTTCGACGACAGAGATGGCGTCTCCTCCGCTAATGGAGGTCGTAACAACCAATGAGGTAGCCAAAATATCCTTATTCATACCTGAAACCTCTCCACCACGAGTATCAGAAGGCAAGTCAGAGATTATTGTAAAGTTTGAAGAATGTTGGGGAGGAAAAGAGTTGAAAAAACAGGCGATTGTAACAGCAATAATCTTGTTAAAACTTGAAAAATAGGGATCATCCCCCTCTTTATAAAAAAAGAACCTTGAAATTGGAGCAGCTCATCATAATGGCAGCCGAAATCAAAATGGCAGAACCAATCCAAAAGTTGCACGTGACATGATATGACGTACCGGGAACAAGCGTCATCATGACGAATGACGTCATGATGTCACATCCCATCCACGTCAGTTTCTATCCAGAGGTCACCCGGGAAGATTAAGAGTTCCAAATATATGACCCTCATAGATCCACATTATCTGCCTCATATGACGATCGCGACCGCTATTATTCACTTATCAAGCCTGCCCACGAGGACGACCTCGACAAGTGGAGGATTAACTGTATGGGCAAAAAACTTCATGTCATATATTTGACCCAGTCAACAGAGATAAAGACTTTCAAGGTCATGTGAAGAGGCAAATATATTGTCAAGGTCGAGGTGGCTTAATAAAAAAACAAGGACGAGCACCCGTCCTCGACATGCAGTAATAGTTAGTTTAAGAATTAGATTCCCTAGAGAATATTCTAGCGAATATTCCTTTATGTTATACTATCTAGGTTTTTGGCTCGTGTATCCTTATAAATGGGAAGACACGTAGTTCTAGAGGGAGATCGAATATTTTTGTAAAGAACAACATTGACATTCTCTATGAAGATTTTCTCTTTATTGAATACATACAAAGTTTACCTTTATACTCATTTTATCTATCTATCTCTCCCGGTCCAAGAAGAATCGGGATATTCAATTGCTTATCATCATCCATCATTGTCAGAAAACTCAATGGAAAATTTCGCCCTTGTCGAGTGAACCATGTTCCATTTATTACTCAAATGTCATTTATTACCATTTATTATTATCTTTCACGTTCTTAAGCCATTATTTCTCCATTATTGCTCTAAGACATTCTTATCTAACATGACACATCAAATACTCTTCATAAAAATACTAGATCTGCCACTTGGATACTAATATTGACTTGGATTAAGCCTTTTCTCTATAAATCTAATTGTATAAAACTTAGATCTAAATTTTTGGTTATAAAGCAGGCAACGTGGAACTTGAGATACTTGAAGGGTACTGCAGATGTGGGCTTGACTTTTTATAAAGACAAGTAGAGCGATCCGTAGTTGGCTATGTTTATTCAAATATGCAGGGGACATAGATAAGAGAAAATCATTGGCAGGTTATGTTTTTACTCTTTTTGGAATTGTCATCAGTTGGAAGGCGATATTGCAGTATGTTGTTGCTTTGTCTATCAGAAAGGCTGAGTATGTGGCAATTACGGAAACAGTGAACGAGACTATTTGTATACAACACTTGGTAAGTGACTTTGGACTAGCTCAGAAGACGTTAGTATTTTGTGACAATTAGAGTACTCTTCATCTTACTAAGAATCAGATATACCTATTCCATGAGCGGACGAAACATATTAAAATCAAACATTATTTTATTCGAGATATTGTATCAAAAGGGATTATTGATGTAAAGAAAGCGTCTACACATGATAATCCAGCTGATATGATAACCAAGACAGTCCTGAACAACAAGTTTGGGCATTGCCTAGACTTGATTGATGTGTGCAGTACTCAGTAGAGCTCTTGCAAGGGCCAAGACCTAGGCAGAGAGATCGTGTTCCTGTTGATAAAGAGAATTCAAGCCAATGGAAAGATTTATTAGTTGTGCCTTGAATTTATTTTCTTATATTTTTAGGAAACTCATAGTCCCTTAGATTTGGAAAACCCATTAATCTAACAGATTTGGGTAAGAAAAATCTATTATCTTTGTAGAATTGGAAAAATAACTCTCTTATAGATAAAACTACTTGGGATCTATATACAGGGGTTGTAGTAGCAATTCTTTGTATTGTATTATTCTTCTCATACATAGGAAATAAATTTCTCTGTTTCTGCCCCGATGATTAAGCTTAGTCAAACCTCGTTAAATTCTTGTATTGTATTTCCTTCTTTATTTGCTTTTATGTGCTAGTTAAACCATGATCTTCTGCAACAATTAGGATCGATAAGTATTTTACACTTAATTAGATATTTTGAGTTAAAGTTGTTAGAATGTAACTTTCCATTGGAGGCACTTTACTTCCCTTAATAAGTCTACATGGTACTTCAGAATAAAAAGGCCAGGGAGCTTCGAAAACTTGATGGTTATACAAAAGGATATGTATGGCGTACCACGAGAGATTTCCACAAATAGGATACTTCCCTGCCACTGTTTAAGTTTTGGTCCGGTTTAAATAGGTGTAACAAAAATAACTTACGAGTACGTAACTTACGGGCTGAACTAAGTGTTTGTGAGTTGCTTGGAGTTCTCATGGATGCACAAACTTGCCTTGCCTACACAAGCCCCGACGGATCGTTAAAAGTCCAATGGATGGACAAACTTGTTTTCTATCACGACTTATTACGGATCGTCAAGGCAACAGTACAAGTTGTGTCAACTTTGATATAAATTGTTCCCTTGTTGTTCAACTAATAAGAATTATTAAAGTTCTCATATATATATCCAGCATGATGACAAAACAATTTCTTCATGTCTATTATCATTAATGGATCCTAACTTCACTTTTGATTCATCAAGTAGTTCCCAAGCCAAAATTAATTCTTGTTTTTTGTTTTAAAAATTTTCAAGTGTGATCTTCCTCCTTTTTCAAGTTAGTTCATAAAAATACATACCAATATATGTAGGGTGCAGAAGCTGTTCACCTTTAGTTAATAAGATCGAGCCAGGTGATGTTATTTTCCTTTTTCCTCTTTACATTTCATATTATAGTGTAGTTAGGACTGCCAAGATTTTAACTTTATTATTCTAAATTTTAGAATAACGACCTTATTTGTTAATAACTAAATTTTAAATTTGAAATATATATGTGTGTGTATTGGTAAATTTCGCTTTAAAAATATATTTTTAAAGCAAAAGCAACTGAGTTTGATCGAACCCATTTTAAACTTCTAGCTCCACACCTAAGGACTGAGCAGTCGCACATAATAAAATGAATATAAGTTACGTCTTAGAGAATCTCAAAATTCTCTCTCTTTTTTTTTTTACTTCAACATGGCTTAGTATTTGTCCATATATTACTACATCTCCCACCAGCTCCCATTATTTTTACTGATAAAATAAAAAAGAGAAAGCTGTTCCAGCTTAGTGCTAAACACAGATTAAACTCACCCAAGGCATGATCTTTTTTTCTGTGTTATCACACACGAACCTTAAAATTACATTTGTATGTTGGACTTAACCTATACACAAACATAGACTGTGGAAAGACTTTTTCAATATTGTCATAAATTTTAGCATGTTATATTAAGTTGGTTATCTACTTTATTTTTCGGATAATTAAATTAGACTTGATTTAAATTGTTAAATATTATTGTAAATAACTTAACCTAATAATGTAAAATAATTATACCGTCTATATATGCACAAAAATTAAACTTATATGTATATTTAAAAAGGTACCTAGAGTGTAGCTTTATTAAATGTTTTGATGGATTTGTTGGTACCTTGGTCCTCACAAAAAGGAGTCCGGAACCAAAATGTGGTTCTTTTGGACTCAAACTACATAAATAGGTGGTAAAAAAAAATTACATTTTTAAATATAGTGCCATAATACTTTGCGCTATACAGTAACAATAACGGCACAGTTAATGTATAGCGCCAGATATTGTGGCGCTATAGTGTAAAATCTGACACGCCCAGGTATAGCGCCACAATACTTGGCGCTATACATACATCATTAATGTATAGCGCCAGGTATAGTGGCGCTATACTTCTTTTTCCTGGCCCCACCAATAATTCCTGACTTCAATAATTTAAAAGCGTATAGTGCCAACTTTTTGGACGCTATACCTATATAAAAAAAAAATTCCGGCCAGCCATTTCCTATATAAAGAGGTTAGGATTGTATAGAAATTCATTCAAAAAATATTTTAACTCTTGTTGAAACGTTTATTGTTCTTAAATTCTCCAGCATTTTTTCATTATGTCTGAAGAGCGTAGAATAAGAGTTTCATTATATTGGGGGGTGAGGTTGTGATGGAGAATAACTCTGTGGGCTACAGTTTACCTGCTTAGTGTCATGTTAAATTGCCACTTACAATAGAGTACGATAAATTGATATCGTTGTTATGCAAAAAACGAAGTGTGAGGAAACGTTCAGTGATACTTAAAGTAACCGGAAGATATCTGTATTCTGTCACTCCACAAGGGGTTGCTTTTTACTTGGAGTTTAACATCGACGATGATGAAACTTTGAGTGATTTTCTGAGGACTCCGGATGAGCCGGGAATTTCTTATAATCACAATGTTGGAAATGTACGTGAAGGTCGAAGACGTTCCAAAAAACGAGGTTGTGCGTAGCAGAGATAACCCCCAGTCATCGGGTGGTTATTCTGGAGCAGTTTTTGCCGGACAGGTTCCGGATGAAAGAGTTTTCCTTTATTTAAACTTATCACCGTCGGCGAATGAGCAGCGAAAAAATATTTATACCCTGCTTTCCATAATTCACAAGACGAGTGGTAAACTTCAATTTTCATTTGTGTTAATTATGTATATTTTTGGCGTATTGAATTAGTATTAATGCTCATATATTTAATAGGAGGTACCGGCCGGATATGAATTTTACAAGTGGCCCATCCGGTAGTCATCACTTAAATGAAAACGTCCATCATGAAATTTCATCACATTACGACTTGTAAGTGAAGTGATATAGCCGTATGGAAATCATTTATTAATTCAGTAGCTTATATTTTTGTTGGTTGTATAGTGAAAACGAGCAAGTTGAACCACCCGTTCTCACTCAATTGACCGAAAATGACGTATTACACCGGGATCTAGCAGATGCACATAGTGAGGAACAGAACAGTGATTATGATAACAATGTCGATGAATCCGGAGATGAGACACCCTTTTTTCATGAGGATGGTGATGAGCAGGATGATGAGGAAGGACCTGATTTGAAGAGAGACCCCCTTAGACGAAGAGTGTACGAGTCCGAAGTGTCGTTTCATTCAAGGGAGATTCCTTACATTGATAACTTGCCAACCGTGCCGAATGTGGAAGCTCTCACAAGGGATTTTGATGAAATCCGGACAACAATGTGGGATGAGTCTAGACCAACGGTGCTTGCAAAGTGGATGTTTTTTCCTGATAAAACGCGCTTAAGCAGGGCTTGTAAAATGCATAACGTAAAAGAGTGTCGTGAGATGCAGGTATGGAAGTCAAGTCCGATGGTATACAAGGTTGTTTGTCGCAGGTGGTTTTGGCCATGTAATTGGATGTTGCGTGCGACCAAGAAGAAGACAGGTATGTGGAAAGTGGGTAAATACATTCCCACCCACACATGCGAAATGGACACATTCAACGGGAATCACTTCAACTTGGATATTGACTTGATTTCTCTTGTACTTATTCCGCACATCGAAGCATTCATAAGGTATACAATCAAAGAGTGCATTACATCAGTCCACTAGGAATATGGCCATACCATTATGAAAAGAAAGGCATTTCTTTGGCGCAAACGAGCGTTTGAAATTGTCTACGGTAATTGGGATAAGTCATTTGCATCTCTACCAAAGTACATGACCGCATGTAGCACTTTAACCCCGGGACAGTTGTTGAATGGAAGCTTGAGCAGAGTACGGGAACACCAGAATACATATTCAATTACGTGTTCTGGGCGTTTAAGCCAGCAATTGATGGTTTTTCGCATTGTCGGCCCGTAATATCCATAGACGGAACTCATGTCTATGGAAAGTACGATATCAAGCTATTGATAGTCGTGGCAGTGGATGCTAATTGACAGATATTTCCTCTAGCTTTTGTTGTTTGTGCCAATGAAAGCACAGAGACGTGGACGTTGTTTTTGAACCACCTAAAAGAGCACGTTGTCAAATAGTGTTCAGGTATTTGTCTAATATCTGATCGGCACAGTGGTATATTAAGTTCTGTGGAGAACTTGCATGCATGGCAAGAACCTTATGCATACCACCGTTACTGTGTGAGGCACTTTAAGGCCAATTTCCAGAAGGCACATCCCAACAATGATCTACATGATTTGATGTGGATGGCAGCAACAGACTACCAACAGCATAAATTCCGGAGGCATATGGATTCTATCAGTCAAGAAGACGAGGCAGCCTATTGTTGGTTAATGCGACATGACCCTGAAAAGTAGACGTTGCATGCGGATGGTGGCAGACGATGGGGAATTCTTACTACAAACGTGTTAGAGTCCTTCAATGGGTTATTGAAGTCGGCAAGAGGATTTCCCATCACAGCCATGGTGTGGATGTCGTTCAAGCAGATGGCGGAGAGGTTTGTTTAACAGTCTACAGCTGCAACGGAATTGATGGAGAATGGTGTTGAATTTATGCCAGTGCCTATGAAGAGATTTGAGAAATACAGACGGCGAGAACATTGGCATTCATTTTTGTAGTATGATAACGAAAGAGGTGTTTTTGAAGTTCGCACCGCTATCCATAATAATCGGGGTAATAATATATATACTGTAAATGAATCTGCAAGGTTATGCTCCTGTGGAAATGGTCCATCTACCATATGCCTTGCTCACATGCCATCAAGTGTTTTCAACGTGTTGGTTATGCGGAGACCAACTATGTTGATCAACAATATAGTGTTTCCAAGTACCTAAACACATATAGTGGTCAGTTGCAACCAGTGGGTGCTGAGCATTATTGGCCTCAGGAACCATTTAAAATGGTGTGTAACAAGTCCTATTTGCGTAAAAGACAGGTGTAGAAGAGAACATGTATACGGAACCAAATGGATGTTAGTGACACTGTTTATGCGCGCAAATATGGTATATGCTTGCAAATAGGACACGACCGTCGTAAATGTCCTTCAGCTGGTTTGGGTGGCAAAACTAATCAAGCTCGTGGTGTGTGTTCTTCTAGTGTACCTAACTACCCATGAGTTGATGTTGTAACAATTAGTTGTTATGTCTATGTTGCAAGATTTATGAAATAAAATTATGGTTGTGAACTGTGATTTGTACTTTCCCTTTTTACCTATTTAAATAATAATTTAATGAAATTATCTGTATATTTATTATGTGTGTGTTGTCTTGTCGAACTGAAAAAGCTGACCAGCTGACATAAAGTTATCTTGTCAACATCATGATATTTAACACGCAAAGTATAGCACCATTAGATAGTACGTTATGTGTGTGTTGTCTTGTCGAACTAAAAAAGCTGACCAACTGACATAAGTTGTCTTGTCAACATCATGATATTTAACACGCAAAGTATAACACCATTAGATAGTACGTTATGTGTGTGTTGTCTTGTCGAACTGAAAAAGCTGACCAGCTGACATAAAGTTGTCTTGTCAACATCATGATATTAACACACAAACTATAGCGACATTAGATAGTACATTATGTGTGTGTTGTCTTGTCGAACTGAAAAAGCTGACCAGCTAACATAAAGTTGTCTTGTCAACATCATGATATTTAACACGCAAAGTATAACGCCATTAGATAGTACGGTATGTGTGTGTTGTCTTGTCGAACTGAAAAAGCTGACCAGCTGACATAAAGTTGTCTTGTCAATATCATGATATTTAACACGCAAAGTATAGCACCATTAGATAGTAAGTTATGTGTGTGTTGTCTCGCCTATAAATAACGGTCTCATTGTAATTATTTTGTGTGCTCAAAATTTACTAAAAGCAAATATTTCATTAAAAGTAAGGTTTTTTTTTAGTAAAAGCAAATATTTCACAAATGGCTCAACCTCTTCGTCCACCAAAGTGCAACTGTGGAAAAGCATGCTTGATGCAAAATTGTTGGGACGGTGGTGAAGTTGGACGCCGCTACTGGCACTGTATGAACCAGTTTTACAAGGTTCCCGGTGAACCTATTTGTGATTTTGAGGAATGGGTTGATGAACCATGTTATCAAGAATGTTACAGAGAACAACTGCAGTTTCTTTATAATATGTGTTTAAGACAACGGGAACATGAAAAAGAAAGCAATAGTATTATTGCAGACTTGAGGGCGAAACTGAAGGAGGTGGGAGAAGAAAAATGGAAAACACAATGGAATTGTGAAGCACAAAAGGAATGTAAAAAAAATATAAACTGAAACTTGCGGAGGTGAAGGCGAAACTGAAAGAGGTAGAAGAAGAAAAAGAACAACTGGAAGAACGATTTAAGTGGTTGGAGCGGAGAATAAATAGCAACTGGAGCTAAACATTGCCATGTATGTGTTTAGTGTATTTTTCATATTTCATGTATTTTGATTATGTTGGCCTTCTATGTTTGTGTTTGTGCTGGTGTTTGTGTTGTGGTAATGTTTCCTTGTTTGTTGTACTAAATTTTATTTTAATTGAAGTAGAAGTTAAGTTTAAGTGCTTGTGTTGTACTAAATTTTATTTTAATTGAAGTAGAAGTTAAGTTTAAGTGCTTGTGTTGTACTACATTTTATTTTAACTGAAGTGGAAGTTAAGTTAAATGCTTGTGTTGTACTAAATTTTATTTTATGAAACTGTCAAACGAATGGAGAACTAAAAAAAGTAATGTGCATATTCGATTAAATATTGTTGTTAATATATACAAAAATATTATTTACACCATGTCAATGTGTCCCGCATCCGGTGTGTCTCAATGCAGCCACTGGCCTGAGGCGCATCCCCTCTCGCCCGGGTATGCTATCAGGATCAACATCATCAAGTCGTCTCCTTATAACCGGATGTGGCGCAGGATGACATGTATCGGTGGTGTTGTCAGCTCCAGTAGAAGGCTACATAATAATATGAAACTTAGTATAGAAAACTATATAACAATTCACAATAATTTATATTGTCTTACCATCATTGTCTCTAGATCTTGAATGTAGTCATCTGTCGCTGCATCGCATGAAGCCTTAAAAAGGAAATTAATAAAGTTAAAGAAAATAAATAAGTTACAGTTAAAACAAATTCAAATTCAATATTAATAAACTCATACCTGCGCATGTGATGTGGAGCCATTACTCAGTCGGCGCCCACTATAAAAATCTCGGGTCGATCGATCCTCAACAGTGGTAGACGGGCCTAGGAAGTATCTACCCCAATCCACTCCTTGAATATCCGAGCCCGTGATCAATAATTGACCCGATGGGGTCACCTGCGATGGCACTGGAGTGCGATAAATTTCAAGGCTATAAGATGGCATGTCCGTCTCATGCATGCCACCTTCCATATCAGCAACAACATCATCAGGAGGAGCCTCAACGCCCCCTTGCTGGGACCACCTCCTCTCCTCCCACGACCACGTCGTCCGGCACCACCAGCTCGTCGGCCACCACCAGCTCGTGGGATACCACGAGCTCGATCGTACTGTGCTGGGTCTATATAATCAGCCTCGTGTGCCAAACGCTAATCCGATCGGGCTCGCTGCAGTGTGTGGGCAGCCACATCCATGAATCAACGACTATACTCCTGCATGGCCACAGGATCGTGGACATAACTCTGCATCTGCTGCCCCATATGATAGACGGTATGCAATCCAATCGCCTGCACAAAATAAAAAATATAAACTACATATTTGGCACTAAATTACAGGTATATAACTAATAATAACAGAAAACATACCAGGGCCTCGTGTCTCTCGGCGTATAGGACTACCGACCGTGTGCCTGATGAACTGGGTTCCCGATAAAAAGTCAGGAAACAGTGCGGTACCATGCCATATAACGTTGAATAGGAAAGTGCTGCGGAGGTGGGGTCAAGTCCCCTCGCCTATCCCAAGTACCCAAGTGCTCGTTAAGCCATGCCATAAATGTGTCGTCCGCCCTGGACCAATCATCCCTCTCATAATGTAAAGTATGCCATGCAGGCGGAGTCGGTATAGGTTGCGGCAGGCCAAATTAACGAAATACCCACTCGGAGGCATGGTGCTCGACAATATCGAGGCATCTGAGTGGGACAGAAGCCCTCCAAATATGTCGGTCGAACGTGCAATACGCTGGCAGGGCACCTATCACCTTATCGTTGTACGACGTCCAGATGAACTATCAAATAAGAACACAAACCGTTAGTATGCACTACACTAAGTTAATCTATAACAAGTAAGTTTAGTTAGATATTCATCTGTGCGTCCTCCAGCAGATCCAACACATCCCTGCAGAGGGGGAGATTATGATGGGCATCATACTCTCGTGCAAGAGTACGACGCATAAACCACCTACAGGCTAGAGGGAGTTGCGGAATTTCTACATTAGCCGGTAGCTATGGTAGAGGTGGCTGAAACTGCAGAAATCGCTCCCAGACCCAAACCTAACATACAAAGTTGATGTAAAGTATAAGATTTAATATAACTAGGTAGAATTGTAACTAATGGACATATTATTTGAATATGTTATCACCTGTAGAAGCGGAAGAAAGCCACCAACGTCTCTATGTGTGCCGATGCAAGCCCGACACATCTGCCTGTACAGATATGAGATGACAGCACCACCCCAGCTGTAGATGGTTGTATCCTCGAACCAAGCAATATGATGCAGAAAAAGGAGGCTCACTAGGTTCCCCGAAGTGTTCGGGAACAAGAACCCCCCAAATAGAAGGAGCAACAACAGCCTCGTATATCGCTATACATCCACCTCCGCTGACTCGTCGGTGATAGTATGGTGGATCTGCACCAGGTGGTCTCTAATGGGGACCAACTGTATACGACTGGACCCAGACGCTACCGCCTCGTCCTCCGGCATGAAACCCGTGAGCATGTGCAGCATATCCCAATATGCCTGTCGCGAATAATATCTCATGGTCACAGGCAGTAAAACTAGCAAGCCATCAGCGGACAGGCCATATAAAATCTCAGCGTCCTGGAGTGTGATGGTGGCCTCGCCGATGGGCAAATGGAAAGTGTGCGTCTCCGGTCGCCACCCATCAATCAAGGCCATGATCAAAGCATAGTCGAGCTATATCCGGCCAATCCTAATAATCCTATATAATCTCATCTCCTCCAGGTAATGGACCACGCGGGGATGTAGAACGCGGGGAGGACTCAAAAACTCCCACAATAGATCCACTCTCCTAGCCCGGAAAGTCTGCGTAAGAAACTGTTCGTCCCATATATACTCGGATCTATGTTGGGGCTGTAGGGCTAATAGATCCAACGTCCGAGGGCCAGGATGTATAGTCGCGTCCATGTCGTCAACTGTAAATTCATATTTTTTAATAACTTAATTGTACAAATTATATATATATATGGGTTCAGGGCTCGATATTTTGAGGACCAGTGACATCAAACTATCATTAATAATTATGTGTTTTTATTATAATTTAAATTCATATTTTTTAATAACTTAATTGTACAAATTATATATATATATATATATATATATATATATATATATATATATATATATATATATATGTATGTATATATATATATTTTTATACAATTATTAACTTAATCGTACAAAGTTTGTATTTTCAACAATCAGTATGAGATACTTAAACAAAAGGAATTCTAAGCTAAAATTCTACACATTACTACGCTACAAGGCTCTAAATTTTACTACGCTATAAGGGTCTACGTTTTACTACGCTAAAAAGGTCTAGATTTTACTACGCTAAAAATAATCTAAACTAACCATAAACAACAAATAAATTTAATTGCAAATAAAATACAAAACGATATGAAAACACATATATATAAATCAGGATATTAACAGACAAATTTATTTTACTAATTTATATTTTTTTAGAAAACACTAACATTAAATCTGAAAAAATTTAACATGCTAGTTTCGAAAAAAAAAACACAAACCGAAATAGAACACATACAAATCAAATAATATGCATTATTATAAATGTTTCAAATTAAAATAAATCGAAATACCTCGATTTAGAATTTTCGGAAAGCAAAAAGATTGAAATTTTGACTCCGGAAGTGTGAATCAACAATAACACGAAACTCTACTCGAATGTGGGACCTATGTTCTTCGAGTATTATGTGTCGGGGGGGCCCAAATTTTTTTTTTTTTTTTTAAATAAGGGCAGAAATGGGTATGGGGTGGGGGACCAAGAAGAGAGGGGAGTTAAAATAATGGAGGATGAATCGACGAAGAAGACGGAGGGGATATAAAATATGTATGTATAGCGTCACTATACCTGGCGCTATACATTAATGATGTATGTATAGCGCCAGGTATTGTGGCGCTATATACCTGGCGCTATACATGGGCGTGTCAGATTTTGCAGTATAGCGCCACAATATCTGACGCTATATATTAACGGTGTCGTTACTGTTACTGTATAGCGCCAGGTATTATGGCGCTATATATAAAAATGTAATTTTTTTTACCACCTATTTGTGTAGTTTGAATCCAAAAGAACCACATTTTGGTTCCGGATTCCACAAAAAGTCCCGACGACACAAAGATTCCTGGCTTCTCCCTCACGATTTCCCATTTTAAGAAAAATACTACAGTACTGCTTGCAAAAAAATGCTATTCTCCACCGAGTACTTTGGTATACAACAAATTACAATTTGGGCATAAGTATTGTAACAATGTAACTAACAGTGTATATAATTTAAGTTCATTTTTAATATCTTTATTTTTCAGTGTGTCAATTAAGATGCTTTTTTTCATTTTTTTTTTAACATGGCTGATAAAGAGTAAAAGAGGTTCGCCTAGGAAAATTGCATTTCAATTTTGACCTCGCGATAATTGAATTATTTTCCTTTGAAAAGTAAAATGCTTCATATGCTTCAATATAATTTATTAGGAGCGGAATGAACTGCTAGTCCCTCGTTAATTACCAGCGTCGTTCTTCCTAACACACTGGGTAACTATATAATTCTAAGGTTCTCTTATATTGTAATACTAACAATAAGAAAAATATTCAATTTGAAATCGTATGATTTTGTATATTCAATATGATGAGCTTAAGACGAACTCAGCCGTAAACTAGGACACTTTCATTCACACGTAAAAAACATGTAAGTATGTGTATGTATCATCATCAAATGAATACCGATACATATCTCAATTTCCTGAATCAATTAACTAATCTAAGCAAGATTGTTGATATTCCAGGAGAGATTTCTGGTGTGTTTGGTACGAAGGAAAATATTGTTGATATTCCAGAAGAGATTTCGGGTGTGTTTGGTACGAAGGAAAATTTTTTTCGGAAAATATTTTCTAATTTTTCCATGTTTGGTTGGCCTAAATGTTTTGCAAAACATTTTCCTCATGAACTCATTTTCCTTCAATGTTTTTCCTATTAAGAGAAGAAAACATTTTCCAAAACTCCGTCCCAACCTTCCCCACACCCTATTCCCCATCTCCACCAACCCCTACCAATACCCACCCCCATAACCCACCACCACCCACCCAACCCCACCCACCCCAACCCCAAAACCCCCGCCCCCACCCCCACCTCACCCCCTCCACCCCACCCCCACCCTAAATAAAAATATTATTAATAGTACTTTCTTTTCATGTTATAGATAGATTTTTTTTATTTCAATAAATGAGTATTTTTTTTCCATGATATATATAGGTATTTTTTTATTTTAACAAAAAAAAATACTTTCTTTTCATGTAGAAAAAGTATTTTTTTTCATTTCAACAATAAAAATATTTTCTTTGCATGATGTAAAAAAAGTATTTTCTTTTTCATTTCAACAAAATGAGTATTTCCTTTTCATGATATAGAAAAAGTATTTTCTTTTATTTCAACAAAATGTGTACTTTATTTTCATGTTATAGAAAGAGTACTTTCTTTTTCAACCAAAAAAAAGTATTTTCTTTTTAGTTATTGAGCACAAATTTCAACATTATTTTTTCGTAAAAAAGTAAAGCAGCACATCAGTTCTTTTGGGTTTGTGTGAATTTTTAGAGACTTGGGGGAAGAGGGGGGAAGGGGTGAGGTGAGTAGCATAAAAAGGTATTTTCCTAAAAAAATATTTTTCTACTCTCTAACCAAATACTAAAAAATATTTTACGGAAAATATTTTTCACTCACTAACCAATAAGAAAAAATAAGTGATAAGACCATTCATTTTCTATAAAAATATTTTATAGGGAAACCTTTTCCTTCGTACCAAACACACCCTTTCGGTTAGTATTTCCACCGAAGTAACAACTAAATCGTCTAATTTCTACACGACTATTGTCAAACAGCCTAAAGAATTAATAACAAAATAATGTAGCAAACAACCTACCATAACAAAATAATGTCGCGTATATAGTCAGTGCCGTATGCAAGATATATACTTCTTACGCGGTGTAACAAGAAGAAGTGGACAAATGAACAAATTATTATAATGATAAGCGGTGTCATTTATTATATTTATTTTCAATATTTTTATTTTTTTTAGACATATCTAGAGTAAAAAATTTCGACGAAGCGGTGTCCTATGACACTGCATGCAACAAGATATATACGCCTTTACACAGGGGCGGAGCTAGAATGTCGGGAGCGGGTTCGGCCAAACCCAGTAGCTTTGGTTCAAACTCTGTATTTGTCTTAAAAATTTCATTGAATATGTATAAATTATTAATATAGAACCCAGTAGCTTTAAATGATTAGAATCCCGAACCCATAAGTTTGAAATTCTGGCTCCGCCTCTGCTTCTACATACAGTAAAAATTATTTACACTATCAGTATATAGCATAATTATTTTTAATACAGAATTAAATGGAGCTAAGAGCAATATTATTTCAACTTATAAACAAGTGCCCACCCCTTAAGGTCCCAATAATGTCCTGAATCCAGTCAAAAGAAAGAAGAATCTGGCTAAAAGCATCAAAGTGAGAGAACATTCCCAACAAAAAAAAGGAGGGACTTAGTAACCAAAAACATTCTTTGTGGACGAAACAACCAAAAAAGACTGGAAAGCAATAGGGTCACATGCTAAAATTATCTTACAAATACTGGCACAAAACATGGGATGTTAGTCTTTTCCTCTACAAAATCTCTTTTTATTTCACAAAAATTATGACAAAAGCTAGCCAAAAAATGAAAAAAAATGAATCTGCATAGATCATACTTCTAATTTTTCTTTATTAGGTTAATTATAAGATACGGTCTCTGAATCATATTTTTCTTTGTCAGAAGCATGAAACAAATTATAAGTTAGACCAGTTCGTTAAAATCAAGAACGAAAGATCTACTACGTAATAAACTAGAAGAACAGTTAGTACTGTTCTATTCTTCCTAGAATGTCGTGCAACAAATCAGAACAAGAAAAATATAATATGCACACTTCCACCTTATAGTAGTCACGTTGTTTCAGTCTTTCAGTATTCTTTTGTTTTTTTTGACTGCTCTCTGATGATCTCACTCATCTAGCTTTATTTTAAATTTTGCGTGATTCTTGGGGGCAAACTGGGAACAGAATTCAAGAAGTCTTCTACCAACATATAGGAAACAAGAAGAAATTAAACCACACTCTATCTGTCCTGGTTTATGTGTCATATTAGTTTTAGTGAACGAGAGTGTTAAAGCAGCGATAAAGTTATCTTCATGTAATTTATAAGTCATAGGTTCAAGTCGTGGAAGTAACTAATAATGGTTGCATTAAGATGCAACGGCGAACCCATGAATTTTTTTAAGAGTGTTCAAACTTAAAAAAAGTAAAAAAAACTCCGAGAAAGGAAGTTCAATACATGTTATATACCTGATGTAATTTTCTGATGAAGGATGGTCATAATGTAGCTTCGCCCATGTTAGGATGACATCTGTCTATATCACACCCTTTGTAATGTGGTTCTTACCTGGACCATGTATGAACGTCGAATACTTTGTGCACCGGCTGCCCTATTTTTCTTGTTATAAGTTTGTTTTAAAAAGAATATCATATTTCCTTTCAGAATCAGTTTAACTTTAAAAAAATTTAATTTTACCTTTAATAATATAATTTATAATCAAATAAATATTTATGGGTCGTTTTAAGCCAGATATTTCAAAAATCCTTCGTTCGTTCGTAAACTCTATTTCTTTTCGAACACGGCCATATATATTGAAACAAAAACAAATAATATACCAGACATACTGCTAATAGCAAAACCTTGGAGTTTGGGAAGAGGGATTTCGTGGGTGTGGAATTGAGTGGGCATATTTTTCGAGTCTTTTAAGGAGCTTGTCCCCATTCTTATGTTTGTAGTACTTTGTAACAGTACTCTTTGTCTTACCCTCTTTGACTCTCTCTCTCTACTTCTCATCATTGCTTTTTTACCCAATTCTGAGAATTATTATTATTGTGGAATCATTACTCAAGCCCCAAGAAGCTTCTCATTTGTTTATTACATTTACGTCATAGGCTAATGTTCAGATATCATTATCGGAGTTATAGCAAATGATCAAGTTATGGCATTGGTAGCACAAACACGAGTCTCTCTAGAATTGGATAATGGAAATATCTTGGGTTTTTTTTGCAAGTAGAAGAGTCAAAACTAGCTTCAAATTTAAAAAATAAATATACTCCTTTCGTTCTGATTTATACGAACCTATATCCTTTTTGGTTTATTTATTTAAAAATAATTTAGTTTAAACTTTCAATTCTACCCTCAATGAGAAGTTTTTACAACCACATAAATACTATGAGTCCTTTTTGACTTGTTTAGGATTACAAATTCCAAAAGTCTTTATTTTTTTTTAAATTTCGTGCTCAGTCAAACAGGTTCACATAAATTAGAACAGAGGAAGTAATATCTTTTGATTTGATCAGGTAACAGAAATTAGCTACGAACTTTATCGGTAATCAGTTGCTAAATCACTTGTAGCTAACGTAATTTCTTGATAATCTGTCGTTAATCCATTGCTAAACAAGATTAGCAACGAATTTTTCTGTTTAACTATAAAAAAAATTCGTCTCTAATTCCTAATTTTTTTTGTTGTACGAAAGTAAGGATCGGGACAATTAAAAGGACGTCGTACAAAAATAAAAACGAATGTATAACTTATTGAAAGAACTTAAAAACGGGTTCAAATTTGAAAGAATTACAAGAAAATACACATGACTTCACACCATAACAAAAAATAGCTCATATTTTTAAGTTTTACCCTACCTAATATATATTGTACATATTTTGAAAGCACTAGCAAATTCAAAATCTGTTTTCTTACAATCATTGTTTCTAAAATATATGGAGTTAAATATGTACTCTCACAACCATTGCTTCACTCTCTCTTCTTCTCACATCTTCTACATATGTTTCAAGGGGCCATGTATTTTCTGCTTCACCCCCAGTATCACTTGGTTGCAATGTAAGAAATTGAAGAGTAGAAATCCACCATTGTAGGTCATTCAAAGTTTTGCTTTTGAAAATAAGATTTTTTGAGTTTGTTAATTGTTTGGATTGGATGTTGTTCCAATTGATTGAAAATATCAAAAGGAGTTCAAAATTTAAATTTGAAGTGATTTGGAATAGATTTGAGCAAGATTTGAGTTAAATTTTAGAAAAAACGCAAGGACGAAGACGGGGTCCGTTTTTTTTAATATAATTATGTATAATTTTATAAAAAGTGTATATGAGCGCATAAACACATCTTATACACTATTATACATTTTTATACACCTTTATACAAACATCTGTAGACGAACTTCTTCCACAATTTTCAATTGCAATTCTTGTTCAAAACCAATCCAAATATCCATTAAATGACTTCAAATTTTATATACAACCTCCTTATACTATTTCTAGCAAGTCTAAATAACACCTACTCCAAATTTCTCATAAAATCAAATTCGGAATTTAAACCCACATATTTAAAACTTGTTAAAAAATTAATTTCCCCCACCTAAATGGATTTGGTTTGTTGAACTAATATTTGAGTCACGGTCGAAAATTAACTTAAAAGTTTGAGGAATCTTTTTTAAAAATTAAATAATAATTTCGAGAATCTATTAGAGTTGGATATTGAATCTTCGCCTCTTATTTTTGGGCTAGTTGGTTGTAAATTGAAGAGAATTTTTCACAAAGCACCATCTTTTAGTCCTAATTAGTCATTTATAGATATCATTTGCTATATTACGTTCTATAGATACCTTTTATGTTTTTATACAATGTATTTCATGTATTTAAACGGTTGTATTCATTCATACAAGAAAAAAAAAATAGGCGTAAAAACGGGAAATTCAGCTAAGTGTTATCTGTATTTAACTGTATTCAAGCGAAATTTTAGCTGTATTTAACTGTATTCAAGCGAAATTTCAGTGAAATACAGTAACTTTTTTGCGCAAATTCTGGGAACTTAAACTTGTTAAAAACGGAAGGAAATCAAATCACATGATAGTCTCCTAATTTAACTCAAAGAACTAAAACGTGTACACACTAATTTGTATTTTGCTCAAAGAAAGTAACTCCAAAACGTGAAAAGAAGGAAAAACCAGAGCAACACATCTGATCGAACTTCCCAATTCTCTTCTCCTTTTTTTCTATTGAATACAATAAAATACAATTGAATACAGCTGAATAAAACTCTTGAATGCAACAAAATACAACTAACTTCTGCTGAATAAAATAGTTGAATATAACTAACTACAACTGAATACAGTTGTATAAAACACTTGAATACTACTGCCGAATAAAATAGTTAATTACAACTGATTAAAACTGAATGCAAGAGAATAATCACAACTTTTTAATACATCTAAAATATATAAATGAATGATGTTGAATACATGTGAATACAGTTTCACCTCTTTCATCTGTAAACATGGCTTTCGACAAAATCAAGGTTGAAAACCTTATCGTTGAGATGGACGGTTAGATCTCTTTCTCCTCTACTTTCTCTATCTCTATATTTCTTCCTTTTTTCTTGCTGAAATTTGTTGTTTTATAGATCTGTTTTTGTATGCCAAATAATAATAAAGATTGATTATGCTGTGAAAATACAGAGAGGACAAAGAATTGGAGTAACGTGGGTATGTGGGAGAAGAGAGTAGAGGTGATAATGGCGGAGAAATAAAGATTTAGGGTGGGGGAAGATTTATGAAACGTGGGTTTGTGGGAGAAGAGGGTAAAGTGTATGGAAGAAGAGAGAGAGAGAAGCTGGTCAGAGGAGATATACGCTAATTAGGTGAGATAAAATATAAAAAATGAGAGAGAAAATATTTTGTAGCATATATGGTGTCTTAATTGTAGGATAGAATTATATTTAGATTTTTTGCTATAAACTATAAAAGGTATTTATAGGATGTAATATTTTAAAATGATATTTATTTAATATAAATAGGGTACTAACCTATTCTATAGATGGTAAAATTTCCTAAATTGAAATATGGGCTATAAAATTGAAAAGTAGGGAGCCCAGTTGTTCTTAGGTGAAATTTTCCCTTAAAATTTTACTTTAGGAAAAAATTGAGAACAAACGAGATATGTGTTTGTTCGTCTTCACTAGAAAATCTACGCCATACCAGAGTTTAGATACAAATTTAAAATTTAAATTTTATAGATTCAGCCATAAATTCAATTAATTAATGACTGTTCAATAACTTTATGTTAGCAATATAGGGTAGTATGTTAGCACCCTACCCATTTTATCTTTTCCTTCATTGACCTTAAATTTTAATTTCTACTCCAATAGTGAGAGGGTTTTTTTGTCATTTTGTACCAAAACAATAATTTTCTTCTATTAGCTCTCTCTCCCGATTTGTCAACCTCTATCTTTTCTCTCGATTTATCGTCTCTCGCTTCTCTCTTGCAGTTGGTGAGATCTGAGTTTGAAATTCTGGGCTTTGAATCGAAATCTTGTAGCTGATGTGGACTCGGAATTGGGGTCGTAAACGAATACAACCTACCATTTTGACGAACTCTAACACTTGAATTTGTGCTTGAAATTTCAATTTTGTTAGAGATCGTTACTTTGGATTTGTGTGAAAGTAATTTTGACCTAGAAAACTTAAGGTAAATACCGTCGAAAGCATTGGTCTGTCAAAAAGTTGGAATCCTCCATTGATAAACTTTTGAAGCTTTTGGGATTTGTGTAAGATCTGAAATTATGAAATCAAAATTGATTGGGTGTTAGCTTAAAGTGTTGGAAACTGTTTTGCGAACTAGAATTCGAAGTTTGGGGAATTTTGGCATTAATTTGAGGTGTATCCAAATTAAAAATTCAGTTGAAGCTCAAGCTTCTTAGATCTGGAAAATTAAATTAAGCTACCACTTTTTCTCCAATAAAGAAGAAAATTGTTGAATCACAGTAACCATCTTCAATCAAAACCCACTTAAAATAAAGTCAGCCCCTCTTCGTTCTTCTTCTTCACAAGGTTCGTGATTACAGAAGGGACCGAGGAAAAGATGGAGAGAGATCAAGGAGAATGGGTTACACGATCTGATTTAATATTTCTGTAAAAAGACCAAAAAGTCTTCCCTATAAAATGTGTTGGAATAAGTGGTTGAGGGTATTTAAGGAAAAGATAAAATGGGTAGGATGCTAACATACTACGTGGCAAAAGCCAAACTACATAAGTTATCATCTGAACTATAGACCGAATCCCTATTACTAGGGGTGGGCGTTCGGTATTTCGGTTCGGTATGTAAGAATTTCGGTTCGGTATTTCGGTATTCGGTTTATCAATTGTGTATACCAAATAACGTACCAAAATATTTCGGTACGGTTCGATATTTCTTATTTTGGTTCGGTACGGTTTCGGTACTGGCCAACTGCACATTGCACATTACACAACTATATTAAACAACTTAAACACAGTTAAACACATAACACAGTCCAACAAGTCCAACAACTTAAACACAATTAAACAAGTTAAACACAGTCCAAGCTCGAGCCACATTGAAACGATTGAAGGAAGAAGTCCAAGCTCGAGCCACATTGAAAATACGCAGTGAAGTAGTATTTCTGCACTCAAAAACAACTGTAACATACTGATCCTGCTAAATGGAGAAAGTGTCTTTCGAATTTTACAACAAACATCTGGAAAAATCATTTGGTATTTTGATGAAGACTTTCTACCTAAATTTACATAAGTCAAAAGGTTTGCAAAAATGTGGGGAAAAGAGGGGCTTCCCCAGATTTATTTATTTTTTTGAGAATGCTTCCCCAGAATTAATACAAGATCATAAAAAATTTAATACAACCAAAATCAACGGAGCTTGTAGTTTTTCCTTTTCCTCTCCCTGGATAACCCTTTTTCCTGTGAAATCCATTGCTTTTGGCTTTTTCTTTTTAGAACCATTGCATAAGTTTCTTCTTCAGCAGTCATAATATAATTAAGAGAAGCAGAACAAATGTTGGTTGACTATGATGAGCTCTAAGGGAGGTCAATATAAATCGTACAGTACTAAAAATCAACATATCCATTTTAATGGATTGAATGCTTAAAAAGAATATTTACCATGATGAGTGTTAATCAATAATTCAAATAGCTACTGTAGCAACATCGATATCATCAGATTCATCAGCTATCATTTCATCAGAAGATATATACCGCAAAAATAACATAAGCATGCTGCTCTAAAAGAAATATGAGCTGAACTTAGTCCTCTCTTCAATTAACTCAAAATGTAAGAACACAAGAAACCCAATAGAACAAGGAGAACATTTAGATCAAAATGATTTTACTGATAACGTGATTAAGGAGAAATATATGAAAGCATATGAAACATAAACAAAATGTAGGAGAAATATATGAAAGCATATGAAGTCACAACAGCCGATCTCTTGAAGTCACAACAGTCGATCTCTTGAAAAGCAGCCGATCTCTTTGAATTTTGGTCTTTGTTTGCCCGGAATTTCTAAAGCAGTAGCCGATCCCTAAATCCTTTCTGAGGAGTGAGGAGTGAGTTGACTGAGTTCTATGTTGTGAGTTGTGACTGCCTAATGTCCTAATCTTTAGACCCTAATTGAATGAAAGACAAAGAATAGAGAGTGGACTTGGGCTGGGGCGCTGGAGTGAGCAGTGGGCTGGGAATTAGATTAGAAATTGTTGGGCTGGGGCACTGGGCAGTGTAGTAGCTAACTATAGGTCCAACTTAAAAAAAATAAAAAGTCTTTAAAAATTCGGTAATTCGGTATACCAAAATTTCAAGATCCTAATACCGAGGACCGTACCGTAATACCGAAAATGTTGTACCGAATTAGACTGAAATACCGAAAAAACCGAAACCGAAATACCAAATTAATTCGGTCCGGTTCGGAATTCGGTTTTTCGGATTTTATGCCCGCCCCTACCTGTTACACACTTTCTGATGGCGAAAATTAACTTACACACTCAACCTTTCAAAAGTGTGTCTATAACACACCACTTTGTTTAGCTGACACTCACATGTTATACACAGAAAAAGGGCGAGTAAACTCCAAATTTTTTTTTTAAAAAAAGCTTAAAACATTTACTCAGTTTTGAAGTCATAAGAACTCAACCATGGAAGTTCAGAATTCCTCGTGAAATCACTCCGTTCAAATGGTTTTAAGCTCAAGGATTAGTTTTTAATCAATTCCAAATAGCAAACAATCCACATAATTTTTAGATCTCAAATTAGCATCAACCTAGAACTCAGTAACTATTTTTGCATTCTGCTCGCCATTGAGTCTTTTGAAATCAGCAGTTGCTTTCAAATTTCAACCCACACAATTATTATCCATTGATGCCAACTATAAATTCAAGTTCAAAACTGAATTTTATCTTTGACTCGAACAATGGAACTCACCTCAAGTCTATTACAATAAAATTAATATTTTTTTAAATCAACAATTTATTTTTAAAAATAGTGGAGTTGTGAGATCGAAAATTGAATTGTAATCACTGTTTGGAATGAGATTTGGGTGGAGTAATATTCAAATCACCATTGCCGGCAAAGCTTCAAAGGTTGAAGTCGGAATAAAATTTGGATATGAAATTTCATGTTCAAATTCAAGTGGGTATTCAAGGTCCTTGATGAAAACACTTGCACAAAGCTAAATCTGATGTTTGGAATGAGTTGAAATTGATTAGGGTGGCTTTGAAAGAAAAAAAAAAAGCAACTAAAAGAGAACTTTAATCCGGAAAAAAAAAAAGAGTCCAGAAATCTAAGAGGGAAGGAGATGAGGGTATATTTGTAAATCTAAGTGTTTTTTGCGTTAAGGACACGTATCTAAACCCTATTGGTGTGTGACATAGACATGTTTTGTGAAACTGGTCAACTACAAAAGTGGTGTGTTATGGACACACTTTTGAAAAGTTGAGTGTGTAAAATAATTTGTCTGTCAAAAAATGTGTAATAGGGATTTGGTTCATAGTTTAGGTAGCAATTTATGTATTTTGCCTTAGCAAAACCCTATATATATATATATATATATATATATATATATATATGCGTGTGTGTGTGTGTCGTCCAAGTGTGAAATTGTATATTCTCCATCTGCCACGGAAAAAGTCCACGTCAGACTTTATTTTATTTTGACTAATATCTGGTTCCGTTACTTTTTGAAGGAAAAAAAATGTAGTATTTTGCATATTTTTATCTTTTTGTATAGTGGCATGTTGGACCCCAACATTTTGCAGCCTCTCTTGTATGTTAGTGTAATTATGGGATGAATTTGGTAGTTTTTGCCTCAGTCGCTAAACACTAGGCATGATATTATTCTATTTTGACCTTAGAGTAAGATATTTCGCATTAAAGAGTAGTCATTGTAAATCATATCTTTTGTTGTTGCTACAAATACTACGTAGTAATTCTTGGAGTTTGACTTCATTCTCAAGAATTCAGTTCTTTATTTTTCTATACGATTTCATATATAAGCTTGCAATGCGTAAAATAAAAGATGAAAGATTCTTTAAAAATCCAGCCAATCATTGATTTTGCTTAATAAAGAACACCTAATCTCAAATGAATATTCCATATTTTATTTTCTAGCTGCCAATATAAATACTCTCAATGTTTTTCTTTGTAAAATGAGGCACGTGGATGAGATTGGGAGCAATTTAGAAAAATAAAAATTACAAAAATAATTCTATTGCTCATATCAAATCTCTAGTAGTGTAGCTGGAAGCAACTGAATCTCTAGAAAGTTACTTCTCAATATTCTTTTTTCCTTTCTATTTCAGCTCATATCTTACGCCCATTTAAAAGCATAATATATTGAAATCCCAGAATAACATGATTTCATGACTAACACCAATCAAACAGAATAATATTAAGCATCAACATGAAGTGGCAAAAGCTTACACACAAACGCGTCTTCGCATAGTACTATATACTGTCCTATAAAACTGAAAAATATGGACATTAAAGTATATACAATTCCTTTAAATTAAACCCTCATTTTGCAGCTTGCTATTAAAATTCAAATAGGAAGCATGTACCCGTAAAGAGTTACATTGATCGATTGTGTAAAAAAAAATTTTACGCTACGAGATCTTTTAAAAGATAACTACAATAATTGTCCATGATTTATGGAATTATTAACCCGTAAGACTGGTAAAACATGTAAATTTACACTAATACTGCCATTATAAAATGGATTTTTGCCAAATTAAAGTGGGAAATATAATTTTGTCAAATTGGTGTATATTGACAGCCATTCTTAAAATCCAAATTCAATTACTAAGTCAACTTTCTTAATCTTATATATACTCGAGAACAACATTGCTTCATACAATCATCACCAGCTAAAAGTCCATTGCTAGAGATAATTAGCAATTATCAATGTCTAAAAATGTGAACTAATCCTCAAGAGGATTTATTTTTAATTGTTTTGTGGATAAATGGGATTTGCCAAGCAATAATAAATCCACGAAGAGAGAATTGTAGGAATTAATTATGAGGGAGGGAGAAACATTGGCAAAAGAGTCGAATCCAAATACACAAATTCCATACAATTTCAAACATGAAGATGATATACCATTAGAAATGTTAGCCATATGATCACCTTTACAGCCCAACACCTAGAGCCAAATTACTTTGAAAATTAGACCGTCATGTCTACATAAAAGCTACTACAAAGAACTAATTGAAAAGTTCACTCAACCTCTAAACATCTTCTAACACATTACCATACCAAACTACAAATATATCTAAAGAAAACACTTAAAATGAAAGGGGATAAAGACTACCAAATCTAGGGTTTTTAGATGATCTTCACTAGAAGCTTTTGCTGATAAAATATATCGACTAGTGGGACGATGGGAAGTAAGCTTCACTGTCGAGAGGAAGCAATCCATATCACCAGCTAAGGCGCCCTTAAATGACCGCTCAGAGAAAAAAGGACATTTTTGTTGACTTTTTATAAGGCATTACTAGTAGAAGAAGAGCTAAAACTAGCAGAAAGATCGCTCCAAGCACTAGCAGTATTCCAATTTTCATTTCCTTGAATTCCTAACAATTGCCTTGACAAAGCTGATTGATCTTGATTATGATTGTTATCTTCCATTTTCACTGAAGCCATCTGATTTAGCATTGACGTCGAGATTTTCGGCCTAATTTGACTTGTAGTACTCTCATTACCACCAAGAAATTGTACACCCTCATTAACACCACCTTGAAACTGGTAATTATTAATACCAGAAGGCGAATTAGACTGATCAAATCCGCCTATAAAGTTAGGAAATTGCTGTGCCATTTGCTGTTGCTGCATCCTCCAGTGTTCAACGTTTACACTTGATAAAAACGAAGCAACTCCACCACCAGCACCAGCACCAGCACCAGCACCGAGCAAATTATTATTATTAACCATCATACCTTCACTGCTACCGCCTAATACGTTACCACTCGTAGAAAAATTCAAGTTCATGTTATTACCAGGAGTACTGAACTGATGATGATGATGATGATCAGTTAATTGACCTAAAGGTGACAAGAAACGTAGAGGTGGAATTTGAGGGGACATTAGACCTAATAAACTAGCTGCTGATGTTGGACCAGAAAAACTATTACTGTGTGAAGAAATTGTGCTTGTAGAACCAGAATTATTATTAGCAGCTTGACGACCATCAGTACTTGTGCTAGAAGCTGGAGACTTGGAAGTATTGTTACTGTTATTGTTACTGCTTTTGCTACTGCTTCTTTTGTTCCTCCGACAACCGCCGCCCACGGGCACATTTCTCAGAGCGCCGCCTCTTGTCCAGTACCTGTTGGAAAAATCAATCATTTTCTCTCGAAGACAAGTGAAAGAAAGTATTCTTGTTTTACTGATCCTAACTTGATTTACATATATAAAATAGCCAATATATCATATTTAATTATGTTTTCTCCCTTTTTTCTAGTTCACATGAATAAAATCATACATGCATCCTCAGGTTAATTTCGTAATAGATGAAATATGTAAGAAAATTTATGTACTTGAGATGAATCTAGTCTATTTATTGAATGGTAGTACCTTCTACATGTCTTGCAAAAGTGTCTAGGCTGCGAAAGACTATAGTTGTTGAAGTAGCAAAACTTGGTGTTTGATGATTCGCATCGAGGGCATTTTAGGGCTGTCTCAGGCATAGGTATGTTAGCTAACCGGGCTCGATCAGCCATCGAGCCTGGCCTGATAGAACCTGCACCACCACTGCTGCCATGAGGTTGTAGTGGTGGTGGTGGAGGTGGTAGTGACGGCGGTGTTGCAGACTGAGATAGTGGTGATGTGAGCTGATGATGATTTGGAATACTACCTCCACTTTGCTGAAAAAGAAGAACAACAAGAAGAAACTAAGATATCAAGTATATGCAAGAAATTTAAGGATGAAAAAAAGAAGGAAGAATTTTTAAAAAAATTAAAAAGTTAGAAGAATATTATCTTTAATGAATTCTTTTGCTTTTTTGGCAAAGAAGCTGCCATGGTTAGAATTAAGCATCAAAATGAAGTGGGAAAAAACCATACCTGTTGCCAGTTGGTTGGATCAAGATAAGCTGGAATTGAGGAAAAAACCATAGCTTATTCTTGAATGATCTTTAAAATTCTTTTTTTGTAAAGATAGATGGGGTTTTTTGGAAGGAGGATATTGTTAGTGGAGAATCACATCAAATTGGAAGGTGGGGAGAGAGAGAGGGGGCTATACTCTTCTTGGCAAAGGGAGAGAGAAAGAAAGCAAAGGAAGAAAAGATAAAGCAAAGAGAGAATATGAGAATAATGGAGCTCAAATAAAGTGAAGGGCTTTATGTTAGCAGCATATATATACATAACAGTTTGGGTACTGGTTTGTTCTTATTTGTTCTTACTCTAGTCTCATTTTTGTATTTTTTTACTTTTTAGTAGTTCGAGAGGGGTTAATATCTTTACTTTCTTAACCTTTAAGCTTCTTCTTAAATTAAACTTCTTGAGTTGTACCCCCACCCCCACCTTAATTCCTTGCTCATATATTATATAGTATACAAAATGTGGTGGCTGTCATATCTGTCATGTTGCATGCATGGAAAAGTAGTGATAGTTTATGGAATATTTGGACCAAGATATAGAGAGAGAGAGTTAAATGTGCCCCAACACTTTATTGTTAAATAAGATACACTTTTTAATTTTTAATATAAGATCATTAAGCAAATTAAGCCAAGCTTCATGGTGTTAATAGTGGGTGAAATTCAAAAATAGCCAGATTTACAACTGGTCGTTCAAAAATTGCTCAGTTTCAAAAGTAATCGAAATCTAGCCACTTTCATGTAAAGATAAATTTGAGCAAAAATACTGTTCAGAACCCAAAAAATACGTCAGTATATTATGCTGGAGTTCCAACATAAGTATACTTGAACTCCAGCATATTATACTAGAGTTCCAAGATAAGTATGCTGATACTCCAACATAATATGATGGAGTTCCATCATAAGTATAATAGAACTCCAACATAATATACTGAAGTTCCAGCAAGTATACCGGTCCAGCATAATATATTGGAGTTTGGAGCACCGGTGCTCCAGTCTCCAGTATATTATACTGGAGCTAACAAAGTATACCGGTCTAGCATAATATGCTGGAGTTCATACACAGGTGCACCGAACTCCAGTATATTTTGCTGGACCGATCTCTGCTGCAGTAAAAATAGTGGCTATTTTTCATTGACTTGGTAAATGCTGGCTATTTTTGAATGATCAGTCCGAAAACTGGCTATACCGTGCTATTTTTACGTTAATAGTACAATTTATTTTGCTTGAATTCGTCAGTTAACGGTACTTTAGTGCTATATAATTTACTGTATTAGTCAATTGACTAATCGCTGATGCAAATTAAGGACATCAAAGACAATATTACCACAAACTATCATAAAAAGCTTACTCCAATACTTGGCGTATCTGCCTTGTTCATATATATATAGTCCTATTTGTACAGTGTCATGCACTTGTCGACAAAGGAATTTAATTGAACCTTCTTCAATAAACTGAGCTATGCCACTAAGAAGAGGGCAAGGAGCGTGAGCGTATATACCATATGCAATCCTTCCTTTACATTTACTTAAAGAGAGGTTATATTCACATCACGAAACCACAACTTACATTTACAATAAAAAAATTTAGTTTTTTATTTGATGTTTACTATAAATTTATTTTGGAGCCCGACTAATTCAATATTCACCCGGACTATACTTTATTTTCAAAATTCGAACCAAGACTTTTGGTAAAAAATGAATGCACGCCACCCCCACCATAATCTTTTGTATTATTTACAAGGATATTACATAGGAGTAACATAGAGTAAGTTAAGAGAAAATAACAGTAAAACTAAAGGCAAAGAATTATACTATTAAAGAAAAGGTCCTTAGGGCCACTACTTTGCATGGCAGTATATAAAATTGTAGGCTATGCTTTACCTACCAATGGATATAAAAAATTTAAAAGGGAAAAACAGTTAAATGATTTAAGCAGCAATAAACAGAGAACCCCACCTGCAGGGCCAACTCACACATATCTAAAGTGAAAGGAATCCGACATTCTGATAGTTAAGTGTTGCATATAATTCAAAGATCTCTAGGGCTAAGCAACTTAGCAGAGTGGTAAAGACAGAGCAGTTTCAGAAACTTCTTTTAAGGAGGAGGAGAAAAAAGAAAAAGAAAAAGAAAAAGAAAAAGAAAAATAAACCTTGAGCTCTTGTTTATTAAATTTATTGAATGTCCTTTTACTCTTTTTACAGAGTTCTGTGTTCTTAAAACAAAATAAAACTAGCTAGTTCTATATATATTTTTTGCATCTTATTATTCGTTGTACTAATTCTCTTAGCTTTGTCCTTCTTGTTTTATTAAATCATATTGATAAGTTATAGTATCTCATAGCAACTATGTTTAAATCGTTTTGTGTGATTTTACACACGGTTAAACTTTAAAGAGGCATCAATCAAGTGATTATTACTCCCTCTGTTTAGTTTTTTACTTGTCCGCTATATATAACTTGTCCATTTTAGAAAATTAAGAAAAAAATAAAAAATTTCTGTTTTATCCTTATCATTAACTATTCATTCCCTAAATTATTTTTTATTTTTTTAAATGTTATTATTATTATTGATATTATGGTAAAATATATACTTTATTTATTATTTCTTAAAGCAAATGCAAAGCCTTGTGAACCAGTAAAGTGTACGGAAGGAGTAGTTGATTGTTGATACATAAACAACCTTTTTCTTTTTTGAATATGCTCTAAGTCATACTACCTTTAAACCAAAATAACTAAATAAGTACAGTTACCAAAGAGGTAAGAGTTTGTTATGCTGACGCTGTAACATATGTTTAAGTCACTTAAAAACTAATTAAGTGTATCTATACATAGGTTAATTCAGTTACTTGACATGATGATGAAAAGTACTAACTTAGTATGGTCAGTAAAACCAAATTTTTTAACCATGTTTCTCTATATGACTTAAAGCCATTATGAAGAAATTAAATTATTGATATATTTAAACAACCAGCGAACAAGTACTTTTCTTCAAAATATACCATTAATAAGTACATCATAATTCATAACAATGATACATTAGGGAATTGGACTTCATCTTGGTATTTTAAATCTTAAAGTCCACAAACTGTCTTTGCAACTTACCCCTTCAAATGTTGTGCATATCTCTCAATATTCTCCTTTTTCTGTTCGCGAGACTTTCCATATACTAGGGCTCTGCCTAACCCCCATACTTAATTATAAGATGGTTTTATTATATAGGAAAATATAGAAAGAAAAGAGCTAATAGCCCAATCAATAACAAGTGAAAAATCTTTTGAAAAAAAAAATTGAGGGATATAATACTTTTTCCTTTCCTTGTAAGTAGTAACCTAACAAAGATGGCAGATAACAATCAATAATCACTTGCTTAATTTGATGAATCATATAGTATGATAGCAGTCACGTACAAATCCTTATGGCATAGAGAAACAAATGTTAGATCATAAAAATGATGTTACAAAAGATATTCGTAGGTCCCCAAATATTCAGCCATAAGTTTGGTGGAGTGTATAAATGTTAAAAGTAGCTTATTCAAAGGGTATATAAATGTTAAAGTTGTTTATGTAAAAGCTACATGATTTTACGTTTGAAACTTTTTAATTTTCTCGTAATTCAGATAATTAGCAAGTGTAGATTTTTCTCTCTTTTGGGGTAGGAAGAATCTAACTAACTCTTGCTTGCAAGAAGTTATATTTTTTTCGAACGACGATTATCTATGTAGCATGCGTGCACCTCAATTATCTTGCAGGAAGTTGTAATATATGATTACTACGGTTCAAATTTATAAATCTGCAATTTGATTCGTGGCAACTTAAGGGTAATAATAGTGATTAAAAGGTAAAAGGTATTTTTGATGGATTTTTGTTCTTTTAAAGTGTATAAGAATTCTGGTAAGGGAGATAATATGAGTGTTTGCCTTTAAGTGTAGCATTTGAAAAATTAGTTCAATTTGTTAAAGTAAAGGAAACGACCTTTGTAAGCAAAATGAGAAACATATCACGTAGGGATTGGTCCATAACGTTAAGAAAAAGAAAAAGAAAAAGAGATGGGGGAAGGCCGCACACACAAACTTAGGCCTACTTGAAAACTTAATATCTGAAATTAATTTCCTAAAAATATTATACACGGTACATAGGTTAGTTATATCTTACTCCATATTAGTTCTTTAATACCAACATTTACCACTCAAAATTATTACGAAATACTATACTCATGTCTCAACCCCATATTCGAGTGAAGGAGAGTCAGTTAATCCCCTTGATCGAATCATCCCAAAAGTATAATTTATTATGGGTTAAGAATTAAGTTTTATACATATATATTTAATATTGAACACGCTTAGCGAAATATATTTCTAATTTTGCCACCGTATTCTACTATTTTCATTTCTTGCCACTACTTAAATCTAGATTAAAGTTGAAAGTATTTGAAATTTAAAATTTAAGATTTCTCGCTACGTAATAGGATTTTCAAAATTCGATTGAAGTAGCTTCCAAGATAAATCCATATCAGGAATTGTTAAATACCACATTAACCCATATTTCATGCATTTCCATCATTTTGGCAAACATGCATAGGATATAAATCCATTACCTCAAAATTGCTTTTTAAGCGAATAGCAGGACATTGTCAACTTTTAAAACAGAAGGGATAATAAAAGGTTAACAAATCAAAACTAGCACTATCCTTAAAAGAAGACTAATTTTTTAGCATTTTCCTACATGAACTTGGCCCATGTCAAGTTCTACTGATTTTTCTTATAATAGTGGTATTCGGGTTGCACCTCGACAATTCCGCTAGCTACCTGTTACCTCCCGTCACTACGGATAATGGGTAACTCTACTTATTAAAACTTAAGTAAATAGGAAGAAATTACCTAATATTTTTGTTTCAGCTAGGATTTATTGTTCTACTCTCCTAGATTAAGTGGGGAAGTGTAAAGATGAAAGGGAATTACTTCAAAATTCAAATTCCCTGGAGGACCTATTTTGTTTTTATTTTACTTCAGCTTAAAATTGATTAACGACTACTGAATAAGTAAATCAGACTTGATCATTTTCATTCAAATATATGAGAACATATACTAGTCCAAAAATCTTATTTTTTTTCTCATATGATAATCAAACATAGACTAAACTTTTAAAAACAATGTACTAATTTAAGCATAAAATGAAAGATTAAATAATCCAACCTAACTAGTCCCTTCTATCTCTCTTTTTCACTGCACACGAAATACCCCAAAAAAGTAGGGAGAAAATGATATAGCTTTATGAAAGAGCATTCAAAGCCAACTAAATTGAACTATGTTACATGCCTAACACTATATTAAAATTTATTTTATTGTAATGGTGTATGTGAACCTGGATAGAGTAGAATAACAACAACAACAATAACGACAATAACAACAATAAACCCAGTATAATCCCCCAAGTGGGATCTGGCAGGGTAGTGCGTACGCAAACCTTACCCCTACCTAGGTAGAGAGGCTGTTTCCGAAAGACTTCTGACTCAAGAAAAGATGAAAAGAAAGCAGTAGTAAGTTGCAATAGAGTAGAATGGATACAGAATTTCATATAGCCGATCCCAACTAATATGGGATCGAGGCATAATGGATCCGTTGGTCGGTTGATATAAAATCGTAGAAATGACACCAGGTAGCCACTTCAAAAAGCTATTATTTAGGAATTAGCCAGTTTATTCTGAATTTTAAATTTTTAGTTCTATTTTTTGGGACAAAAGTGCCTTGAATTGTCCAGAAGTTAAGATTTTTAGTTCAAAATTTCATAACAAATATTGACTAATTTCTAAATTGCATCTCTAAGAATGGCTATTTGTACGCTTGCCCCGATATAATCTGCTACAGAAATGAATGCCTCAAACAAAATGAAAAGACAGATTTTTACGAGGAAGAAGAAGATAACTTATTTACATTGTCTTGACCTGAAATTTTCAGTATCAAGGAGCTTTAGTACAAGTTTCTCTAGGCTTCTTGAGCCTGCTGATGGTTTGACAATATCTGGACTTCCATTAGTTATACAAGGATCTTTACCTAAAGCAGAACTTCCCATACACCAAGCCCCGGGTGAAAACCGGCCATGAGATCTTCTCAAGATGTCCTTGTCAATTTTATCAAGAACCGGATCATCTGTAGCAAAAGTACGAGCAAATGGGACACCACTCTGGAGCATGTCCTCAAAGTGCTCGAGCGTTAAATTTATAGGATACTGCTTTGGGGGATTGTCCCATTTGATGTAATGCAAGTCGTGGTTCACTGTCGTGTTCTGGTAGTCTTTGTGATTGCAGACAATGGTGTGGAAGTAGCCCTCAAGAGAAAACAGGAAATTTGTGTAGTACATCAGAAGAGTGCGGGGGAGATTGTCCCATCCCCAAATACAAAACTCAAGGAATGACCTTGAAAGCATCACCCATTCAGATCCTGGAAATGAACACAAAACAGTAAATGAATCTGTTATAGATAGCAATTAAGAGAAAAAGTTTAAATATCATCTTGAAAGCAATATACTCTGTGTCACGACATCTATATGTGTTTTCCATATGATGGTAACATGTTATGAAATCAAAAAGGAAGATGAAGGCTAATTAAATAAGCAAATTTCCAAATAACAAAATGGAACGATCTAGTCCTACTATCCCCCCCCCCCCCCCACAGGCCAATCCCAAAAAGGGGGAGAAAAGGAGGGGGGAGGGGGGTTCGACGTTCAAGTTATGTGAAAGTTATCATTGTCCAACATCTGCTATATTTTAACGTTAGATACCAGTAGGAAACATGTTATTCTGCCAGCGCATACTCTTAGACCTCTGTTTTCTTATGGATTGTTCTTACAATGCTGTTAAAGCTCGGAAAACATAGATACGAACCAGAAGAGCGCTAACATCACCGATACATTTCCCACTTAACTCCCTACTTAGATGAAGCTACCCTTACAATCAATCAATAGAAACTTATAACAAATATATACACAGCCCTTTAACTTGCTCTGGTTTTTCATCCAGACACCTAACTTGACCGGTTGGGCACTTCAACTATACTCAAAGTGTACCAATTAGACACTTGAGGCACAATCAGTTAAATTTTTCAAGCGCGTGAAATTTAACTGCGGGTGACGTGGCAGAAGAACCAGTGAAAAGAAATACATCAGCAAAGAGAGAAGCAAAAACACTTGAGGAAAAAAAGAACTCTTCATCTCCTTCTTCAAAAGTGGCCAGACTTAACAGAAAGAAGTCCAAAAACGATGGAGCACATTTTTTATTTCATTAGTTGCAAAATGTACGTGTAAAACGGAAAGAAAGTGGGAACTGGGAAACAACTAAACATGAATAGGTTACCATTGAAAATGTTCTTGGTAAAAATACCCACCTTGTTTGGAAACGTAGAGTAATAACTTACCACAGACCCACTTGGCTTGGAAAAACAAAGTAAATATCATAGACCCACTTTGCTTGGAAACACAAATTGGCTGAAAATGGCTTTAAAGAATGGCAAAAAATGGCAGGTAAAATCCTTACTGTGCCTGATAAATGAAAAATGGTGCTCAATAAAAACAGCTTTCTTCCATCGGCTATATGATTTTTGCACTTCTCGGCAACTATTTGGAGTTCTGAGAAAATTTTGAAGAGCGTGCAGTAGGCAGCATTTGAGAGTTTTGAGATTGGATGCTGTTGTTAAAAATTTGAATTATTATGTAATGTATATTTCCTTGCCAGATAACATTGATGCACTGCTCTTGTAATGGCCATATATTCTAGATTGTCACTAGAAGAAAATGGCAGAAATACCATTGTGGAGTGACAGGAAAGTAACTAGAATGAGCTTTATTCAAGAAGAAAGAACAGGAGAAGAATTGGTTTGAATACGTGGTTGAAGAAATTGCAGAAGAAATGAATTTGGAAAAAGAAGAGTAAATAGAACAAAAATGATCAGATAATTACTTTTCCAGTGAAGTTTCATATTATCCGGCAAACACTTTGTTGTAGCTTAGCATAACACCATTCCACACACTTAATTTTGAGTAAGAAGCACGCACTTGTCAGTCAGCATTTCGTGTTTAATTGGTACACTTTGAGTATAGTTCGAGTGTCCAATAGGTCATATGCTTAGTTTAGATGTCTAAATGAAAAATTGGGACTAGTTTAAGGAGCCGCCTATGTATTTGGCCTAACATACTTTTATCATGTAACTGTGCTATCTACCTTATGAGAAAACTGAGTACTAATCTTTACTTTGTTCCGAGTTCCCTCCTCAAAAATCAACCTACGCCCTATCAGTGAAGTAAAAAAGGCAAATGAATCACTAAATGTAGAACACAAATATACACGAATATATATAGGTGAATCCGGAAAAGGAAGCAAATCTCGAGCAGTACCCATGAACACCTTGAAAGAAGCAGGCATTGATCTTTTCTCCTTAGCCCAGAATACACCAGATTTCTTCAGATGATATAGACCAGGATCTATGATAATAGGCCTTGCCCTTGAAAACCTAGAAAATAGAATAAGTAACTCAAAGTTACTTAACAGCAATCATCACAGATAAGATCTGTTTGCCATAGGAAAAAAGGATACTACAGAAACGAAGTCAAGTGAAGCTCACTCTTTATAACCAATATTACTTGAGTGCTCAAGAAAATTCAGATCCCTAGGCAAGTATGAGAAAATGTGCAGTATATCTGGAACAAATAGAAAAGAGATTAGATGAACAAAGATGATTGTATAACAAATGGAGAATACTTACGGCGAAATAGAACAGTATCAAATTCGGTTAAAATGAGAGAGATCAAGCATAACCATACGAAAATTGACTAAAGATGACTGTAACAAATGTTGCTATCTCGAAGCTGGGAATTTCTCAACAAAAAAAAAAACGAAAATGACCAGAGAAAAAAAATAGCAATAAGCAACCTGGGCAAGCAATAGAAATAAACGAAAATGACCAGAGATGAAATGCTGATATAATATTATTGGCCTTTTTGGTTTCTTCACTAAATACTTAAGGCGAAATAGAACACATCTTCATTCAGTGAGAATGAGACATATCATCACTTAACCATACAAGTAGAAATCAGCCGTGATTCTTTTGCATCTGTCTGCCTGATAAGGTAATGTATTCTAACGTTACAGAGAACGGACATGCAATAACCACTGAACTCATTCAATCTCGACGACAGTCTAATGTACCTTACATACGCAATACTTTGGACCTGAACCTCAAGATTTACACACCTTTACCAGAAGTTCCAATCACTTGTTTTAGCATATAAACTACATTTCCTTCAAAAGATTTCACTGTGGTGATAATAACATTCTGATAAATTTAACTTATTCGGAATAATCAACTGAAGCAGACTATATAAACATGAAATATAGATTTTTCAAAACTGCAAACATTCAAGTAATTAACTTTATTAATAACATTACTCCTTTCTCATAGACCAAACAAAAAGGGAAAGAAAAAAACCAAAAAGATAATATTTGAACTAGATTAGGATAGAGCTAGTATGAACTCAATCAAAATTAAGCAAACTATTTTCCAGCCACCACATCCAATTCTCCTTCATCACAATGATTGCAACTTAAATTATATACACATTTCAAAATATTTAGCTATCTATAGAGTTCGAGCCAGATACAGTTAAGGGAAGCCCGGTGCACTAAGCTCCTTCTATGCACGGGTCCGGAGAAGGTCCGGACCACAAGGCTCTATTGTACGCAGCATGAGGTTGTTTGTACGGCTTGAACCCGTAACCTCCTGGTCAAATGGAGGCAACTTTAACAGTTACGCCAAGGTCCCCTTCGAGCCAGATACAGTTATTGCACTTCAAAAAGTTACAAAATCATTCTTAAAATAGAACAAAAGGGATAATCAAAGTACTAACCATCTTGGGTCAAAAGGGGATAATCAGATGCACTAAGATTAATAAACCAATCCCAATTCTTAGGCAGCTTCAAGAGAATAGCAATAGCATGTAATGTAGAAGCCAACATAGTAGGCCCTTTATAAGTAACAAGATCTGATTTACCAACAACCTTAACATTCCCAAACTCCCTAATTACAACCTCTGACTTAACATACTTAGCCAACTCTAATCTCTCACTGTCTGAAGCCTCCAAATCAAGATTCAACAAATAATAATTCCTAGGATGATACACTGCCTGAAGCAGCCGTTTTATCCTAACGACGTCGTTTTTTGTACCAGAAATTAAGTAAGCTAATCGAGGCAGCTCAGGCAAGATTTCAGCTTTTGCATTAAAAAGATTTGATTTTGACTGTGGGGTTGAAGATTTAGGCCTATTTGAGGAACTGGGGTTGGAAAAAATTAGTGTAAAAAGAAGTATTAGAGCCAAGATTGTGACTACAATAATGGGTGTTGACCATTTCTTATGGTGGATGAATCTAATGTGACTTCTTTTCATTGGTGAAAAAAAATTATATTTGGGTGTCTGGATTTTCTGGTATCAGAGGGAAAGATTTGTGTAAGCTTAGATCCAAAGAAGTTTCGACGGGAAAAATTTAGGTGTGAGGTTAGAGTTGGAGGTTGGAGTCGAATTTGCTCAGGGGAGTACACGTTGGGGGGCCGGGGAGTGACTTGTTACCTGTCGCCAATATCTAATTAAAGAATTCATATAATTAATTACTCTTCCGTTTCATTTTATTTGAACCTATTTCTTTTTTAGTCCATGTCAAAAAGAATGACATATTTCCCTATTTGAAAATAATTTATATTTATGCAATGATTTATAGCCACACAAAATATATATGCTTCATTTTACACCACAAATTCAAAAGTCTTCTCTCTTTTCTTAAACTTTGTGTCCAGTCAAATGGATTCACATAAATTGAAAGGGAGGGAGTACTAACTTCTTCTCCTTCTACTTTTTTTTTTCTTTTTTCTTTTTTTTTGAGTAGACCCTGATTAATTTTTATAAAAAATAAATCTGCATTACTTTTTGTATGTGTTTAGTAGGGGGAACATTTTCTGTCAATTTTTTATATTTAATTAGTTAAACGTATTTTTAAAAACATATTTTTCAGAAAAAATAAATTCCTTAAAAATCGGAAAAAAGACTTGTAAATCATAAATTGAGATGTGATTGGCTCTAAGGAAATAGACTTTAGATCTAACTCAATCCTAAAATTTAGCTCAAACGTAGAGATTGCTCAAGATCATGTATAAAGACTAATAATAACATTCTCAATTGATGTGGGAGCTTAAGGCATACCCTACCATTAGCAAGTCGTTTCATATTTGTCCTTACAATTAATAGAACTCCAGCATAAAATAAACGGACTCTATGTATCAAAATTTACCCCTCAATTTTTGATTTAGCGTAAAATTATCTTTAAGTTGGAGTTCATTTAAGATTCAAAAATAAATAATGATGGGTCCATCCCATGCCCATGCGAAAGGAAGACAACTTCATTTGGCTTTGAAATGTCAAGCTAACTAAGTGCACGGTAAGGAAGATTTTTTCAGCAGATCTTCCTTTGGTTTCACAAAGTAGTGTTTGACTTGTGCTAGTAACATGATATCACTGATGATATCAATGAAGCAAATCATAGGCTCTATAAATAGGTGTCTTTGCTCTCAGTTGTAAGACACACCAAACGAAGAGAAAGAAAGTAATTCACAAAGTAAGAAGTAAAATAGTCGGTGAGGAAAAATATAGAGAGTTTGAGCGCTATTGTAATGAGGTGAAAAAAATCAAAAGAAGGTTATTTCTTTTGAGTGTGTAGTGGATTTGGAGTATTTTACTCGGTATCACAATTTATAAAATCCTTGCTATAGTGAAATCAGTTACTTAGTTTGGGCCGTAGTTTTTCGGTTATTCAGAAGGATTTCCATGTAAAAATCTTAGTGTCCTTGTTTCTCTTATTATTACAGTTGGTTATTGTATTTTAGTAATTCGCATTTATTACAGTCGTATATCATGAATATTATTTTTATGGACATTATTTTTCCAACAATTGATATTAGATCAAGGTTCTGCTTATTTACAAAAATATTATTTACGATCAATTTTACTTTGTGACAAAAAAATATCAGTAATAAAATATAAAGTAACAAAATTCAACGGTAATGATGGTTTCTCCATATGGAAAAGAAAGATGAAAAACCTACTCATCTAATAAGGCTAGACATTGCCCTAGATGGCAAAGCGGTGAAATTTGTAACCATGAAAACCGAGGATTAGATAAACATGGACAAGAGGGCGGCTAGGGAACCAGACTGCACTTGTCTGAGAAGTACGCAATAATGTCGGAGACGAAAATAGTGCATGTGATATCTAGAAAGTATATACATGTCCAAATTCTTAACAAATAAGTTATTTTTTGAGAAAACAACTTTATGTCATTCATATGAGTGAAGATACAAATTTCTTGTTCCATTTAAATTTGTTTAATGGATTAGTCATGCAGCTGGAAAATCTCGGAGAAACAATGACTGAAGTAGATAAGACTATCTTGCTTCTAGAATTGTTGTCATCTTCCTATGATAATTTGGCAACAACCATCCTGCGTGGTAGAGATACCATCGAGTTAAAGGAGGTCACATATCAGCCATCCTACTCAATGATAAGATGAGGAAGAAAAGCCCAAAAATCAGGGGCAGACTCTTATCATGGAAAATAGAGGAAGAAGTTTTAAAAGAGCATCGAGTAGCTGTGATAAATCAAAAGCTAGCTGAAAGTCGAGGAACCGGTCAAAAGGTAGAAATTGCTACAACTGCGGTCATCCCGGTCACTTTAAAAGAGATAACCCGAAGAAAGGTCGAGGCGAGAGTAGTGGCCAGAAGAATGATGACAACACAGTTGATGCAGTACACAAGATGATTTGGTGGTTCTCTTCATGGACGAGGAACCGGAATGCATGCACTTAGCAAGCCAAGATTCATAATGAGTGGTTGACATAACAGCATCTTACCATGCCATACCGGTAAGAGAATTCTTCTGTAGGTACAAAGTAGGAGACTTTGGAATGGTCAAGATGGAAAATTCTAGTCACTCAAAGATTGTGGGAATTAGTGATATTTGTATCAAGATAAATATCGGATTCATGCTAGTTGTAAAAGATGTGCATCACGTACCAGATTTGCGGATGAATTCAATTTTAAGGATCTCTCTAGAACGAGACAGGTACGAGTGTCACATCCCAAACCTGGGGGCAAGATCGGCACCCGGTGCCTCACTTAACCTAGCGTACCAACTTGCGACTGAGGGACTCTGAACATACAATATTATACATTTGCAAGACAATTTGTGAAACAAAATATAAAACTGAACGGAAACTAGCTCGGATTGAACATCAATATAAAGCTGGGCCAACATGGCCGTCATAACTAGTACAACTAACAAACCAACAAAAAAATATATATATAAGGCTTACAAGCCCAATATACTGCACTAATAGGATATGTCTACAAGCCTCTACTGATGGATGTACTGTAGTCGGACACACACACACACACACACACACACACACACACACACACACACACACACACATATATATATATATATATATATATATATATATATATATATATATATATATATATATATATATATATATATATATATATAGAGAGAGAGAGAGAGAGAGAGAGAGATACGATAATATGTTCTCAAAACCCTAGAATCGGCAACTCCGAAGGACGTGGAGGTTATCGATCAAGCTGATCAAGGACAATACCTATGGAGGAGGTCTACCAGGCTGTCTATCCAAACCTGCATGCACGAAATGCAATGTCTCCATGAATGGGACGTCAGTACAAAATAATGTACCGAGTATGTAAGGCAATAGAATAACTGAAAGTAACTGGGAGTCAAAGATGATCTGGAGATATACTTACCTGCTGATACTGGCTTAACTCTCACAATATAGCAAGTAAAATAGTTGTCCAACCCTACAAGGCTCGGAACATGTAACTGCTCAGCCGTAGTAGGCTCGCTCATAGGCGCTCGGCCATACTAGGCTTTGTATCTCGGCCATTCGGGGCTCGCTTATAGGTGCTTGACTACAGTAGGCTCGTTATATAACTTACCATTTAATCACTGATTTTCCAATAGGGGTCTGCCCATCGATTATAGCTCGATGATAATGAAAATACTATAATATTATATATATATATATATATATATATATATATATATATATATATATATACCCTTTACTATCTTGATTGGAAGAAGACAATAATTAATTGAATATAAAGTCTCAATAAGGGAGAATATTGTAAATTATGAGACTAGGAAAATGTATATAAGTTCAGGAATACGAACTTCTCTTTATGTCTCGTATCCAAACTCATGTAGTTACGGGATCATGTCAAAATGAAGGAAAGGTTTAGACTTAATATACCTTATCACAAACTTTTCAATCACGAAGTTGAACTCTTTTCTTCGCACCTTAATTTACAACAACGATAATAATACTATCATTAAGTTATGAAAGGTACAGCTCTCGCACAACGAACGACAAGCTTATTTTGTATTAAAATGGGCAGCATCTCCCCTATAATCCTTACTTCCTCCAAATTCAAGATAACACCAACAACATAAGAACACAACAATAACAACATATATACATTATTTTTTAATCTTACGTACACCACAAAATACTAACGACCACTGTAATAGTGTCAAACAACCCGAAAATGTTACGACGAACGGTCATCCCACCACCCTACATTTATGTGGTGTTTCTCCACACCCCTTCTCCTCCATAAAACGATAACAAAATATGCAATACAAAATAGTTTGCTACAAGTGAATAACTCGAACTCACGGCTTTCGATCACCAACCCATGAGTTCTTACAATTATAGAACGACTTTACATACATCTCCAGTAGAAAAAATGGATGAAAGAGAGTAGTAAACTTACCTTATTTGTTGAATAACTCAGCTCCTATCTTGCTTCTTCAAACTCTAGGTTTTTTCCTCCAACTAGAATCTGCAAAGAAGAGAAATTCAATTAGGGTTTGTGTGTAATTTTTGGAGGTTTTTGCAGGGGTTTAGGTATGGTTATTATGCCCTATTATCAGTGTAATATATGAAGGAAATAGGCCTTTTAAAGGTCTCTTTGGACGACCCGAACTGGCCCATTTTTGGACATATATAATCCTCTCATTTAAGCAAGTAGGTGACACACCTACTTATCACCTAGTACTCTGCGTAGTCTAGCAAAAATGCATATATCTCTCTACTCCTATGTCGTATTGATAAACGGTTCAATGCGTTAGAAAATAGACTCATAAATCTTCAATTTGATGGACGAAATACAACGAGAGGTCCTCCATATCTTAAGAAATGTGTTTATCTGAAAATATGAATTAATTGCTCTATGTGCTTATATTTGTGCAATCTCTAAAACTAACTTCTACTTTTCCTCATTTTCTCTCTTTATTCCTTAATTTTATCCCCGAAAAATAGAGGTTGGTTTGTGTTTATACGTAAAATTAGATAAGACATCATTCAATCTAAGATCTAAGGGAAAGATGTCTGCAACTAACGACTTGGTCGTGGATGCTCTAGTATAGCCGACAACCCAGGGCAATCGGGGGATATTGGGAAAAAATCGCAGTTACATTTGACCCAAATTTCAGTAAAACTTATGAACGTAATATGTGATGACTTTCATCGACTTTTGTTCCACAACTCTCTTGACCTCAAAACTTGACACATGACTATCATAAGACTAAAATAAATCATAACATAACCCTCTTATCATGTTAAGAACCTTATCTCACCCCAAAGGTACTGTTACAACATTCCCAACTTGTCAACTTTCGACGAACTATTATTTTCTTCAATTGCTTTTGTCACGGCCCAAAATCTAACCATGGTCATGATGGCGCCTATAGTATTGCAAGGCAAGCCTATTTCCCAAAATATTACTACTAATTAATTTTAAGGATTTAATAAAACAATAGCAATATTCAAATTTCTCATAAACTAAATAAACTCTAAATATAATTAATATAAAAATACAGAAGCTAGCCCCAAACATTGGGGTGTCACTAAGTCATGAGCATCTAAAACTATAAACTAAGATATATAAACTATCTAATTATCTAAAAGAAGAAATGACAAAAGGAGTAGCAAGGTCCTGCAGAATTAGCAGCTACCTTGCAATCTCCACAGATAGCCGGCCTAAACTCAACAATCGTCGCGCTCTAACCCATCTGGATCTGCACATAAAGTGCAGGGTGTAGTATGAGTACAACCACCTCAGTAGTAACAGAAATAACTAAGGAACTGAGCATTAGTGACTGTCACACCTCCTTTTTCACTCGCACCCGCAAGGGCGCAGAGGGAGTATTTCTAATTAAAGGACAATCGAAACGGGATTTATTATTTAATTCAGAGTCGCCACTTGGGAGATTCATGGTGTCCCAAGTCATTGGTTGAATCCCGAATCGAGGAAAATATTGACTCTGTTTAACAGTCCGCGAACCAGAAATCCGGATAAGGAATTCTGTTAACCCGGGAGAAGGTTTTAGGCATTCCCGAGTTCCGTGGTTCTACCACGGTCACTCAACTGTCATATTCGTCTTAATTATCTGATTTTTATACAATTATGAACCTATGTGCAAATTTTAACTTTTAACCGCTTTTATTATTATCATTATTATTTTAACAGAGAATTGCAACGTTGTGAAAACGTATCTCGAACCACGTCACAATCAATGTACCCGTGGTTATCGACATATTTCGACTTCGTCGAGATTTGGATTTGGGTCACATAAATGTGCACCCGAGTTTAGGGAGGTAATGTTATTAAAATACGCGCCTAAAGAGACTAACGCGTTGTTATTCTGGGGAAGGCCGTGAAATTCGCTAAATAGCCCGTCCCGAATTCTAAATGTTTTATTTTAACCATTTATTGAGGGCCCCGCAACTTGCATTTTTTACTCGGCGAGGCTCGTCTCATCATTTTTATTTAAAGGCCCAATCCTAAAGCAATCTATAATTTTCTATTTTATTTGCCTCTAAAACAAAGCAATCCAAATTAAAGCATCATAAGCAATTATTATTTAAAGACCCATATCTAAGTGTGTACAAAGAGCAAACCAACTATAGATCTGTACCCAGGTCCAAATGAACATGCAGTCAGAGCTAGACCTGGGCCGTTTGTGACAGTACCGAAGCCCAAAATGTCCAAAGTGGACCACTGACCTCAGCTTCAATTCTAGTTGAACGTAGAATCACTGGAACAACTTCAAGTTATTTAACGTGCACTCAACAAATCATGAGAAGGGAGAATTACGTTTATCTACTCAAACTAAGGAACAATTGATCATCTGAATCTCATATTAAAATTCAGCTTACTCCACTTGTTTAACTAATGGTGATTCCTAATGAGGGATCGGGTTTTGGACTAAACAACTCAATTATTTGATTTTACTAACATCCACGAGCAAATTCAAAGCAGTCTTATTAATAAGGCATGTTCAATTCGATTAACTACTGCTATGAACTATTAATCCGGAATTACCAACACTTATACTATAACAATGAATTCCGGGCCATCAAACTTAAAGTGGCCGTCATACTGATTTCAAAATCAACTATATCATAGAAAAACAATTTAGTGGAATATATATGAAAGCAAACTGAGATTCCATTAATCAACACAAGTTAAATCAGATTGTTAGCTATAGAACTCTTATGCTTCCAGAAATACACATCTAATTAGTTTAACTAAATCAGATTGATGTTCTAAATTCTAGAATCTATTATAACAGTCCAACACAGTCCACAAGTTAAAACAAACAGTCCATTAGAGTTCAGAATACTTAACTACAGTGGACAAATACACGCATCATAAGCAAATTATCCATATATGTAACAGAAGTTTTTCACTATAAATCCGCAGCAGGAAACTTGCTTCATTTCTATTTCGCATCCGATACGAGATGCTACATCAAAGTCTCGAAGTGTACCTGGTATTGACAATGCAAGAAGAGGAAGAAGAGGATCAGCAGCAGTAGTAGCAATACAATACAGCAGAACAACAAACAGCCACTGCAAATACCAACCAACAGGTACCAACAGCTAGTGGCATATGCAGCAGACCCAAGTGGATTTGAAACCAGTTAAATCCAGAACACTCAAACTTCAACAGCTCAAACGACCTCAGAAAGGAAATCAGAAAAACACGCTACTGCAACACTACACCCAAACTCATCTTAAACCATCTCAAAACCTATTTAAACTTTGAACTCCTTTCTCTCTCTTTTCAGATTACTTTCTCTTCTAAAGTCTGCCTAAAAGAAAAGCCAGACCAGACCCAGAGAGATCTAAACCCAGAATCGAAAAAAAAATCCAAAGAGAACTGATTTTCTGCTCCCAAAAACCCAGCCCCCTATACTGTGTCCAAAAAAAAAAAAACCTCTCCTCTGTCTAAAAACGACTCTATATATAACCAAAACAGACCCCCCCACTCTCAAAAGAACTTTAGGCAGAATTTTTAAACTAATTCTGCCCATCATCTCCTCTTCAATTCCACTAGTATATGTTTTGTTCTCTTTTTAATTCCCTTGTTCCCCACTACCCTTGTCTTTTCTTTATTTAAATTCAAATAGGTATGAGCACCTATTTCTTAATCCATTCCCTTTAAAGACTTTCATACCATTATGTTTTGTTCCCCATTAGCACTAACAAATGCATTAGTTTAATGTTAATTAGTACTTGCTAGACAGAACACTAAAACTAGCCATTTTTAAACTTTTCAATTCCCAAATTACCCTCCTAAAAGCCCCTGAAATTACTGTCCTACCCAATCCCTTCAATTGGTAACAAACCCCAAACAGCTATAACCAATTCAAACTATCAAATTCCTAACAATTGACTCCTAACTCAACTGGACAGATTACAAAACTTCAGATTTGAAAAACCAATAGATTCCCTCATAACCAACTAGACAAGTAATCAACAGCATGAATTGCAAGCAAAGGGAATCACACACTATAGAATAAGTTTTAATTCACAACAAATTGGCTAAACCCAACTACTATCAACATGTGACTGCAATTAGAGATGAGGCAAAGCAAGTGTCATGAAATAAAACCTGATTAATAACACGAGTCTAGGCTCAGACAATCATGACCCATTTTCTAAGCATTAGGTCTATTGCACAAGCTAACATTGTTGATTAAGGGATCACCATGACAACATAATTGGTAAACGGAACTTGAACAAACCAAACAGACACAAATTCAACCAGTTTGGACCTTAGACTAATGAAACTAAACAAACACAAACTCACAAACTGGCCCAAGTTTGGACCTTAGACTACTGATCATAATTCAAACAGGAAATTCATGCCAGTTTATAGAAGGGGAAGGGACAAAGTAAACAAACGGAACTGCAAGAGTGAACAATCAAACTGGATGTAAAAGACTTACCCGAATCACAACTCGATAAACAACTCGAGGCTCTTCCCATTTTCAAGCCGAGATGGACTTTAACCATGTGTTTTCGAAGGAAAACAGCATGGCTAAAGTCAGTCTCTGGCTCAAAATTCATGGAACATGGCCTGCCTAACTTCGATCTGGAATCCGAGCTACCCCACGATGCTTTGAAAAGAGTCGATTAGGGATTCATGGTGAGGGGGCCAGGAGATCATAGGGTGTGAGTTTAGTGGCATTTGAACGGATTAGGGTTTGGGTCGATTCCTTTGATCTAAGATTCGAGGAGCTCGGGGGTGATTCAAAGAAAATTGAGCGTGGGACTGGAACGAGGAAGTCTTGGCGAAGCTGTGGTGTGAATTTGGAGGCTATTGGACGAGATAGGGTTCCGGCCTGATTTTCGATCTAACATTCGAAGCACACAGCCGGGATTCGAGGGATAAGAGTTAGGGATTCGGAATAGGGAGGATGAGGGGAATCAGTGGTGAAAAGATGGGGTCGTTTGGACCACCGGAACTGCCGTGAGGCGATTTTCGGTGGGCGGAGCATGGTGGTTGAAGGCGGAGGGTTTGTTTGATCTCTGAAGCTCAGAGACGAAGAGGTGAGGGGGTTTGGTTTAGGGGGCATGGTAGGATTTAGGAATATATACCATGTGGGGAATTTAATCCCGGCCGTTAGATCAATTAAGATCAACGGTCAGGATAAGGAGATTAACCCATACAGCGTCATTTGGTTTAAGTAGGGGGTCGGTTTGAACCGGGTAACGGGTCGGGCCAGGGAATGGGTAAGGATGGGGTGATCTGGACCGTTGGATCCAGTCGTATCAACGACCCAGATTCTTCATGCCCGAACGGCGTCGTTCCACCCGTCTCTAAGACTGGTTGGATTGGACCGGGTAAAAGGGTATTTGGACAGGGCCTGAACTTTCTTTTAAAATTGGCCCAGTCCGATTTTCTTCTCTTGTTTTCTTCTTTTTCTTCTATTTTCTTTTTAATTCCTAAAAACCAAAATTCCTAAATTAAATGGTAAAACCAAGATTATTTTAAAACGATATTAATTAACCCTTAACATAATTAACACACAAGATCAAACAAAAATAAAATCACACAATTAAACAATAAAAATGACAAAGCTACCGAAATTCCTATTTTTGTGATCTTCATTCTTAAAAATAGGACATGGTTTAATTAATTCAAAAATGCACAATTAAATCCTAAATATGCATGCAACATGTATTTTGTATTTTTCTTAATTAAAGTAGAAATAAACATGCACAGACAAAATATAAATAAATCACAAACAACACAAAACCATTTTATTTTGAATTTTTGGGAGTAGTTCTCATAGGGCAAAAATCACGTACTCACAGCTGCCCCTCTTTGTCCGAAAACACAAAGAGTTTTCGTGCAAAGATAAAGTGAGCGGATACGAGCGATTTTTACCCGTTGGAATACTCTGTGTGAAGCATTTTTGAAAAGATTTAACATAACCTATGCTTCAAAGGTTTCCTACATATCCCTGGCTAGAAGGGAATCAGGTTAATGTAGTTCGGGAAGTTTTGGTAGCTGGGACTACATTGGACTGCGATGTTGCTGCTACTGCTGCTGCACGCTGTTACTACTGCTTTCCAACCTCCTTATTACACCATTGCTAGAAAGAAAACAAAAAGCTAGACTAGACTAATGATTACAGAATCTTATCTATCTTCGACTTGCTCTTGTAGTCTTCTTTCAGATTTCTGAAATGGGATTCATGCTGGGGGTATTTTTGTTGTAACCCTCCGCATTATTGACCTCCGATTTGATCTTGAAATGTATTCCTCTGTTCTGCAGGCGGGCTCCTGACTTTAACAACTTAAAAAGTAACGCCTCCGTTCTACGGGCGGGCTCCTGACTCCAACTTAACTTTAAAAGATAATACGGCCTCCATTCTCCAGGCGGGCTCCTGAATTCAACGACTTCTTAAAAATATAACACCTCTATTCTCCAGGTGGGCTCCTGACTTTGACTTAAAATTATAACAACCTCCGTTCTACAGGCGGGCTACTGACTTCAACTACTTCTTAAAAATATAGCACCTCCATTCTCCAGGCGGGCTCCTGACTTCAACTACAACTCAAAATGTAATACCTCCATTTTTCAGGTGGGCTCCTGACTTCAACTTCAATTTGAAATGACAACAACCTCCATTCTCCAGGCGGGCTCCTGACTTCTTCGACTTAAAATTATAACAACCTCCATTCTACAGGCGGGCTCCTGACTTCGACTTGAAATTGTAACAACCTCCGTTCTACAGGCGGGCTCCTGGCTTCAGCTACTTCTTAAAAATATAATAACTCCCGTTCTACAGGCGGGCTCCTGGCTTCGTCTGCAACTTGCAATGATAACAACCTCCATTCTTCAGGCGGGCTCCTGACTTTAACAACAACTTAACGATATAACATCTTCATTTTACAGGTGGGCTCCTGACTTCAATAGCTTCTTAAAAATATAATACCTCTATTTTTCAGGCGGGCTCCTGACTTCAACAGCTTCTCAAAAATATAAGTCCTCTATTTTTCAGGCGGGCTCCTGACTTCAACAGCTTCTTAAAGACATAACACCTCCATTCTCCAGGCGGGCTCCTGACTTCTTCAACTTAAAACATATCAACCTCCGTTCTACAGGCGGGCTCCTGACCTTTTCAACTTAAAACATAACAACCTTCATTCTACAGGCGGGCTCCTGACTCCTTCAACTTGAAATATAGCAACCTCCGTTCTACAGGCGGGTTCCTGACTTCATCAACAATTTTAACAACCTCCGTTCTACAGGCGGGTTCCTGACTTCACCAACTTAAAATTTAACAACCTCCATTCTACAGGCAGGCTCCTGACTTCTTCAACTTAAAATTATAACAACCTCCGTTCTACAGGCGGGCTCCTGACTTCAACTTGACTTTAAAAGATAATACGGCCTCCATTCTCCAGGCGGGCTCCTGACTTCAACAACAACTTTTTAAAATAAACACCTCCATTCTACAGGCGGGCTCCTAACTCCTTCAACTTAAAATATGACAAACTCCGTTCTACAGGCGGGCTCCTGACTTCATCAACTTCAAATACAACAACTTCCGTTCTACAGGCGGGCTCCTGACTTCGACAATTTCTTAAAAAATGCGTTTTATTGCTGATGCTCCTTCCTGCCTTCTGAACCATTTTACTTCTAACTTGAAATTATCTTTTTTTGTAGAACTTCTTCCCTCTAAACTGGTGTTTCATTCCTCTGAAAACTGCTGGGGATAACACCGGTGTTTTATTCAAAAATATGTTATTTTCCTTCTTCAAAGACTACTTCCTTTAAAGTTGGCGCTTTCCTTCCACTGGAACTACTTCCCTCAAACTGGTGTTTTCACTTCTGCGGGGGATAACACTGCTGGGGAATTATCTTCCTTCTTTAAGACTAGTTACTTTTCTCCTTTTAACAATGGTGGGGATGGCACTGATTCAAAGACCACTACCCTTAAAACTCGGGTTATCTTGCTTCTTCCAAGATTGCTTTCTTTAAAACTTATATTTCCTTCTCCCGTATACTGCTGGGGATTCCACTTCCTTCAAAACTTGTGTTATCTTCCATCCTCCCCAAGTGGGTATCTGATTTCGAGAAAATTTTCGCGATGAGAGAAAATTTTCTGCCCCGGTTTGATAATCTTCTTTGTGGCCATGTCTTCCCGCTGTCAATAACATTTCCTTTCCCTGCTTCAAATCAAAGAAAAATTTGTTAGTTTAAAACATGGTGAGTGGTCGTGCCACTCCTGCTGGGGATGGTTTTTCCCTTTTCCCTTTCCCTGCTTTGCGCTTTATTACAAAACTTGTTGGGGATAATATTCCTGTCGGGGATGGTTTTTCTTTTCTCTTCCTTCCCCGCCCTGTGTTGTCCGACCACCGCGGAACTTGGTCGATAATCTGTCGGAGTTGTTCCTACATCTCGCAAATCTGCTGGGGATCCTCTTGGAATTTGATCCATAACTTTTCAACTATTGTTTTTTTTGTTTTTCTCCCACTTCCCCTGGAAATTCGGTCCTCTTGGAATCTAGACCCATTCATCATTTGGTCTTCAAACTCCTTTTCGCTTTGTCGCCTTATCTTTGGCCCGTCCTATTCACATTGTGTTTTTGCACCATCTTGACAACTGGTAATAAGCTCTGAAAATCCTTTTCAAAAAACAAACTGTTAGGGAGATAAAATCTTTAGACCAAGAAATGAAAAAGTGATGATTTCAAAAGATAGAAAAAGAAGAAATCTTTCTGAACAAATGCTGGGGAAAAGGAAAGAAAAGAACTTATCTGAATGATATAACCGATCCCAACGATCATGTCGTGCATTCCGGATTAATCGACCCAGTCTATTTGTATTAATCAATCTTTCGGATGGCCTCATCTTGATGGGGATAAATAGGCACTCAACTCTTTGCCAAATGCGGATCCTTTCCGCCAATCTTGTCTTGTCGCCTCACAGCGCCCTTCGAGGGGTTTTCACTGATAAGACTCTCTCATTTCTCTCAACTCTAGTCGCCTTATAGTGCCTGTGAAGGTTTTCATCGATAAGACTCTCTCGTTTTATTTTTCTCAACTTACGTCGCCTTATGGTGCCTATGGAGGTTTTCACCGATAAGATTCTCTCATTTTATTTTATTTTTTCCAGCTGGGGATCGGAGTGTTACCGATATGACTCTCTCTGCTGGGGATTCTTTCAGCTATCAATTCATTTCCAGCTTATGATCCTCTTCTCTGCTGGGGATCAGAGTGTTATTCCCGACTTCCGTTTGCATGACTTGGCACTTCTCGGATACTGATCGGGAGGTCTTTTTGGACATCAATATGGGTTTGTGTATGGCTAAAAGAGAAGGGTAAAAGGTTCAAAATAATTTTGATGGGTAAAATATTACAACTCTTGGAATCAACTTTCTTTCCCAAAATTATAAACACAACTTCTGCCCCAGTTTTTCTTGCTTGGGGATTTTTTTTTGTTACACTATGACCGAGCCGTGAGGAGCCTACGTATCCTTCTTTGAGGAATCAGGTCAAACGTAGTTCCTAATTCTTTTGTTTTTCTTGTGACTTTCTTTTGTCTTTATTATCATTATTTTTTCTCTTCTCTTTTTCTTTCATTTTCATTACTCATTTCAAAAGAGGGGTATGAAAGAATAAATAAGGCTCAAAAAGGGAAGCAAAGGTTGAAGTGTTTGGATGGAAGAACAAATTGCCTCTGTCATTTCATTCTCCGAAACCATGCCAAGTGCAAACAAACAACAATTACAATCAAAAGAAATCATACATAATATCTCTTAACTGCGTCAGAATTGATAGCCATGTTGACGCATTTCCCTTCGATATCTGTTAAACACATAGCACCATTGGACAACACTCTAGTTACAATGAATGGCCCTTGCCAATTCGGGGCGAACTTGCCTTTTGCTTCGCCCTGATGTGGCAGGATTCGTTTCAACACCTGCTTCCCCACTTCAAATTTTCTGGGGCGCACCTTCTTGTTGTAGGCTCTTGCCATTCTCCTTTGATACAATTGGCCATGGCATACTGCTGCCAATCTCTTTTCAACAATCAAGTTCAACTGCTCCAATCGGGCTTTGACCCATTCATCGTCATCAATCCCAGCCTCAACGATAATCCGAAGGGATGGAATTTCAACTTCTGCCGGTATCACTGCTTCAAATCCGTATACCAACAAATAAGGAGTTGCACCTACTGAAGTACGAATAGTAGTGCGATAACCCAATAATGCAAATGGTAATTTCTCATGCCATTGTCTGGACCCTTCTATCATCTTCCTCAGTATCTTCTTTATGTTCTTGTTGGCCGCCTCGACCGCTCTATTCGCCTTGGGACGATATGGTGTGGAATTACGATGTGTAATCTTGAACTGTTGACACACTTCTTTCATCAAACCGTTGTTAAGATTAGCACCATTGTCCGTGATGATCACTTTTGGGATCCCAAATCTACAGATGATATGGGAATAAACAAAATTTACCACTGCCTTCTTGGTTACCGACTTGAAAGTTTTAGCTTCAACCTACTTAGTGAAGTAATCGATGGTCACCAGAATGAACCTATGACCGTTGGTAGCTGCCGGCTCAATAGGTCCAATGACATCCATGCCCCAGGCGACAAATGGCCATGGTGCTGACATTGTATGCAATTCTGTCGGCGGAGAATGAATCAGATCTCCGTGTATCTGACACTGATGGCATTTCCTCACGAAAGTGATACAGTCATGCTCCATAGTGAGCCAATAGTACCCTGCTCAAAGAATCTTCTTTGCCAATACATATCCGCTCATATGTGGCCCACAAACTCTAGCATGTACCTCTGTCATAACTGTCGTGGCTTGACTAGCATCTATACATCTCAGCAATCCCAAATCTGGCGTTCTTTTGTACAACACTCCTCCACTGAGGAAAAATCCATTTGCCAATTACCGAATGGCTCTCTTTTGATCTCCGGTGGCCTACTCCGGGTATATCTCCATCCTGAGGTATTCCTTGACATCATAAAACCATGGCTCGCCATCCATTTCTTCCTCTATCATGTTGCAATAAGCATGCTGATCACGAACCTGGATATGCAATGGGTCAACATGAATTTTATCTGGGTGGTGCAACATTGATGCTAAGGTGGCCAAAGCATCGGCAACCTCATTATGAACTCTTGGGATGTATCTGAACTCCACTGATCGAAATCGCTTGCTCAGATCGTGCAAACATTGTCGATATGGTATGAGCTTCAAATCCCTTGTTTCCCATTCACCCTGAATCTGATGCACCAGGAGGTCTGAGTCTCCCAAGACCAAGACGTCCTGGACATCCATGTCTGTAGCTAGCCGTATACCCAAAGTGCATGCCTCATACTCAGCCATATTGTTGGTACAATAAAAATGCAGCTGAGCCGTAACAGGATAGTGATGTCCTGTTTCAGAAATAAGTACCACTCTTATTCCAACTCCCTTCGCATTTGCGGCTCCATCGAAAAAAGCTTCTATCCTGGTTCCTTGGTTATTTCCAAATCATCCATATGCATCACTTCTTCATCAGGAAAATACGTATTCAAGGGCTCGTATTCTTCATCAATAGGATTCTCGGCCAAGTGATCAGCCAATGCTTGGGCCTTCATAGCCGTCCTCATCACATAGACGATGTCGAATTCTATGAGTAATATCTGCCATTTCGCCAATCTCCCTGTGGGCATAGGCTTCTGGAAAATATACTTCAGTGGATCCAAGCGTGAAATGAGATAAGTAGTATATGATGACAGATAATGCTTCAATTTCTGGGCCACCCAAGTTAGGGCACAACATGTCTTCTCGAGCTGAGTGTACTTAACCTCATAGCTTGTAAACTTCTTGCTGAGATAATATATGGCTTGCTCTTTCCTTCCGGTAATGTCGTACTGCCCTAGTACGCAGCCAAACGAATTCTCCAGGACCGTTAGATAAAGAATTAATGGTCTTCCCGGCTAAGGTGGAACAAACACAGGTGGATTTGATAAATACCCTTTGATTTGGTCAAATGCTTCCTGACATTCTGTCGTCCATTCTACCGCAGCATCTTTCTTCAGTAGCCGAAAAATGGGTTCACAAGTTGCTGTGAGTTGAGCAATAAACCTGCTGATATAATTCAACCTTCCTAACAGACTCATTAATTCTGTCTTGTTTTTCGGCGGTGGCAAATCTTGGATAGATTTGATCTTTGACGGGTCCAACTCAATGCCTCGCCGACTAACGATGAATCCCAACAACTTTCCAGATGGAACACCAAATGCACATTTGGCTGGGTTGAGCTTAATATCGTACCTTCGAAGTATTTGGAAAAACTTCCTTAGGTCTGTTACGTGGTCTTCCTGATGCTTGGATTTTATGATCACGTCGTCCGCGTATACCTCAATCTCTTTGTGTATCATGTCATGAAACACAGTAGTCATTGCTCTCATGTACATTTCCCTAGTGTTCTTCAAACCAAATGGCATTACCCGGTAGCAATAAGTCCTCCACGGCGTAATGAAAGCCATCTTTTCCGCGTCTTCTTCATCCATCAGAATCTGATGATACCCCGCATATCAATCTACAAAAGACCCGATCTCACATCCGGCACAGTTATCGATCAAGATATGAATGTTGGGTAATGGAAAGTTATCCTTTGGGCTTGCCCTGTTCAGATTGTGGTAATCGACACACACCCTGATCTTCCCATCTTTCTTCGGCACTGGCACCACATTAGCCAACCAATAAGGATATTGAATGACCAGAATAACCTTTGCTTACAGTTGCTTGGTTACTTCCTCTTTAATCTTCACACTCATGTCTGTTTTGAACTTCCTCAATTTCTACTTGACGGGAGGGCATGCCGGGTTAATGGGCAATTTGTGAACCACTAAATCTGTACTTAACCCCGGCATGTCATCATACGACCATGCAAAAACGTCTTTGAACTCAATAAGTGTTTTGATTAGTTCTTTCCTGATATTCGGTGCAATGTGGATGCTTATTTTAGTTTCCCTGATATCATTTGCATCCCCTAAATTGATGGCTTCTGTGTCATTTAAGTTGGGCTTGGATTTCTCTTCAAACTGGCTTAACTCTCTATTTATCTCTTTGAAGGCTTCGTCCTCATCGTATTCCGATTCATCATCATAATCAACCTCTTGTACAATTAGTTCGGAATCAGATTGATTTTTTAGACTGGGTTGAAGATCCGTTGTGCATGTCATGTCATTAGAACCAATATAAAGAGAACTGTTCGGAAAGAGAAAAGAAGAAAACAAAATTAGAACAAAATAAGAAGAAAAAAACTTTCACTTTATTAAAATACGAGATAAAAGAGTTTCACACTTTGCCGAATACAAAACAAAACTGGATTACAACCCTAGAATAATCCAAAAAGACAAGAAAGAAAAATCCAGAGCCTACTACCAAGACTCCCTCCGGGTAGGAAGAGGAGTAGCTGTCCAATTGTTGATATTGGCCCTAGGCCCCACAAACTGTATATCTGCCTTACTGGAACCTTCTCCAGCTTCTATCATATTGACATCGGCGAACATCCTTTCAAAGCCCTTATTCAAATCTCCATCTGGCCCAATCAGTGGTCCAAGAACTTTCGGGACCGACAACTTTCTGATACCTGCTCTAACAAATGATCTGGATAGGCGCGGGATTGGCTTAGGAAGGACCCAGACTCTTTTCTTCAACTTGCGGGCCCGTCTCACATCCGCCGCTGTAGGCTTGAACCCCAACCCAAAGGTGTCCAGATTTTTGGACAAAGAAACCGGCTAAACAATACCCTGAAGATCAGCCCCTAAACCTTTGCCTGGCATAAACCCGTTCTTCAACATCTCCGAGGCTACCATGACAGTCGCAACTACGATCTTGGGAAGTGGAAGGTCCTTGCCTTCAGAAATTTTATCCACTAAAACCGTATCAAAAACCTGGTAAACCCACGGTCCCTTATCATCATCAGTCTCTATGAAGGGCACGATGGCATCACTTACGGCGCTTGCATTGTCTTCCCCATGTACTATGATCTCTTGCCTATCCCACCCGAATTTGACCATCTGATGTAATATAGAAGGCACTGCTTTGGCGGCGTGGATCCAAGGTCGGCCCAACAGAAGATTATATGACACTGCCACGTCTGACACTTGAAACTCCATGGTGAACTCGACTGGACCAATTGTTAATTCAAGTATGATGTCACCCACTGTGTCTGTACCACCACCATCAAACCCTCGAACATAGATGTTGTTCTTGTGAATCCTGTTACCATCGACCTTCAGTTTGTTCAATGTGGCCAAAGGACAGATATTGGCACTGGACTCATTATCAATCAGTACTCGAGTGACTACCGAGTCTTCACACTTCACAGTCAAATAAAGGGCTCTATTATGTTATGTACCCTCCACGGGCAAATCATCGTCTGAAAAAGTGACCTTGTTGACCTCGAAAATCTTGTCTGCTATTTTCTCCAGATGGTTCACCGAGATCTTATCCGGAACATGGGCTTCATTCAGAATTTTCATCAATACCCGGCGGTGCTCGTTTGAATGGATCAACAATGATAACAATGAGATTTGTGTCGGGGTCTTCCTCAACTATTCCACAATGGAATAATCTTGCGCCTTAATTTTCTTTAAAAATTCTTCTGCCTCTTCCTCGGTAACTGGATTCTTTGTCTCTACTAGGTTGGCCCTTCTTAACTCTGCGGGAGTAAAACACCTTCCCGAACGAGTTAATCCCTGTGCCTCACATATTTCTTCCACAACTTCCTTCCCCTTATACATTACCATTACCTGACTATAGCTCCATGGCACAACTTTCTCGCTGATTATCGGCAACTGCATTACTGGCCTGATAACAACTGGTCCTATGCATGCCCCCTTCACGGCTACTGGCTTACTTGATATCCCTTGCACCGTTACTTTGACCGGCTATGGATTCTTGGCAACATCAGACGAACTCTTCCCTATCACCACCACTAGCCTGCCTTCTACCCTTTCCGACTGTACTACCGCTTTTCCACTGATCAACTTTTCTTTCGGACTGGCACGAATCATCATTACCATTTGTGAGGGATTCTTGAGCTTCCCTCTTTCGTGCACTAGTTCGATCATGTGTGCTTCATGGTGTGCCAACAACGGGTTCTAATTGATGTTAGGTGCCTCTGGCTCCTGGACCTCGATCCTATTTGTGTCAATGAGATCTTGTACGACAGTCTTCAACTTCTAACACTTCTCAGTATCATGCCCGGGAGCCCCCGAACAATATTCACAGCTTAACGAGTGGTCCAGATTTTTGGGAAGGGGATTTGGCAATTTGGGCTCCACAGGACTCAATAGGCCTAACTACCTCAATTTGTGGAACAGAGTAGTATAAGTTTCTCCCAGCGGAGTGAATGTTCTCTGCCTCTATACCCTTTCATTCCTGAAGGTCTGATTCCCATGGAAACCTGGTCCCGAAGGATTCCTGTAGGCCCTTGGTGGTGGATATGTGTTTTGTGGAGGTGGGTATGTGTTTTATGGAGGTGTATATGTATTCTGAGGAGCCAGTGCACGCCATTGCGGGCGAGCCAGAGGCTGGGTGTAAGTTTGGGCGTGATGGACAGAGAAGTGTGGCTCTTGTGGTGGGTAGTAGGGTTGTGGAGGGCCGTATGGAATGTGTGGGTAATTTGAGTGATGGTGTCTAGGTTGGTAGTGAGGGGGGACCTCTGGATCTGGACCAAGTGCATGCCATCAACTGTTGCGACATCTTCCCTTTTCTTCTTTCCGAGCGCACCTCCCGTGCCGCTCTGGATGGCCTGAGTGGTTTCTTTAATCGCCGAATAGCTCAAGATTTTGTTGGACTTAAGTCCCTCTTCAATCATACCGCCCATTTTTACTACTTCGTTGAAAGATTTGCCAACTGACATCACCAAGTGACCAAAGTAAGTCGGCTCTAGAGTCTGTAGAAAGTAGTCCACCATTTGCCCCTCTCTCATCGGAGGATCAACTCTTGCCGCCTGCTCTCTCCAGCAGAACCCAAATTCTCAGAAGCTTTCCTCGGGCTTCTTCTCAAGTTTCAGCAATGTGAGACGGTCAGGGACGATCTCAAGGTTATACTAAAAGTGACATGTGAATGCTTGTGCTAGATCGTCCCAAGTGTACCACCTGCTCGGATCTTGTCTTGTGTACCATTCCAGTGCAGACCCACTTAGACTTTGACCAAAGTAAGCTATTAGCAGCTCATCTTTACCACCTGCTCCTCTCATCTTGCTGCAAAAACCACGCAGATGTGCCATTGGATCACCGTGCCCCTCGTATAGATCAAACTTTGGCATCTTGAACCCTGCCGACAATTGAATGTCGGGGAATGGGCACAGATCTTTGTAGGCCACACTGACTTGGTTGCCTAACCCATGGATATTCCTGAAGGACTGCTCCAAGCTTTTAAACTTTCGAAGCACTTCATCTTGCTCTGGGCTCTTAGCCGGCTTTTTAGTCTCTACCAGTATCTCGAAGTGAGTATTATAAGTATGAGTCTTGGGTGCTTTGAAGGTTGGTTCAGGGGGGTAATATTGGTTATCGTGAGCCTGAAACAATGGCTCGCTGGATGATCTTTGCAGCGCGGCTGGTGGGGGTGGCACGAAAACAGGAACATTTGGTGGAGGAGGGTTCTGATTGGGTTGTGAAGCTTGGGGATCATAGGCATTTCTTCCCTAATAGTATTGGTGACTGGGGAAGTTTGTCGAAGGGTCGGGGGAGAGTATTCCGGCGTGTGTCCTGGTGGGAGAGTGGGAATAACGGGAGGGTTAGGCACTTTTTGTACCCTAGATAAGGACAACTGCATTTCTTTCATCTCCTGTCTCATCTTATCCATTTCCTCCTTCAGCATTTGATTCTCTGTCCTTTCATCCTCGACACTTTGGTCTGAACTAGTCATGCTTTTTAGTACGGGCCCTTTGGATCTTGTTTGGTAATGGTAATCTGCCAGAACGTTCTAACAAACTAACTGGTTCGAAATCTCTGGATAAACAACAAACTTGTTAGCGTTAGAGTTTACACATATTGCAATTTTACGTTGGGGGATGCAATGTTCCTAGGCAGTTTAACTATTTCTAACATGTCTTTGCTTCGACCACATGCGTCATTCCGTCTTACTTTGTTTGCGCCTCGTTTTAAGTGTTTCCGAAACTTTCTTTATCTCTCTTTTTATTTCTTTCTTTTCCTTTCTTTTATTCACTTTGCCTCTTTTTTTTCTCTTCTTTTTAGTGGTGGTCGAATCTTATGTGGATTTCCTACGTATCATATCCCCGCATGAATCAGACCGGGCGTAGTTCTGCCACAAGTGCGGAAAATAAAGACACCATTTTTGGAGTTTTCAACCTTTACTAGCAAAACGTTTTATTACAAGGCAAAACATTTTTGAAAGGAAATTGATAGACTTGATACAGACTACAGACCTTATGCCAAAAGGAAAATACAAAATCCGATAGACAACAGACTCTAAAAACAAGGAAAATACAGACTCAACTATGAATGTTTCAGAGTTTTGAATTTTGGCGCCCGCGGGGCGTCGTTCGGCCTCGTCGCGGGCTTTGGTGCAAGGCCCCTTTGCAGATCTTTCAAATCTTCCATGATCTGGTGGACATGAATCATTATTGAAGCAAAGAAGGTGGTATGGGACATATCCTCACAAGCTATGCACTTTATGGTGATGTAGTGCCCGATATCGTCGATTCTTCCCTTGATTCTGTCCCTTTCCATAAGCAATCGCTCTATTTGTTGATTTCACGTCCCCAGCATTTGCGCGTTGTAAAGGAGTTGATCCTGAAACTCATTCATCTGTTTCTCCATTCGGGCCATTAGATCATAGTAGCGCTTCCTATCTGCTCTGGCATCTCGGGTTTGTCTGAAGATCTGCTCTTTGAGAGTGGATATTGTTTCTCTCAATATAGCGATGTTCCTTTCGTAGCCCCTCTTTATTTGTTGCATAGACCGTGTTCGCTCTTCTACCTTTTTTGTCCATTTCACCTGGATTCTCGCTAGACCAGCTTTAGATTTTTCCAGGTCTTCTTGATACTCGAGGACTTTCTTCTTTAGACCGTTTATGAGTCTTTCTTCAGCCCGGCTTCTCTTTGGGTTTCTGGTAGTTATTTTCATTTCCTGGATTTGAGCTTTGAGGACCTCGTTTTCCTGAGCTAGTTTTCTCTTTTCTCCCCGGTCGACATCAACTTGCAGACTATTTTCAAATTCCAGGTCTCTAATCTGTTGCCTCAGCTTGCCTATTTCTGCCCTGTAACTCTCTTCTTTAGCCAACCAATCCCAATGTTCTTGAGACGCCTGGACGAACTCCTGGAGGGGTGCTCAAGTTCTCTCATGTACCAAGCAAGGTATCCTGGCGCCACTTCGCCTTTGGCCCGATCCTGCACGCATGTATCCTCTTTTAAATATTGGCATTCACTCCAGATCTGACGGACTCTTGCTTTAGGGAACTGTCCGTCAGGGCTAATCTCAATTACTTGAGCACTAAGATCTTCCTCCTGTGGCACCGTTTGGCATCTCCCGAGCTGTCTCAAAACCCGATATGGCCCGTAAGGCTGAATGCTCTTGAGCCCCATCAATAGAAAGTGGGTCCTAGCTGTCGGCATATGGATGACCTCGTCAACGGGCAACCATCCTAGTGTCCACTGTATTTGGCTGGCGGTGAGGGTCCGAAAGAATGATGTCCATGCCGTAACTCCCTCGGGTAGACTGACCCCTTGATTCTTGTGTAGAACTCTTCTATGCAAGTTTTCTTCGAGGAACCATAACTCAAGAGCTGGGAACGGCGGCAGAGATGCTCAGTCATCCATATTTGTAGCAACAAGTTACACCCCTCGAAAAAGTTCCCTCTGGCTTTGCAGGCTGTGAGAGCTCGGAAGACATCAGATACTATCATAGGCGCAAGAGTGCTTTCATCTTGAATGAGCAAGGTACTGACGACCCCGGCTATTTTCAGATCAATATTTCCGTCTTTCCTTGGAAATACCAAAAGGACCAAAAAGGTTATCATAAAAGCCACTCGTCTATGCTCGTCCCATTTCTAGCGGTTACTTTTGCTGCATAACTTGTTACCCGGGTTGTTGAATCCTCCGACATGACCGTATCGGTCGTATATGAAGCGTGGATTACAAAAACCTGTAGCCAAATCTGGGTTATGGACTATCCTGGGTATCTTTAACGAATCTAAAAATCGATGCACAGTGACAGCTCTTGGAGCAACCAGTTATTTTTGCCTCAACGGAACTTCAGCATTTCCGATGTACCCGGCTATTTCCTCCAAAGTCGGAGTGAGTTCGAAATCGGAGAAGTGGAAGACATTATGTGCTGGGTCCTAGCAGGTGACCAAAGCTCTTATGATATCCCCCGAGGCTGGATTTCCAATAAACCCGTAAGACCTTTTAGATATTTCTTGACCTCGTCTTGCCCTTCACCACCTAAATAATCCCACCATAGCCGCAACTTGAAAGGGATTTTAGTCATTATTGAAAAAGGTTCATCTTGCATCGTGCTCGTCCTGCACATTTATTAAGGTGATTAAGAAATAAATTTATTTGACTCAACAAATTGACTATTTTTAATTTTTCACAGATTAAAAGGAAGATCTGGCTCCGCACATGGCTTTTCAGCACTTCGGGAACGAAGATTTTAAAGTTGGGCGAGTCGACCGGTAGAAAATCCAAAAATGACTAAAAGTGGCCGTTTATGCAAAGTCAGCCTTCCGGCGTCCCTTTCGGGAACATTCGGCTATTCTTGCCAAAAATGGCATCACCCGACTTATTTATGTTGACAATTAAAATTTGACATTTTTGGCTATTTTTGTAAAAGGGGAGGTTGGACCCGATGAGGGTTGCCTACGTATCCCGCACCCTGTGAGAATCAAACCGGCGTAGTTCGGGTAGATAAAACAAACTTCTTTTGAAAACAAGACTCTTTTCAATGGCAAATAAAACCATTTTTCATAAACAAAACCCTTTTTTTTCATTTTCTCAAAAATCCGACAGAGTTTCGACAGAGTTTCGACGCTATTTGGACATTGATTTTTTCAAAACATGCGATTAACTACCTCTATCTCTCTTTCCTCCAAATATTCAAAAGCTGGTCAGCATGCAAGTCCGAAGCAAACAAATGCACAGGTAGCAAGTTGGATGCATCAGGATGGTCTTTTATTGTTTTGGTACACCTGTCCTAGACAGACCCAACCCCTGTGTTGAGCCTCCAAAATCAAATGCACATGATGAAAACAAACGTTCCTAATAGGGATCCGACATGAAGCTGAGTTATTCTAGGTTCGTAACCTAGGCATTTGTTCTAGACTGTGTACCCGAGCGGACAACTCGAGTCGAGGAGGGGGCTACGTACCGGGGACCCGCGGGGTCGTCCGACTTTGTAACTTGTTCGACCTCTTTCTTATTTCAAGATATGACACTAACAGAATAGGGAGTCTCAACCAGCAAGCACATCCCCGGAGGTAAGAAGAGAAGGGTCTCGGCACAGTTTATATACAGTTCAGATAATATCAAAGCGGTAAAAGCATCATTTAGCACATTAGGCCCAAACATGTAAAAATCAGATAATAAACAAAGCCAATTATAACAATTTATCTAAGCTCGAATTCTGAACCCTGAACCCGAGATTCTGGGTTCGGTTCCCCAGCAGAGTCGCCAGAGCTGTCATACCTCCTTTTTCACCCGCACCCGCAGGGGCGCAGATGGAGTATTTCCAATTAAAGGACAATCGAAACGGGATTTATTATTTAATTCAGAGTCGCCACTTGGGAGATTCATGGTGTCCCAAGTCATTGGTTGAATCCCGAATCGAGGAAAATATTGACTCTGTTTAACAGTCCGCGAACCAGAAATCCGGATAAGGAATTCTGTTAACCCGGGAGAAGGTGTTAGGCATTCCCGAGTTCCGTGGTTCTACCACGGTCACTCAACTGTCATATTCGTCTTAATTATCTGATTTTTATACAATTATGAACCTATGTGCAAATTTTAACTTTTAACCGCTTTTATTATTATCATTATTATTTTAACAGAGAATTGCAACGTTGTGAAAACGTATCTCGAACCACGTCACAATCAATGTACCCGTGGTTATCGACATATTTCGACTTCGTCGAGATTTGGATTTGGGTCACATAAATGTGCACCCGAGTTTAGGGAGGTAATGTTATTAAAATACGCGCCTAAAGAGACTAACGCGTTGTTATTCTGGGGAAGGCCGTGAAATTCGCTAAATAGCCCGTCCCGAATTCTAAATGTTTTATTTTAACCATTTATTGAGGGCCCCGCAACTTGCATTTTTTACTCGGCGAGGCTCGTCTCATCATTTTTATTTAAAGGCCCAATCCTAAAACAATCTATAATTTTCTATTTTATTTGCCTCTAAAACAAAGAAGAAGATCCTAATTAGTTTTGCATTATTTAAAAATTAGAAGACCTGGGTCTATTGAACTCATACGAAATCAAATTTTATTCACTTTAGGTTCTGAATGCAGTCCGTATAAATAGACCCATATCTAAGTGTGTACAAAGAGCAAACCAACTATAGATCTGGGCCCAGGTCCAAATGAACATGCAGTCAGAGCTAGACCTGGGCCGTTTGTGAAAGTACCAAAGCCCAAAATGTCCAAAGTGGACCACTGACCTCAGCTTCAATTATTGTTGAACGCAGATTCACTGGAATAACTTCAAGTTATTTAACGTGCACTCAACAAATCATGAGAAGGGAGAATCACGTTTATCTACTCAAACTAAGGAACAATTGATCATTTGAATCTCATATTAAAATTCAGCTTACTCCACCTGTTTAACTAATAGTGATTCCTAATGAGGGATCGAGTTTTGGACTAAACAGCTCAATTATTTGATTTTACTAACATCCACGAGAAGATTCAAAGCAGTCTTATTAATAAGGCATGTTCAATTCAATTAACTACTGCTATGAACTATTAATCCGGAATTACCAACACTTATACTATAACAATGAATTCCGGGCCATCAAACTTAAAGTGGCTGTCATACTGATTTCAAAATCAACTATATCATAGAAAAACAATTTAGTGGAATATATATGAAAGCAAACTGAGATTCCATTAATCAACACAAGTTAAATTAGATTGTTAGCTATAGAATTCTTATGCTTCCAGGAATACACATCTAATTAGTTTAACTTAATCAGATTGATGTTCTAAATTCTAGAATCTATTATAACAGTCCAACACAGTCCACAAGTTAAAACAAATAGTCCATCACAGTCCATTAGAGTTCAGAATACTTAACTACAGTGGACAAATACACGCATCATAAGCAAATTATCCATATATGTAACAGAAGTTTTTCACTATAAATCCGCAGTAGGAAACTTGCTTCATTTCTATTTCGCATCCGATACGAGATGCTACATCAAAGTCTCGAAGTGTACCTGGTATTGACAATGTAAGAAGAGGAAGAAGAGGATCAGCAGCAGCAGTAGCAATACAATACAGCAGAACAGCAAACAGCCACTGCAAATACCAAACAACAGGTACCAATAGCTAGTGGCATATGCAGCAGACCCAAGTGGATTTGAAACCAGTTAAAACCAGAACACTCAAACTTCAACAGCTCAAACGACCTCAGAAATGAAATCAGAAAAACACGTTACTGCAACACTACACCCAAACTCATCTTAAACCATCTCAAAACTATTTAAACTTTGAACTCCTTTCTCTCCCTTTTCAGATTACTTTCTCTTCTAAAGTCTGCCTAAAAGAAAAGCCAGACCAGACACAGAGAGATCCAAACCCAAACTCGAAAAAAAAATCCAAAGAGAACTGATTTTCTGCTCCCAAAAACCCAGCCCCCTATACTGTGTCCAAAAAAAAACCTCTCCTCTGTCTAAAAATGACTCTATATATAACCAAAACAGACCCCCCCCCACACTCAAAAGCACTTTAGGCAGAATTTTTAAACTAATTCTGCCCATCATCTCCTCTTCAATTCCACTAGTATATGTTTTGTTCTCTTTTTAATTCCCTTGTTCCCCACTACCCTTGTCTTTTCTTTATTTAAATTCAAATAGGTATGGGCACCTATTTCTTAATCCATTCCCTTTAAAGCCTTTCATACCATTATGTTTTGTTCCCCATTAGCACAAACAAATGCATTAGTTTAATGTTAATTAGTACTTACTGGACAGAACACTAAAACTAGCCATTTTTAAACTTTTTAATTCCCAAATTACCCTCCTAAAAGACCCTGAAATTACTGTCCTACCCAATCCCTTCAATTGGTAACAAACCCCAAACAGCTATAACCAATTCAAACTATCAAATTCCTAACAACTGACTCCTAACTCAACTGGACAGATTACAAAACTTCAGATTTGAAAAACCAATAGACTCCCTGATAACCAACTAGACAAGTAATCAACAGCATGAATTGCAAGCAAATGGAATCACACACTATAGAATAAGTTTTAATTCACAACAAATTAGCTAAACCCAACTACTATCAACATGTGACTGCAATTAGAGATGAGGCAAAGCAAGTGTCATGAAATAAAACCCGATTAATAACACGAGTCTAGGCTCAGACAATCATGAACCATTTCCTAAGCATTAGGTCTATTGCACAGGCTAACATTGCTTATTAAGGGATCACCATGACAACATAATTGGTAAACGGAACTTGAACAAACCAAACAGACACAAATTCACCCAGTTTGGACCTTAGACTAATGAAACTAAACAGACACAAACTCGCAAACTGGCCCAAGTTTGGACCTTAGACTACTGATCATAATTCAAACGGGAAATTCATGCCAATTTATAGAAGGGGAAGGGACAAAGTAAACAAACGAAACTGCAAGAGTGAACAATCAAACTGGATGTAAAAGACTTACCCGAATCATAACTCGATAAACAACTCGAGGCTCTTCCCATTTTCAAGCCGAGACGGACTTTAACCATGTGTTTTCGAAGGAAAACAGCATGGCTAAAGTCAGTCTCTGGCTCAAAATTCATGGAACATGGCCTGCCTAACTTCGATCTGGAATTCGAGCTACCCCACGATGATTTGAAAAGAGTCGATCAGGGATTCATGGTGAGGGGGTCCAGGAGATCATATGGTGTGAGTTTGGTGGCATTTGAACGGATTAGGGTTTGGGTCGATTCCTTTGATCTAAGATTCGAGGAGCTCGGGGGTGATTCGAAGAAAACTGAGCGTGGGACTGGAACGAGGAAGTCTTGGCGAAGCTGTGGTGTGAATTTGGAGGTTATTGGACGAGATAGGGTTCCGACCTGATTTTCGATCTAACATTCGAAGCACACAGCCGGGATTCGAGGGATAAGAGTTAGGGATTCGGAATAGGGAGGTCGAGGGGAATCAGTGGTGAAAAGATAGGGTTGTTTGGACCACCGGAACTGCCGTGAGGCGATTTCCGGTGGGCGGAGCACGGTGGTTGAAGGCGGAGGGTTTGTTTGATCTCTGAAGCTCAGAGACGAAGATGTGAGGGGGTTTGGTTTAGGGGGCGGGGTAGGATTTAGGAATATATACCATGTGGGGAATTTAATCCCGGCCATTAGATCAATTAAGATCAATGGCCAGGATCAAGGAGATTAACCCATACGGCGTCGTTTGGTTTAAGTAGGGGGTCGGTTTGAACCGGGTAATGGGTCGGGCCAGGGAATGGGTAAGGATGGGGTGACCTGGACCGTTGGATCCAGTCGTATCAACGACCCAGATTCTTCATGCCCGAACGGCGTCGTTCCACCCGTCTCTAAGACTGGTTGGATTGGACCGGGTAAAAGGGTATTTGGACAGGGCCTGAACTTTCTTTTAAAATTGGCCCAGTCCGATTTTCTTCTCTTGTTTTCTTCTTTTTCTTCTATTTTCTTTTTAATTCCTAAAAACCAAAATTCCTAAATTAAATGGTAAAACCAAGATTATTTTAAAAAGATATTAATTAACCCTTAACAATAATTAACACATAAGATCAAACAAAAATAAAATCACACAATTAAACAATAAAAATGACAAAGCTACCGAAATTCCTATTTTTGTGATCTTCATTCTTAAAAATAGGACATGGTTTAATTAATTCAAAAATGCACAATTAAATCCTAAATATGCATGCAACATGTATTTTGTATTTTTCTTAATTAAAGTAGAAATAAACATGCACAAACAAAATACAAATAAATCACAAACAACACCAAACCATTTTATTTTGAATTTTTGGAAGTAGTTCTCATAGGGCAAAAATCACGTGCTCACAGTGATGAACTAAGTAAAACGGTCCAATTATTTATTTTCACAATTTAAAATAATAAAAAAGTAAAATGGTCATAGGGGGAAGCACCATTGAAGAGGTTCTGGAAAAAAACACACCATCTACTTCATGTACCGTAAGTCATCTAGTGACTGATTTTTCAGCAACATGTTTGGCATATATTGATATGCTCTACTTCTTTTGTTCGATTTTTATCTCGTCGAGAAAGAGATGAGTTACTGTCTCATTTGTTTATTTTAAACATATCTGAGCAAGAAATGTGAAAGTATCATCATTTAAGATGAAGCAAAAAGATCAAGCTCGTAGGTTACCCAAATAAATTCAAACTGAAATACAAAATGCAAAAGTAAATGCAACCTCATAGCAATGTCTCACTCCATGACTCAACACTCGCACTCAGTACTCAGCACTCAATAAAATCATCACTCTGCGCTCACTGGGGGTGTGTACAGACTCTGGAGGGGCTCCTAAAGACCAAGCGCTAAACACGGAAAACTCATGTGCCATCATATCAATACCTGGATTCACACGATCAACTCACGTGCTACGCGGACAACTCACGTGCTATGGTATAAATACGTGGACCCGCACGGTCAACTCACGTGCTACGCGGACAACTCACGCGCTATGGTATTAATATCCTCACAACCAGGCCCTCGGCCTCACTCAATCATGTGCCTCACTAGCCTCACCATCATCAACAAATAAGGGGACACAACCCACATTATGTATCACAACATATTAGTAAATAATAGAGACTGAGGTAAACATGTACAATAATTTCTATGACTGAGTACAAATAATGTGAGCATGAATAAAGCCTAAGCATGATCTCTAACATGAAGGTAGACAAGTTCAACAACAAATAACTACATAAACACAGATGATGGCCATGAGGCCTCACGGGAAGGACCAAGTCTCCATCCCTCGAGGTATACACCTACACGCTCGTCACCTAGCATGGGTATCACCTCCAAACAATCACACGATATCAAATTCTCTAAGTTTATACCCTCAAAGCTAGAGTTAAAACTGTTACTTACCTCAACAACGTAAAATCCTACTCCGAGATGCCCTCGTCCCTCGACTCGGTCTCCAAAGGCTCTAAATCTATCCAAAATATTAAATAACACGTTCTAATTAATCTAGGCAAATAATTTCATAATCTTAGGACGAGTCAAAATCAAAATCAAACTGGATCCAACTAATAAAAACTAGTACGCCAAATTGCCAACCAAAATAGCCAAAACATTAGCTTCTGAAATAACTCTACAATTCCATAATACTATTTCTTATGCCGGGAATCCACCACTATCTTAATATACCATTTCACATGTCATCATCATTACACATTAATGTGACTTATTCACTATTAACCACTTAGTAGATAATCATTTTGTATTTTACATATAGAAGTCCCTTTCCAGTATATTTTCATTTTATATACACTGCATCAACATTAATTTTCCATGGCAAGATTTTACTTCCACCAACCATTAGCTTATTATTACTATCAATCATGACATCATGATTCCTATATTTTCATTCTTAAATATAGTAGTAAGGATTTCAAGTAGCAGTAGTTTCATATTGTTTTTGCAAAATTTCATAAAGGCATTGGCGGAATAGGGTCGGCGTCCAGTTTTCAATCCCAATTCATCTTTACAATTATCAATCCATATATAATCACTACCATCCTATTATTATATAATAATTAGTATGCCTATTATTCATGGCATAATCATAAATTCATATCTCTTATACTACCATAATTATCAATTGACCAAAATTAACTGAACAAAAATACACTGAAATCTTGTAATACCTGAGCAAACCAACGTCCCTAGTTTGCATAGTTTTTCACCCGATGCTAAAGCGTCTTAGCCCTTTTTCTCAAAAGTTCTGCCGTCAAATCTCCAAGACTAAAACCTGCTATTTATCTAATTTTTGTTCTTTTTCTAAAGTTAATACCCTAGCAGTTCATCTATTCCCACTTTGGAGAGGCTTTGGACGTTAAGTCCTTAAAAGGTGGCTTGTCCACTTGCCTCCTATTTTATTATTAGCACAACCAACCTAAGTCAACTAAGTAAGTAAATCAAAACATTATCCCTTAGCCATTTATTTAATACACTATTTTATATATCATCGTCACCAATTCCCTCTCACTTTCTTAATATTCGATCTGATAGCTACAAACTAATTTAATTCTCCTCTAAAAGTTAATAAGTATATAAAAAAAATATTTTGAATTATTACATTCTCCCCCACTTAAACAAGCGTTCGTCCTCAAACGAGTCTAAAAAACACACCTGAAATCACAGCATCTGAAGCAATATCGTCTGGCCTGGCTGGAAGGGCATAGAAACAGGCCTGACCACCCCCTGCTCTGCCTCCCCCTCTCGGGCGACCCATAGCTGACTGGGCTCCGTATTTAGCTGGCTCAACTCCACCCCTAGCTGGCTAGGCGAGTGGTGGAGGAACTGGTGCTGGTGCCGGCGGTCGAGCACCGTGATGTGGAGTCCCACCCGACAGCCTAGGGCAATATCTCGCAATGTGACCAAAATCCCCGCACTCGAAACAACCTCTCCTCTAGCGAAACCGTTTCTCCTGATACCCAAAAGAATTACCCAATGATACTTGAGTGGGCGGGGCATATTGAGAACCCTGCGCTGGCAGTGCGCCGAATGATGAGTGACTCTGCTGAAACTGACCACCCTGAGGAGAACCACTGAAACCACCCTGACCACGAGGCCTCTTAGCCTCCCTCTCAGCCCTCTCATGACCTCGAACCATCTCAATCTGTCGAGCAATGTCAACAACCTCATCAAAGATGGCACCAGATACTCTCTCCCTGGTCATAAGCAATCGAAGCTAAAACCCAAGGCCATCTACAAACCTCTTAATCCTCTTTCGGTCTGTGGGAACCAACCAGATCGCATGACGAGCCAACTCGGAGAACTGTATCTCGTACTGTGTAACAGACATCTCACCTTGACGAAGCTGCTTAAACTGCCTACGCAGCCTCTCTTTGCGGGAATCCGGTACAAACTTCTCCAGAAAGAGAACGGTGAATTGCTGCCAAGAAATGGGCGCTACGCCAACCGGCCTACGCCTCTCGTAAGCCTCCCACCAATTAAGTGCAGCACCAGAAAACTGGAAAGTAGTGAATGAGACCCCACTGGTCTCCAGAATACCCGCGGTCTGAAGCATCCTCTGACACTTGTCCAAGAATCTCTGTGCATCCTCACTCTCAGTACCACTAAATGATGGAGGCTGGAGTCTCCCAAACCTCTCCAATCTACATTGCTCGTCTTCTGGCATCACAGGAGCTACATAGTCCTAAGCAGCTGCAACCAGCTGGGCTGGAGGTGTCCCCGGTGTCTGAATCCCCTGAACTACCTGCTCAGGTGTCCGGGCAGCGGGAGTCTGAGTGCCTCCCCCGGCCTGAGAAGTAATTGTAGCCGTAGTATCTGAAACCGCCTGAGCAAGGCCCGTACACACTGATAGAATCTGGGCCAGGGCGTCCTAAAAGCCTGGAATAACAATAGGCACAGGTGGTTCCTGAGCTGGTCCCGCCGGAACCTCTACCTCAGGGACCTGATCCTGAGCGGGAACAACTGGGGGAACTGCAGGTGCTGCCCCAGCTACTGCACCAGCGATATCTCTGCTTCTACTATGGCCTCTATCGCGGCCTCGGCCTCTCGCGGCCCGAGCTGATGACTGTCCCCCCTGACTGGTAGCACGAATCCTCACCATTTGTGAGAGAATGAAATAACAAATGTTCAGTTACTAGAATACACAGAACGCACGATAAGAATCCAAGAATATAAAATTTCCTAAAGGTTCTGCAGCCTCTCGAAGATAAGTGCAGACATCTCCGTACCGATCCGCAAGACTCTACTAAACCCCCTCATGACTCGTGAGACCAAAGTAACCTAGGCTCTGATACCAACTTGTCACGATCCAAAATCTAACCATGGTCATGATGGCGCCTATCGTGTTGCAAGGCAAGCCTATTTCCCAAAATATTACTACTAATTAATTTTAAGTATTTAATAAAACAATAGCAATATTCAAATTTCTCATAAACTAAATAAACTCTAAAAATAATTAATATAAAAATACAGAAGCTAGCCCCAAACATCGGGGTGTCACTAAGTCATGAGCGTCTAAAACTATAAACTAAGATATATAAACTGTCTAACTGTCTAAAAGAAAAAATAACAAAAGGAGTAACAAGGTCCCGTGGAATTAGCAGCTACCTTGCAATCTCCACAGATAGCCAGCCTAAACTCAATATTCACCGCGCTCTAACTCACCTGGATCTGCACATAAAGTGCAGGGTGTAGTATGAGTACAACTACCTCAGTAGTAACAGAAATAACTAAGGAATTGAGCAGTAGTGACGAACTAAGTAAAACAGTCCAATTATTTATTTTCACAATTTAAAAAAATAAACAGAAATAAAAAAGTAAAATGATCATAGGGGGAAGCACCATTGAAGAAGTTCTGGAAAAAAAATACCATCTACTTCATATACCGCAAGTCGTCTAATGACTGATTTTTCAGCAACATGTTTGGCATATATTGATATGCTCTACTTCTTTTGTTTGGTTTTTATCTAATCGAGAAAGAGATGAGTTAGTGTCTCATTTTTAATTTTAAACATATCTGAGCTAGAAATGTGAAAGTATCATCTTTCAAGCTGAAGCAAAAAGATCAAGAACGTAGGTTACCCAAATAAATTCAAACTGAAATGTAAAATGCAAAAGTAAATGCAACCTCATAGCAATGTCTCACTCCATAACTCAACACTCGCACTCAGCACTCAGCACTCAATACACTTATCACTTTGCACTCACTGGGGGTGTGTACAGACTTCAGAGGAGCTCCCAAAGCCCAAGCGCTAAACATGGAAAACTCGCGTGCCATCATATCAATACCTGGATCCGCACGGTCAACTCACGTGCTACGCAAACAACTCACGTGCTATGGTATTAACCTTATAACCAGGCCCCCGACCTCACTCAATCATGTACCTCACTAGCCTCACCATCATCAACAAATAAGGGGACACATCCCACATCAAGTATCATAGCATATTAGCAAATAATAGAGACTGAGGTAAACATGTACAATAATTTCTATGACTGAGTACAAATAATGTGAGCATGAATAAAGCCTAAGCATGATCTTTAACATGAAAGTAGACAAGTTCAACAACAAGTAACTACATAAACACAGATGATGGCCGTGAGGTCTCACGGGACAGACCAAGTCTCCATCCCTCGAGGTATACACCCACACGACCGTCACCTAGCGTGGGTATCATCTCCAAACAATCACACGATATCAAATTCTTGGGTTTATACCATCAAAGCCAGAGTTAAAACTGTTACTTACCTCAATAACGTAAAATCCTACTCCGGGATGCCCTCGTCCCTCGACTCGGTCTCCAAAGGCTCCAAATCTATCCAAAATATTAAATAACATGTTCTAATTAATCTAGGCGAATAATTTCATAATCTTAGGACGAGTCAAAATCAAAATCAAACTGGATCCAACTAATAAAAACTAGTACGCCAAATTGCCAACCAAAATAGCCAAAACATTAGCTTCTGAAATAACTCTACAATTCCATAATACTATTTCTTATGCTGGGAATTCACCACTATCTTAATATACCATTTCACATGTCATCATCATTACACATTGATGTGCCTTATTCACTATTAACCACTTAGTAGATAATCATTTTGTATTTTACATATAGAAGTCCCTTTCTAGTATATTTCCATTTTATATACACTGCATCAACATTAGTTTTTCATGGCAAGATTTTACTTCCACCAACCATTAGCTTATTATTACTATCAATCATGACATCTTGATTCCTATATTTTCATTCTTAAATATAGTAGTAAGGATTTCAAGTAGCAGTAGTTTCATATTATTTTTTGCAGAATTTCGTAAAAGCATTGACGGAACGGAGTCGGCGTCCAATTTTCAATCCCAATTCATCTTCACAATTACCAATCCTTATATAATCACTATCATCCTATTATTACATAGTAATTATTATGCCTATTATTCATGGCATAAGCATAAATTCATATCTCCTATACTACCATAATTATCAATTGACCAAATTTAACTGAACAAAAATACACTGAAATCTTGTAATACTGAGCAAACCAACATCCCTAGTTTGCGTAGTTTTTCTCCCGATGCTAAAACGTCTTAGCCTTTTTTCTCAAAAGTGCTGCCGTCAAATCTCCAAGACTAAAACCTGCTATTTATCTAAAAAAAAATCTTTTTCTAAAGTTAATACCCTAGCAGTTCATCTATTCCCACTTTGGAAAGGCTTTGGACATTAAGTCCTTAAAAGGTGGCTTGGTCCACTTGCCTTCTATTTTATTATTAGCACAACCAACCTAAGTCAACTAAGTAAGTAAATCAAAACATTATTCCCTAGCCATTTATTTAATACACTATTTTATATATCATTGTCACCAATTCCCTCTCACTTTCTTAATATTCGATCCGATAGCTACAAACTAATTTAATTCTCCTCTAAAAATTAATAAGTTTATAAACAAAATATTTTGGGTTATTACAGCTTTAGTTTCTGAACCTTCCAACTCTCTTTGTACTTGTTGTTCGTGATCTTCAATATTTGTTACCTCCCAAGTAACATAATAACTTAATTTATATACTTTTAGAGATGATATCGTTCTTCGTCTTACATTAGTTTGCCTACGGCACATTTTTACATACAAAAATATAGAGTGTAACAACGAGAATCACTTTGCCGATAGAAAGTGGAGACTCACCAAAGAATCATTGGTGATTGCTAAAGGAGTTGCTCCCTACACGTTGTATAAGACAAATCGCTAAGATATATGAAGGTGGATTACATGCAACTGTAGATGATACGTTTGTAGATTTATGGCATTAGAGATTAGGCCATATGAGTGAAAAGGAATTGCGGGTCCTAGCCAAGAAATCACTTATCTCTTTTGCAAAAGATACAACTATGAATCCCTGTGATTATTGTTTATTTGGAAAAAACATAAGGTATCATTTCAAGCAACTCATGGAAGAAAATTGAATGCACTTGATTTCGTATATTCTGATGTTTGTGATCCAACAGATGTAGAATCAATAAGAGGTAACAAATACTTTCTTATATTATTGATGATGCTTTAAGAAAATTGCGAGGTTTATCTCTTGAGAACAAAAGACCAAGTATTTTAAGTCTTCCATAAATTTCATGTTCTGGTGGAAAAGGAGACAGGTAAAAAGTTGAAGCGTCTCACAACAGACAATGGAGGAGAGAATGCTTCAAAGAAGTTTGAAGAATACTGCTCAAGCCATGGAATTAGACATGAGAAGATAGTTCCTGGAACTCCACAATACAATGGTGAGAATAAATTGCACCATTGTCAAAAAAGTGATAAGTATGCTCAAAATGACGAAACTACCTAAGTCATTTTGGGGTTAAGCAGCTCATACAGCCTGTTACCTGATTAATAGAAACCCATCAGTTCCATTGGACTTAGACATTCTAGAGAAAGTCTCGACCAACAAAGAGGTGTCCTACTCCCATCTGAAAGTATTCAGATGTAAAACTTGTATGCATGTGCTGAAGAAGCAAAGAACATAGCTGGATGACAAATCTATTCTCTACATCTTCATCGGTTGTAGAGATGAAAAGTTCAGCTATAGATTGTGGGACCCAGAAAAGAAAAAGATCATCACGAGCAGAGATGTGATCTTCAAAGAAGATGCGGTCAGGATTGATGGTGATCAATCAACAAAGACAAAAAATGATAATGGTACAATCACTAACCTTGTTATTACTCCTAATGTACCTATGCGCAATCCTTCCACATGTGAAGAATGTCATACAAAAGGTGCTGATGAAGAGGTTGTTAAGTAGGGGGAGCACCCTAGTCCACAAGAGGATGAGAAGAGCAACAACAACACGAAGAAGGATAACAACCTTAGAGAAGATCTAAAGAGAGAAATTAGAGTCTATAAGGTATACTTCTTCAATGTATATCCTCATTAATGATGAGGGGGAGATAGAGAATTTCAAGGAGGTGATGTCTCATCCAGAACAAATCCAGTGGATGAAAGCTATACAAGAAGAGATGAATTCTCTACAAAAGAATGGCACATATGAACTGGTTGAACTTCTAAAAGACAAAAGACCGCTCAAGTGAAAGTGAGTCTTTAAGCTCAAGAAAGATGGAACGACAAGTTGGTCAGATACAAAGCTCGATTAGTGGTAAAAGGTTTCGAACAAAAGAAAGGTGTTGAATTTGATATAAAAAAATTCACCTGTTGTCAAAATGACTTCTATTCGAATAATATTGAGCTTGATAGCTAGATTAAATATTGAAGTGGAGTAGTTAGATGTGAAAACTGTATTTCTACATGGAGATTTGGAAGAAAAGATTCATATGGATCAACTAGAAGATTTTGAAGTAAAGTAAAAAAAACACATGGTGTGCAAATTAAAAGGAGTCTTTATGGGCTGAAACAAGTGCCAAGGCAATGGTACAAGAAGGTTGACTCATTCATGAGAAGTCAAATGTATACAAAGATTTTTTCAGATCCATGTGTATACCATAAAAAATTCTCGAACAATAACTTTATCATCTTGTTGTTGTATGTAGATGACATGCTGATTGTAGGACAACATAAGAAGTTAATTGCCAAGTTGAAGGAAGATTTGTCCAAGTCATTTGACATGAAATGCTTGGGTCTAGCATGACAAATTCTAGGAATGGAGATTTTCCAAGATAGGACAAATAAATACTTTTTGATGTCACAAAAGAAGTACATTGAACGTATGCTTAAACGCTTCAATATAATGAGCGCTAAATCAGTTAGCACACCTCTTGCTGGTCATATAAAGTTGAGCAAGAAATTGTGTCCTATAACAAAGGAAGATAAAGAAACCATGACTGAAGTCCCATATTCCTATGCCATCAGGAGCATAATGTATGCAATGGTATGTACCATAGCTGATATTGCTCCTATCGACGATGTTGTTAGCAGATTTTTTGATAATCTCGGAAAAGAATAGTGGGAAGCTGTGAAATGAATACTTAGGTATCTAAAAAGAACCTTGGATGAATGCTTGTGTTTTGGATCCAGTCTTGAAAGGTTATACAGATGTTGATATGGTCGGTGATACTGATAATGGAAAATCTACTACTTGATATCTATTTACTTTTTCAGGGGGCTATATTATGGTCGTCTAAATTGTAGAACTAAGTTGAACTTTCAATAACTGAAGTGGAGTACATTTCCACTATAGAAATTGGCAATGAGATGGTATAGCTCAAGAGATTTCTTCAAGAGCTTGAATTGCATCAAATGAGTATGTTGTCTATTATGACAGTAAAAGTGCAATAGACTTGAGCACAAACTCTATGTACCATGCAAGAACAAAGCATATCAACGTGAGATATCATTGGATTCATGAGTAAGTGGAGAAAGAATCTTTGAAGGTAAAGAAAGTTCACACGAGTGAAAAAGTTCTGCGGAAATGTTAACCAAGGTAATACCGAGAGGCAAGTTCAAACTATGCAAAGAACTTGTTGGCCGAACTCTATATGAAAAACTGGAGATACCTTATTCAAGTACATGGGACTGGAGGGGGAGATTTGATGGATCCATCTCATGCCCATTGAAAGGAAGAAAACTTCCTTTGGCTTTGAAATGTCAAGCCAACCAAGTGCACAACAAGGAAGATTTTTTCGGCAAATTTTCCTTTGGTTTCATAGTGTGGTATTTGACTTGTGCTACTAACATGAAAGCACTGATGATATCAATTAAGCAATCCTAAGCACTATAACTAGGTGCCTTTGCTCTCGGTTGTAAGACACGCGAAACAGAGAGAATAAAAGTAATTCACAAAGACGAAAAATACTTTGTGAGAAAAAATATAGAGGGTTTGAGCTGTATTGTAGTGATGTGGAAAAATCAAAAGAGGGTATTGAGTGTTTAGTAATCTTGGAGTATTTTACACGGTACCACAAATTATAAAATCCTTGCTATAGTAAAATCAGTTGCTCTTCTTGGGCCATGATTTTTTCCTTATTTAGAAGGGGTTTCACATTAAAATTTTTGTGTCCTTATTTCTCTTATTATTAACATTTATTATTGTATTTTAGTAATTCACATTTATTACAGTCGTATACTATGAATATTATTTCTATGGGGATTATTTTCACAATAAATAAAAGACCTTTTTTCTAATGGCGGAGTATGATAAAGTTATTCAATTTTATATAGCACTAACATTTATGATTTAACCATTTCCCCCCTTTTAAAAGGTATGTATCTCTAGTTTGTACTTAAGGGCTATGTCACCCGAATCAACTTATGGAAACTGTCTGGGTCTCATCACAATCGTCTACAATATTATGATCATATGATTTACCCCAAATATTTTCTGTAGTGTTATTTTGTGGCTTGAATTATTTCCTTGTGTTTTTAGGAAACCTATAATCCCTATAGGTTTAGAAAAATTTATTGTCCTAATAGATTTGGAAAAGGAAAACCTATAGTCCTTGTCAAATTGGAAAACCTTTCTCTTATAGGTTTGAGATTATTTGGAATCTATACATAGGGGTTGTAGTTGGGGATAAATTGTATTATGTTTTTCTTCTCATTCATAATGGAATACTCTCTCTGCTTCTGCCCCGAGGATTAGGCTTAGCCGAACCTCGTTAAATCCTTGTGTTGATTTTTCTTCTCTATTTGCTTTGTGTGTGACTGTGTTCTAGTTAACCCACGATCTTCCGCAACAATCGGTATCAAAGTAAGATTCGGGTTTCTACATATAATCTAGGGTTAAGATGTCTTCATCATCTTCAATAAAGTACGTAGTAGAGATATTTGACGGGGGTTCTAGCTTCAGTCTATGGAAGATTAGGATGAAATTATCCCTGGTGTTACAAGGGTTATGGAAGACAATTGATGAGGATTTTCCTGAATAGATGAAAGATATAGAGAAGGCAGACTTGAAGGAGAGGGCTTTGAGTGTGATCTTCATGAGCACTACAGATAGCATTCTTTGGGAAATTGCTGAAGAAACATCTACAACAATGGCATGGAAGAAGCTGGAAGATCTGTATTTTAAGAAATCGCTGACAAACTGCCTCTACCTCAAAAAGAGGTTATACAATCTCCGTATGAACGAAGGTACACCTTTTAAAGCTCATATTGATGAGTTTAATTCAATTATAATAGACCTGAAGAATATGGATATCAAAATTGATAGTGGGGATCAGGCCTTGATTATGTCATGTTCTTTACGACCATCCTATGATACTTTTTCCCATATGCTGCTATATGGGAAAGACAATATTTCACTAAAGATGTTAGTAATGCACTAAAATCTAAAGAGTTGAAAAAGAGCTTTCCAAACAGCAGAACTAAGGGTGAGGGTCTTGTGAGTAAAGGAAGAACACAACAAAAGGACTTTAATAGGAAAAATCAATCGCCATATCGAAGTCTAGAGCAAGAAAGCAGAACTGTTATGAGTGTGGGGAGCAAGGTCACTATAAGAGAGTGTGTCCCGAGCTGAAAGAGAAAAGAGGAAAGCAGAAAGTAGATATTTCGGTAAATGTTGTTGACACTGGCAATAATTTTGATGATAGTGATTATGTAGGGGAAATCTTTGCCGTGAGTTCTAGTCATGGGCAGAATACTTAGGTTCTTGATTCTGGTGCTACTTTCCACATGTGTCCACACAAGAATTGGTTTGCAACTTACAAGCAGATCAGTAGGACTATCTACATGGGAGATGACAATCTATTATCAGTAAAAAGAATTGGTAACATCAGATTGAGAATGTTCGATGGACTTATCAGAAACATTGAGTGTTGGCATGTTCCTCAAATAAAGAGAAATTTAATTTCCTTTTAGACATTGGATGATCAAGGGTATAAGTTTCACTCCTAGAATAAAATACTTAAAGTGTGTAAAGGCTCTATGGTGTTCATGAAGGGTAAATTGCATTCTAAATTGTATCATCTTCAGGCTAGTATAGTTAAAGTGGAATTTGTTGTAGCTTCTAGGAAAAGTAACCTGAATCAGTCTCAGTTGTGGCACTTGCGACTTGGTCATATGAGTGACATGGGATTATTTTTGTTGAGCAAGCATAATTTGCTGGATGGATACAAAAATCAAGTTTCAAATTTTTGTGAGAATTGTCTGTTTGGTAAACAGACAAGGGTAAAGTTCAGCAAGAAGGCAGAGCACAAGACCAGAGACAAGTTAGATTATATACATTCAGACTTGTGAGGTCCAAACATAGTTCCCTCCAAGAGTGGTGCCAGGTATTTTATGACTTTGATTGATAATTACTCAAGGATGGTGTGGGTATATTTTCTGAAAACAAAAGATGAGGCATTTCCGATATTTGTTAAATGGAAGACGATAGCTGAGAGGCAGACAGAAAGAAAAGTTAAGCGTCTTCAAACTGACAATGGGTTGGAATTTTGTAATTTTGAGTTCAATAATTTTTGCAACAGAGAAGGAATAGTGAGACACTGCACTTATGTCGGAACACCACAATAAAATGGTGTTGCAGAACGCATGAACATAACGGTTTTTGATAGGGCACGAAGCATGCTTTCACACTCATGTGTTAGTAAGGATTTTTGGGTAGAAGCAATCAATACAGTTGTTATTTGGTCAACAGATCTCCATCCACAACTATTGAGTTTAAAAATCCTTTTGAGGTATGGTCCGATTCGCATGCTGATTATTCAAGTTTAAGAATATTTGGTTGGCCTGCTTATGCTCATATGAGGGATGGAAAACTTGAGCCGATAGAAACGAAGTGCATATTTCTAGGGTATGCAACTAGAGTGAAAGGTTATAGGTTGTGGTGCACAGATCAAAAGACTCTAGGGCTAATTATCAGTAGGGATGTAACATTCAATAAATCTGCCTCATTGGACAGTCAGAGGGAGAAGGCAATAGCAAAAACACATCATGGTGTCAGTGACTGCATAGATCTAGAAATTGAATCTCCATTAGCTCAGCCCAGTAGTTCAAAAATAGAGAAAGTGAAGGAGGTGCAAAATATTAATCAAGATGATAATATTAATGCACATGTGCAACATCAACCATATAGCATTGCAACAGGCAGATAAAAGAGAGTGATCAACCGATCGCAAAGGTTTGCAACGTAGTTGATGGGAATCTTCTTGGATACACGAATCCTGTGGGATTTGCTTTGGCAGTTGCAGAGGCCGTTGATGAATTTGAGTGTTATAGCTATCCAAAAACTATTCCGAGTACAGAACCAAATAGACGGATTAGTGCTATGGATAAAGAGATTGAGTCTCTTAACAAGTTTAGGTGTTTTCTAGACTTGTTCGATATGTGCGCCAATGGGTAGAGCCCCCGCGAGGGCTGAGGGCAAGGTAGAGAGACGTTATTCCTGTTAATGAAGAGAATTCAATCCAAGAGGAAGATTTGTTATTTTGTGGCTTGAATTATTTCCTTGTATTTTTAGGAAACCCATAATCCCTATAAGTTTAAGAAAACTCATTGTCCTAATAGATTTGGGAAATGAAAATCTATAGTCCTTGTCAAATTGGAAAACCTTTCTCTTATAGGTTTGAGACTATTTGGGATCTATATATAGGGGTTGTAGTTGGAGATTCTATAGATTGTATTGTGTTTTTCTTCTCATTCATAATGAAAAACTCTCTCTGCTTCTGCCCCGAGGATTAGGCTTAGCCGAACCTCGTTAAATTCTTGTGTTAATTTTTCTTTTTTATTTGCTTTGTGTATGATTGTGTGCTAGTTAACCCACGATCTTTCGCAATAGGTAGTTTAACGTATGATTGTCCCCTTATATCTTGTCTTTTGTGTTGTTGTGGCGCTCTTTCTTTTCTTCACTTCTGAAGGAGCTTGCCATTTATATTTGTTTTGAACCGTGGACTCCATTCTATATATCACGATGAGTTACTGATCGATTTGGACGAGATCGCTCATCTAGCAATGGTAATGCTAGAACTGTTTGAACCAAAAAAAGGATAATCTTTGGTTAAGCTAATTAATCAGTTATTAAGGGGAATTAATCCTAGTTAGAGCTAATTACTACATATCTTAGATTAATGGTGTGAAAAAAAGTGGGTAGTGAAGAAACGGATTTAATGCATCAGTATTAAATGCGTCGAATGTAATAATATGTTAGAGGTATCATATATTAAATAGAAATAAATGGCACTAAATGTAAATAAAGAGGAAGATTCACCTAATATTGGATGAGGTGGATGATTCCTTCGTCTGACGGTGATGAATGACAAGAATATAACAAAAATAGTGAGCACTTTTTCGGATCTGGTGGAAATGATAATGGATAATCCAAAAAGGTCGAATCTCTTTAGAAAGTTATTCTTTGTATTTATCTAGAGAACTTGCTTTTCAAAAGAGTTCTTATCATATGGAATATTACATGCCTTTTGCCTTATCTCTCATACTATTTATATGAGATATTCCCAAAAAACCCTAAAAACTACAAACAAAGAGAATATTCAATAGAATATTCCCTCTGAAGATCCCAATACAAAATAAGCCGTTATTTCTATCTATGTTGTTCGACCTCGGTCCTGATGGACTGTTCAACGGTTCGTTCTGTTGATCACTGGTCGACCTCGGCCAAACTGTCCGTGTTGATTTGCAAATCACTCATGATAATCATCTCGGCGTGGAGATCATTCCAAATTTCTATATTTGTGTTTACCCAAAGGAGCGAAATTCGAGGGCCAAAACTAGAACTACTCTTTCAATAACTCTGTGAGGAAGGATTAAAAGGTTATTCCGATATAAATTCTAGGATTAAATTTATTCGGTACTTGATTATGGGTATGTTAGTTAAAATTAAGGAGAAAATTTATACGAAAATCATTGAATTATCTCTCTTATATAGAAAGCTATATAATTTCAGGATTATAATCCTGGAATAACGTGGTTTGAACCCTAAGACCTCTGAATATTACTAATTCAATGCACCTTGTTTAGCTCGTGGACTACGGAAAGAAGCAAACTTCAAAATGCATTTGGACATTGCTAAATAGTACAGCCTTCGCACTAAAAAACAACTTAGATTTGGCACATTGTCACTTCACAATCATGGATCTCAACCGTTGTTTGTCTCTTTGATTTATTAGGCATTCTTGAATACCCCACTTCAATTAATTTGGAGCCACACAATCATTACCTGCAAATTTCTCTTTTAAGCCTTGATTTTAATTCCAACAAGGGTTCTTTTGATTTGATAGGAATTTTAAGATCATTAGCCAGGTTACCAGTAGTTTCTTAAATATAAAGATATTGACAGTAAGCTATGTTAGTCTGCACAACAACAGAAAGTATTAGTAACAATTTTAAGTCAAAAAAATTTATTTAATCTATTTTCAATAAATCAGAACAAAAATAATATTTTATTTTGTGTAATTATGTATCTGTTCACAAAAATAAAAATATAAAACCAACACTGAGTATATATAGATCATAAATTGCAAAGTTCTTATACTAACAGTAATAATAATTTACAAACAATTACCATCACTAGACTCTAAAGTGTATCCGTTATCAATGAAACCAGTGGCAGAAGTATGATTTTTACCAAAGGGATCGGAAAAAAAAGAGGTAAATACAAGAAAAAGCTAAGGGGATACAATACAAAAAAAATTAACTTCATATACATAATATAATTTTCGGCGAAAAATGTCAGATTGACTCCCTTCCGTCCACCTAACTCCGCCCACAACAAATCTACTGGCATGACCTCCATCCCCACAATCCAAAAACATTAAAAAACGAAGAGAATTATATAACAATCAAATTAAGGAAGCAGCATCCGGCAAACCCTGCCGGAAATCATCATCAATAATCACCGGCGGCCGTCTAGGACGCTTTACCGGAACAGAAGCACGGCAAACAGGACAATTAGAATGAGAACATAACCACTTATCAATACAAACAACATGGTATATATGTTTACATGTTTTCAGCTGTCTAACTTCTTCTCCTTCCACAAACGCCGTCAAACATACCGGACACTCGTTGCCTGGTTCGTCTAACGACGTTAACTCTTTCTTATACTTTAAGTTCAAAACCGTATCCATATGCTGAGTAATTCCAGTTTTCGACGCCGCCGGGCCGGAATTTTCGTCGGTGCTTCGTCGGAAAATATTTTGTGGGCATTTTAGAGCATAGATAAAAGCGTATATTAGGGTTGGTATTATTATGAGTATGATTAGAGAGAGAATTGCAAATAAATGTGACATGTCGGAGCTCCGGGAAGACACCGCCGGAGAAGGGATCGGAGAGGTGTGGCTTGAGATATAGTGGTGGTTGTGGCGGAGGAAATGGACAAGATATTTGATAATGTATATCAGTATATCACTGTCCTTTTTTAAATTTTATTTTATTTTGTTTGGTTTTTGTAGACAAGTGTACATGCATTACAGGAGTATTTTATAATCAGAATGAGGTTTTATTGAGATAAGTAATTTAAAGAGAAATAAACGACAAAATAGTGTAACATCATACCACATAAGAGGAACATATCCGGAAAAAAATATAATACATGATAAACATTTTTTAGGTACAAACAAAGAGTAGCTAGTAATATCAATTATTGAGACTCTGAAACGCTGATATTTTTAATTGATAATTCGGTTGGGAGTTGGGTAGTCTTACTGATATTATGGCATTATTTAAATTTTTCCGAATTAATAGAGTGTTTGACGATTCTTTGGTTTTACATCAAGATCTTGCGGATCTTTCACGAAAAGCCACGTTTAGGAGGATGAGATTGCATGAACAAATATGCAGCTCTCAAGGAATATATTTAAATTATATACATACAGATGTTTTTCGATTATTAGTGCAATTTAATACTCCCTCTATTTTAATTTATATGGCAATATTTTTTTAAGTCCGTTCAAAACATAGTGATAGTTTTTAAAATTTATAAACTTCTTGTTTTACCCTTAGAGTTCGTTTGGTACGAGGAATAAGGGATCATTAATCCTGAAATTAAATTTGAGATTAGTTTATCCCATGTTTGGTTGGGATAAAATCGTGGGATAACTAATCCAGTTATCCCGGAATTGTAGTGTTCTTTTATCCCTATGGGAGGGTGGGATAACTAATCCTAGAATAATTAATATGGGCTAAATTATTTCCCAACTGATGATTAAAATCGACTAATAAGGGCATCGAATTTGTGTACCTGTTAACAACAGGGGAAGTTTTTGCAGAATCTATTCCAATCAATTACTCGAATCCTACTTCGTCTCTCTTAGAAACGAAATTCTTGTTCAGGAACTAAATACCTTATTTTTATTTATTACAGTGTGTTTCTTAAGTTAGGGAGAATCACTTCTTGGCACCATTCTCTGTTGAGGAAGAAAAATACATGAAGGAGAGAGAGAGGTTTAAAAAAAAAGCTGTCACTCACACAAATTGATCGCAAGTTCCCATTATTTGCTAACGTGCAACAGCTTTTTTCTTTTATTTATCTATGTTTTAACTTCCCTAGGTTACCACTTTAAGATTTTATCTCCTCTAAATGGGTAGGGATAATCCATATGGACGGCTCGCGACCAAATATCCAACATCTCCCACTTCGTACATGATGGGCTAGACCCATACTAGTGCTATGTGAATAACACACGTAATTCATACTAGTAAATAGTTCGTGTGACCTGCGAGCTTCCGGAGCTATAATATTTCTGATCGTTTAAGGTCATTTAATAAATATAGCTTCATCTAGAAATTCAACCACATTAGGAAAGGATTCACTACTAACATGAGAATTTTATTACTCGCTATACCCTAAACATCATTGGCTACTATAGTAGCTAGTTATCCGATCTCTCATCCTCGAAAGAGGTGAACTCGAGTTCATGTACAATTTTATCTACAATTACACTTTTTACTCTATGCTAAGTGTAATGGTCGACCAATGAATACAAGTTATATTATTTATTTATTTTAGTTGTCTTCCCTTTTCTACTCGAAACTATCCATCCCAGATCAACTGCTTTCCTAGACATACCGCAATGCCGAATAACACGTAGCTATTAATGACATGCTAAAGTAGCAACATTGATTGGTACTTCAAGATACAACAAAAGGTTAAAGGGTATTCCAATGAAAGTCAATTTTGACTTTCTGGGCTCACACAATGAAGGAGCAGGGATCAATTTTTCACTACCCCATTGGTCGCTAAGCACACGCAGTATGAAACACGTGCTACAGTATTATTGCCTTTTATTGGCGCATGCTTCTCATTATCTTTTAACTCATTCAATACCGTACAGATCTTGTTCTAGACATCTACAAATGTCTACTTCTTAGAGAAACTCGCATCTAGCTTATAAAAAATAAGTCATAATCGAATAGTGGAATTTGTGAGTCTGACTAGTTGTCAAGATCGACCTTTACAAGTGAATATAACCTCGCATTATCCAAGGTTCTATACGGTCTCATCTCTTCACAATTCTTAACGTAAGAGGCGATTTCTCGTGTGAGAGAGCTAATCTCGCGACTTGTTTGACACACTTTATCAACAAAACATAATCACATGCATACGAGATATAAGCATAATTTCAAGAGTCAAATATTGATGAGCATATTATAATAATAAAGTTATTGTACAATGCATAAATATGTTCATATCCTTCGCAAACCAAGAGCCACATATTTCTCAAACAGGTCTCTAGATATCACCTTTGTTGAAGGATCAACTATCACTGTAAATTTATCTCTCCACTTGCTACCATATCTCTTACAAAGTTATACTTGATGTCAATGTGTTTGGTATTGTTGTGATACTTAGGATCTTTTGTGTATGTAATAGCCGCTTGACTATCACAATAAAGAGTCATGAGACCTTGAAAATTCTTTGTAATACCAAATGTTCAAAGAATTTCTTCAACCAAACATCTTCTTGTACGGCAAATGCACAAGCCATGAACTCAACTTCTATTGTCAAAAGGGCAGCACAAATTTGTTTCTTACTTTTCCATGAAATAGCACCACCATTAAGTAAGAAAGCATAACCGGATATTGATTTTCTATTATTCCGGTCACCAGCCCAATCAACATCTGTATATCCTCTCAAGTATAAATCATTTCCACCATAACATAGTAAATAATTTGTAGTTCCCTTCAAGTATCTGAAAATTCTCTTTACAACTTTCCAATGATCTCTTCCAGGATTGGATTGATACCTTCTAACCAGACCTACGACATAACAAATATCTAGGAGAGTACACACCATAGCGTACATCAAGTTCCCGACATCACTTAAATACAGAACTCGAGATATGTCTTCCTTTTCATTTTCAGTCTTGGGACATATTTCAAGGCTCAAAGTTTCACCTCTCGCTGTAGGAGTATCCATGGATTTGCAACTATTCATGCAAAAACGCTCCAAAATTTTCTTTACATGAGTGATCCTGAGATAGACTTAATAACATTTTGGAAGGGTCTTTTTGGATCTTAACTCCAAGGATATAGTTTGACTCACCCATATCTTTCATGTCAAATAACTTTGAAAGCCATGACTTGATAGTTTTCAAATACTCCAAATTGTTTTCGGCCAATAAAATATTATCTACGTAAAGAGAAAGAATTACAAATATCCCACTGGACTTCTTCACATAAATGCAATGGTCTTCGTTGATCATGGTAAAATCATACAAGATCACCTCTTGTGAAATCTCAAATACCATTTCCTTAAAGATTGGTTCAGGCCATAAATAGATCTTTTCAATTTACAGACCTTCTTTTCTTGGTCTTCAATGATGAAGCCTACAGGTTATTCCATGTAGATTTCCTTGTTTAGTTCTCAATTGAGAAAAGTCGTCTTCACGTCCATTTGGTATAATTCCAAATCCAAACGTGCAACAATAGCCAAAAGTAAGAGAATTGGGGTAAACTTCACAACTGGTGAAAATATTTCTTCATAATCTATTCTAGCTTCTTGAGTAAAGCCTTTTGCCACTAATCATGCCTTGTATATTTTTGTTAACCCATCCGCTTTGCGTTTAATTTTGAGAACCCATTTGTTCCCAATGGCTCTACGTCCAGGCAGGAGGTTAACTAGATCCCAGAATTTGTTGATTTTCATGGACTCTGATTCTTCTTTCATTCACTCATTTTTTTCAGGGCTCGATAAAGCCTCAGTCACAGACTTTGGCTCATCCACTTTTATGGAAGGCACCAAGAAAACATAATCTTTAATCTTATAAGTACGTTTGGGTATAATTTTTCTGGTACTCTTTCGTAGTTAAAATTCAGATTCGTTAGAAAGATTTTAGGATTGAGAACTCCCACTCTCACTCGGATCAGAACAAGATCCTGATCAGTTTGATTATAAACTGCGTCAGAAGACACTAGCTGACTATCTGAGTTCAACATTTCATAAATAGGCTCTATGTTCCTTACCTCGCCCTTCTTTGGAAAATTATTTTCCAAAAATGCGATGTCTCTTGATTCAATATTAGTAAAACTTCCATCCTCTAATTCACCAATGAACACATACCCTTTGGATTGTTCTAAATATCTTATGAAGATACATTTCTTACCTTTTGGGCCTAATTTTTCAAACTTGCTAAAAGAATCTTTTACATACACATCACAACCCCAAGGTCGTAAATTATTTAAGTTTGGTTTATGACCAGTCCATTGTTCATAAGGGGTGGAAGAAACTGATTTAGAAGGAACTTTGTTCAATGTGTAAGCTACAGTCAATAACGCATTTCCTCAAAAGAAGATAGGTAAATTTGCCCACGCCATCATGGACCTTATCATATCCAATGGTATTCTATTCCACCTTTCTGCTATACCATTTTGTTGAGGTGTGTAAGGAATGGTTAACTATTTGGTGATGCCCATTTCATTACACAAGTCTTCAAACTTATTTGATAGATATTCACGCCTTCTATCGGTTCTTAAGGTCTTAATCCTTTTAGATAATTAATTCTCAACTTCATTCAAATATTTCTTAAACCATTCTAGTGCTTCAGATTTATGAAAAATCAAATAGACACAACCAAAGTGCGTGAAATCGTCAATAAACGTAATGAAATATAAAGCAGCAGACCTAGCCCTCACATTCATTGGACCACGCATATTAAAATGGATTAATTGCAATGGAAAATTAGCTCTCTTAACCTTTCAATATGGTTTACGTGTAATCTTTCTAGCAAGATAATTTTCACAAGTTGGCATTTCAATTTTAGAGAAAGAACCTAAATGTCCTTCCTTAGCCAATCTATTCATTTAACCATGCCCTATGTGACCTAATCTTGCATACCATGTAATAACATCAACACCATTATTACTAGAATAACATGCCATAACACAACGATCAATATAATAGTTATACATAGAAGGATTACAATCTAACACAATAGAACCATCATAACGATGTCTAAAACCATAAAAAGCCATTGTCTAGAGTAATTCTAAGGCCATTGCAACTAAAGTTCAAATTGAAATCTAAATCTAGAAGAACAGACACAGATACTAAGTTTTCTCAAATATTTGGAACATGTAGGACGCCATGCAATATCAAAGATCGGCCACCACGCATGCCCATTCTACAAGTTCATATCCCTTTTACTTCATATTTGCATTATTTTTCACATATACATGCTTTGATCGAGGTGGAACTTGACGAACCTCTATAAACGCTTCTCTATCATGGCTCACATGGTCGGTGTCCCCTGAGTCTACCTTTTACACATGATAAGATTCAGTTAGTAAAACAGTGCTAGATATATATATGCATTTTGAAATGCAACCTTTTTCGGCTTAGTGCACTCACGAGCAAAATACCCTGGAACTTGACAATTGTAGCACTTCTGTGATGACCCAAAAGGCCATCCCCTGTTTTTAAAATGAATTCTGCGTTCCAAGGCCTTTTCTATCTTACCTCGATTTGCGTGCACAGTCTGAGCACGTAGTCGGAAGGCTAATATGTGAAAATCTGTGAAAAATGTTAAATTTTGATTACAAAATGAATTAAGTTGACTTCGGTCAATATTTTGGGTAAAAGGACCTAGACCCGTGATTTGACGGTCTTAGAGGGTTCGTAGGAAAATATGGGACTTGGGCGTATGCCCGGAATCGAATTAAGAGGTCCCAAGCCCGTGAAATGAAATTTTTAAAGAACATTGTTTTCTGAAATTATTTATTAGATTTGGAAATGAATTGTGATTAGAACTCGATGGTATCGGGCCCATATTTTCGTTTCGGTGTCCGGTACAGGTCTTATATATGATTTAAGATAAGTCTGTGAAATTTGGTAAGAAACGAAGTTGAAACAACGTGAATCGGATCATTTTTGAGAAAATTAGAAATTTGAAGTTCTTAAGAAAATTTCATGATTTTGATGCTAAATTCCTAGTTGTTGATGTTATTTTAGTGATTTGAATGCACGAGCAAGTCCGTATGATGTTTTTAGATTAGTGTGCATGTTTGGTTTGGAGCCTCGAGGGCTCGGGTGAGTTTTGGATAGGCCATGGAGTGAAATTTAAACTTAGGGAATTGCTGGTATGCTTCAGACCTACATGCGAAGCCTGTCTCGCAAATGCGAGAGGTAGCCTGGGCTACCTTCTTCGCAAATGCGAAGTGTCTGTCGCAAATGCGACATCTGCCTGGAATCCCCCTTAGTCGCAAATGCGAAACCTCAGTCGCAAATGCGACTTCGCAAATGCGACATTGATTTCACAAATGCGAATACAGCAGAGGTCGGGGTTCGCAATTGCAAACCTTATTCGTAATTCCCATACCTGCAACCTGCAATTTTTATACTTAGCCTAAAATCAACCATTTTTCACATCTTTTCAAAACACAAATTCCCTAGGGCGATTTTTCAAGAACAACTCTTTTTCCAAAGCGATTGTAAGTCAATTTTAACTCGTTTACTTCAATCATTAACATCTTTTAACATGATTTTAACTCAAAACCAATGATTTTCATGGGGGAAATTGGGTGTTTTGGGTAGAACCTAGGTTTTTCAAAAATTGGAGATTTGGACCTAGATTTGAGGTCCGATTTCAAAATAAATTATATATTAGTGTTCGTGGGGGAATGGGTAATCAGGTTTGGGTTCGAACCTCGGGTTTTGACCATGTGGGCCCGGGGGTAATTTTTGACTTTTGGATAAAACTTGAGAAAACTCATTTTCGTGCATTAGAATTGATTCATTTAGTGTTTATTGAAGTAATTAAGTAACTTGTGGCTAGATTCGAGCGAATTGGTGGTGGAATCAAGGGGTAAAGCGATAGTTGAGACGTGAATTGTGTTCGTGGCATCGAGGTAAGTGTTTGGTCTAACCTTAGCTTGAGGGATTACGTGTTGTGTCCTATTTGCTACTTATTTCTTGTTGAGTACGACGTATAGGCATGGTGACGAGTATCTATATGTTGGTGTCGAGCATGACCGTGAGTCTTGAATTGAAATTTATTGTGTTCTTAGATATTACTACGGATGCTTAAGTTGATGATTCTTTGTATTGAGCAAGGATTATGGTTATTTTTGTGGAAATTACTTATGACTGAGTATTGGTGTTAGCTGAGGTAGTTAGGTGTTGGAACAAGTTTGGTTATAGCTGTTTCTCCCTTGTCGGGACGTAGTTACTTATACTGTCAATTCCCTTGCCGGGATAGTGTAGTTCTTTATTGATCCCTTGCCGGGACTCTTGTTATGATTATTGTTGATTGTATATGTGGATCAGACTGCACGCCACAACAATGATATATGTGGATCGGGTTGCACGCCGCAACAATGATATATGTGGATCAGGTTGCACGCTACAATAATGATATCTGTGGATCGGGTGGCACGCGACAACAATATTATATGTGGATCAAGTTGCACGCCGCAATAATGATATATGTGGATCGCGTTGCACGCCACAATAATGATATATGTGGATCGATTTGCATGCCGCAACAATGATATATATGGATCGGTTTGCATGCCGCAACTGTGATAAATGATATGGATCGGGTTGCACGCTGCAACAGTGTTGTTATATAATGGGATCGGGTTGCACGCTGCAACAGTGATAAATGATATAGATCGGGTTGCACGCCGCAATGGTGTTGTTATATATTGGTATCGGGTTGTGCGCCGCAACAATTGTTGATACAAAGCGTTTATAGATTGGATACAAGTTTCTTATTGTTTTGCCGTGAATTATAAGTTGTCCTTATGCCGTTACTCTTGATTTACTATTGATATTGATACACCCCCATAGCATGTACCCCCTCCTATCTTTACTTGTTTATTTATGTTTTATTTTCCACTGTATATTATATAACTGCACAGGTTTGTTTGGTAGTCTGGTCCTAGCCTCGTCACTACTTCGCCGAGGTTAGGCTAGGCACTTACCAGCATATGGGGTCGGTTGTGCTGATACTACACTCTACACTATATGCAGATCCCGGAGCAGCTCTTGCACCATAGCATTTGGATGGCTACCTTTAGTTCACGCGGAGATCCAAGGTAGACCTGCAGGCGTCCGCAGGTTCTGGCGTCTCCTCTACCCTTTATTTCCTGTTTCATTTCTTGATTCAGAAATAATGTATCTTTATTTTCAGACCTTGTATTTAGCACTCTTAGATCGTCTGTGGTACTGTGACACCAGTTCTGGGCGATTAAGGCTTAAACAGTTGTATTAGATTTATATTTCAGATATTTTGCTACATTTCTTCCACTTAATGAAATTTTCGTTGTTTTCACATTATTTCTTTATAAATGCTAAAATGGTATAAAAATGGATAAAGGTAATTGTTCAATAATTGGCTTGCCTAGCTCACATTAGTAGGCATTATCACGACTCCCGAGGGTGGGAAATCCGGGTCGTGAAAAGTTCGTATAAGAGCTCTAGGTTAAATGGGTCTCACAGTTCACAACAAGCTTAGTAGAGTCTGAGGGATCGGTACGGAGATGTCTGTATTTATACCCTAGAGGCTACAGAGTTATGAAAACTTCACATTTATTCCTTCCTATAGTGTGGTTTGGTTTCTCAATGCTAATTGAATTTCTACTCTGTTCTTTCGCAGATGGCGAGAACACGCGCTTCCTTATCCACTAACCAGCAGCTCGAGCCCCCAGCAGCAGCTCCCATAAGGGGCAGAGGGCAAGGCCGAGGTCGTGCTAGAGGCTGAGGTAGGGGTAGAGCTCAGCCTAGAACAGCAACACCAGCAGCAGAGCCTCAGGTTGATTTTGATGATGAGTTTCTGACCCAACAATTCTGGTAGGCCCAGCTCAGGTCCCAGAGGGGTTTATTGCTACCCCAGTACTCCAGGATGCTCTGGTCCGTCTAGTGGGCCTTATGGAGAGTGTCACCCGGGTAGGCTTGCTTCCCGTAGCACCAGCCGTCTCTCAGGCTGGAGGAGGAGCCCAGACTCCTACTACTCGCACTTTGGAGCAGGTAGCTCCCCAGTTTCAAACTCCAGCAGTTCAACTAGTTAGAGTAGTTCAGCAGGGTGTGGTGGCTCAGATCGGTGATGGAGCAACTATGTTTGCCGATGCTTTGTGGATATTGGACAGGTTCACCAAAATCTTCACTACTACTTTCAGCGACGCATCTTCTGAGGATCTCTAGGATTATCTAGACAATTGTCATGAGGTTCTTAGGAACATGGGGATAATTGAGACCAATAGGGTCGATTTTGCTACTTTTCGCTTGTCTGGATCTGCCAAGACTTGGTAGAGAGACTATTGTTTGGCTAGACCAGCCGGATCGCCAGCCTTGACTTGGGAGTAGTTTACTTAGATAGCTCTGGAGAAGTCTCTCCCCATCACTCAGAGAGAGGCCTATCGGAGGCAGTTGAGCGTCTCCAGTAGGGTTCTATGACTGTTACCCAGTATGAGACCAGATTCATCGACTTGGCTCGTCATGCTCTTATCATACTTTCCACCGAGATAGAGAGAGGGAGAGGAGGTTCATTGATGGACTTATCCAGCCGATTCGTTTTCAGATGGCTAGGGAGACTAGGAGTGAGATATCTTTCCAGGAGGCGGCCAATGCGACCCGGTGAGTTGATATGGTTCTATCGTAGGGAGGTAGTCATGGGTCGGACAAGAGGCCTCGTCATTTAGGCAGATTATGTGGTACCTCGTCAGGAGATAGAGATTCGTATGGTAGGGGCCATCCTCCTAGGCCTTTTCAGTCAGCACTTCAGGTTTCTCACGGTGTCTCAGGAGGACGTGGTCCTCAGATGCAGTATTCTGATCAGCAGCCCTACAGTGCACCACCAGCTCCAATCAGTGAACTGCCGCTCCAGAGTTTTCGGGGTGGTCATTCAGGTTGCCAAGGTCAGTCTCAATTTCCTCAGCCGCAACATTCATATGGATGTTTTGAGTGCGGTGAGTATGGGCATATCTGGAGGGCTTGTTCGTGATTGGTGGGTACTCAGTCGTAGCAACAAGGTTCCCGTGCTATGGTTCAGGCACCAGGTGTTCCACCGCTCGCCCCGCCAGCTAGGGGTGGGGGTAGAGGTGCTAGAGGTGGATGTAGAGGTGTTAGAGGTGGAGCTTAGGCCGCTAGAGGTGGAGGCCAGCCATCAGTAGGATGTCCCAGAGATGTAGTCCAGGGTGGTGGGGTCCAACCCCGATGTTATGCTCTTCCAGCCAGGCCTAAGGCTGAGGCTTCCGATGTAATTATCATAGGTACTGTTCTAGTTTGTGGCAGAGATGCTTCAATTTTATTTGATCCAGGGTCTACCTACTCCTATGTGTCATCTTATTTTGCATCGTATCTGGTCATGCCTAGTGATTCTTTGAGTGCTCATGTTTATGTGTCTACACCGGTGGGTGATTCTATTGTGGTAGATCGAGTACATAGCTCTTGTATAGTTGTGATTGGGGGTCTTGGACTCGTGTAGATTTGCTGCTTCTGGACATGGTTGATTTCGATGTCATATTGGGGATGGACTAGTTATCACCTTACCACACTATCTTGGACTGTCATGCCAAGACGGTGACCTTAGCCTTTCCAGGTTTACCTCGTTTAGAGTGGAGAAGGACTCCTAGTCATTCTACCCGTAGTGTTATCTCGTATGTGAAGGCTCGACGTATGGTCGAGAAGGGGTGTTTGGCCTATTTGGCCTATGTTCGTAATTCTAGTGCTGAGATTCCTTCTATTGATTCTGTGCCTATGGTTCGTGAATTCCTTGAGGTATTTTCTTCAGACTTGTCGGGTATGCCACCCGATAGGGATATTGACTTCTGCATTGATTTGGCTCCGGGCACTCAGCCCATTTTTGTTCCGCCGTATCGTATGGCCTCGCCTGAGTTGAAGGAGTTGAAGGAGCAGCTATAAGACTTGCTTGAGAAGGGTTTCATTAGACCCAGTTTTTCGCCTTGGGGTACGCCGGTGTTGTTTGTTAAGAAGAAGGACAGATCGATGAGAATGTGTAGTGATTACCGGTAGTTGAACAAGGTTACAATCAAGAATAAGTATCCATTGCCAAGGATTGATGATTTGTTTGATCAGCTTCAGGGTGCCAAGGTATTTTCGAAGATTGACTTGAGATCTGGCTACCATCAGTTGAGGATTAGGGCATCCGATGTCCCTAAGACAGCTTTTCGCACTCGGTACGGGCATTATGAGTTCTTGGTGATGTCATTCAGGTTGACAAATGCCCCAGCAGCTTTTATACAATTGATGAACTGAGTGTTCAGACCTTACTTGTATTTGTTTGTGATAGTCTTCATTGATGATATTTTGATATATTCCCGTAGCCGAGAGGAGCACGAGTAGCATCTTAGAGTGGTTCTTTAGACTTTGAGGGATAGTTAATTGTATGCTATGTTTTCAAAGTGTAAGTTCTGGCTGAGTTCAGTTGCATTCCTGGGTCATGTTGTATTAGCAGAGGGTATTCAGGTTGATCCGAAGAAGATTGAGGCAGTCAAGAACTGGCCTAGACCAGCATCAGCTACAGAGATCCGGAGTTTCTTGGGATTGGCAGGCTACTATCGTCGGTTCATGGAGGGGTTCTCGTCTATTGCAGCCCCGATGACCAGGTTAACCCAGAAGGGTTCCCAGTTTAGATGGTCTGACGAGTGTGAGACGAGTTTTCAGAAGCTCAAAACAGCTCTGACTACAGCACCAATGTTGGTTTTGACCACAAGTTCAGGGCCTTATACAGTTTATTGTGATGCATCTCGTATTGGACTTGGTGTGGTGTTGATGTAGGATGGCAAGGTCATTACCTATGCTTCATGGCAGTTGAAGATTCATGAGAAGAACTATCCGGTTCATGATTTGGAGTTAGCAGCCATTGTTCACACGTTGAAGATTTGGAGGCATTATCTGTATGGAGTGGCATGTGAGGTATTCATGGATCACAAGAGTCTGCAGTATTTGTTCAAGCAGAAAGAGCTAAATTTGAGGCTGAGAAGGTGGTTGGAGCTATTAAAGGACTATAATATCACCATCTTATATCATCCAGGAAAGGCCATTGTGGTGACTGATGCTTTGAGTAACAGTCTTGCTTATATTCCGGTCGGTAAGAGATCGCTTGCTTTGGATGTTCAGGCTTTGGCCAATCAGTTTGTGAGGTTGGATGTTTCTAAGCCCAACCATGTGTTAGCTTGCATAGTCGCTCGTTCTTCCTTATTGAATTATATCCGTGATCGGTAGTATGATGATCCCCATTTGTGTGTCCTTAGAGACACGGTGCAGCACGGAGGTGCCAAGCAGGTTACTTTAGGTGATGACGGAGTTTTGAGATTGCAGGGTCGAATTTGTGTGCCTAATGTGGATGGGCTTCGAGAGTTGATTTTAGAGGAGGCCCATAGTTCTCGGTACTCTATTCATTCGGGCGCTACGAAGATGTATCAGGATTTGCGGAAGCATTATTGGTGGAGAAGAATGAAGAAGGATATCATTGCATATGTGACTCGGTGCTTGAACTGTCAGCAGGTTAAGTACGAGCATTAGAGCCCTGGTAGTTTGTTTCAGAGGATTGATCTTCCCGAGTGGAAGTGGGAAAGGATCACTATGGACTTCGTTTTTGGACTCCCACAGACTCAGAGGAAGTTCGACGTAGTGTGGGTAATTGTCGATAGGCTGACCAAGTCAGCACATGTCATTCCTGTGGCAGTCTCCTACTCTTTCGAAAGGTTAGCTGAGATCTATTTCCGGGAGATAATTCGCCTTCATAGTGTTTCCGAGTCTATCATTTCGGACCGAGGTACGCAATTTACCTCCCATTTCTGGAGATCAGTTCAGCGAGAGTTGGGCACACGGGTTGAGTTGAGCACAACATTTCATCCTCAAATGGACGGGCTGTCCGAGCGGACCATTCAGATTTTGGAGGATATGCTCCAAGCTTGTGTCATTGACTTTGGAGGCTCGTGGGATCAGTTTTTGCCTTTGGCAGAGTTCGCCTACAACAACAGCTACCAGTCGAGTATTCAGATGGCTCCTTATAAGGCTTCATATGGTAGGCGGTGTCGGTCTCCGGTTGGATGGTTTGAACTGGGAGAGGCTCGGTTGTTGGGTACGGATCTGGTTCAGGATGCCTTGGACAAGGTCAGGATTATTTAGGATAGGCTTCGTACAGCTCAGTACATGCAAAAGAGTTATGTCGACCACAAGGTTCGTAATTTGGCATTCATGGTTGGTGAGCGGGTATTGCTTCGAGTGTCACCTATGAAGGGCGTGATGAGATTTGGGAAGAAGGGCAAGCTTAGCCCTAGGTTCATTGGCCCGTTTGAGATTCTTGATCTAGTGGGAGAGGTGGCTTATAGACTTGCGTTGCCACCGAGCTTATCAGCCATTCATCTAGTGTTTTATGTGTCCATGCTTCGGAAATATCACGGTGATCCATTCCACGTGTTACATTTCAGCACTGTCCAGTTAGACAAGGATTTGTCTTATGAGGAGGAGCCGATAACTATTCTAGACAGGCAGGTTCGTCAGTTGAGATCAAAGAGTTTTCCTTCTGTTCGTATTTAGTGGAGAGGTCAGCTTGCTGAGGCATCAACCTGGGAGTTTGAGTCCGATATGTGGAGTCGTTATCCCCATCTTTTCCCCGACTTAGGTACTTCCTTCTTCTGTCCGTTCGAGGATGAACAGTTGTTTTATAGGTGGAGAATGTGATGACCCAAAAGGTCATTCCCTATTTTTAAAATGAATTCTACATTCCGAGGCCTTAAAAACCTCTTTCTATCTCACCTCGATTTGCGTGCACAGTCCGCGTGTAGCCGGAAGGCTAATATGTGAAAATTTATGAAAATGGTGAATTTTGATTATAAAATGAATTAAGTTGACTTTAGTCAATATTTTGGGTAAACGGATCCGGACCCGTGATTTGACGGTCCCGGAGGGTCCGTAGGAAAATATGGGACTTGGGCGTATGCCTGAAATCGAATTCCGAGGTCCCAAGCCCGAGAAATGAATTTTTTAAAGAAAATTATTTTCTAAAATTATTTATGAGATTTGGAAATGAATTGTGATTAGAACTCGATGGTATCGGGCCCATATTTTGGTTCTAGCGCCCAGTACAGGTCTTATATGTGATTTAAGATAAGTCTGTGAAATTTGGTAAGAAACGGACTTGAAACGACGTGAATCAGATCATTTTTGAGAAAATTGAAAATTTGAAGTTCTTAAGAAAATTTCATGATTTTGATGCTAAATTCCTAGTTGTTGATGTTATTTTAGTGATTTGAATGCACGAGCAAGTCCATATGATGTTTTTAGATTGGTGTGCATGTTTAGTTTGGAGGCCAGAGGACTCGGGTGAGTTTTGGATAGGCCACAGAGTGAAATTTTAACTTAGGGAATTGCTGGTATGCTTCAGGCCTGCAGGCTGCGTATTGTCTCGCAAATGCGAGCAATGTATCGCAAATGCGAGAGGTGGCCTGGGCTGCCTTCTTCGCAAATGCGAAGTGTCTGTCGCAAATGCGACATCTGCCTGGAATCCCCCTTAGTCGCAAATGCGACTTTGCAAATGCAACACTGCTTTCGCAAATACGAACATAGCAAAGGCCGGGGTTTGCAATTGTGAACCCTGTTCGCAATTCCCATACCTGCAACCTGCAATTTTTATACTTAGCCGAAAATCAACCATTTTTCACATCTTTTCAAAACACAAACTCCCTAGGGTGGTTTTTCAAGAACAACTCTTCTTCCAAATTGATTGTAAGTCAATTTTAACTCGTTTCATTCAATCATTAACATCTTTTAACATGATTTCAACTCAAAACCAATGATTTTCATAGGGGAAACTGGGTGTTTTGGGTAGAACCTAGGTTTTTAAAAAATTGGGGATTTGGACCTCGATTTGAGGTCCAATTTCAAAATAAATTATATATTTGGGTTCGTGGGGGAATGGGTAATCGGGTTTTGGTTCAAATCTTGAGTTTTGACCATGTGGGCCCGGGGGTAATTTTTGACTTTTGGATAAAACTTGAGAAAACTCATTTTCGTGCATTAGAATTGATTCATTTAGTGTTTATTGAAGTAATTAAGTAACTTGTGGCTAGATTCGAGCGAATTGGTGGTGGAATCAAGGGGTAAAGCGATAGTTGAGACGTGAATTGTGTTTGTGGCATCAAGCTAAGTGCTTGGTCTAACCTTAGCTTGAGGGATTAGGAGTTGTGTCCTATTTGCTACTTGTTTCTTGTTGAGTACGACGTATAGGCATGGTGATGAGTATCTATACGTTGGTGTAGAGCATGACCGTGAGTCTTGAATTGAAATTTATTGTATTCTTAGATATTACTACGAATGCTTAAGTTGATGATTCTCTGTATTAAGCAAGGATTATGGTTATTCTCGTGGAAATTACTTATGACTGAGTATTGGTGTTAGCTGAGGTAGTTAGGTGTTGGAACAAATTTGGTTATAGCTGTTCTCCCTTGTCGGGACGTAGTTACTTATACTATCAATTTCCTTGCCGGGATAGTGTAGTTCTTTATTGATCCCTTACCGAGACTCTTTTTTATGATTGTTGTTGATTGTGTATGTGGATCGGGTTGCACACCGCAATAATGATATATGTGGATCAGGTTGCACACCGCAATAATGATATATGTGGATCGGGTTGCACGCCGCAATAGTGATAAATGATATGGATCGGGTTGCACGCTGCAACAGTGTTGTTATATATTGGGATCGGGTTGCACGCCGCAACAGTGATAAATGATATGGATCAGGTTGCACGCGCAACGATGTTGTTATATATTGGGATCGGGTTGCGCGCCGCAACAATTATTGATACAAAGTGTTTATAGATTGGATACAAGTTTCTTATTGTTTTGCCATGAATTCTAACTTGTCCTTATGCCGTTACTCTTGATTTACTGTTGATATTGATACACCCCCGCAGCATGTACCCCCTCCCATCTTTACTTGTTTATTCTTATTTTATTTTTCCGCTGCTATATATGATTTAACTGCACAGGTTTATTTGGTAGTCTGGTCCTAGCCTCGTCACTACTTCACCGAGGTTAGGCTAGGCACTTACTAGCACATGGGGTCGGTTGTGCTGATACTACATTTCTGCACTATGTGCAGATCCCAGAGCAGCTCTTGGATCATAGCATTTGGGTGGCTACCTTCAGTACATGCGGAGATCCAAGGTAGACCTGCAAGCGTCCGCAGGCCCTGGCGTCTCCTCTATCCTTTATTTCTTGTTTCATTTCTTGATTCGGAAATAGTGTATCTTTATTTTCAGACCTTGTATTTAGTACTCTTAGATCGTCTGTGGTACTGTGACATCAGTTCTGGGTGATTAAGGCTTAAACAGTTGTATTAGATTCATATTTCAGATATTTTACTACATTCCTTCCACTTAATGAAATTTTCGTTGTTTTCACATTATTGCTTTATAAATGCTAAAAAGGTATAAAAATAGATAAAGGTAATCTGTTCAATAATTGACTTGCCTAGCTCACATTAGTAGGCGCCATCACAACTCCCGAGGGTGGAAAATCTGGGTCGTGACAACTTCATCTTACTCTTGTCTTTCTTCTTGTAGAACTGTTTTTCTTTCTTGAAATTTGGCTTGTTTCCTTTCTTGGAGGATCTTTCTCCAGTCTCCTTACCCTTTCGGTAATTTTTCTAATTTCTCTTGCGCTTGAAGCTTGATCTCTTTGTACCACTTGATTCTGCCACAAAGGCATTAGGTACAACTTTAGTAGCACCAAACCGCTAGTCTTCAAGCTCCACATGGCGGACAACATCAACAAAAGTTTTGATACTATTATTGTGTGGGTCAAGTTAACCTTCAAATGTTCCCAATTATTGGGATGAAACCGAATCACTGCCTGAACTTGTTTCTCATCAGAGATAACATGGTCAACAATTTTGAGTTGAGCAATAATATTTGACATCATCCTTAGATGTTGCTTGACACCGTGATCATGACATTTTTCATACGTGTCAAACTTGATTGTCAGCTGTGAAGACGAGTCACAATTTTACCCCCATATACCTCTCTCAAATGTGCCCACATGGCTTGACCAGTAGGATATTACTTACATTTATGGATGAGATCATCAACAACTGAACTTACAATAATTTCACGTGTAGTGGAATCTTTCTTTTTTCAAATATTGTAAGTTTCCATCTCCCTCCTATGTTGGATAGTGTTCTCGTCCTCTAGGTGACTCATAACATGGTTAATACTTTCTAGAGCATCTTGCTCTTCGAGTACATACCACATCTTACGACTTCATATGTCATAATTTTCACCAGTCAGTTTGTCATCCTTGTTCAAGTTAGCAATGATACTTTTTGATGTCATATCTATTATTAGAGACAATATTACAACTTTAACTCATCAATATATACTGCAATCAATTTATGCATGTGATTACACACTCAAGCAAATTAATTATAATATTAATTTTACATTTAGTATATAATTGAAAGGTCACTACGTTTTCATTCATCATCGATATCTAAATATTTTAATTATATTAAAATTACTTTTTAGCGTGTACTTTATTTCAAGTCTCAATCTATTATAAAATAAAATAATAAATAATATATGTAACTGTGAGATAAAAAGTATAATTTAAATTTCATTAAAATAAAACATATACTAACAATTTACATGTGTTGCTAGGACATTGATATATCAATCAAATATTAACTCTTGCACATATACACTAAAAGGTGCACTAGGCCAAATATCATAATAAATCTAAGTTAAAACTTCACTCACGACTCTCGAAGAGAGTTCGCTAAAATAGCTAATGCTTCCCAATCAATAATCTCTATGTAATTAGACAATTCAGATCTTTTTAACTTAAAAATGTGTACATGTTCAGGTATGAAAGTATCATGATCCATTTTAAATTCCTTAAACTCCCTAAATTTCTTTTTCCTCCCCTTCGTTCAGCCATCTGATTCATTTTGCCTCGCCCTTGGGACATTCCTGATGACTTCAGGCTCTGAGTCTGAATCATCATAGAAATAAGTCCCATGACGATGTGTCCTTCTATGTTGTCCCCTTCCTCGACTTCGAGAACTCCCACTTGAAGTAATTCAAATTTGTCCCTATTCAGCCATATCTCAAATTTGTCCCTATTCAACCGAGAGGTTGTGAGTTCGAGTCTCCCCAAGAGCAAGGTGAGAAGTTCTTGGAGGGAAGGATGTCGGGGGTCTATTTGGAAACAGTCTCTCTACCCTAGGGTAGCGGTAAGGTCTGCGTACACACTACCCTCCTCAGACCCCACTAAGTGGGATTATATTGGGTTGTTGTTGTTGTTGTTGTCAGCCATATCTGAAATAGGACCAAGGAAACAATAAGAATGTTTACAACTATTGTGTGACAACATATGTCACAATAACTTGTAGAAGAATCGGGATATATGTAACTAAGACTAGTATTTTTAATATTTAAATACCTAGTCTAAGCATTTAGAAAAATGTAACAACTTTTTTACTGTTTGTTCATCTTCATGGCCAGTGATATATCAGATTTTCTCAGTTACAGTGAAGTCATGAGTGACTACTACAACACACGATTAACATTCCACTTTAAAAAAAAAAATGCTTTCTTAAATAATTAAGAAATAATAGACAAGTGGAGAAAACTTGAAGGAAATCTGAGTTGGAAACTTTGCCAAGTCAACTTGAATCAACAATTTATTTTAGCATCATCCGTTAACAGATAACGAGAGAGTAGTAATGTCCATTCAATAGTCCATTTCAAATAATCTTTTCTTTTCTTTTTATGCCAAATTTCAATTAATTTTTATCATAAACAAATATTCTCTTTAGAATAAAAATACTGCAACATAGTGCAATTTCTTTTCTAATAAAAAATCTGCTTTGGACTTCTGGAAAAAAAATACTTTGCACAAACTCGACCATGCCTTTTGGAACTACAAAGTAAAAGTATTAGACTTCTAATTTTAATACATAACCGAGACAATTCACAAGTTCTAATGAAAGAAATTTATGTGGCATTAACACAGAAATTTCAACTCTATTAATATCTCTCACATATGTTGTTAATGGAAACACAAAAAAAAAAAAAAAAAAAAAACAAACAAAGAGAAGTTTGTTTATGTTATTATTAGACAAACAGTGATTAGATGCGAACTTTTCCAACAAAGTTTTCTATTTACTCATAAAAAAAATTCACTGTGTATCCATATTTATATATATAGAACACACAACAGCGGCGCTTGATACTAATGATTATTAAGATCGAGTAACAAAGACAACGAATTTTGTGTACCTTTTAACAACAGCGAAAGTTTTTGCAGAATCTATTCCAATCAATTGCTCGAATTCGACTTTGTCTTTCTTGGAAATGAAATTCTTATTCACGAATTAAATACCTTATTTTTATTTATTACAGTGTGTTTCTTAATTTAGGGAGAATTACTTCTCATCACCATTCTCTATTGAGGAAGAAAAATATATAAAGGAGAGAGAGATTTTACAAAAAAACTGCCGCTCGCACAAAGTGATCACACACCCATTAATTTTTTACGTGCAACAGTTTTATTCTTTTATTTATCTGTGTTTTACTTCCCTAGGTAACCTCTTTAAGATTTTATCTACTCTAAATGGGTAGCGTCAGTCCATATGGGCGACCTGCGACCCAAACCCAATATCCAACACCAACCAAACACCCTTTAAAGAGAAGTTTTAATAGTCACACAAAGATCTATGGCTTGTTTTAGAGCGCACTTTTCAAAAATCTTTCTTTCTTTCTTCACTTTGTATCAATTCAAATTTTGCCACATAAAATAGACGGGGAGTGTTGTGATAGTGAGTTAGTCATCGAGTTATTTGTTCTAGAGTTCCTTTTATGATAGTGAGTTAATTACTAGTACTATTTATTCTAGAATTTTATCCATACGTACCTTATACTTAAGTGATTTCACTATACAAATATTTTTTTACATATTAATTATTTATCTATAAAACAGTACATTTGAATTTATACGTAATTTCTAGATAGGTAAACTAATTTGATCCTGAAATAATAAAATAAATAAAGAATTATGCAATACTTAGCCATAAAATGTAGACGGAACGACAGAAGCAACAATTTCGGGAACATGGTTTTCGGGCATAACAATAATGAAATCAAAAGTGAGAAAGTAAGATTGTATGAAGCTTTGTATAGAATGTAGTGTAAGTTTGCTAGAAAATTTCTGACCATTATAATGATAGCTGAGCTCATTATTTATAGCTACGTCTAGGGAAGGAGGTCCTAGGATCATGCCCCTCTTTAATGTCAATTATGAGGTCCATTGATCAAGATGTAACGTTGAGCATAAATGCCAAATTTCTTGTGACGGGCAGTCGTATTTAATACTATGGAATATTCTTTATTAAATGCTACCGGGCAACGAATATTTGTTACATCCTTATGAGCGTTATTCTCCCCTGTGACAGACGGAGCAGTTGCCTTCGATCTTGGACATTCCCACCGTCTTAGGTTCCACATGTCCCTTTTTAGGACGGTCACGTGGTATAACGTATTTTACCCAATACAGATAGTCCCCCTACTTTCTGGTGACACAACTTTGTGTTACCAGGAAGTTGATAGAAATATTCTTTTGGCGGGAATTACTATAACTTCCTCTGAAGGTTTCTAATGGTTGATTAGGTGCACGTCTCTCCGCGTTTAATGCCCTGAACACGCGTCATCCCATGATTCAGCATAACATTTTCTGATTATCGAGGTGATCATGGCCATGAATTTAGCCGCCAAAACTTTTGCTTATATGCATCAACTTTCTCTCTTATACTCCATAATTTTCCAAGCTTCCCTTATCTGATTTGCATCTTTATTTTCCATCTTCTCTCTAATTTTCTTCAAACAAAAAATCTTCTTCTTCTTCCATATAGTGGCTTCTTCCTCAAAGCGCACCAGTTCTTCAAAAGAACAAGAACAAGGCCGAGGAATCTGTTCCTCTAACAGTGGACTCCATTATCCTTAGAAGTCTTATTACCATAAAAGTCTTCGAAGAAAAATTCCCTACTGCTAACTTTCGTACATGGGCCGTCAGTAGGTACCTTTCTTTCATCCGTCCTTCCAGCATTCCTGTTGTGAAGGAAGACTGTCGCTGCCATAATTTAGATATTATTGCTCCTGATCTATCGGAGCGAGTGACCCTACCCAAGAAGGGTTTTACATATTTTTACATGTATCCCTTTACTTTGGGTGTATTTTCTTTGAGCAGATAGCTTGATTATGTGATTGCGGAGTTTTGCCTCCATTACCAAGTGTGTTTGGCAAAAGTAAGTCCTTCTATATGGAGGACGGTTGCTTGCCTATGGTGTTTGTGCCAGGAGAGTGGAGAAGAGCTAACATTAACTCATATAATAAATATCTACTCTCCCAAGATCTTTCGCAGAGGAATGAGAAACCTCTGCAAACATGGCCACCATGCTCTGTTGTCTAGCATGGACGATGACAATCTTTATTTAATATTTCCTTTCTAAATATTCTTCCACATCCATATCAATCCTTCATCGTTCGCTTGTTTCAGTAACTCGATGGATCCCAAGGGTGGTTGAAGGTTTAGACCGGTGGGTTCAGAAGATTTTGGAAGTTACGATACCCGAAACTCGTTATTGGAAAGAACTAGCCCCTAAATATGGGAGGAAGGACAAAAATCATAGTAATTCAATCTCACCTTGTTTCAATTTTTCATGTGAAGAACTTGATTGATCCTTTCTATCTTTTTCTTGAAATCGGGTCTACTTGCAGGCTCTGTTGTTGTCCCCAAGGAGGATGTCTTGGATGATCCTGCTGATGCGGCGATGCTGCTTTAGGAGGTGCTTACTCAAACATGTGTCTCCGGACCTACTTTGAGCATAGGTATTTTACCACGGAGTCCTTGTCCAGAGAACAAGCAACCAAAAAAAAGCGTTCTTTCGTGGTCGGGAAAAAAATAAGAGGGCAAAGATTATTGACCACGAGTCATCTCCAGAAGGTGTGATACTAGACATCCTCCCGGGCCGGTCATAGACACCATGATGATCGATGATGATGGAGAAGCTAGTGATGATGAGGCTTCTCTACACAGAAGGCAACGTTCATCATCAACTTAACAGAATACTCAATCTGTTGAGTTAGTTATACCAACCGAGGATGATGTCTCGACACTTTGGGGAGAGTGTGATTTGGTGGAAAATGCCAACTCCCACCCCAATTGTTGTGTCCAGTGCTGCAGGGTTGAATACCGAGTCCCTGTCGTCTTTGCTTGGCGAGCATCTAACAACGAGCACTACATTTGATGCAGCTGCTTCTTATTCTTCAACTCCATCACCTTCTTTTCCATTTTCACCAACACTAGCAATTGCTACATCATTTCCATCTTCATCCGCTCTTCCACCAACAACTGCTACATTATCCCCACCGGCCACATCTATCCATGAAGAACATGTTCCTCTTCCCCAGTTCATGGGATCTTGGGGCAGAATTATGTTGCCCCTTCTAAAGATCCACAAGGAGGAGGAATGCTACTCTTTCTGTTTCTACTGGATACAACTTGTTATCCTGGCCGATAGAGCTTGCTAATAATCTGAAGCCTTTGGCTTCAGAGAAGATTGGGAAAATATTCAGGCACTCTCGAGAGAGTGTTTGTTGAACAACTCCATGCATAATGCCGCAGTGGTACGCTCATTTCTTCCTTTATTATTTCCTTTATTTTTGTAAATGTATTCTGAGTTTCAACTTTCTTGCTTTTCATGCCAACTTTCTTGCTTCTAAGGGCCTTCAGAGGTTGATTCGTGAGAAGGAAGAAATAACTTCTGCACGGGATCAGTTTTTGGCAGAGCGGGAGCAAAGTGCCGCTCGCCTCTCGGAACTGGAAGCCAAGACCACTAAGGTCGTTGTATTGGAAGCTCATTTGAAGCAAAGCGAGCAAGAAGAGAAAACCCTTATCCAGGAGATCGCCCCGTTAAGGGTTCAATTTGAAGAAGCTAAAGCTAATTGGGTTGAAGTCCATAATTTCATTCTTGATGTATCTGATCGTGAGGTAGCCTCCGCTGAAAGATTGAATAATTTGGAGGCAGCCTAGAATTCCAAAACTAAAGAGCTTGCTGCTTCGGGGGCGAAACATGCCTAGTTGGAGGAGAAGTAGAGAAAAATTATCGAGCATAATAGGTTCTTTAGTTCAACTGTCTGTGACCTTGATGTTAGCCTCAGATCTGTTAGGTCCGCCTGGGAAAGCCTTTCTGCCTAGGTAGCTCAACTCAAAGAAGACCTTAAGCATCGGGCGTCTTCCCTCGTTGTTGAGAAAACTTATGTTATATACAACATGAGGAGAAAAACCTTGGAAGAGACCAAAGCTCATATCATTGATTTTGATGCTGAAACGCTAAGGCTCACGAGCTTAAGTTAGCTGCTAAGAATGGACTCCCACTGCAGCCTGAAGCTCCTGGTCCTTCTGGTTTCGGTTTCGAGTTCTCAATATTTAAAGAAGAATTAGAGTACGATGACGGTGAAGGCCAAACTGGTGATAATGTCGAGCTATCGGTGGATCCATCTACTTCTCCCAGGGGCGTGGACATGTCTCTTCCTCCTGGTTCCGGAGATACTGTAGTTTAGCTTTTTTTTCTTTTTCCAATTCCTATACCTGTATCATTTTGGCATGTTTTTGTAAACAGAGACATCTTTTTGCTCAAGTATTGTTTGAGCCTTACTTCCGTTTGAATATCCATGCAAGTTTTTAATCTTTGCATTTTATTCCTTTTGCTTAAGGACTTTGCGCAAGTTTTCCTATATGTGATTTATTATGTGTAGCCTTGGATGTATTTTTCCCAAAAACATTTTGGTTCCGGGCATCAAATCTTTTTTGTGAGGGCGTCTATAAGTATTTGTGCAACTTTACTTTTTGTGTCCTTTTGTATAAGTCCTCGGGTATTTTGATTCCGAGCATAAAATCTTTCGAAACCAACACTTTAACGCGAGAGTTTTCATAAGATAGGGCCCTCTTATGTTTATGGTGCTATTGAAGAGGACGTCTCCTGTTCATTACGGCACTAGCATTTGAAGTACTTGTTTAACTTTCAAATGACAAAGTTAATTCATCGTTCAAACAAGAAACAAGATAAAAGCAAAAGGATTTCATTTCATTTAATTCCTTCTATTTTCAAAAGTACATAAGCATTTGCTATACTGAAAAGGAATTGCCATTTCTTGTGGCTATCTTGTACAACTTGTTTCTATGGGGTTGGCCGCGCAGTCCCCTACCCCGATGATGCAATTATGTTTTCGGTTTTTTGTTTCCCGGTCGATGTGGCAGTCATTGTTGTTGTGTCCTCATTTTATTCCCCCCTCCCTCCCAGTGTTCGAATGTGAAGAATACGAATTGGAACACTAGAAGTCTTGTACCTTTGAGGACTCCATTAATGAATTGCTAGACAATCTTATGCTCGGTAACAAACTTCGCTTCCCCTTAGAAATTTATGATATCGAGCAAAAGACTATCTAAAAATCTTTTAATGGTTTGTACTTGTGAACGGTCGGATAACCTTTATTCTATAGAAAACTTAATTCCTGGTGGGAATTTTGCTATAGAGCCAAAAACTATCCATCCGCCCCGTAGTAGATTTTTGCTATTAAAGGTCTTATTGTTGTTGTTGAGAATTTTCAAAGAGTTCATTTTACAGTTGCTTAACATTAAACTTGTTTCATGATAATTAGGAGAATTGAGGGATGATTATTTACCGAAAACTTATGATAAATCAAAGAAGTTATTAGCATCAGTTGCTCAAACTCTTTCAGCAGGATCAAATAATATTGAGCAAGTTAATTCTGATTCCCTCTCAAGTTTCATTGAGGAAGCACAACAAATTGAAAGCTGTGGATATGAATTCGGTACTGCCTGGGGTCAAAAGGTAAGTAGAAATCATTCATTTTAGGTAACTTTTTAATTTATACTATCAGGTCACCTACAAATAATTATTGTTCATTATAAGTAAAATTAGTAATTTAACAACAATATAAAATATATATACTGACAGTGCAATGAATTTTTACACCATCAATGTACCTTAACATATTTTTACACCAGTTGTTATTTTGGTTCTTAATTTCCTTAGGATATATTCTGTTAGTCTGTCATCTTCCATTTTGTTGCTTTTGCATTTTGTCTTGGATTTTCTCTTTTTATACCCGACAAAATTATGTGAGATCAAAATGATATGGATGTTTTTGTGAGATTTAATTTTTTACCTTAACGGATCTGGTTATAAAGGGGCATACAACATTCTAATAGAAGGTAATCTTTTGCTTGTTTGATCTACCACTTTACTATCCTTACTCAGGTTATACAGGGGTAGCCAAAAAGTGCATTGATACAAGCACAACTATTCTGGATGTGCAAGGAGTATGGTATGTTGGCTAACTATTAAATTAAGTGAGATATATGTGACCTTGTGACTGGTCCAATTGTTATTTTCGTCGATCTTTGGAAACTGTAAAAGGAATATATGTTTGTCTTATTGCGAGTTTATATTCATCACTAGCTTAAACTATTATGGTGCAGGAATGAAGAACTTGAATAAATCAGCAAGAAAATTCATTGAATGCCTCAGAACTATTGATGATAACAATATTTCTTAGGTAATTGTATTACTTCTCTCTCAACTAGCTCAAGCCATGGATCGCTCTCTTCTTGCTGTAATTAGGGGAGTAGTCTAACCCTCAAATCTCTCAAATAGAATATGATGATTTGATGCGCACAGACTGTTCGATAACATGCGTCACTGAAAAAATCAATTGTTGGAAATGGTGTTATCTATTGATTATTAGTCTCAATATTTATTAATTGTTAAGTGATATCAGTTTTGGGGATTGATTGCGAAGAGGATCATAATCGATTTCTCTTTTCAATTACCTATATGTGGATAATCTTTTAATTGATTTGGGGTTTGCTTGAGTGATTGTTCTCTTGATAATTAGTTTTTTATCTGTAAACTAGGGACACCATAAATCATGTGTGGATGAGAACATGTTGTACGAATGGAAATTGAGTGTTAATTGAAGCTTGGTCCAATCTGCAGATAATGCTGCGTATGCAGCTCGGATATTGCAAGTGGAGCAAGGCTGCACAGTGTGCATAAGTTTCTCGAGTCTCATTGCGTTTTAACTCAAAGGATAACTATATCACCTTTCTCCTATTTTGGTTTGGTTTGTTTATTGAAGGCTTTGATTTTCATGTGCTATGTGTGCAATTATGAGAGCAAAGAGAGTCTAATATATTTAGTTGTATTAAAGAAAATTTCACCATTTGTGAAAATGTAGTTACGTTATACCTATTAGTTACTACCATCCTGTGTATCAATCATGATTGAGTTTTGGTTACTTATCAATTGTTACTTCTATTGGCACAAGATATAGAAAATTGCATCACGTCATCTAGCAGCCTAAGAAGATCACTCTATGGAAATAACTATGCGGATTGAGTGTTCATTGAATGTATTTCTAGGATTCATTACTGTTTTTTCCGTTATGTTGAATTGATGTAAAATATTACTCCATGAATTTTAATGCATTTGATGGTGCAATTCTGAAGTTCTTATGGTTTTTATGTACAAAATGTGTTTTATATAAGTAATCGTTCTCTTATATTTGTGTCAAAACTGCTACAAGTAATAGACAAGCTTTCATGCAATTGAAAGGATAAATATATGTAATGAACAAAAATTGTAATAATTAATTACAAATGGACAACAATTATGGCGGGTGCAAACTGACTTTTAAAGAGACAATTGTGGCGGTTGTACACCACCATTTTATGGAGGGTTCAATTCTGGCATTCAATCGAAAACCGCCATAATAACATTTTGGCGGACGTAATTTCGGCGTTTCGTGAAACCGCCACTAATGCTTATAGCGGCGGTTTAAACCCGTCGTAACCCGCTAAAGTAACCGCTATTATTACAATGTTTTTTTTGTAGTGAGTCTGCGAGCATTTCAAAGGAATCTATGGAATGCCCGGGTAATAATGAATACCACGTCAAGGCTCTCCTTGTGAGAGTTTCTCCAAATTTCTTTAGCAACACAGATTCAATTTCATGAGGAGTTAAATCATTTCCCTTCACTGCTGTTGTGTAGGTGGTAATATGTTCCTGAGGGTCTAAAGTTCCGTCATACTTTGGCACTTCAAGCATTTTGAACCGCTTGGGTATTAATTTTGGTGTCGCACTTAGCTTGTATGGCAATTGAGTATACTTCTTTGAATCTGGGTCTTCTAGCACTGGTGGCGCACCCAGGGTTTGGTCAGTTTGGTCATAAATCGTAAAAGTTCATTCTTAAAAGGATGTATTGAGGCCGGATCCGCTTCCCCCAGCCTCATCGGAGCCAACTTCACCCCGAGGAGTGTTGTTGTCAACCCTCTACGCTGTTTGGTTTGCGGGAACACCGGGAGGAATTGGATCTCGTCTATTTGCGTTGTTCAAGGCCCTTGACAGCGTCTGCTTCAACTCCGTCATAACCTAATCCTGTCGCGTGAGGTGGCCTAGAATGATCATCTACTGCTCTTGCAAGACCCTTACCACATCAACAACATGTTCCTCATCAGCATCATCGAGAGTTTTCTCCCGAACATGTCGAGGATATTTCCTATCATGCACCGGTATGACGCCATTCCCCTCGTTGTGGGTGTCACTGATTAAGTCCTCGAAATGAGGCTGATTTCCTCGAATCTTGGGGTTGTGTGTGTCATTAACAGTGTTATCTGCCATTTCTTATGAGTTTTTTCGAAGACAAAATAGTTAAAATACGTTAGTAAAAAAAAAGGCAAGGATCAATTTAGTTGCACGACTGTTTAGGCCCCACGGTGGGCACTAAACTGTTTACATGTAAAATGGTACAGTTGAATTTATATGTAGTTTCTAGATAAGTGAACTAATTTGATCCTGAAATAATAAAATAAACAAAGAATTATGCAATTCTTAAATAATTAAGAAATAATAGACAAATGGAGAAAAGTTGAAGGAAATCTGACTAAGAAACTTTGCCAAGTCAACTTAAATCAACAATTTATTTTAGCATCATCTGTTAATAGATAACGAGAGAGTAGTTGTCACGACCCTAAACCCGGACCCGGTCGTGATGGCGCCTCTCGTGAAGACAAGGCCAGCCGACACTTCCCATTTTCCAATTTATTAACGATTAAGCATTTGAGAAGCAATCGAAACATGATAAAAATAGTTCAAAGTAGCAGATAATATCATAAATACGTGGAAGAACAACCCAACACAGCTCGATATCGGGGTGTCACTAGTCATGAGCATCTATAAGTCATAATACAAGTCTGGTAAGTCTATAAGCTAGTACAAATGTCTGAAAAGAGATAGAAATGATAAAGGAGGAGAAACACGGGACTGCGGAGTCAAGCAGCTACCTCATGGACTCTGGTATCTGCCGGGAGCTCTCAACTCGCACTAGCAGGATCCGCAACGCCTAAATCTGCACACAGGGGTGCAGGGAGTAAAGTGGGTACTCCAACTCAGTGAGTAACAAATGTAAATAAATACTGAAAGCAAGAAATCACGTACGGCACAAAGCATTCTATAATGAAGCAGTAAAACAATTAAAATAGTAAGCCAGTGAAAGATAGGTAAAATTCTTTAACTCAAATGCAGTTTCATGAAAAGCCTTTTTTAATAATTAAGCAGGTAATTCACAATCAATTATGAAAAGTAAACACATAAAGGTTCACCCCTCGGGCACAATATCAACAAATCCGCCCCTCGGGCAACATCTCAGAACAGTACCAGCCCCTCGGGCAATCACATAGAACAATACCAGCCCCTCGGGCTCAATCTCACATCACAATGGGTACCAACGCTCACTGGGGGTGTACAGACTCCTGAAGGGACCCCTTACGGCCCAAGTGCAATATCAAGCCACCTCGTGGCATCATCACTATGACCTCGGTCTCACATCAATCAAGCCACCTCGTGGCGTACATATCTCAGGCCCTCGACCTCATAATCAATATCAAATGTTTCCTCAAAACATAGGCCCTCGGTCTAACTCAATCAAAATCCTCACAAGCCACCCGGGCAGTAGTAAAACATGTTTCTCAGCCCAAAATATCATTTAAAAGATCATGTAAGTGTTAAAACAGAGTAAACATGGTTGAGTACGAAAAACAGAGAAATATAACATGATTGAGTTCAAGTATAAAGTCAAAACAGTGAGGAAATACCAGTAAAAATTTCCGAAGGATTCAAATAGTTGGCACAAGGCCCAAATATGGCATTCAGCCCAAATAATGATGGTAACAAATAGATTTCAGTCAAATATGCGGTAAAATCATCAATCGGGACGGACCAAGTCACAATCCCCAATAGTGCACGACCCACGCTCGTCATTAAGTGTGTACCTCACCTCAATATAGCACTAGGATGTGCAAACCGGGGTTTCAAACACTTAGAACATCATTTACAATCATTACTCACCTCGAACCGGTCAAATCTCTAGCTCGCGACGCCTTTGCCCCTCGAATCGGCCTCCACTCACATCAAATCTATCCAAAATTAGAACGAGGACGTCAAAATATGCTAAGGGAACGAAGCCCAAGTGAAAATAATCAAAATACGACACAAATCCCGAAATTACAAAAACCCAATCCCCGGGTTCATGTCTCGGAATTCGATAATTTTTACATCAATAGATTCTTTATCTCCCCATGAGTTCATACATATCAAAATTTCTGAAATCCGACCTTAAATGGTCCTTCAAATCCTCAATCAAAGATCTAAATTTCCAAGCCCTAGTTCTTCAATTTTTGGTTTAATTTCCATGATTTTCTAGGTGGAATTCACATTAGAATTGAGTTTTAAGTCCAAGAATCTTACCTCCAAGTGATTCCCCTTGAATCCCTCTTCAATCCCCTTCAAAAAGCTCCAAAAACGGCCAACAATGGAAGAAAATAACCTCATATTCGCGGACAAGACAACCTTTTAAACCTTCTGCCCAGGCGTAAATTCCTTCTTCGCGAATGCGGTCAAAGCCACGCATTCGCGAAGAACAAAAATTCCGTTGACCAAAAACTCTTCTTCGCGAATGCGACCACCACCATCGCGAACGCGATGCCTCAGCCTCACCAACCTACGCGAACGCGACCAAGCCTCTCGCGAACGCGATGCTTACTACTCCAGCCCTTTGCGAATGCGGGACTCCCCTTCGTGAACGCGAAGGCCAAACCTAACGCCTCCCTTCCTGACTCTTCGCGAACGCGAAGACCAAAATGCCTGCAATTGCTGAAACCCAAAATCTGCAATTTTCTTAACTTAAAAATGATCCGTTCAACCCCTCAAAACTCACCCGAGGCCCCCAGGACCTCAACCAAAGGCACCAACATATCCTAAAACCTTATTCAAACTTGTACAAATCTTCAAAACACCTCAAACAACATCAAATCAACCAAAACACATCGGATTTAAGCCTAAGTTCCAAAATCCTCCGAATTCTGCTTTTGTCAAAAACCTAACCAAACCACATCCGAATGACCTACAATTTTGCACAAACATCCCAAATGACACAATGGAACTACTAAAACTCTCGAAATTCCATTCCGACCCCTAGATCAAAATCTCGCCTACCAACCGAAAATTGCCAAAATATCAACTTCACCAATTCAAGCCTAAATCTACTCCGAACCTCCAAAACTCATTCCGATCGCGCTCCTAAGTCCCAAATAACCTCCCGAAGCTAACCGAACCATCGGAACTCACATCCGCGTCTTCTAACACATTAGTCAACGTCTGGTTGACTTTTCCAACTTAAGTTTCCTTAAAAGAGACTAAGTGTCTCAAACCTTACCAAAATCATTCCGAATTCAATCCAACCAACCCAATATCACATAACATATATAAACAAAGCATAAAGAAGCTGAAATAGGGAAAACGGAGTAGTAACTCATGAGACGACTGACCGGGTCGTCACTTCCTCCCCAACTTAAACAAATGTTCGTCTGCGAACGAATCAAGAAACATACCTGAAGCCTCAAACAGGTGAGGATATCTTCTCTACATCTCCCGCTCGGTTTCCCAAGTAGCTTCCTCCACGGGCCGACCTCTCCATTGCACTTTCACTGAAGCTATATCCTTTGACCTCAACTTTTGAACCTGACGACCCATAATAGCTACTGGCTCCACATCATAAGTCAAATCATCACCCAACTGAACCGTGCTGGAATCCAGAACATGAGACGGATCCCCAATATACTTCAGGAGCATAGAATATGAAATACTGGATGCACACTCGATAAGCTGGGTGGCAAAGCAAGCTCATAAACCACCTCCCCACTCCTCCGAAGCACCTCAAAAGGCCCAATGAACTAAGGACTCAATTTACCTTTCTTTCCAAATCTCATAACACCCTTCATGGGAAAAACCTTCAACAGAACCTTTTAACCAACCATGTAGGACACATCTCGAACCTTCCTGCCAGCATAACTCTTTTTCTTCAACTGCGCTATACGAAGCCTCTCCTGAATCACCTTCACCTTTTCTAAGGCATCCTGCACCAAGTCTATCCCCAATAGCCTATCCTCATTGGGCTCGAACCAACCAACGGGAGATCTACACCGCCTCCCATACAAAGACTCATATGGAGCCATTTGAATACTCGACCAGTAGTTGTTGTTATAAGCAAACTCTGCAAGCGGTAGAAACTGATCCCATGACCCTCCAAAATCAATGACACAAGCACCCATCTTGTCCTTCAATATCTGAATAGTGCGCTTGAACTGCCTGTCCGTCTGAAGGTGAAAAGTTGTGCTCAAGTCAACCTGAGTACCCAACTCTCGCTACACAGACCTCCAAAACTACGATGTAAACTGAGTGCTCCTATCTGAAATGATGGAAACTGGGACACCATGCAAACGAACAATCTCCCGGATATAGATCTCTGCCAACCGCTCTAAAGAACAGGTGGTACATATAGGAATGAAGTGTGCGGACTAGGTCAACCGATCCACAATCACCCAAATAGCATCGAACTTTCTCAAAGTACGTGGAATCCCAACAACAAAGTCCATAGTGATCCTCTCCCACTTCCACTCGGGAATATCCATTTGCTGAAGCAAGCCATCCGGTCTTTGATGCTCATATTTCACCTGCTGACAATTGAGACACCGAGCTACAAATCCCACAGTGTCTTTCTTCATTCTTCTCCACCAATAATGCTGTCTCAGATCCTGATATATCTTCGCGGCACTCGGATGAATGGAATACCACGAGCTATGGGCCTCCTCCAGAATCAACTCCCGAAGCCCATCCACATTGGGCACACAAATCTGGCCCTACATCCTCAACACCCCATCATCACCAATGGTCACATCTCTGGCATCATCATGCTAAACTCTGTCCTTAAGGACAAGCAAATGCGGATCATTATACTGATGCTCTCTGATGCGATCATATAAAAAGTACCGAGAAACCATACAAGCCAATACCAGACTAGGCTCCTAAACATCTAATCTCACGAACCGATTGGCCAAGGCCTGAACATCAACTGCAAGAGGTCTCTTCCTAACTGGAATATATGCCAAGCTCTCCATACTCGCCGCCTTTAGGCTCAAGGCATCGGCCACCACATTGGCCTTTCTCGGATGGTATAATATAGTGATATTATAATCCTTAAGAAACTCCAACCAACTCCGCTGCCTCAAATTGAGATCCTTCTATTTGAACAAGTGCTGGAGGCTGCGATGATCAATAAATACCTCACAAGACACACCATACAAGTAATGCCTCCAAATGTTCAACACGTGAACGATGGCAACCAACTCTAAGTCATGAACGGGGTAGTTATTCTCATAGGGCTTCAATTGACGAGAAGCATAAGCAATAACTCTACCCTCGTACATCAATACACAACCAATTCCAACTCTCGAAGCATCACAATACACGGTATATGAACCTGAAGCTGATGGAAAAACTAACACTAGAGCTATGGTTAAAGTTGTCTTGAGCTTCTGAAAGCTCTCCTCACATACGTCCGACCATACAAATGAAGCACCTTTCTGAGTCAACTTGGTCAAGGGTGATGCGATAGATAAGAATCCCTGAACAAACTGGCAATAATAACCCGCCAAACCAAGAAAGCTGCGAATCTCTGTGGCTGAGGACGGTCTGGGCCAACTCTGTACCGCCTCTATCTTCTTTGGATCAACTTGAATACCCTTACTAGACACCATGTGCCCCAAGAAAGCCACTAAACTAAGCCAAAACTCACACTTGAAGAATTTTGCATAAAGTTTCTCCTCCCTCAATCTCTATAACACAACTCTCAAATGCTCCACGTGCTCCTCCTGACTACGCGAATACACCAGAATATCATCAATGAAGACTATGACAAATGAGTCAAGATAAGGCTGGAACACACTGTTCATTAAATGCATGAACGTTGCTGGGGCATTGGTCAGCCCAAAAGATATTACCAAGAACTCATAATGACTGTATCGGGTCCTGAAAGCTATCTTAAGAATATCTGAGTCCCTGATCTTCAACTGGTGATAACCTGAACGGAGATCAATCTTGGAGAACACTCTCGCTCTTTGAAGCTGGTCGAATAAATCATCAATGCGAGGCAAAGGATACTTGTTCTTAATTGTTACTTTGTTTAATTGCCTATAATTAATGCACATTTGCATAGTGCGATCCTTCTTTTTCACAAATAGAATTGGCGCACCCCAGGGTGACACACTAGGCCAAATGAACCCTTTATCAAGGAGTTCCTGAAGCTGTTCTTTTAATTCCTTCAACTTCGCTGATGCCATATGATACGGAGGAATAGAAATGCGCTGAGTGCCTGGCACCAGGTCAATACCAAAATCAATATCCCTGTCCGGTGGCATGCCCGGAAGGTTTGCAGGAAACACATCGGGAAAATCCCTCACAACTGGAACAAAATCAATACTGGGAGTCTCAGCACCCACATCTCTCACAAAGGCTAGATACGAAAGACAACCCTTCCAAACCATACGCTGGGATTTCAAGAATGAGATAACTCTACTGGGAACATAATTCGTCACACCTCGCCACTCAATCCGCGGCACACCCGGTATAGCCAATGTGATTGTTTTAGCATGACAGTCCAGAATAGCACAATATGGAGATAGCCAATCCATGCCCAAAATGACATCAAAATCCATCATACATAATTATAAAAGATCCACACGGGTCTCTAAACCCCCAATAGTCACCACACACGATCGGTACACACGGTCTACAACAACAGTATCGCCCACTAGGTAGATACATGAACAGGTGAAGCTAAAAACTCACGGGGCGTACCCAAATAATGAGCAAAGTATGATTACATAAGAAAAGGTGGAATCGGGATCAAATAATACAAAGGCATCTCTATGGCAGACTGAAACAATACTTGTAATGACAACATCTGAAGCAATAACATCGGGTCTACCGGGAAGTGCATAGAAATGGGACTGACCGCCACCTGATCGACCTCCCCCTCTAGGGCGACCCCTAGCTGACTGACCTCTACCCCTAGCTGGGTGGGTGGGTGGAGTTGAAGTAACTGGCACTGAAGTTGATGATTGACCCCTCTACTGAGATGAACTCGCAAGACGGTGAGGGCACTGCCTCCACATATGACCCATCTCACCACACTCATAACAACTCCCAGGTGTTGGAGAAGGGGACTAAAGGGAACCCCTCGGACCGGAGTGACTAGTAGATATACTAGGCATAGAAGAGCCTTGGACCAATGAAGCACAAGACGAACTCTGAGCTGGAAGGGCACTAAATGATGACTGGCCCTGATGAGAACTGTGAGAACCATGACCCGATGACGGCCCACAATAACCTACGCGAGCTGACTGAGCATGCCTGAATGGACGGCCTCTCCGTACTGAAACTGACCTCTCGAAGGAGTACCACTGTAACTACCAGATCCTCGAGGCCTCTTGGCATCCCTCTCTTCACGCTCCTGGAGACGAACAGACTCAATCTCACGGGCAATATCCACAACCTCCTCGAAAGTAGCACCAATCACCCTCTCCCTGGTCATGAGAATACGAAGTTGATAAGTGAGGCCATCAACAAACCTCTTAATCCTCTCTCTATCTGTCGGAACCATCCAAATAGCATGACGAGCTAACTTGGAGAACCTCATCTCGTACTGCATCACCGTCATCTCTCCCTAACGCAACCACTCAAACTCCCTACGCAGCTCCTCTCTACGGGACTGAGGCACATACTTCTCCAGAAAGAGAACAGAGAACTACTACCAGGTAAAGGGTGCTACACCAACAGGCCTACGGCTCTCAAAAGCCTCCCACCAAGTAAAGGCAGCTCTCGAAAATTGATAAGTAGTGAAATCGACCCCGCTGGTCTCCAGAATACCCGTTGTACGAAGCATCCTCTAGCACTTATCTAAGAAACCTGGCGCATCCTCGCCCTCTGCCACAACTGAAGGTCGGAGGCTGCAATCTACCAAACCTCTCCAACCTACGCTGCTCATCCTCCGGCATAGCAGGAGTTACATAGTCCTGAGCAGCTGCAACTGGCTGGGCTGGATATGCCCCCGGCGTGTGAAGTCCCTACACGACCTGCTCAGGTGTGCGAGCGGCGGGAGTCTGATTGCCTCCCCCGGCCTGAGAAATAGCTACAGCTGTAGTGGCTGAAACCACCTGAGCTAGGCCAGTGCAAACTGATAAGATCTGAGCCAAGGCCTCCTTAAGACCCTGAATCACAATGGGCACAGCTGATGCTGAGTTGGTGCTGTTGGAGTGCCCATAACTGGGACGTGGTCCTGAACTGGGGCAGCTGGTGGATCTACAGGTGCTGCCCTCACTGCTTTGCCTCTACCACGACAACGATCGTGTCCTTGGCCTCTGGTGGCCACAGCTGGTGGCACGGGTGGTTGTCCATCCTGACCGGTAGCGCGTGTTCTCGCCATCTGTGAGAGAATAGAATAACAAAAGTTTAGTAATCGGATCAACAAATTCACACGACAAGAATTTCAAGAATATGAAGTTTTTCTAAAAGGTTCTGTAGCTTCTCGAGGATAAATACAAACGTCTTCGTATCGATCCGCGGGACTCTACTAAACCTGCTCATGACTCGTAATACCTATGTAACCTAGGTTCTGATACCAACTTGTCACGGCCTTAAACCCAGACCCGGTCGTGATGGCGCCTCAAATGAAGACAAGGCCAGTCAACACTTCTCATTTTACAATTTATTAACGATTAAACATTTGAGAAACAGTCGAAACATGATAAAAATAGTTCAAAGTAGCAGATAATATCATAAATACGCAGAAGAACAACCCAACACAGCCCGATATCGGGGTGTCACTAGTCATGAGCATCTATAAGTCATAATACAAGTCTGGTAAGTCTATAAGCTAGTACAATTGTCTGAAAAGAGATAGAAATGATAAAGGAGGAGAAACACGGTACTGCGGAGTCAAGCAGCTACCTCATGGACTCCGGTATCTGCCGGGAGCTCTCAACTCGCACTAGCAGGATCCGCAACGCCTAAATCTGCACACAGGGGTGCAGAGAGTAAAGTGGGTACTCCAACTCAGTGAGTAACAAATGTAAATAAATACTGAAAGCAAGAAATCACGTAAGACACAAAGCATTCTATAATGAAGCAGTAAAATAATTAAAACAGTAAGCCAGTGAAAGATAGGTAAAATTCTTTAACTCAAACACAGTTTCATAAAAAGTCTTTTTCAATAATTAAGCAGGTAATTGATAGTCAATTATGAAAACTAAACACATAAAGGTTCCCCCTAGGGCATAGTATTAACAAATCTGCCCCTGGGGTAACATCTCAGAACAATACCAACCCCTCGGGCAATCACATAGAACAATACCAGCCCCTCGGTCTCAATCTCACATCAAAATAGGTACCCGCGCTCACTGGGGGTGTACAAACTCTTGGAGGGGCCTCTTACGACCCAAGCGCAATATCAAGCCACCTCGTGACATCATCACTAGGCCCTCGACCTCACATCAATCAAGCCATCTCGTGGCATACATATCTTAGGCCCTCGGCCTCATAATCAGTATCAAATGTTTCTTCACAACATAGGCCCTCGGCCTTACTCAGTCAAAATCTTCACAAGCCACTCGGGCAATAGTAAAACATGATTCTCAACCCAAAAATATCATTTAAAAGATCATGTAAGTGTTAAAATAGAGTAAACATGGCTGAGTACGAAAAATAGTGAAATATAACATGACTGAGTTCAAGTATAAAGTCAAAACATTGAGGAAATACTAGTAAAAATCCTCGAAGGGTTCAAATAGTTGGCACAAGGCACAAATATGGCATTCAGCCCAAATAATGATGATAACAAATAGATTTCAGTCAAATACGCGGTAAAATCAAGAAATCGGGACGGGCCAAGTCACAATCCCCAATAGTGCACAACCCCACGCTCGTCATTAAGTGTGTGCCTCACCTTAATATAGTACTACGATGTGCAATCCGGGGTTTCAAACCCTCCGAACATCATTTACAATCATTACTCACCTCGAACTGGTCAAATCTCTAGCTCGCGACCTTTGCCCCTCGAATCGGCCTCCACTCGCGTTGAATCTATCCAAAATCAGAACGAGGATATCAAAATATGCTAAGGGAACGAATCCTAAGCAAAATTAATCAAAACACAACATAAATCCCGAAATTACCAAAACCCGACCCCGGGGCCCACGTCACGGAATTTGATAATTTTTACATTAATAGATTTCCTATCTCCCCACGAGTTCATACATATAAAAAAGTTCTAAAATCTGACCTCAAATGGTCCTTCAAATCCTCAATCAAAGGTCTAAATTTCAAAGCCCTAGTTCTTCAATTTTTGGCTTAATTTCCATGATTTTCTAGGTGGAATTCACAATAGAATCGAGTTCTAAGTCTAAGAATCTTACCTCCAAGTGATTCCTTTTTAATCCCTCTTCAATCCTCTTCAAAAATCTCCAATAACAACCAATAATAGAAGAAAATAACCCCACATTCGCTGACAAGACGACCTTTTAAACCTTTTGCCCAAACCTAAATTCCTTCTTCGCGAGCGCGATCAACGCCTCGGGTTTGCGAAGCACAAAAATTTCGTTGACCAAAAACTCTTCTTCGTAAACGCGGCCCCACCATCGCGAACGCAATGCCTCAGCTTCACCAACCTACGCGAATGCGACCAAGCCTCTTGCAAACGCGATGCTTACTATTCCGGCCCTTCGCGAATGCAAGACTCCCCTTTCGTGAACACGAAGGCCAAACCTGATGCCTCTCTTCCTGACCCTTCGCGAACGCGAGGGTCCACTCGCGAACGCGAAGACCAAAATGCTTGCAACTGCTGAAACCCAAAATCTACAACTTTCTTAACTTAAAAATGATCCGTTCAACCCCTCGAAACTCACCCGAGGCCCCCGTGACCTTAACCAAAGGCACCAACATATCCTAAAACCTTATTCAAACTTGTACAAATCTTCAAAACACCTAAAACAATATCAAATCAACCAAAACACATCGGATTCAAGCCTAAGTTTCCAAAATTTTCCGAATTCCGCTTTTGATCAAAAACCCAACCAAACCACGTCCGAATGACCTGAACTTTTGCACACACATCCCAAATGACACAATGGAACTACTAAAACTCTAAAAATTCCACTGACCCCTAGATCAAAATCTCGCCTACCAACCGGAAATAGCAAAAATATCAACTTCGCCAATTCAAGCCTAAATCTACTCTGAACCTTCAAAACTCATTCCGATCGCGCTCCTAAGTCCCAAATCACCTCCACAAGCTAATCGAACCATCAGAACTCACATCCGAGCCTTCTAACACATAAGTCAACGTCCAGTTAACTTTTCCAACTTAAGTTTCCTTAAAAGAGATTAAGTGTCTCGAACCTTACCAAAATCATTCCGGATTCGATCCGACCAACCCGATATCACATAACACAGGTAAACAAAGCATAAAGAAGCTGAAATAGGGAAAACAGAGCGGTAACTCATGAGACGACTGGTCGGATCGTCACAGTAGTAATGTCCGTTCAATATCCATTTCCAATAATCTTTTCTTTTCTTGTTATACCAATTTTCAATTAAGTTTTATCATAAACAAATATTCTCTTTAGAATAAAAATACTGCAACATAGTGCAATTCCTTTTCTAATAACAAAATTTCTTTGGACTTTTAAAAAAAATACATTGCACAAACTCGACCATGCCTTTTTGAACTACAAAGTCAAACTATAAGACTTCTGTCACAACCGAAAATCCGACTAGTCATAGGGCACCTAACCCACCCCACTATGTAAGCCAATTAACAACTATCCATTTTAATGAGATTCATTAAAAGGAGAAATGATAATACAACTGAACTATTATACCAAGAATTTTCAAGGACTGACAGTACAAATCATGCGCGTCTAAGATTTAGAATTTACAAAGCTGCCATGAAATAAAGTACATCATCTGTTTGAAATATACATGAACAAATCTTTCGTAAGTTTATAGCTACCATAAAAAAAAGGTTGTTATATCTGGAACGCGGGTACATCTTCAAATCCAGCTCCCATAGAACACAACAACATCAGTATCCAACATCTACATGTAAGGTGCAGAAGCGTAGTATGAGTACAATCGACCTCATGTACTCAATAAGTAACAAACCTAACCTTAGGTTGAGAGTAGTGACGAGTTGGGACAAAGGTTAGGGTCCAACAACAATAACCAGCCACAACTCATAACAATATAATAAAAGTGATACAAGAAAATAACTCGGAGACAAGATGCTCAACTCATTCACAGTTACGAAAAATAGACATGCTTTTCAAGTATAACAGTAAATCCGAAATCTTTCACTGAAAACACCAAAAACGTATGAGTAAGTTTGAAAACAGTGATTTTCCCAAAAACCTTTCAACAATAAATAAGATTTTTTATTTTCAGATAGCATGAGAAAGATACATTTTTGTGCCTACATGTCAATATGCAGGTAAAATCATGAATGTTACCAAAACCGGAGTAGTAGAAAGAAATGCATCTCTATGCATGTATCTCAAGTACGTATGTCAAATGCAATGTATCTCAGTGATGAACTCATGTACTCACACTCTGAGAGTACTCTATCTCACTATCTCAGGCTTTCCACTCATCGTGCTCAATCACTCGACACACTCAATCACTCAATACTGTATATGGTCAATCCAAGCCCAGTTTCCATATCCCATATATATATATATATATATATATATATATATATATATATATATATATATATATATATATATATCAACTGACAGTCAGTCACTTAGTACTGTATAAGGCCAATCCAACCTAGGGAAAGTCCATCCCCAAATATAACTGATTCGGGCAAGATCCATGCCCAAGGAAGATCTATCCCTCAATATAAATAAATTATGATCACTAGGGGTGTATAGACTCCGGAGGGGCTCCTTCAGCCCAAGCGCTATAATAAGCCAAATCCAGGCATAAATAAATAGAACATGCTGCGACGTGCAACCCTATCCCATAAATATCACTCACAATCAGGCCCTCGACCTCACTCAATCATTAATCTCTCAAGTACCTGGAGCTCACAACGCTCATACTAAGCTGCCCCAATCAATGATATGAGATGTTACAATGTACAATAACACAGACTGAGATATGATATGAAAAGATGAATAAGACTGAGTACATAACTGCAATTTAACAAATAAGTCAAAAGAAATGAACGATCACTATGGGTCCCAACAGTATCAGCATATAGCCTAAGCATGATTCCTAGTATGAATCACAACTCAAGTGCTCTAACATATAAAGTACAGTAAAAATGTTCAAATAAGATAGCTACACAGTTCCATGGAAACAACTAAATCATAATACCTATGGTGCACGCCCACATACCCGTCATCTAGCATATGTGTCACCTCAACATCAATCATATAACACGTAATTCAGGGTTTCATACCCTCAGCACCAAGTTTAGAAGTGTCACTTACCTCGAAAAAACCAAATTCAACACCGAGCAAGCCAACCAATGCTCTAAAGATGCCATCACACGCGTACTGACCTCGAAACTAGTCAAAAGCAACTCAAATACATCAAATAATGCCATAGGCAACAAACTCAATCGATAAAGGTCGAATCTTTAATCAAAATCACAAAATCAACCAAAAGATCAAACCCTGGCCCACGCCTCAAAACTCGACAAAATTTACAAAATCCGACAACCCATTCAGTTATGAGTCCAATCATACTAGTTTCACCCAAATCCAACTCCTAATTGATGCTCAAACTCAAAAATTCACTCTATGAAACTTTGGACAGAAACACCCAATTTTCTCTTTAAAATTCACAATCAAATTACCAAAAATATATATAGATTCACGAAATATAACCAAAATCGAGTAGAGAACACTTACCCAATTCATATGGTGAAAATCGCCTCAAAAATTGCCCAAATCTGAGCTCCCCCCTCAAAATATGACCAAATAAACAAACCCTCGATATCAAATATTTTTGCCTAGCTGTTCTGCCTTGTTTCGTATGCCAAACGATCTCGAAACTTACTTTTGACGCCTCCAATGGATTTCTTGTAAAATTTCAATCAAGTTAGGCTTTTGAATCACTCTATTTGACCTTATAATGAAGGAAATATTTTGGTTTCGATATTTGAAAATAGTGAAGATTTTTAAATATGAAGTCATGTAACGACCTGACTGGTCGTTTTGAGAATTTGCACTTCGTTCGCTAGTTCTCGGGCACGACAAGCCATGTATGATGTATTATGACTTATGTAAATCGTTAGTTTTGTTTTTCAAGATAATCACAATAGATTTGGAAGAACAATTCTCAGCTTGAAGCTTTAAATTTGAAAGGTTTGACCAAGTTTTGACTTTTTAGTATTCGATATCGGATTTGGATTTTTATGATTTGGTTAGGTCCTTTAAGTGATTTTGGACTTGGGAGCACATCCAGAATGTATTTTGGAGGTCCGTGGAAGATTTAAGCTTGAATTGGCGAAGTTGGAAATTTGGCATTTTTCGGACGGCAGTGGAAATCTTGATATCGGGGTCGGAATGTAATATCAGAAATTGGAATAGGTACGTAGTGTCATTTGTGACGTGTGTGCAAATGTTAGGTCATTTAGACGAAGTTTGATGAACTTTTTAATCGAATTCGGAATTCGGAAGTTTTGGAATCCTTAGGTTTGAATCCGAGAGTGATTTGGTGTTTCGGCGTTTCTTTGAGTGTTCCGAGGGTTGGTATGAGTTTGAATGGCGATAAGTGACTTGTTGGCGCATTTGGTTGAGGTCCCGAGGGCCTCTGGATAGTTTTGGATGGTTGCCGAAAAGTTGGACTTAGAGTTGTGCTGCAGAAAATTTGCTGCTTCTGTTGTTTCCGTACCTGCAGAGTGGGGACCGCAGGTGCGATGATCGCAGGTGCGTGGAGGCAGCCATAGGAGCGAAAGATTTACTGCACTTGCGAGCCTGCAGGTGTAAAGCCTGGGGCGCAGGAGCGGATATTTGGCCCCTAAGTGAAAAACCGCAGGTGCGGCTATTTAATCACAGAAGCGGTCCGCAGATGCAGAATTGGAGCTGCAGGTGCGAGATGCCTGGGCAGAAAGTATAAAAGCTCACCTTCGCGATTTTTAGCCCATTTCTCACCATTTGTGCTCAGTTTTGAAGCTTTTTGAGAGGATTTGAAGAGGATTCAAGGGATAACACTTGGAGGTAAGGTTTTGAACTCAATACTCGAATCTATGGTGATTTATATCTAACTAGACATGCAATTAGTGGGATTTAAAGCCTAAAAATGGAGGATTAGGGCTTGAGTTTTGGAGAGCTTTAAGTGGTAATTTGAGGGGCCATTTGAGGTCCGATTTTGATGTTCTTGGTATGTATAGACTCGTGGGAAGATAAGGATTTTATTGATGTGATTTTTATTGTATTCCGAGATGTGTGCTCGGGGGTCGAGTTTGACCAATTTTGGGATTTTTGATGTAATTTGATTATTTTCATGTGGGCTTTGTTCCCTTAGCATATATTGATGTTATGGTTCTAATTTTGGTTAGAGACGGAGCATTTGGAGGCCGAATCGAGAGGAAAGGGCATTGTGGGCTAGAATTTGGCTTGGTTTGAGGTAAGTAATGCTTCCAAACTTGCTTCTGATGGTTCAAAACCCTGAACTATGTGTTCTATGATTACTATTGAGGTGACGCAAATATCAAGTGACGGGCGTATGGGCGTGCACCATGAGCATTGCAGCCTGGATCATTCCATGACACCTCTTAGTGACTCTTTCTTGCTGATATCTGTGTTGTAATTAAAGTTAATGAGCTGCATATCATGCTAATTATAATGTTAAGGCTTCTCGCCAATACTGCTGAGACCGGACATGTCGTTTCTTGCTGTCATATCATTAGCTTCATTGATATTCTGTACTCAGTCTTGTTCATGCATATTATATCATGTCTCAGTCTCGATTATTGTTATTTGACACATCATATCATTGTTCGGGCTAGTATCATGACATTTTGAACCCGTGTATGTGAGACTGGAGAGTGATGACTGAGTGAGGCCGAGAGCATGATATTGAGTGACAGTATGGGATCAGGCTGCACGCCGCAGAGAGATATTGATCATGCCTTTGTTGGCTTGATATAGATCTTGGGCTAAGAGAAGCCCCTCCGGAGTCTTTACACCCCCAGTGAGTGCAGTTGATGATATTGAGGGATGGATCTTCCTTGGACATGGATCTTGTCCGAAGTATTGATACCTGGAGATGGATCTTCTCCATAGGGCTGGAATGGCCTTCCTCGGTACTAGATGACTATAGTCAGTGATGTGTATATATTCCGGGATGGATCTTCCCTGGGCCTTGTGAGACATATACAGTACCGAGTGGTTGTGAGGTTGTTATTGTTATTATCTGGAGATGGATCTTCTCCATCGGCTAGAATGGCGTTCCTCAGTACTGAGTGACTGTTATCAGAGATGTATATATTCCGGTATGGATCTTTCCTGGGTCGTATGAGCCTTATACAATACTGAGTGGACGATGCATTTGAGATTGTGGGTACATGAGGCATTCAGCATGGTGCATTTCATACAGCATGTACATTGACATGTAGATGTAGCAGAGTAACATTTCTTTACCTTGTCCATACTTGCTCTGTTTTACTATTCGAGTTGTTTATTTAACTGAAAGCATGCCTACGTTTCTGTACATTATTTATGTTATCCTTGAGGAGGTTGAGTTCGTCACTACCTATCAGTCCAAAGGTTGGACTTATTACTTGTTGAGATGTATACATGTTATCCCATGCACCTCGTGTGCAGATTTAGGCACTTTGGATCCAGTGGCGGATGTTCGATCGAGGCTTCTGACTTAGAAGATTATTAAGGTACCTGCACGGTATTTGCAGGCCTTGGCTATCCACCTTACTTTCCAGTTGTACCCTTAAACATTATATTAGACTATGTATTTTTCCTTAGACGCTCATGCACTTAATGACACCCCGGTTTTGGGCTGGATTGTATCTATTCATGGAATTTCTTATGTTTCAAATAGTTCTTTTACTGTTAAAAGCTTCCGTAAATGTTTTCAAACTTATATTATTTTTTTATTGTTGAGTTGTGGCTGGCCTAGTTTCACGATAGGTGCCATCACGAAAGGTCGGATTTTGGTCGTGACAAGTGAGTGACAATTTCATAATTAATCTAAAAAATCTAGCAACCCAATTCTTAGTAAAATGACCATAAACTCCCCATATGAGGTCCAAATTCGACGATTCTTTTTTCTGTGGCTTTGTAATTACAATACGATCTAATTCATTAATTAAAACATAAATTGGAGCTCAATTGCTTAATAAGGTATCATTTATGATTGAAGAAACGACGTCGAAACATAATAAACGAGCGCAACACAACTCAAACCTGTCTGAAACTTACCAGAGCTCCTCGGGACCCATCCGAACATACCAACAAGTCACATAAAATAATGCGTACCTACTCGAGGCCTCAAATCACTCATAAAATATTAAAACGACAAGTCGCACCTCAAATCAAACTTAACGTACTTCCAAACCTTCAAATTCTAATTTTTGCCAATTAGTGCCGAATCCTTCTAGAAATATCTAATTAGAAATTTGGGCATACGACCGAGTCCAAAATCACCATCTGGACCTAACGGAACCATCAAAATTCCAATCCGAGGTCAAATGCTAAAAGTCAAACTTAGTCAACTCTTCCAATTTAAAGCTTCAATCATGACGTCCATTCTTCCAAATCGATTCCGAATAACCTGAAAACCAAAACCGACGATTCACACAAGTCATAATACATAATACGATGATGCTCAAGACTTTAGATAGCTGAACGAGATGCAAATGCTCAAAACGACCGATCGGGCCGTTACATCTAATTTTAATACATAACCTAGACAATTCACAAGTTCCAATGAAAGAAATTTATGTGGCATTAACACAAAAATTTCAACTCTATAAATATCTCTCCCATACACTGTTAATGGGAAAAAATAAAAAAATAAACAAAATAAAGAGAAGTTTGCTTTTGTTATTATTAGACAAACAACAACACACAGTGATTAGAGGCAAACTTTTCCAATAGAGTTTTCTATTTACCCAGAAAAAATTTCACTGTGTATCCATATTTATGTACATAGAATACACAACAACAACTCTTGATACTAATGATTATTAAAATCGAGTAACAGAAACATCAAATTTGTGTACCTTTGAACAACATCGAAAGTTTTTGCAGAATTTGTTCCAATCAATTGCTCGAATCCGACTTCTTCTCTCTTGGAAATGAAATTTTTGTTCATGAACTAAATACCTTATTTTTGTTTAATACTATGCATTTCTTAATTTAGGAAGAATCACTTCTTAGCACCACTTTCTGTTAAGGAAGAAAAATATATAAACAAGAGAGAGGTTTCATGAAAAAACTGTCGCTCGCACAAACTGATCGCACGTTCCCATTATTTTTTTAACGTGCAACCGTTTTTTTCTTTTAGGGTGACCCGCGATCCAAATCAATATCCAACACCAACCAAACACCCCTTAATAAGAAGTTTTTATAGTCACACAAATATTTATGTCTTGTTTTAGACCACATATTTCAAAAATCTTTCCTTCTTTCTTAAACTTTGTGTCATTTTAAATTTTGCCACATAAAATAGACGGAGAGTGTTGTGATAGTGAGTTAGTTGTCGAGCTATTTGTTCTATAGTTCCTTTTATGATAGTGAGTTAATTACTAGTACTATTTATTCTAGAGTTTTATCTTTTGGTACCTTATACTTAAGTGATTTGATTATACAATTAGTTTTTACATATTAAGTATTTACCCGTAAAACGATAGAGTTGAATTTATACGTGATTTCTAGATAGGTGAACTAATTTGATCCTGAAATAATAAAATAAATAAAGAATTATGCAATACTTATCCTTAAAATGTAGACGAAACGACAGAAGCATCAGCTCCGAGAACAAGGTTTTCGGACATATCAATAATGAAATCAAAAGGCTAGAAAGTAAGATTGTATTTAAGTTTTGTATTGAATGTAGTATAAGTTTGCCAGAAAATTTCTGTCCTTTATAATGATAGTTGAGCTCATTTATAGCTACGTCTAGGGAAGGAGATCCTAAGATTATGCCCCTCTTTACTGTCAATTATGAGGGTCATTGATGAAGATGTAACAGTGAATATAAATCCCAAATTTCTTGTAACGGACAATCGTATTAATACCATGGAATATTCCTTATTAAATGCTATCGGACGAGGAGTATTTATTACATCCTTGTGAGCGTTATTCTCCCCGGTGACAGATGGAGTAGTTGCCTTTGGTCTTGAATATTCCCCCGTCTTAGGTTCCACATGTCCCTTTTTGGACGGCCATATGGCATAGCATATTTTACCCTATACATTAATGCATAGAATTTATACTCAATTTTAGAATATAAATACATATGCATCGTTTCTTTTATGCATGTTACGTTATTGTAAGAAAAATGACTATTGGAAGCTAAAAAAAATTAAAGTTAATGGAAAACCTTAATCAGGGGCTAAAGCTGAAATACCATTTTCAATTTATAAATGTGAAATGAACATTTTTAAAGAAAAATCTGAATTATTAGTAATAAGTGTTATACTAAAACTCTAGACTATAAATTTTAGGATGTGCATATTAACTATCAAACAAAAGTTGGACGGTATACCCCAACCCAAAAAAATGAAAACAGAGAGATCAAAAATTTGGGCAGGCTGAAAGTTTGTGGACCATTTAGATGATTGGGACTGTTTCTGTTAGGCCCATATAGATATAAACAATTTATCCATGAAAATAAGGAAAAAAAAAAAACGTAAACCAAATGGCACGTAAACGTGATTCATAGATGGGCGATGGCAGAGCTAGAGTTTACGGGTTCAATCGATGTTACAATTACTGTCAAAATCATATGAAGAAAATTCTATTTTGGTGTTTATCGAAAACACTCATTTTGAATTCACTGAACTATACGTTATAAATTTGCTTCTTGGGACACCGGCAAGCTTCTTAGGAGGCCAAAAGTGCCTTTTTCCTAAAAACACTTTTTTTTTCTAACTTGAGGTATTTGACCAAGCTTATTTGGGAAAAAAGTATTTTTGGGAAGAAGCAGAAGCAGTTTCAGAAAAGCAGAAAAAAGTAGCTTCTTTCCAAAAGCAGAAACAATTTTGGCTTTTCTTCTTACCTAAAATACCCTTAACAAAATATAGTATATACCAAAATAACTCTTAAACCTAATACTTAGAATATCAATTTATAAATATTTCTTCTTATTTTTAGGAAAACTTTCTAATATATAGTGACTTTAGGGGTGAATGCTTTTATATTTGTTGAAGGAATTTTATATATTTAACTTATATTAAAAGAATTAAGTATTTTTTAATTTTATTTTCATATTTTACTTAAATAAAATGTTTTTTTTAATTATTGCATGTAATAACAAAATTTTGAGATTATTTATTTACTTATAATATTAATTATTAAGTAAATCTATTTATGTCCTTATTCGTAATTTGACACTTAAAAGTACTTTCTAAAAAGTTTGGTCAAACACAAATTATTTCTCACAAGTGTTTTTCAGACTGATTAGCCAAACACAAACTGCTTCTTTCCAAAAGTATTTTTTTCAAAAGCACTTCTCAAAATAAATTGATTTCTCCGGCTTAGCCAAACATGCTAGTAGCATCCGAGCGACAAAGGGGGCAATTCCAATGAGAATACAACCACGTTTCGATGCATGGTACGTGGAAGATATGCATGCACTGCGATAGTACCCTAACCTCGCCGCCTTCAATAAACTCCCCCAAACATATAGAACACATATCTTCTTTACAATCTTTGTTGTACCTCGACAAAACAATCACTTGCACCATTGAATTGTCCTTCCTCGTACTCGTACTCGTACTCGTGCTCGTGCTCTTGCACCACGTTACTATTATACAATGCAAAATAACTACAATTATGGCACCGGCTATGACACCAAGAAGGCCAACTAAAGCAGGCTTGATTTCAAGTCCTTTATGTTGATGTTGCTCTTCTCCCATGATTGAAGGATGGTTTCATTAATAAGGTGTTGATTTTATTATAAAAACCATATAGCTGGAAGATTTGTAAGAAAGTCTAGCTAGGCTTGACCTTTTGTACATGTCTATATATGTACAAGTTCTTAGTTGGAATTTTGTCATATTTGTTGGTATTTTATATAGCGGCAGATGCACGCTCTAGTTACCATATATAGTTATAAAAATTCGAACTCAAAGACTAATAATTTGGATCACATAACATTACATGACTTAAATTAGCCGACAAAAACAACTATTTGTATGTTGAAAAAGCAAGTACTTGGTTTGAACATTGAAGTATCGACTTACTAATTTTCTACTGGATACAAGTTTGTGGATTATTGTACAAAAATTATAATAATATAAGATTGAAGAGAAAGGAATCTTTTCTAGAGATAATCTTATACTCCATTAATATAGCATCTTAATAAAAAAAATCTTGTCAAGATAGATGGTGTTTATGTGCAAGCTGGACATACAACGAAGTTAAATTTATTTACTTGCAAGCTAGGAGTATCATCAACTTCTATGGGGAAAATCAGATTAAATATTCTCAACTTGTTTTACATAACAATACGGGTAATGTGACGGTCCGACCAGTCGTCTCATGAGTTACCGCTCTATTTTCCCCATTTTTGCTTCTTATTGATTTGTCTATCGGTTCTATATGTGATCGGGTTCGGAAAAGTTTTGGTAAGGTTTGAGACACTTAGTCTCTTTTGAGGAAGCTTAAGTTGGAAAAGTCAACCGGATGTTGACTTATGTGTTAGAGGGCTCGGATGTGAATTTTGATGGTTCGGATAGCTTCGGGAGGTGATTTGGGACTTAGGAGCGTGATCGGAATTAGTTTTGGAGGTTTGGAGTAGATTTAGGTTTGAATTGGCAAAATTGGATTTTTGGCGTTTTCCGGTTGATAGGTGAGATTTTGATATAGGGGTCGGAATAAAATTTCGAGATTTGCAGTAGTTCTGTTATGTCATTTGGGATGTGTGTGCAAAATTTCAGGTCATTCGGACGTGGTTTGATTGGGTTTATGATCAAAGCGGAATTCAAAAGATTTTTTGGAAACTGAGGTTTGAATCCGATGTGTTTTGGTTGATTCGATGTTGTTTGAGGTGTTTTGAAGGTTGGTATAAGTTTGAATAAGGTTATGGGGTATGTTTGTGTTTTTGATTGAGGTCCCGGGGGCCTCGGGGTGATTTCGGATAGTTGACGGAGAAATTTGGAATTTTGGTGAAGCTGCAGATTTGTTGCTTCTGTTGTTTCTGCACCTGCGGATTGGGGACCACAGGTGCAATGCCGCAGATGCGATGAAAAGGACCGCAGAAGAGAAAAGGGCCTAGGAAGGTTGGGGCCGCAGAAGCGGCTGAGGAGCCGCATCTGCGATAGCACATGTGTGGGGAAAAGGATCGCAGAAGCGGAAAGTGGTCGTTTAAGTGATGATCACAGAAGCGGTTTGTTGACCGCAAAAGCGGTACCGCAGAAGCAGGTAATTGGCCGCAGATGCGAAATCCCTGGGCCAGAAAGTATAAGTTGTTTCCTTCGCTATTTTTGAGCTATTCCACCATTTCTAAGTCGGCTTGAGAGCTTTTTGGACGATTTTGAAGAAGGATTTCAATGAAACTTCATTAAGGTAAGGATTTTGGACCTAAAACTCGTTTCTATAGTATTATTTCACGGATTAGGCTTGTAATTAATGGAATTTAAGGATCAAAAGTTTGGGAAAACTAGGACTTGGTATTGAAGACCTGGACTTGAGGATTTGAGGGACCATTTGTGGTCGGATTTTGGTACTTTTGATATGTATGAACTCGTGGGAAGATGAAGAATCTATTGATGTAAATTTTATCGAATTTCGAGACGTGGGGCCGGGGGTCGGGTTTTGGTAATTTCGGGATTTATGTTGTAAATTGATTATTTTCGCTTGGGCTTCGTTCCCTTAGCATATTTTGACGCTGTGATTCTGATTTTGGATAGATTCGACGCGGGTGGAGGCCGATTCGAGAAGCAAAGGCGTCCCGGGCTAGAGATTTGACCGGATTGAGGTGAGTAATGATTGTAAATGATGTCCTGAGGATATGAAACCCAAGATTGCACATCGTTGTGCTATATTTAGGTGACACACACGCTAGATAATGAGCGCGGGGTCGTGCACTGTTGGGGATTGTGACTTAGTCCATCCTGAATGACTATTTTACCGCGTATTTGACTGAAAACTATTTGCTATCATCATGTTTTGGGCTGAATGCCATATTTGGGCTTCGTGCCAACTATTTGAACCCTTAGGGGATTTTTATTGATATTTCCTCACTGTTTGACTTTATACTTGAACTCAGTCATGCTATATTCTACTGTTTTCATTATTTAGCCATGTTTACTCTGTTTTAACACTTAAATGATATTTTAAATAATATTCTAGGCTGAGCATCATGTTTTACTGTTGTCCAAGTGGCTTGTGAGATTTTGACTGAGTAAGGTCGAGGGCCTATATTGTGAGGAAACACTGAATATGATTATGAGGTCGAGAGCCTAAGATTTGTACGCCACGAGGTGGTTTGTTGATATGAGGCCGAGGCCTAGTGATGATACCACGAGATGACTTGATATTGCGCTTGGGCCGAAAGGGGCCCCTTTAGGAGTCTGCACACCCCTAGTGAGCGCGGGTACCCATTGTGATGTGAGATATAGCCCGAGGGGCTGGTGTTGTTTTGAGATATTGCCCGAGGGGCGGACTTGTTGATATTGTACCCGAGGGGCGAACCTTTATGTGTCTATCTTTCTTATTGCCTGTCATTTTCCTTCTTAATTGTTGAAAAGGCATTTCATGAAGTTTAACTGAACTTAAATGATTTTTACATATCTTTACTGATTCATTATCTACTGCTTTTACTGCTTCATTATAGCCAGTAATGTGCCTTACGTGATTTCTTGCTTTCAGTCTTTATTTATGATTATTACTCACTGAGTTGGAGTACTCACTTTACTCCCTGCACCCCGTGTGCAGATTCAGGCGTTGTTGATCCTGCTAGCGAGAGTTAAGAGCTCCCGACAGACTTCGGAGTTTACGAGGTAGCTGCTTGGCGTCCGCAGTCTCGTGTTTCTCCACCCTTATCTCAATTCTTTTCCCCTTATTAGTGTCTTTGTAATAGCTTTGTAGACTTTTCAAACTTGTGTTATAATTGGTAGATGCTCGTGACTAGTGACACCGCGATATCGGGCTGTGTTGGATTTTATTTCTGCAAACTGTAATGTTCACTGCTTACTCTTGGATTATTTATTACGTTTTAGACCTAATTCTTATTGTTTAACTTCTTAAAACTGAAATGAAAAAGTGTCGACTGACCTTGTCTTCAGAAGAGGCGCCATCACGACCGGGTCCGGGTTTAGGGTCGTGACAGGTAACTATAGAGGTAGCACAATTTTAGACCTATTAATATCTCACTGATGGATTTTACCTTATGTACAATAAAAATGTAAAAATGATTCAGATTACTCACTAATTATAAAGAATTAGATAAAGTTAAAAGTTATTTTGTATTGTTAGTGTATAAAAGTTAAATTTTGTGCTCATAACCAACTGCCATTCTCAGACTTCATGATCATTGATCATCTTTACCAATTTCAGAATTAAGTAGTAATAAGATTGTGAAAGAGCCTCTTATAGTTTCATGTGGCGTCCAGTTTTGCGCCACCCATTGAATTTGTACTTATTTTTTTAAAAGAGTTTAACTGATACTCAATTTTTGGGTTCAGATGTTAGGTGTTTGTCCAAATTTTCTTAGCATAATTGGTTTTCCTATCTCATGAAGGAAAGGACAACATATTTACCATAATTGGGTTTTTCTTTTCGTGGAGGAAAAATATCCATGTTTGGCTAGCCCTTTTTCTTGTAGGAAAAGGTTTAGAGTTCTATAAATTGAAGATCCATCATTCTTATTCAGTAGCATCCACAATGTAGCCATAGGGGGATTGAGAGTCTTGTTTAGGAGAGAACTTTACGGGACAAGTGTTAGTGTGTCACTTGAGTTTGCCTCTTCGTGAAGTTATTCTCTCGATATTTTGTACTCTCTTTTATATAGTGGATTGCTCATCTCTGCCGTGGATATAGGTCAGTTGACCGAACTACGTTATATGTTTGTGTCTCTTTTGGCAGATTTCTCTTTTGTTGTCGGACTTATCGTCGTTCAAGATTTGCTTTGCTAGTTTTCGCATGACACTTGGTTTTTTCGATCCTAACAAGTGGTATCAGAGCAAGGTTCAATACAGGTTCATCTTGGCGGGTTCTGTTATAGCCACAACATATTTAACGATAATCATAATTTTTGTCAGAGAAATTTGACCGATGTGCTACGCATGTTGAGGCAAACGTTGTGGTGGAGCTTTGGAGATGCGACCTGTTGAAGGCTATGTGAAGAAGGTGGATCAAGTTTATTTGTCAGAAAATTCAGGCCAAGGGGGGAGAATTGTTAGGTGTTTGTCCATATTTTCTTAGCATAATTGATTTTCCTATCTCATGAAGGAAATGACAACATATTTACCATAATTGGGTTTTTCTTTTCCTGGAGGAAAAATATCCATGTTTGCTTTTCTTGTAGGAAAAAGTTTGGAGTTCTATAAATTGAAGATCCGTTCTTCCCATTCAGTAGCATCCATAATGTAGCCATAGGGGGATTTGAGAGTCTTGTTTAGGGGGAGACCTTTACGGGAGAAGTGTTAGTATGTCACTTGTGTTTGCCTCTTCGTGAGGTTATTCTCTCGATATTTTATACTCTCTTTTATATAGCGGATTGCTCATCTCCGTCGTGGATGTAGGTCAGTTGACCAAATCACGTTATATGTTTATGTCACTTTTGGTAGATTTCTCTTTTGTTATCAGACTTATCGTCATTCAAGATTTCCTTTGCTAGTTTCCGTATGAAACCTAGTTTTTTCGGTCCTAACATCAGATACATACACCTTTCTCTTTTTCTTCACTGTTGCTTTCTTCTTCTTTGTACTTAGGGTTTATTTTCTTCTTCTTAGTTGCAAAATAAGTTTGTTAAATTTATTGTTATTTTAACAAATTGATGATTGTGGTTTATCCTTTATGATACTTAAAAGTCATGTTTCAAATTCGAGTTCATTTAGAGAAGATTTGGGTGCTGAATCGTGTGTTGAATTGTTGAAATTCCAAGAACAATTAATTTATGTTTCAGAACTTAAGATTCGAAATCCGAAGTTGCACTAAATAGATTGAACTACTTAAGATTCGAATTTCTGAAGCTCCATTTGAAAGATAGAAGAACTTCATATTTGATTTCTAAAGTTGCATTGATGAGATTGAACTACTTAAGATTCAAATTTCTAAAGTTGCATTTGAAAGATAAAAGAACTTCAAATTTGATTTCTGAAGTTGCATTGAAGATATTGAACTACTATTAATCCGAGCGGATACACTTTACAAAATTTTATACAATACGGGTATAATTTCAATAGTGACCCCAAAAGTGGGTAATATTAAAGAGGAATTTTCAGAAACCACTATTGCTTAGTGGCTATTAACTTCCTATAGCTACCATATACATAATTACTTCCTATAGCTACTATTCAGTTGTTACGATAGTGTATTCGTTGTATTTACGCTACTGTATTCTTGAAACAGTAGCAAAAGTCGCCTAAAAAATAAGGGGTTACAGCTGTATGCGACTGTATTCACATGTATTTGTGTCATGTATTCATGAATACAGTAACGACAATCACCTTAAAAATAAGCCTAATCAGCTGTCTAATAACGGAAATAGGATCAATAGTATGATACACTCCTAATATAACTCAACAAAATTAATTCTAACACGCCTCATTATCAATCCAATTAATTAGAATGATTTTTCAGTTGTATATAACTGTTGTATTTAGTATGTTTCAATATTTACTTTTTACTGTTGCATTCATGAGATTCAATGTTTGTATTTACTGTATTCACTATTTTGTATTCAGTGTATTCAAATATATTTGTATTAACAATATTTTAGTTATTCCTAATACATGTTATTACTGTTGTATTCAATATATTTCATTGGTTGTAAATATATTTTTTATTTATATTCAGTGTATTTCACTGTAATGTATTCACTATTTATATTCTGTTCTATTTCAATATTTTTATTCAGTGTATTTCAATGTTTATATTATGTATTCATGCATACTGTATGTGCAGTATGAATGAGTACATGCATATCCAGCTTTATTGAAAAAATACAGACCTTCGAATTACATAAATACAGGCAAAAAAATACTGTATTTATACAAATATACAATGTGTTTGAGTGAATTTATACATAATACAATGTATATGTATCATTGTATGTGACTAAATAGAAAAAAAAAGGTTCGTCGAAGATGGCAATTTCCAGCCAAATAAAATACTGTATATATTATATTAAAACTAAAAATGGAGACGAACAAAAATCCCGACCCTCAAATCTTCTCCGACGTAGAAAATATCGCGGTATCTGTCGTTCATGTTACAGTACCCATGCTCTACTCGGATTATTCCAACATCGTTTTTGCTCCCCGGCAGTGGCCTAGCCTCAGAGCGACGAGCCCCTCATTGCTATGGAGGAATCTGATTTTGAAGAAAAGGTCCGTCCTCAGTAACCCTAGAGGATTCGCCCAGAGAATTCACGACTAGAAGCAGGTATTTTGCTCGAAGAGAGAGAAAGAAGAAAAATTCTGAGAGAGAATCGTGTGTTAATTGAAAGAAAGAGGGAGGAAAAACATAAATAGAGTACTTCACGCCTCAATGGTAGTACATACCATAAATACCTATTTTTGCTATAAAATATAAAAGGTAGCTACAGAAAATAATATTTCAAAATAATTTTAATTTATAATAAATAGAGTGTATACCTTTGCTATAGAAGGTAAATTTTCCAATATTAAAATGCCCCTTACGGTTGTCCAAAGAATCAAGTATTTATGAGTCCAGTCTTAACTCCATTCAAAGCCCAAATAGTTTAATATTGGGCTAGGATTTTGGATAGAAATTTTATCTTGGATAAGGTTTGGGCTACTGGATACATATGCCTTTATTAAGGGAAAATTACCCAAACTGTCACTTTACAAACTTTTCCAATCAAAAATAGCCCAAAATAAAATATCTACTAAAAAAGGCCCAAATGTTATTTTTGTCCAAATAGTTTCAATTAATGTCAGTTTTTGTATCCGTTATTTTTGTATACAGACACCGAATTTTCACTCTCTCTCTCTCCCTGTGCAATTTTTTCCTATATTGAACCAAAATTCCTGAAATTGACGACAAAACAAGATACATTTGCGGTTATTTTCATCTAATTCCCGGTAATTTGGAGTAGAAAACCTCTTGTTTTATATATTTTTCGGATTGCATGTGTTTTTAGAGAAGCGATGTTGCTTTTTTTTAGGCTTTTGCGACTGAATTGTCTAGTTAGAGTTCATTGTATGTGTAAGTACGTGATTTTTGCTTCACGAGCAATCACTCCCAAAGGAAAACAAAAGATAATAGTGACAGATGACCCCGCAGTACAAATTTTTCATGACATGTATTGCTAGTCATTTGTGGGTCTGTCCATTTTTTGCATTTAATCATTATCAAACAAAATACAAAAATATGTGTCATTAAAAGAAAGTTCAAAATATCTATATGCATCGTTCGTTCTAGGTTGTGATTTAACTTACTTAAACATTTTAATTTGGTATGATAATTACGTTGAAGTGCTACATTGTTATTTGTTTTAATTTGTTTTATTATTTATTTTGTTTTGTTATTTTTCATTTTTTTCTTTAAATTAGAAAACAAAAGAAAAAGAGTTGAAATCAATTTGGGCCCAAAAATAAGACAAAAACAGGCCCAAACCAGCACTCAAATCCGGTCCAAACCAGGCCTGCCCTGACCACCTCCCGAAACGACGCCGCATCATGCGTCTGATCTGGGCCGTTCAAACTCTCGATCCAACGGCTCAGGACCTCTTTCAGCAACCCATGTTCAAACCCGACCCAATAACCAATCTGACCCAACCCCTCACTTAAACCAAACGACCCCGTTCAACTACCAAACGACCCCGTTTCATTTCTCACCATCAGATCCAAGCCGTTGAGATCGTCTGATCTAACGGCTCAGATCCGATCAACCTCCCCATATATAAACTCAGCCCTTTACCCCGCACCCCCTATCCGAACCCCACCCCTCACTCGTCTCCTTCCCCAACCTGAAACCCCCAAACCCTAGCAAGCCGCCCTAGTTTCCCTTCCACCAAAACCCGGCGGCATGAACACCGGTGGCCACCTCCCGAACACCCTAAGACCCCCTCACTCCCCTGAACACGAATCCACTAACCATGAACCTCGAATCACCTCCTATCGTCTCGAATCTGGATTTGAAGATTCGAGACAAAACTCGATCTATACCAAACCTCACCATCTTTGTATCAGACACTCCCCTGACCTTCCTCGTGACCAAACCAAGCTTGGTTTGGTCCGAATCTACCCACAACTCCTAAAAATCCAGATCTGAAAATCCAGACCTTAGAACACATGCACCTGGGGAATCCGGCCGGTCTTGACAAGGGTTTGAGGTCTAATAGACCTTAATCAAGGTGTTCTCATGTGAGAACACCCTGATTAAAGTTTGTTCGGCCTCAAGAGTTCGAAGTTGAGTCTGATTTGGGTCCGTTTTGATTTCAAACTTTTCGGTAAGTTTCCTTTTCTCTTTGTTTGGTTCTAATTAAGTTGTCAGCATGCTTCGTTATGTTTGTTTGTTATTTTGTTATTTTCATTCGGATTTCTTCCATCTCTGTCAAAGGCCTCTTATTTGGTCAGTTGTTTTCTGTTTGTGTTCTAAATGTACTCTGTGATATACATGTGCGTCAATTAGATTAGTCGTCAAATGAGTTAATTCATATAGGCCCCCCAGTAATTGAACAAAAGTTGTCTGATGCCCTTTAGGTCCCTGAACGTATTGTTTATATGAGAGACTGATTATTACCTGTTATAATTAGTGTAGTCGACCTGATAAATGTCGTCGATTAGTCTCCTACGACTGAATGTTCAAATATTCTGAATGGGCCTGTATTGTGATTTGAATGTTGGGCATTACCTATGAATGTTAGTTTGTAACTACATTGTAAACAATTAAAAAGCCAGGCTGGGGCAGTTCTGAAATCGAATGATCAAAGCCCAAAGTGCCCTGATGCTGCAATAGGCAGGGCAGTAATAATCAAGGTTAAACAGGGGTAATCTGGGGTTTGAAAAGGGCAGAAAAGGTTAGTTTAAATGAAGCTGACAAGTAGGGTACTAATTAAGATTAAACTAATACCAATGGGGAACAAGACACAAGGGTATGGGGCTTAAAATGAATAATAAAATGAGCCCATAACTCTTGATTAAACAAAATCAGGCGTGGGGAACCAATGGCTGGCATCAAGAGATGCTCAAGCATGGGTTTAACAGAGTATGGACAGGCTGCAAGTTGCAGCATGAGGGCAGCTCAGCTTCACTGGGTCATTTGGCCTATAAATAGGTCCTTTGAGAACCTAAGGAAGGGTGGACTTTTGAGTCTTCAGAAGAGAAAAACAAAACAAAAGGCTGAAAAAACTTTAGTCTGAAGAGAGGTCTAGTGAGTCCCAAATCATAACAGTATAAACATAAGGTGGTTTCCAATAGACATTGTAACCAAACACTGCGTGAAAGTTGTATAAGAGTGCATATTGGTCAAGCTGTCTTGGCCAAGTTCTGTTGCTTGCATTGATTGAGTTGTTTGTGGTTGTTGAACTGGTGGTTTTACTGCATTTGAACCCTCAGTTACTCTGTTGTTTCCTTACTCTTTCCTGGGATTGCTGGTTTGGTATTCGACTATCTGCTAGTTCTTTGTTCTGGGAAACATTGCTGTTTGTCTGTGGGTTGTGGAAAACATTTGATTGTTGGTTTGTTGCTGTGCTGTTGCTGTGTATCTGCTGTTGCTGTGTTTACTGCATACTGCCCAGCTGATCATTCCTTTCTTCTTTGTCCTCTATACCAGGTACACAACCAATGCACTGTCAAAATGTAATTGGAAAAATGAGCATGAATCAAAATGAAAGATCCTGAAGAATGTCTCTTATACATAGATTGTTACATTAAATATTCATGTGATGTGTAATAGTTTTACATTTTGTTATGGATACTAGAGGTAGTCTTCATGCCTATAAATGTCAATGCATGGTAATCGGATGCTAGAATGTGTATATAGGTTGATGATGAGAGTATGCCCAAGGCAGTAGGTAGTATCTCATACTTAATTCAATAGTGTAGTATGAGCCTGTAATATAGTCCAAGCATGAAATTTGTACACTGTAAATTAAGTTCTTTCCTTTCCAATAAATTGCCATATATAACTCTTAAAACCATGTTTCAAGATAAAGAACACAAATTCAGGGCCTCAACCTCATGAAGGTCGAGCCCAGGTCGAAAACAGACCAGGCAGGCCCGCATCGAACGAGCAGTGGCCCAGGTCTGGCCAACCGCGCGTGGGCTGGATTTGGGCCCATGATTATTTGTTCGGCCGACTGTGCACGCAGCTTCGGTCCCGATTTTTTAAGCATTTCCGAATTCCGTTACAAACAACTTGCAAGCATGTAATTAATTAGGACTATCTACTGTTTTTCAATTGATAGAGACAAACACGGCAAGAAACGTAGTTGCTATAGGATATCCTTTTAAAACAAGAACGAGATGAGCCTCGATGAAAATAAACAAAACGTGCAGATGCGGGGCCCTTGTTAAATGTATATTATTGAAGCATTTAGTTTCCAGGACGGGTTGTTTAGCAAACCTCACAACCCTCCTAAAATAACTACACGTTAGTCTCTTTAGGATACGCTTTAATAACCCTTACCTTCTTAAACTCGGATGCACATTTATGTGACCCAAATCCAAATCTCGACGGATTCGAAATGTATTTCTAATCACGGGTACATTGATTGTGACGTGGTTCGAGAGGCATGTCCATGACGTCGCGAATTCCTTTTAAAAGTAGAACGAGACGAGCCTCGTCAAACAAAAATATAAACAGCCGCGGGGCCCTCTAACTGTATATATATTAAAACACTTAGAATTAGGGACAGGCCGTTTAGCGAATTTTTCAGCCTTACCCAAAACAACAATACGCTAGTTGCTTTAGGCACGTCTTAATAATTTATTCTCCTTAATTCGGGTGCACATTTATGTGACCCAATCCAAATCTCAACCGAGTCGAAATATGTCAACAACCACGGGTGCATTGATGTGACGTGGTTCGAGGTATGTTTTCACGACGTTGCAATTCTTGATAAAATAACAGTAAATGACAAAAGCGGTTTAAAAGTTAAATTTTGCACATAAGTTCACACTTGTATAAAATGAGATAATCAAGCCGAATATAACAGTTGAGCGACCGTGCTAGAACCACGGAACTCGGGAATGCCTAACACCTTCTCCCGGGTTAACAGAATTCCTTATCCGGATTTCTGGCATGCAGACTGTAATATAGAGTCATTATTTTCCTCGCTTCGGGATTAAAATTGGTGACTTGGGACACCCTAAATCTCCCAAGTGGCGACTCTGAAATAAATAAATAAATCCCGTTTCGATTGTCCTTTAATTGGAAAAACTCCCTTGTACCCTCACGGGTGCGGAAAAAGGAGGTGTGACAGCTCTGGCGACTCTGCTGGGGACCTTACCCAGAACCACTGGTTCAGGGTTAAGAATTCGAGCTTGAAATAATTGTTATTATTTAGCTTTATTTATTATCTGATTTTTTTTTACATGTTTGAGCCTAAGGTGCTAAATGTTGCTTTTACTGCTTTGATATTATTTGAACTGTACATATAAACTGTGCCGAAACCCTTCTCTTCTCTCTTGAGAAGCGCACGCTGGTCGTGGCTTCTTTCTGTTAGTGTCATATGCCAAAATAGAACGAGGATTCGGAGGAGTTGCAAAATCGGATGGCCTTTTGGTTACCGGTACACAGCTCCCATCCTTGGCTCGAGTTGTCCGCTCGGGTAAGCCAGGTCTAGAACAAACACCTAGGTTTTACAGCTTAGCATAACATAACTTCGTGCCGGATCCCTAGTAGGAACGCTTATTTGCATCATGTGCATTTGACTTAGGGGACTCAGCACAGGGGCTGGGTCCGTCTAGGACAAGCAACCTGAGAATAAAGACCATCCTGCTACATCCTGTTTGCTTTATGCATTTACTTGTTTCAAGGCTTGCATGCTGACCGGTTTCTGAATATCGGGAATGTTTGGAAAAGGAAGAGGAATAACGGTTAAGGGGTTAATTATTTATTCTTGAAAAGTCACAAAAAATGGTTAAAGAAGAAAAAGAAAAAGAAAAAAAGAAAATGTGTGTCTTATTAATTTGTTTTAAAAAGAAAAAAAAAGGGGAGTCTTTGATTCATTTTTAAGAAAAATAGGGTGTCCCCAAAATTCGATTTATGCCTGAACTACGTCAGTTTGATTCTCGCATGGTGCGGGATACGTAGGCAACCCCCATCGGGCTCAACTTGTTTTTCAAAATATAGGTACAACCCAAAGAACGGAAGTTTTAAGGTGACATCATACTTTTTCGGAAAACAACCAAATTTCATTTTTTTTATTAGAAAAAGAGTGTGTCAATTTGGTATTTGAGTCCAATGAGTCTGGATCAATGCTTAATCACCCCAATAAACATGCAGAATGAGCATAAATCCAAGTTTTCCGGTAACAGTTAGAAGCAAAATCCCTCTGGAGGTGCGATTATGGTGGGAGGATTTGGAAAAATCAGAGCAAGACAAGATCAAACTGCACCTGGGAGGTTTGGTTGATTTGTTGAACGTCAGGCCTCGGTGCGACATCATAAAGGCTTTGGTTACATTTTGGGATCCGGCCCACAACGTGTTCTGTTTCTCGAATTTTGAACTCACCCCAACCATAGAAGAAATGGCGGGTTACATGGACGTCACTGAAGGTTTGAGACACAAATACCTGATCGCTCCAAGAGCCGTGAATTCACACAAATTCATGGATCTGTTGAAGATAAGCAAGGGAGTCCCGTACGCCGAACTAGATAGAGGTTTTTCTACCCTACAATTCATATACCAGAGGTACGGGAGCATAGGAGAATTTAATGATCCAGAAAGTGGTGTTTGCAGCAGGGGAAGTCCGGTAAAATGGAATGAGCATAGGCGGTTCGCTTTTATGGTGGCATTTTTGGGCCTTGTGGTGTTTCCCCGAAAAGATAGAAATATCGACCTGAAAGTGGCCGGAATCGTCAAAGTCCTGATTACCAACGATAAAAGCATCCTTGCTCCTATGATAGTGTCAGAAATGTACCGAGCCCTCACGACTTGCAAGGCCGGAGCAGACTTCTTCGAGGGGTGCAACTTGTTATTACAGATGTGGATGATCGAACACTTGTGTCACCATCCTCAGTATATGCGCTACATATCTACAAATGGGGGTTGCATCGAGGGTTATAACCTAAGGGTTTCAGGTTTCCGATCACCGGGAGGGTTTGAAGAATGGATATCCTATCTCCGGGTCATCACCGCAGATCAAATAAACTGGACTTTGGGTTGGCTTTCTGTGGAAGAAATCATATACATGCCCGCCACTGGTCCTCATTTCCTTTTGATGGGACTCAAGGGTATTCAACCTTATGCCCCTTACAGGGTGATGAGACAGTTAGGAAGATGTCAAGTACTACACCCGGACGAAGATCTCAGCAGTTATGCAGTCGAGGTCAGCAGTGACGGCCAATTTCCTGAAAAGACAGTTCATTGCATATGGAGTGAATGCCATTACCTGACGGCAAATACTCGGGTAGGTGATGTGTCTAGGGGTGAAGTCTCGCCAGCCTATCTCGCTTGGAATAACAAGGAGAACATTGTGAAACGGCCAACCAAACGGCCTCACCTCCAAGATTTTGTTGAGTCATCGCAAGAACAATGGGACTGGCTCGCAAAAGAGGAAGGTTACCTAGTTGAAATCAGGAAGCTAAAGCGACAAGTTGAAAGGATCGTATTCGAAAACAACGTGCAAGTCGCCCAAGAGCAGGCTGAAAAAGACAAGCTAGCCCAAGAAAACCAAGCTCTGAAGGCCCGCCTTCGCCAAGCCAGTAAGAATAACATCGACCGACAGAAGCGTCACTCCGACGAAAGATTGATAGCCAGTTTGAGAAATCAGGTCATCCAGAGCCAAGTAGAATTAGACCAATCAGAGGCTTGCATAGCAAGGATGAGGGTCAAGTGGGCAGAAGGTACAATGGCCCGGAGAAAGCGCCTATAGCAAGTCATGAGGAATTGTGAACTGAGCGTCAAAGCAGCAAAGGAAACAAATTCCGCTTTGCAAGAGCGGATCTTCAAGCAAACACAAGATGCCCAGGCCGACCGGAGACGCTATTACAATGCAATGACAAGGATGGAAAGGCAAATGGATATATTCCAGGATCAGCTCGCCACTAATGCACAAACGCTAGGATTAAAGAGCCGACAGATAAGGCAATTGTTCGCAGAAAGGGACAACATTCGAGCAAGAATTGACGAAATTGGGCATTACATCTACCTAAAATGTTTGGCATGCGAGCAAACACCTCGGGAACCCCTCATCGCTTCCATCATGGGCTGCGTCCACCAGATTATAAACGAGTTGAAGAGCTTGCAAAGAGACCTTACACCTAGGGCCGCGTAAGGGCCGAAAGATGCCTCGTGGGTCCCTAAGTTGGAAAACTAGTTGTTGATCGAGTCCTGGTCGTTTTGTTTGTTGTTTCCCCATATGTTGTTTTCCTCAAACCAAGTTTAAAACCGTGGAGTCTGTACTATTGCTATTTTGTTTGAAGTAATGTGTAATAGCAAATTTTGATAATGAAATTAAGTGACTCCGGAAGAATTTCTATGTGTCTTTACTTTGAGGCAGAACTACGCCTGGTCTGATTCACGCGGGGACGTGATACGTAGGCAATCCCCATAAGATTCGACCGCTTTTAATAAAGAAAGAAAATAAAGTACATAATGAAATAAAACACAGAGTTTCCAAAATACTTTAAAAGGACGAATGAGCAAACCGGGATGACGCGTGTTGTTTGAAGCAAAGCATGTAGGAACGGTTAACTGCATAGGTGCATTGCATACTCTATGTGTTATGGTCAAATCTATTAAACTCTAACGCTAACGAAGTTTGTTATTGTTTGATCCAGACAAGTTAGTTGTTAAAGAACTCTGGCAACACACTCATACCAAACCAGATCCAAAGGACCGGTAGCGACGAGCATGACTACTTCAGAGAATAGTAACGAGGAAGAAAGGCCAATGGGCCAGTTGCTAAAAGAAGCGATGGAAAAAATTGAAAGGATGGGACTAGAGATGAATGCAATGCAGCTAGCCCTAGCCAAAACACAAAAGAGTCCTGAAACGCTGGGACACATGCCGGAATACCCTCACTCTGGCCCTTCCACAAGCCGTCCAAATCCCCTGTATCATCAAGAAAGAAGCCCTCATGATTCCCAAGCTCCACCACCCCATCAACCTCTCCCAACACCCAATATTCCCATCTTTGTGGGACCCGCATCAGCCCCTTTGCAAAGAACGACCAGTGAGCCATTGTTTCAGGCTCACGATACACAATACTATCCCCCTGAGCCTAAATTCCATGCACCCGAGCCTCAAGCTTACAATACACATTTGGAAGTGCCGGCAGAGATTGAAAAGCCGGCTAAGGCCCCTGAACAGGATGAAGTGCTGAGAAAATTCAAAAGCCTGGAGCAGTCCTTCAGGAACTTGCACGGATTGGGCAATCAAATCAGTGTAGCATACAAAGATCTGTGCCCTTTCCCAAACGTCCAACTCCCGGCTGGGTTCAAAATGCCTAAGTTTGATTTATATGAAGGGCACAGTGATCCCATGGCGCATTTGCGGGGATTCTGTAGCAAGATGAGAGGGGCAGGCGGCAAGGATGAGCTGCTGATAGCTTATTTCGGCCAAAGTCTGAGCGGATCTGCACTAGAATGGTATACCAGGCAGGATTCCAGTAGGTGGTATACTTGGGATGATCTGGCGCAGGCTTTTGCAGGTCATTTCCAGTACAATCTCGAGATAGTCCCTGACCGTCTCACATTATTAAGAACTGGGAAGAAACCCGGGGAAAGTTTTCGCGAGTTCGGATTCCGCTGGAGAGAGCAAGCAGCTAGAGTCGATCCTCCCATGAGAGAGGGAGAGATGGTGGACTATTTCTTGCAGACATTGGATCCAACCTACTTTGGTCACTTGGTGACAACGGTTGGAAAATCTTTCAACGAGGTGGTCAAGATAGGGGTCATGATAGAAGAGGGTCTGAGGTCTGACAAGATCTTGAACTATTCGGCACTCAAGGCCACAACCCAGGCTATTCAAAGCGGCACGGGAGGTGCGCTGAGAAGAAAGAAAGAAGAGGTTGCCACGATCGAGGCAGGCAGTTGGTCTAGGGCTGGCAGGCCGCACTACAACCAACCCAGACCTCACAGGTCAGAATACCCATACAACCCACCACAAAATTTCTATCCACCTCGAGAACCACATTGTTCCGTACACCAAGCCCAAGCATACACTCAGCCTCCGGTTCGCCCACAATGGCGCGCACCGGCCCACCACAACACATACCCAGCTCCACATAATAACTACCCACCGCAAAACACCTACCCTCCACCAAGGGCATATAGAAACCCTTCAGGGATAGGCTTTCGGGGAAATCCAGATGCTAGGAATGACAGGTTGCGGAAGCAGAGAACCTTTACGGAGCTGGGAGAAACCTACACCGCTTTGTTCCACAAGCTGCGGCAATTGGGTTTGGTTAGTCCTGTCCAGACTCGAGAACCAAATCCCCCACCTCAGAATTTGGATCGATCAATCAGTTGTGAATACTGTTCAGGGATGCTCGGGCATGATACCGAGAAGTGCTGGAAATTAAGGCATGCCATACAAGATCTTATTGACGCCAATAAGATCGAGGTCCAGACACCAGAAGCTCCTAACATCAACCAAAACCTACTGCCAGCGCACCACGAAACTCACATGATTGAGTTGGTGTGTGAAGGAGGAGAATTGAGAAAACCTTCACAAACAGTGATGATGATCCAAGCCGCCCTGAAAGAAGTCTCAACCAGTGGAGGAACGAGTGTACAGTCGCAGGGAGAAGGCGTCAAGCCGTTAGTGATATTGGGAAAGAGCCCGTCCGCCATAACAAGCAAACCCGAGCCAAGCAAGTTGGTAATACCAGGGATCCCGCCCACACCGGCGGTCGTGTTGAAAGGGGTATGTAGAGAACGGGTGACCATAAAGCCTGTGGTCCAGCTGCCGATGATTGACAGCAGGGCTGTGCCTTGGAAATATGAAAAGGCGGTGGTGTTGTACAAAGGAAAACAGGTGGAAGAAGTCAGTTGTGAAGCGCAAGGGCTGACTCGATCAGGTCGATGTTTTGCTCCGGTGGAGCTAAGAAGGACCAACCCAGTTGCAACCAAGAAACCTGTGTCCGAAGAAGAGGCTGAAGAGTTCTTGAGGAAGATGAAAGTACATGACTATTCTGTGATCGAACAACTGAGAAAAACACCGGCCCAGATCTCACTGTTGTCATTACTAATCCACTCTGAGGAGCATCGTCGGGCCCTGTTGAAGATATTGAATGAAGCTCATGTGCCCAGTGAGATTTCTGTAAACCACCTGGAAACCATTGCCAACAAGATTTTCGAGGTGAACAGGGTAACATTCTCAGATGATGACCTGCCGGTGGAAGGTACGGAGCACAATAAAGCTTTATACCTAGCCGTCAAATGTGAAGACTCAGTGGTAACTCGAGTGTTGGTGGATAATGGCTCAAGCGCCAATATTTGTCCATTATCCACTCTGGACCAGTTAAAGATCGACCGCGGAAGAATCCGAAAGAATAGTATCTGTGTCCGAGGGTTTGACGGAAACGGAACAGCCACTGTGGGGGATGTTGTACTTGAACTGACCATTGGTCCAGTCCTGTTTACCATGGAATTCCAGGTGTTAGATGCCACAGTTTCTTATAACCTGCTGTTAGGACGACCCTGGATTCATGCAGCCAAAGCAGTGCCTTCCACTCTACATCAGACTGTGAAGTTCGAGTGGGAAAGACAAGAGGTCGTGTTACACGGCGAGGACACAACGTGCACCACGGGTGGAGCAATTGTACCTTTCATAGAGACTGCTGATGACAAAGGTCCTTAGGTCTACCAGATTTTCGATACAGGGTCAGCCAACAAAATTTCTGAAGGAGAAATCATCCCACACCCTAGGGTAGCTGCCGCGACAGTCATGATGGTCTCGGAAATGCTGGGTAATGGATTTGTGCCAGGAAAAGGCCTGGGAATCGAGCTTCAAGGGATTGTCCAACCTGTATCCCTTCCTAAAAATATGGAAACTTTCGGATTGGGGTTCAAACCAACCGCAGCAGATAGGAAGCAAGCGCGAAAAATGAAGAAGAGGGTTTGGTTTCTGCCTAAGCCGGTGCCACGTCTCTCGCGGTCTTTTGTCAAAGCAAGTGCCAAGGGGTCGCCGGTCCCAAAGATTCGAGGACCTTTGATCGGTATAAATGAAGACCTGAATCTGAGTTTTGAGAGACTATTCGCGGATGTCAGTATGGTGGAAGCTGGAGAAAGTTCCAGCAGAGCAGAGATACAATTCGTGGGGCCTGAGGCCAAGACCAACAATTGGACGGTTACTCCTCTTCCTATCCGAGGGGAGTCTTGGTAGTAGGCTTTGATTTATGTTTTGTTTGTTTGTTTGTTCGGATTATTCAAGGGTGTAATCCAAATTTTACTTTCGTTTTTGTAAAAGTGTGAACCCTTTTATCTCGCAAATTTAATAAAGTTCTTTCTTTTGTCCCATTTTAATTTTGTTTTGTTCTTTTTCTTTTTGAACAGTTCTCTTTTTACTGGTTCTAATGACATGGCATGCATAGCGGATCTTCGACCTAGTCTAATAAATCAATCTGAATCTGACTCAATGATGCAAGAGGTCGTTTGCGATGATGAATCCGAATGTGATGAAGGTGAAGCCTTCGAAGAGATAAACCGGTAACTGTGCCAATTTGAAGAGAAACCCAAGCCTAACCTAAATGACACTGAGGCTGTGAATCTAGGAGACGCTGACAACGTCCAAGAGACCAAAATTAGCATCCACATTGAGCCGAATGTCAGAGAATAATTGATCAAAACCCTCATGGAATTCAAAGATGTTTTTGCGTGGTCCTACGATGATATGCCTGGATTAAGCACCAATTTAGTGGTTCACAAATTACCCACTGACCCGGCATACCCTCCGGTCAAGCAAAAACTAAGGAAATTTAAAACAAAAATGAGTGTAAAGATCAAAGAAGAAGTGATTAAGCAGTTGCAATTGAAGGTCATTCGGGTCACTCGATATCCCGAGTGGTTGGCCAATGTGGTACCGGTCCCAAAGAAGGATGGAAAAATCAGGGTATGCGTTGATTACCGCAACCTACACAAAGCAAGTCCCAAGGACAATTTCCCGCTACCCAACATTCATATCCTGATCGATAACTGTGCTGGGCGCGAGATCGGATCCTTTGTGGATTGCTATGCGGGTTATCATCAGATCCTAATGGACGAGGAGGATGCTGAGAAGACAGCGTTTATTATGCCATGGGGAACCTACTGCTATCGGGTAATGCCATTCGGGTTAAAGAACGTCGGGGCGACGTACATGCGAGCAATGACTGCTATGTTTCATGACATGATACACAAGGAAATCGAGGTGTACGTCGATGATGTGATCATCAAATCTTGGCGTCAGGAGGACCATGTAGCAGACCTAAGGAGATTTTTCCAAAGACTCCGGAGGTATGATATCAAGCTTAACCCGGCCAAATGCGCATTCGGGGTTCCATCAGGAAAGTTGCTAGGATTCATCGTCAGTCGACGGGGGATTGAGTTAGACCCATCCAAAATTGAATCCATCCGAGATTTGCCACCGCCAAGGAACAAAACAGAGGTAATGAGTTTGCTGGGCAGACTCAATTACATCAGCAGGTTCATCGCTCAACTCACAGCAACTTGTGAGCCCATATTTCGGCTGCTGAAAAAGGATGCTGCGGTAGGTTGGACGGCAGAGTGTCAGGAGGCTTTCGACCAAATCAAAGGGTATCTGTCTAATCCACCCATATTGGTCCCGCCTAAGCCCGGGAAGCCCCTAATTCTTTACCTGACGGTCTTGGAAAATTCATTTGGTTGCGTATTGGGGCAACATGATGACACGGGAAGGAAGGAGCAGGCCATCTACTATCTTAGCAAGAAATTCACAGTACATGAGGTCAAGTACACTCAGCTCGAGAAAACATGTTGCGCCCTAACTTGGGTAGCTCAGAAGTTGAAACACTACCTGTCTTCATATACTACTTATCTCATATCCCGGTTAGACCCATTGAAATATATCTTTCAGAAACCTATGCCCACGGGAAGGTTAGCAAAATGGCAAATTATGCTCACAGAGTTTGATATCGTCTATGTGACGAGGACGGCCATGAAAGCCCAGGCGCTGGCAGACCATTTGGTAGAGAATCCCGTTGATGAAAAATACGAGCCCTTAAGAACGTATTTTCCTGACGAAGAGGTAATGCATACGAATGAGTTGGAATTGACTGAGGAACCAGGTTGGAAGCTTTTCTTCGATGGAGCTGCAAATGCGAAAGGGGTCGGAATAGGAGCAGTACTCATTTCTGAAACAGGACGCCATTATCCTGTTACGGCTCAACTACGTTTTTATTGCACCAACAATATGGCCGAGTATGAGGCTTGCATTCTGGGTCTGCGCTTGGCTGCTGACATGGATGTCCAAAACGTCTTGGTCTTGGGAGACTCGGACCTCTTGGTACATCAAATTCAGGGTGAATGGGAAACACGAGATCTAAAACTCATACCATACCGACAATGCTTGCATGATCTGAGCAAGCAATTTCGGTCGGTAAAGTTCAAACACATCCCGAGAGTTCACAATGAGGTTGCGGATGCCTTAGCCACCTTGCATCAATGCTGCACCATCCTGACAAAATGTATGTTGATCCTCTACACATCCAGGTCCGTGATCAGCACGCCTACTGCAATGCCATAGAAGAAGAAGCAGATGGCAAACCCTGGTTTCATGATATCAAGGAATACCTCAGAATGGGGATATATCCAGAACATGCCTCTGGAGACCAAAAAAGAGCCCTTCGGCGTTTGTCGAATGGTTTCTTCCTCAGTGGAGGAGTATTGTACAAAAGAACCCCGGATTTGGGATTGTTGAGATGCATAGATGCCAGTCAAGCAACGACGGTTATGGCAGAGGTACATGCTGGAGTTTGCGGACCACACATGAGCGGATATGTATTGGCAAGAAAGATCCTTCGAACAGGGTGTTATTGGCTCACCATGGAGCACGACTGTATCACTTTTGTGAGGAAATGCCATCAATGCCAGATACATGGAGATTTGATTCATTCTCCGCCAACAGAGTTACATACGATGTCAGCACCCTGGCCGTTTGTGGCATGGGGCATGGACGTCATTGGGCCCATCGATCTGGCAGCATCCAACGGTCATAGGTTCATCCTAGTGACCATTGATTACTTCACCAAATGGGTTGAGGCTAAAACCTTCAAATCAGTGACCAAAAAGGCAGTGGTGGACTTCGTTCACTCCCATATCATCTGCAGATTTGGGATCCCAAGAGTGATCATCACGGATAACGGTGCGAATCTTAATAGCAGCCTGATGAGAGAGGTATGCCAACAATTCAAGATTACACACCACAATTCCACCCCATATCGTCCCAAGGCGAATGGAGCAGTCGAAGCAGCCAATAAGAATATCAAGAAGATACTGCGAAAAATGGTGGAAGGGTCCAGACAATGGCACGAGAGATTACCCTTTGCTTTGTTGGGTTACCGCACTACCGTCCGAACTTCCATAGGCACAACTCCTTATTTGTTGGTATATGGAACTGAGGCCGTAATACCAGCGGAGGTCGAAATTCCGTCCCTCCGAATTGTCGCTGAAGCCGGGATTGATGATGATGAATGGGTAAAAGCTCGATTGGAACAGTTGGGCCTGATAGATGAGAAAAGATTGGCAGCAGTGTGCCATGGTCAGCTGTACCAGAAGAGAATGGCAAGAGCATATAATAAGAAGGTGCGCCCCAGGAAGTTTGAAGTAGGGCAGCTGGTATTGAAGAAGATCCTCCCACATCAGGTCGAGGCAAAAGGCAAATTCACCCCAAATTGGCAAGGGTCTTATATCGTGACCAGAGTGTTGTCTAACGATGCTTTGTGTTTGACAGATGTCGAGGGTAGATGTGTCGACATGGCTATCAATTCAGATGCAGTCAAGAGATATTATGCGTAATTTCTTTAATTATGGCAATTTTGGTTTATTTGTTTGTATTTGGCGTTTGTTGGATAATGAGATGACGGAGGCAATTCTTTCTTCTATCCAAACACTTTTAACCCTTGCTTCCCCCTTTGAGCCTTAAGAAATTCTTTCATACCCCTCTTTTGGAATCACTAATGGAAAAGAGAAAAGAAAGGAAAAGAAAAGAAAAAGAAAATGAAAAGAAAAAAAAAAGAGAAGAAGATGAAATCATAAAAAATACAAAACCGTGGGAACTACGTTTGACCTGATTCCTCGAAAAGGATACGTAGGCGCCTCACGGCTCGGTCATAGTATGCATCATAGTGAATATAGAATGCATAATGTACATAGTGTGCATAATAGGCACAGCGTGCGTAACGCACATAGCGCAACATAAGTGTAAAAAATAAATTCCCCAAGCAAGAAAACTGGGGCAGAAGTTATGTTTTAAATTCCAACAAAGGTTTGATTCCAAAAGTTGTAGCACATCACCCATCAAATTATTTTCATTTTTCATAGCCTTTCTTTAACTCCACACCAAAACCAACATCAACGTCCCAAAGACCTCCCGATCAATGTTCAAGAGATGTCGAGTCAGGCAAATAAGACTGAGAATAATACACCAATCCCCAGCAAAGAAGAGGATCGTAAGACTGGAAATGAATTGATAGTCAAAGGAATCTCCAGAAGAGAGGGTCGTATCTACAATGCCCTGATTCCTCGAAAGAAACAAAATGAGAGAGTCTCATCGGTGAAAACCTTCGCAGGCACCGAGAGGCGATGTAAGATGAGGGATATGAAATGAGAGAGTCTTATTGGTGAAAACCTTCACAGGCACCATAAGGCGCCGGGAGATGAGAGAAAAGAGAGTCTCATTAGTGAAAACCCCTCGAAGGGCACTATGAGGCGACAAGACGAATCAGCAAAAGCTACCACATTTGCAACAGAATGGACAGTCATTTATCATCCCCAGCAAGTCAGACCATCCGGCAAATCGATTGATACAAATAGACTGGGTCAGGAATCTATGGTGCACGTCGTGATCACGGGGACCAGTCAGGTCCTCCAGATAAGTTCTTCTGAGTTTCTTCTCCCCACCAAATATGGGTTCAGAAAGATTTTCTTCTTCTAGCTTTTATCTTTTCTTCCTAAAATTTGTCTTGAAAAGAATTTTTCAAAGCTTACTACCAGAAACCGGAGGGGAATTCATCCAATGCAGAATAATACAAACAGTCTTAGAAGCCGATCCCAGGCAATGCAGTGATCGTGCCCGACAATTTTGGAGGAAGTAAGCTCCTAAAGGGAGTGGTGTCGGGAGTTAAAAGCAGACTCCCACAGCACGTGTTTAAAGAGAAAGCAGAAAAGGGGATTAATTGAGAGCCAATCCCCAGCAGGCTAAGGGCCCCAACAGGCAACTTTGCCCACTAATCAATTGGGACAGGGAGCAAGAAAAGAGAAGAAAGGAAAAATCATCCGCCAGAAAGGCACCCTCTACCACCACGATAAAAACTAATTAAATCCCTTTGTCTGCTGCAGGAAAACAAAGGATTGATGATGGCAGCAAGATGCAACGCCAGGGAAGTCACCAAAAACCGGGGCAGAAAATTTTCTGCCGATTGTCGAAAATTTTCTCGGAAGAACGGGGAAGCAATTTTAATACATTTAAGTTCTAGGTCGCCCACCAGTATAATGAGGGAATACTTTTAAGTTCTAGGTCGCCCACCAGTATAATGCGGGAATACATTTAAGTTCTAGGTCGCCCACCAATATAATGCGGGAATACATTTAAGTTCTAGGTCGCCCACCAGTATAATGCGGGAATACATTTAAGTTCTAGGTCGCCCACCAGTATAATGCGGGAATACTTTTAAGTTCTAGGTCGCCCACCAGTATAATGCGGGAATACATTTAAGTTCTAGGTCGCCCACCAGTATAATGCGGGAATACTTTTAAGTTCTAGGTCGCCCACCAGTATAATGCGGGAATACATTTAAGTTCTAGGTCGCCCACCAGTATAATGTGGGAATACATTTAAGTTCTAGGTCGCCCACCAGTATAATGCGGGAATACATTTAAGTTCTAGGTCGCCCACCAGTATAATGCGGGAATACATTTAAGTTCTAGGTCGCCCACCAGTATAATGCGGGAATACATTTAAGTTCTAGGTCGCCCACCAGTATAATGCGGGAATACTTTTAAGTTCTAGGTCGCCCACCAGTATAATGCGGGAATACATTTAAGTTCTAGGTCGCCACACCAGTATAATGCGGGAATACATTTAAGTTCTAGGTCGCCCACCAGTATAATGCGGGAATACATTTAAGTTCTAGGTCGCCCACCAGTATAATGCGGGAATACATTTAAGTTCTAGGTCGCCCACCAGTATAATGCGGGAATACATTTAAGTTCTAGGTCGCCCACCAGTATAATGCGGGAATACTTTTAAGTTCTAGGTCGCCCACCAGTATAATGCGGGAATACATTTAAGTTCTAGGTCGCCCACCAGTATAATGCGGGAATACATTTAAGTTCTAGGTCGCCCACCAGTATAATGCGGGAATACATTTAAGTTCTAGGTCGCCCACCAGTATAATGCGGGAATACATTTAAGTTCTAGGTCGCCCACCAGTATAATGCGGGAATACTTTTAAGTTCTAGGTCGCCCACCAGTATAATGCGGGAATACATTTAAGTTCTAGGTCGCCCACCAGTATAATGCGGGAATACTTTTAAGTTCTAGGTCGCCCACCAGTATAATGCGGGAATACATTTAAGTTCTAGGTCGCCCACCAGTATAATGCGGGAATACATTTAAGTTCTAGGTCGCCCACCAGTATAATGCGGGAATACATTTAAGTTCTAGGTCGCCCACCAGTATAATGCGGGAATACATTTAAGTTCTAGGTCGCCCACCAGTATAATGCGGGAATACATTTAAGTTCTAGGTCGCCCACCAGTATAATGCGGGAATACATTTAAGTTCTAGGTCGCCCACCAGTATAATGCGGGAATACATTTAAGTTCTAGGTCGCCCACCAGTATAATGCGGGAATACATTTAAGTTCTAGGTCGCCCACCAGTATAATGCGGGAATACATTTAAGTTCTAGGTCACCCACCAGTATAATGCGGGAATACTTTTAAGTTCTAGGTCGCCCACCAGTATAATGCGGGAATACATTTAAGTTCTAGGTCGCCCACCAGTATAATGCGGGAATACATTTAAGTTCTAGGTCGCCCACCAGTATAATGTGGGAATACATTTAAGTTCTAGGTCGCCCACCAGTATAATGCGGGAATACATTTAAGTTCTAGGTCGCCCACCAGTATAATGCGGGAATACATTTAAGTTCTAGGTCGCCCACCAGTATAATGCGGGAATACATTTAAGTTCTAGGTCGCCCACCAGTATAATGCGGGAATACTTTTAAGTTCTAGGTCGCCCACCAGTATAATGCGGGAATACATTTAAGTTCTAGGTCGCCCACCAGTATAATGCGGGAATACATTTAAGTTCTAGGTCCACCAGTATAATGCGGGAATACATTTAAGTTCTAGGTCGCCCACCAGTATAATGCGGGAATACATTTAAGTTCTAGGTCGCCCACCAGTATAATGCAGGAATACATTTAAGTTCTAGGTCGCCCACCAGTATAATGCGGGAATACATTTAAGTTCTAGGTCGCCCACCAGTATAATGCGGGAATACATTTAAGTTCTAGGTCGCCCACCAGTATAATGCGGGAATACATTTAAGTTCTAGGTCGCCCACCAGTATAATGCGGGAATACATTTAAGTTCTAGGTCGCCCACCAGTATAATGCGGAAATACATTTAAGTTCTAGGTCGCCCACCAGTATAATGCGGGAATACATTTAAGTTCTAGGTCGCCCACCAGTATAATGCGGGAATACATTTAAGTTCTAGGTCGCCCACCAGTATAATGCGGGAATACATTTAAGTTCTAGGTCGCCCACCAGTATAATGCGGGAATACATTTAAGTTCTAGGTCACCCACCAGTAAAATGCGGGAATACTTTTTAGCTCTAGATTTTGGAATCAGTAGCCCCACCTGAAGACGGAAGGTTACAACAGAGATCCCTAAGCAGGGAAGAATAAAATCCCCAGCGCCAAGAAGTAGAAGGCTGCGAAAGCAAGCGCGCATTCAAAAGGAAGAAGGAACGCATCTCAGAAGAAGCAGTTCGGAAATATTGTAGCATGCCCAGTATGACAATGCTGATGAAGAAACATACCACTGAAGAAACCATTGGAAGATTTAAAGAAGAAATCCATGTTCCCAGCAAATCAAACAAAGTGATGAAAACTGGCATTCAGAAAGGCGAAGGACCAGCATAATCTGCCAAGTTCACAAAAGGCGTCAGAGGAAAGCGTTAGCCGACAAGAAAGCAAGACAACAAGAACAAATTGGAGATAGATGAGATCTCATACTCTAGCTTAACTTCTTGTTTTTTCCTTTCAAGATCAATGTAACAAGGAGATCAGTGAGCAGTAACATCCTACAGCAGCATAGAACAACGCACAACAGCAGCAAGCACTACAGTCACAGGGTAGTCCCAGCTACCAAAATTTCCCGAACTACATTGACCTGATTCCTGTTCAGCCCAGGATATGTAGGAAACCTCTGAAGCAAAGGTTCGGTCAAATCTTTTTCAAAAAATGCTTCACACGGAGTATTCGGACGGGCAAAAATCGCTCGCTTTATCTTTGCACGAAAACCCTTCGTGTCTTCGTGCAAAGAGGGGCAGCTGTAAGCACGTGATTTTTGCTTCACGAGCAATCACTCCCAAAGGAAAACAAAAGATAATAGTGACAGATGACCCCGCAGTACAAATTTTTCATGACATGTATTGCTAGTCATTTGTGGGTCTGTCCATTTTTTGCATTTAATCATTATCAAACAAAATACAAAAATATGTGTCATTAAAAGAAAGTTCAAAATATCTATATGCATCGTTCGTTCTAGGTTGTGATTTAACTTACTTAAACATTTTAATTTGGTATGATAATTACGTTGAAGTGCTACATTGTTATTTGTTTTAATTTGTTTTATTATTTATTTTGTTTTGTTATTTTTCATTTTTTTCTTTAAATTAGAAAACAAAAGAAAAAGAGTTGAAATCAATTTGGGCCCAAAAATTAGACAAAAACAGGCCCAAACCAGCACTCAAATCCGGTCCAAACCAGGCCTGCCCTGACCACCTCCCGAAACGACGCCGCATCATGCGTCTGATCTGGGCCGTTCAAACTCTCGATCCAACGGCTCAGGACCTCTTTCAGCAACCCATGTTCAAACCCGACCCAATAACCAATCTGACCCAACCCCTCACTTAAACCAAACGACCCCGTTCAACTACCAAACGACCCCGTTTCATTTCTCACTATCAGATCCAAGCCGTTGAGATCGTCTGATCTAACGGCTCAGATCCGATCAACCTCCCCATATATAAACTCAGCCCTTTACCCCGCACCCCCTATCCAAACCCCACCCCTCACTCGTCTCCTTCCCCAACCTGAAACCCTCAAACCCTAGCAAGCCGCCCTAGTTTCCCTTCCACCAAAACCCGGCGGCATGAACGCCGGTGGCCACCTCCCGAACACCCTAAGACCCCCTCACTCCCCTGAACACGAATCCACTAACCATGAACCTCGAATCACCTCTTATCATCTCGAATCTGGATTTGAAGATTCGAGACAAAACTCGATCTATACCAAACCTCACCATCTTTGTATCAGACACTCCCCTGACCTTCCTCGTGACCAAACCAAGCTTGGTTTGGTCCGAATCTACCCACAACTCCTAAAAATCCAGATCTGAAAATCCAGACCTTAGAACACATGCACCTGGGGAATCCGGCCGGTCTTGACAAGGGTTTGAGGTCTAATAGACCTTAATCAAGGTGTTCTCATGTGAGAACACCCTGATTAAAGTTTGTTCGGCCTCAAGAGTTCGAAGTTGAGTCTGATTTGGGTCCGTTTTGATTTCAAACTTTTCGGTAAGTTTCCTTTTCTCTTTGTTTGGTTCTAATTAAGTTGTCAGCATGCTTCGTTATGTTTGTTTGTTATTTTGTTATTTTCATTCGGATTTCTTCCATCTCTGTCAAAGGCCTCTTATTTGGTCAGTTGTTTTCTGTTTGTGTTCTAAATGTACTATGTGATATACATGTGCATCAATTAGATTAGTCGTCAAATGAGTTAATTCATATAGGCCCCCCAGTAATTGAACAAAAGTTGTCTGATGCCCTTTAGGTCCCTGAACGTATTGTTTATATGAGAGACTGATTATTACCTGTTATAATTAGTGTAGTCGACCTGATAAATGTCGTCGATTAGTCTCCTACGACTGAATGTTCAAATATTCTGAATGGGCCTGTATTGTGATTTGAATGTTGGGCATTACCTATGAATGTTAGTTTGTAACTACATTGTAAACAATTAAAAAGCCAGGCTGGGGCAGTTCTGAAATCGAATGATCAAAGCCCAAAGTGCCCTGATGCTGCAATAGGCAGGGCAGTAATAATCAAGGTTAAACAGGGGTAATCTGGGGTTTGAAAAGGGCAGAAAAGGTTAGTTTAAATGAAGCTGACAAGTAGGGTACTAATTAAGATTAAACTAATACCAATGGGGAACAAGACACAAGGGTATGGGGATTAAAATGAATAATAAAATGAGCCCATAACTCTTGATTAAACAAAATCAGGCGTGGGGAACCAATGGCTGGCATCAAGAGATGCTCAAGCATGGGTTTAACAGAGTATGGACAGGCTGCAAGTTGCAGCATGAGGGCAGCTCAGCTTCACTGGGTCATTTGGCCTATAAATAGGTCCTTTGAGAACCTAAGGAAGGGTGGACTTTTGAGTCTTCAGAAGAGAAAAACAAAACAAAAGGCTGAAAAAACTTTAGTCTGAAGAGAGGTCTAGTGAGTCCCAAATCATAACAGTATAAACATAAGGTGGTTTCCAATAGACATTGTAACCAAACACTGCGTGAAAGTTGTATAAGAGTGCATATTGGTCAAGCTGTCTTGGCCAAGTTCTGTTGCTTGCATTGATTGAGTTGTTTGTGGTTGTTGAACTGGTGGTTTTACTGCATTTGAACCCTCAGTTACTCTGTTGTTTCCTTACTCTTTCCTGGGATTGCTGGTTTGGTATTCGACTATCTGCTAGTTCTTTGTTCTGGGAAACATTGCTGTTTGTCTGTGGGTTGTGGAAAACATTTGATTGTTGGTTTGTTGCTGTGCTGTTGCTGTGTATCTGCTGTTGCTGTGTTTACTGCATACTGCCCAGCTGATCATTCCTTTCTTCTTTGTCTTCTATACCAGGTACACAACCAATGCACTGTCAAAATGTAATTGGAAAAATGAGCATGAATCAAAATGAAAGATCCTGAAGAATGTCTCTTATACATAGATTGTTACATTAAATATTCATGTGATGTGTAATAGTTTTACATTTTGTTATGGATACTAGAGGTAGTCTTCATGCCTATAAATGTCAATGCATGGTAATCGGATGCTAGAATGTGTATATAGGTTGATGATGAGAGTATGCCCAAGGCAGTAGGTAGTATCTCATACTTAATTCAATAGTGTAGTATGAGCCTGTAATATAGTCCAAGCATGAAATTTGTACACTGTAAATTAAGTTCTTTCTTTTCCAATAAATTGCCATATATAACTCTTAAAACCATGTTTCAAGATAAAGAACACAAATTCAGGGCCTCAACCTCATGAAGGTCGAGCCTAGGTCGAAAACAGACCAGGCAGGCCCGCATCGAACGAGCAGTGACCCAGGTCTGGCCAACCGCGCGTGGGCTGGATTTGGGCCCATGATTATTTGTTCGGCCGACTGTGCACGCAGCTTCGGTCCCGATTTTTTAAGCATTTCCGAATTCCGTTACAAACAACTTGCAAGCATGTAATTAATTAGGACTATCTACTGTTTTTCAATTGATAGAGACAAACACGGCAAGAAACGTAGTTGCTATAGGATATCCTTTTAAAACAAGAACGAGATGAGCCTCGATGAAAATAAACAAAACGTGCAGATGCGGGGCCCTTGTTAAATGTATATTATTGAAGCATTTAGTTTCCAGGACGGGTTGTTTAGCAAACCTCACAACCCTCCTAAAATAACTACACGTTAGTCTCTTTAGGATACGCTTTAATAAACCTTACCTTCTTAAACTCGGATGCACATTTATGTGACCCAAATCCAAATCTCGACGAATTCGAAATGTATTTCTAATCACGGGTACATTGATTGTGACGTGGTTCGAGAGGCATGTCCATGACGTCGCGAATTCCTTTTAAAAGTAGAACGAGACGAGCCTCGTCAAACAAAAATATAAACAGCCGCGGGGCCCTCTAACTGTATATATATTAAAACACTTAGAATTAGGGACAGGCCGTTTAGCGAATTTTTCAGCCTTACCCAAAACAACAATACGCTAGTTGCTTTAGGCACGTCTTAATAATTTATTCTCCTTAATTCGGGTGCACATTTATGTGACCCAAATCCAAATCTCAACCGAGTCGAAATATGTCAACAACCACGGGTGCATTGATGTGACGTGGTTCGAGGTATGTTTTCACGACGTTGCAATTCTTGATAATATAACAATAAATGACAAAAGCGGTTTAAAAGTTAAATTTTGCACATAAGTTCACACTTGTATAAAATGAGATAATCAAGCCGAATATAACAGTTGAGCGACCGTGCTAGAACCACGGAACTCGGGAATGCCTAACACCTTCTCCCGGGTTAACAGAATTCCTTATCCGGATTTCTGGCATGCAGACTGTAATATAGAGTCATTATTTTCCTCGCTTCGGGATTAAAATTGGTGACTTGGGACACCCTAAATCTCCCAAGTGGCGACTCTGAAATAAATAAATAAATCCCGTTTCGATTGTCCTTTAATTGGAAAAACTCCCTTGTACCCTCACGGGTGCGGAAAAAGGAGGTGTGACAGTATGTATCTGTTATAGACAATTTCGTAAGTTTCGGTCGAGTTTTATATCAATTTCTTCACAAAATTCTGTAACCATTTGTTCGTATAATTTTTTTTTAAGTTTTCTCATTGAACCTAGTTTCCATTGTGAAACAGAGCAATATGAGAAGACAAACTCGTTCGATGAGTTCATCACCTTATTCAAAGTCTGTTTCAATTGAGAAATCGAGCAACATGGGAAGAGAAACTAGGTCGATGAGTTTATCTCCTCATTCAACCCCGGTTTTAGTTGAGAAATCGATTGATGAATGAAATATGCGAAGACAAAATCGTTCCAACAGTGTTAAAGTATTAGAATCTCGAAAGATATTGTTGGACAATCTGAGAAAAAAAAGAGCAAAAGGGTTAGAGTGGATGATGATGAAGGTAAAAGAAAACGTGTCGTGGAGGACGAAGTAAATTTGGGTGTCAAACCAAAAAAGAAGTAAGGTCCAGAAGGCAAAAAAAGTTAAAATTCTTGACAAAGTTTGTAAGGTACATACAATTTCAGTTACAATTCTATTGTTGAATCTTCTTTTAAAATTGGATCTAGTTTGTATTTGTTTGTTTTTAATTCGTGTCATGTATTTGTAGCCTTGGAAGCTCTATATTCCAGTTGGTGAGCCTTTTCCTGTTACTCATTTGACATCATACATTAACGTGGACATCGTATCGGTTTTACAGTCAAAGTTGACTGATGTCCAGCTACGAATGTTTAGGGAAAGCTGATTTGGCTATTTCCTTAATTTACCTCGAGTTGCTATCCATGCACAACCTATTCGTTCTTTAATGTTTAGGGAGTTGATTCAAGATAAGTGTGATCAATTTTATGCGAAATTGAAATGGACCCAATAGGTTGGTGGATATTTATTTTTTTGGTTTTGAAGTGGTGTCAAAGAAGTCGCTTATTGATTGTTTTGAGAAGAAGAAATGACAATCTGATGAAGACGCAGTTAAGATTTACAATCATTTATTTCATAAATACATTTCTAATGTCCACTCGGGCTCAAAAGACATTTATAAGTAAACGTGATTTCCATCTTGTCGAGAGTGGTGAGTACGTGTTGTTTCCCTGGGGTAAGATTGTGTTTCGAGCTTTAATGAAGTAGGTGAGGGACAGGGTGAGGGGAAAGTCTGAGTTTTATAGGATTGGTGGATTTCCTCTTGCACTACAGGTGTGGTTCTATGAATGTTGCACTGTAGTTGATCAAATGTTTGTTATTTGCATTGGAGATCATATACCACGCATATTGAATTGGGAAATGATAGACAGGCCAAAGCCTGAGGACTTCTCTACGGGTTTCTTCAACAGCACAGGGAATAAGGTACCGGCTTTTATGTCTTGATGGGATATACATATATAATACACAATAATTCATTGTAATACATCAAATATACAATTTTTATACATCTTCGATACATCTAGGACTGAAGCACTTTTGGTTATATTTTTGCAGTTTAAAAATATTTCTCCGAGAACTGAAGAGCTAAGGAGATTTACTTTGCCTGTTGAAGTTACCGATGAGTATCAGAAATATTTGACATCGTGTAATAGGGGAAAACTTCCTATTGATAGCGATGATTTTGTCACGCCACTCCCGAAACAGATTAAGGAGCATGTCCCACCAAAAAAGGTGTCGGGTGTCCAACCTGTTGATTATGACCGTAAGTTGCAGAAGTTGAAAGTTGATGTGAAACAAGTTTGTATTGGTCTTTTTTATATATTTTTTTGAAAGTATTTTTAAAATTTTATATTCAAAGTCTATTATCTTTCTTATTTGTTTCATCTTGTAGCTCCATAAGCAGTTAAATTCCTTCATGGAATATGTTTCTAATAAATTCAAGGAAAGTCTTTGAGTTGATAAATTCCAAGGTATGTATTTCTTTTCCATTGTGCATTTCCTTTTATTTTTTTATTTAACTTACTGCATCTTTTTTTTTAAAATAGCTCGGTGCAAGCAAATACAAGTATGATGCACATCCAGAGGAAGACACCAGTAGTCGTCAAGATAATAATGATTTTGTGAGGAATATGGAGTTTGGTGGCAGTGAAGATGTTGAAATGGATGGTTGTAAGGCATGTTTGGTTGTGCATTCTGCACTTTTCCCTTTTCTTTTCTTTATTGTTTTTGATAATTCGATTCTTTTTAAAAAAATATGTTAGTAGAAGTGAAGGCAAAGATGTTCCACATTCTCAAGGAGATACTAATGAGTATCATCATAACAATATTGTGCTCGATGCAGCAGATCAGTTAGGTGTCAATATCATAGAAGGACCTTCTGGTGTGAAAGTTAACATATTCGTTGCTAAATTAACTTTCACACCAGATGTAACGCATGTTGGCGCTATTGGTGAGACTGCAGATGAGGCGGCAGGGGAGACGGAGGAAGAATATGAGAAACAAAAGGTTCCCGAATCTCAGTCTGGCATTGTTTATGTGACTGTAAGTGTTGATGAGGCGGTAGGGGAGATGAAGGAGCAATCTGAGAAAAAGGTTGCTAAATCTCAGATTTTTCTGTACCAGCCTGAATTACTTCCTAAAGTTTCGCCGCAAATGGAAAAAAGAAAGAGATGTCCTGCAAAGTCCGTGCAGTCTCCGTTTGTTACTATATTTGATTCAGGTTTCAGTACTGGTGTTATTGCAGCAAAAGAAAAAAAAAAGCAAATTTATGTTATTAAGCATCATTTTCAAAGCAAAATCGGAACTAGCGTTAACATCTATTTGTTGAATGTATTTGTTGTGTGGTCCAAAGAAGGGAAGTCCAGAAAGAAGTATGTTTTTAACTTCTGAGTTTTATTTAGTTTTATATTTTAATATATTATCATTATAGCCTTATTTTATATCAAATGTATCTCTTTTATGTATATCTCTTACCAGGAATGAAATTTACCCTAAGCATGTTAGTGAACTCAATCCTGCTTATGATCTTGGTGTATATCATGTTGAAGACAAAAATGGTTTTACACTTTGGCATATAATGGTCAGCCTTTGGATGACTCTGTATGTAAGAAGTTACTTTTACAGATTTTTTTTAAATTTTAGCCAGTGTACATGTGATCAATCATCTTAAGTTAGAACAGATTATTAATTGTCATCTTGCCTGGCACAAGAGAAGCAGTGAGCATTTATTTTCTGTGAATTTGGTTTGAAAAACCGTAGCTGCTTAAAGCTTACGAGCCTTGAGTGATTAGTTATTTCTTATGTTTTGTATTAGCACATTGATGTTTTATTCTATTATCTGAGGAAGAAGGGGAAGTATGATAAAGACCTACCTATAACATTCACTACCACAGATTGATATTTTGACGAGAAACTTAATAAGTTCTGGTAGGAATTTATTGATACAGATGGAGACAGTGATGTGTGCAATCCGGAACATGTCATTGCAGAGTATATTTAGGGGTTTGTCTTGGATGCCAATGTTCCATGGCACACTGTCGAGCACGTCTTAATGCCAATTAATGTTGCAGAACAATGGCATTGAATAATGGTTGTGATGTCCTTCAAGGATAGGTGCATTTATTTGTATGACTCTATGCGCGATAGAGCTGCTCATCAAGCCAAAGTTCATAAGACCATGGCCAAGTATTCTGTGTTGCTGCCTTATTTTTGTGCACACGCATTTCTATTTAAACAAAAAAGATATCAATTGGCGCACTTGTGTCTACAAATAAAAGGACTTGATTACCCTCCTTGATGTAAAACTGGTTGAAGGACTGCCTCAACAAGTCGAAGCGTATGAATTTCTTTCAACACAATCTATTTTGTTTTTAGATTCTGCAGTTTGATAATTATTGTTCTTTTTATTTTTGCAGTGATTACGGTGTATTTGCGGCATCATTTGCTGAATATTTCATTGAGATCAAGACGCCTCCTAAAAAATTCAATGCCTATGCACACCGGTGCATATTTGGTGCTCTCTTGTGAGATTATGCTAAAAAGAAGATGGAATTGAACGCGCAAAGTGATGATGAGATTATTGGTCGACAGAATAAGTCGCGGAAGCGGAAGAATTAGTTACTTTTATTATTGTTGTAGGATGAACTCAATAGTTTCGTTTTATATTATGTTCTGTTATGTTTTCATTGTTGTAAGACGGATCAGATTTGTTTGTGTTTGAATTTTATGAATATTTTTAAGAATTGTATGGTAAATGAGATGTTTGCTCTGTTATAAAGGTTTAATGTGTTTCAGTACAATATTGGAGTATTGCAGTTTAGTTTATTTTGGTGTTTTCTTCCTTGATTTTGTGTTGTGAATTAAAGATATGAAAAATGTACGGTAGTTTGTGATACATTGTCTCTTTTATATATACTCATAATACATACATGATACACATATGATACAGATATGATACACATATGATATACATATGATATACACATGATACATAGATGATACAATCGTTTTGGATTGTTGCACAGTTAGTTTCTTGATAATGAGTTCTGCAGTTTGTTTGATTTTGAAATTTGTATTGATGAAGCCACACTCTTATTTGTAAATTTCTAAAACATTTTATATATACTCATAATACATACATGATACACATATGATACAGATATGATACACATATGATATACATATGATATACACATGATACATAGATGATACAATCGTTTTGGATTGTTGCACAGTTAGTTTCTTGATAATGAGTTCTGCAGTTTGTTTGATTTGAAATTTGTATTGATGAAGCCACACTCTTATTTGTAAATTTCTAAAACATTCGCATAGTTTTCTAGCTGCTATGATTGTTTCCGTTAGTTAGTTTTGTTACTACACAAATATAGACATGACTAAGAGTCAATACACAGAGACACATAGGTGATACACAAGAGATACATAAATGATACAAATATGATACATAGCTGATACAACTTCTTTTTAATCAAACAGATGTATAATTTATCGATACACAGAGATACATAGGTGATACAAAAGAGATACAAATATGATACATAGCTGATACAACTTCTTTTTAATCAAACATATGTATAACTTAAAAACTACACTTGCAACACGATTTTAAATGATAGATCAAATATTTATTTTATATCTAAAATTCAAATGACATTCTGCATTGATACAGTTCTTGATATATTGGATTTTTCTGAATCTTTATGATATTCAGTAAAGTAAAATAACAAGTAATTCTAAGTTTGACATATTTCATCCTCTCTTTGGATTATTTCTATAAATTTTCTTGTTGTGACCTTCTTCTCCACACTGTCCACATGAAATCGACCTTTTTCGTTCCCTTTCAAATATTGGCTTTCACCTCCCCTTCCTTGGCCTTCCTATTATTTTAGTCACGTCTGGTGGCAAGACCTTTTCATCTAGAACTTCTGCAAGAATTTTCCATGTGCTTTCATCAAAAATCGGATAAATTAGAATTTCATAGGTCTTCAATAGGTACTTTCTAGTATAGTACACCAGCAATACTCAATGTAATCAATGTATTCAATGTATTTGTATTTTAATACTGCCCAATCATGTGCATATGGCAGCTCATCCAACTAAAACCTTCTACAGCTGGAAGTTTGATTTTTTAGGAACACCATTCTCTGCTTACCCTTGTCAAGTACTGAATATAAGTAACTCGTCGAAGGGGTCACCTACAAAATTTATCAACTATCATTAGTGGTGACAAAGCAGATGCCTTCAAAATACATATACTAGAGAGCCTACAAGATTCAAAATAGCTTAATATCATGTCAAACTAACCAATATTTCAGCAGTGGGGTAGGCATAGATGCTACATTAAATTGAAGCCTTTGCTTTTGTGTAGGTGGACACTAGACAGAATCACACAAAGGGTTCAAGATATAACAGATCCGTGAATTCGGCATGATTACATATTATATGCACAAGTATCTACAGATTTCAATCATACCTTCATCCGATGTGACAATTCGAGATTGTCCGTCAGTATTGTATCAATTTTTTTCCCAAGATCAGTAAATGACTCTATTGCATTCTTTTGGTTTGGAACATTCCATCGTCCGATCAATTGCCTTATGTACTCCAGCAAAGGCAGTACTGGGTGTTCCCTATCAGTCTTGAGCGCTGCATTGATCGACTCCGCAATGTCTGAAGTCATTGTCAATGCTCTGTTGACAGTGGAATATGCTCTGGACCATCTTTCATACCCAACATTCATTAAGTAATCTTTGACCCTCTTATCAAATTTCTATATCTCTGCCATGTGGTAATCAAACTTCTCAACTATGTATGTTTTGTCCATAACAAAGAATATGTCTTTGAGCTACAAATGATTCTTATTGTAATTTTCTTTTACATTATTCCATAGATGTCATATGCAGATATAGTGAGGTACTTGTTGATACAATATTGCCGCTCCATTTTCAATGCCTTCATGCATGTCCGAGACTATGCACATTCCCTCCCTTTCCCCAAATGCATCCTTGAGCTTTGCGAAAAACCACTTCCAAGAAGCATTATTCTCTGAATCTACTATGGCATGTGCGAGTGGTAGGATACTACCTAATAAATTGAATCATATAAACATATGTAAGTATATACATGAATAAATAATATATATATATATATATACACACACATATTATTATTCTTATTTTTACCTACTGGATCTTGTGTGGATGCTATCAATAATGTTCCTTTGTATGTCGATTTAAGAAAGGTTCCATCTACAACAACAACCGGTTTGTAATACTGTCATCCTTTTATAAACGGATATAGTGCAACGAAAGCATACATGAAAACTACCGATGAGTACTGCTTATATAGTGCAACGGATATAAGTCATTTGAAGACCATACTGCTTGTTCATGTCTCCAATTATGTCATTATGAGTGTATATTATTTTTAGGTCTTTATACTTGTCTATCAGAAGACTACCGATAAGTTTTCCAGTAGCTTGACGTTGAGCCTAAGATCTGTCTTTCAGCGGGCATAAGTGCAGTTTGCTGAATTTTCTGACCTTGAAAAGTTTTACTTTTTTCAGGCTCAAAGACTTAAAATATCAATCGCAGCTGTTGTTGATGCATATTAAGCAGTACCTACGACAAGGATATAAACTTTTCCATCAATAAACAGAGCGACATGAAATACAATGATATATAATGATACACACTTCCATCAATAATACTAGATGAAAAAATAAATGACTATACAGTACTAGACGATGACAACCACAACTTAAAAGTGTGCAGCCACATACTTACAAGCAACATCTTATTTTTTGCATAATTATGCTTCTAACATCAACTACGATATACATTGAGATACATAGTTATACAGTAAATATTTTGATACATGCTTTCACTTGATCTATGCACCTTATACTGAAATTTTTTCTTTACTGCCAAGTGCTTCATGACTTTGACTATCGTAACCTTATCTTTATAAATTTGACCTTCTTCTACATTTTCACGACCCAAAATTCACTAGTCGTGATGGCACCTAACCCAAACCGCTAGGTAAGCCAACTAATAACTATCAAATTTCAATAATACTAATAAGACAATTAGACAAAAGAAAATTATCTAAATCTTATACATTTCCCAAGGACTGGTAGTACAGATCATGGTACGATATGATGATGGTGATGCCCACAAAGGCGTATGTTTTAAAAGTTTATGTATATATATGTATGTATCATGTATTTCATGTCAGTAGCCCTCAGAGGTACCCAGATGTCACAGGTTGTATATTCTCTATCCCTGTTTACAGTACTGTTCTTACATCCGAAATCTGCACGTAATGTGCAGGAAGTGTAGTATGAGTACAACCGACCCCATGTACTCAATAAGTAACAAACCTAACCTTAAATTGAAAGCAGTGATGAGCTGGAACATAGATCGGGTCCAATACCAATAACCAATAGCAACTCATAATAGTGTAAAGTAAGTAAATAAAGAAATAGCTCAGAGATAAAATGCTCAGCCTTTCCATAGTTTCCCGAAAACAGTTCCGCTTTTCAAGTATATCCATAAAAGCCCAAAATCATTTACCGAAATCGTCAAAAATATGAGTAAGTTTGAAAACTGTAACTTTTTCCCAAAAACTTTTCATCAGGTAAATGTTCCCTTTTTTCAGATAGCATGAGGAAAGTACATCTCTATGCCTACATGTCAAGATACAGGTAAAATCATGAATGTTACCAAAATCAGGCAGCAAAAGGGAATTGCATCGCTATGCATATCTCTCAAGTACGTATGACAAATGTAATGACTCCTAGTGATGAACTCATGTACTCACAATCTCAGAGTACTCAATTTTACTGTCTCGCATTATCTCTTACCATGATCAATACTCAGCACACTCAATCACTCAGCACTGTATGATACTCGTTGCGGCGTGCAACTCGATCCACATATATATATATATATATATATATATATATATATATATATAGTCGACTGCGTTCACTGGGTGTGTGCAGACTCCGGAGGGGCTCCTTCATCCCAAGTGCTATAATCCGCACGGACAACTCACGTACTGCACGGACAACTCACGTTCCATAGTATCAATATCAAGATCCGCACGGACAACTCACGTGTCATAGTAACAATATCTCAAATTAGGCCCTCGTCCTCACTCAGTCATCAATCTCTCCAGTCTCTCTCTCTCTCTCGGGCTCACAATGTCATAAAACTAGCCCAAAAATGATGATATGAGATATCAGTAAATAATAACAGAGACTGAGATATGATATGCATATGAACGCGTATGACTAAGTATATAAAGCAATGAAAGCAAATAACTCAACAGCAGAAATGACCTCAGCGGGTCCTAATAGAATAAGCACGTAGCCTAGACATGGTGTCTAACATGGATCACAGCTCAATTACTTTATCACATGGTAAAAATACAGATATCAACAAAATAAGGCCATTGTTCAGTGCTCTGGAAATAACGGAGTCACAATTCACAGGGTGCACGCCCACACGCCCATCATCTAGCATGTGCATCACCTCAACATCAATCACATAACACATAATTCGGGGTTTCATACCCTCAACACTATGTTTAGAAGAGTTACTTATCTTAAACAAGTCAATTCCGACACCGCGAAAGCCAAGCGATGCTCCAAGAATGCCATCACGCGCGTAGCGACCTCCAAATGGCTCAAAACTAGCCAAAAGCAACTCAAATACATCAGATAAAGCCCAAGGAAACAATTACAAATGATAAAGATCGAATCCTAAGTGAAATCCCAAATCTGGCCAAAAATACACCAGGGCCCCCACCTCGGAACCCGACAAAAACTCATCAAATCTGACAACTCATTCAATTGTGAGTCCAACCATACTAGTTTCACTCAATTCTGACTCTAAATCGCTGATCAAAACTCAAAAATTTATATTATAAAACTTTAGTCCAAAACCCCCAATTTCCTCTTTAAATTCATCAACCAATTGCTAAAATCAAAGATAGATTCACGAAATATAACCAAAACCGAGTAGAGAATACTTACCCAAATTCATATGGTGAGAATCGCTCCAAAAATCGCCTCAATCCGAGCTTTGAAATGTTAAAATGAAGCCAAAATTGCGAACCCTTATACTTAACATTCTGCCCAGCACTTCCGCTTCTGAGGACACTTAACCGCATCTGCGGTAAAATACAAAAGCTGGGCCTCCGTTTCTATGGTCCTTTTCCTGCATTTGCGCAACCGCAAGTGCAGAATAGCCCATCACACCTGCGCAAACATCCGCTTCTGCGCCTAACACCATGCTTCTGCGACCACACAAGTGCGTGAGAATATTCGTGCCTACGACTATAGTTCACCAGCTCAAACTTCACTTTTGTGAGCCCCTGCTCGCACCTACAAGCTCGTACCTGCGACTAAAGCTCTACAGGTGCGATTACATCATCAGAGTTCACCTTCAGCAATCACTCAACTCCATCTTTTGATCCGATAACCGTCCGGAATCAACCCCAGGCCCCCGAGACCTCAATCAAACATACCAATAAGTCATATAACCTAATACGAACCTACTCGAGGCCTCAAAACACAAAGAACAACATCGAAACGACGAATCACAGTTCAATTCAAAAATCAATGAACTTGAAACTTTAAACTTCTACAATCGATGCCAAAACCTATCAAATCACGTCCGATTGACCTCAAATTTTGCACAAAAGTCACATTTGACATTATGGACCTGCTTCAACTTTCAAAATTGGAATCCGACCCCGATATCAAAAGTTCACTCCCGGTCAAACCTTCCAAAATTTCAACGTTTGCCATTTCAAGCCAAATTCTACTGTGAACCTCCCTATCACAATCCGGACGCGCTTCTAAGTCCAAAATTACCCAACGAAGCTAACAGAGTCATCAAAAATCCAATCCGAGGTCAAATACTAAAAAGTCAAACTTGGTCAAACCTTTCAAATTTTAAAGCTTCTAGCTGAGAATCATTCTTCCAAATTATTTCCGAATAACCTGAAAATCGAAACCGACAGTTCACATAATCCATAATGCAACATACGGAGCTATGCATGCCCTCAAATAACCGAACGAAGTGCAAATGCTCAAAACGACTGGTCGAGTCGTTACATACATCTACGTGTTGAGGGTCAGTTATTATTGTATTTTCATCAGATTCTGTATCCTGACAACCTTCTTCATCCCCAAATTCGATCATATTAATTGTATCGCCATTGTATCTCTCCTCTATAACTGAGCTTTGTGCACATTCTAAGGAAATCATAGCAAAATTTGAATTGTAGCAGATTATGTCCATATCCCTTTCACTTGATGTTATACAAAGGGGATACATTGTAAATTCCGAGCTTTTTTTCAGCTCAAGATATACACATACATCCATACTATTGTGTATCACTATTGGCGGAGAACCATTTTGGACAGTGTATTTGATTTCAATAACATTCAATGAAGTATCTATCGTAAGTTGTTTCGAAATCACGTCTACAAAATCTTCAAAACTTATATTTAGAGTAACAATTACAGCATCTGCATTGTAATCTACAAAGCTGTTGTCAACATTCCGTCGACCACCATACTGAATAAAAATTGGTAAATTTGTCATTGAAGTAGCTGAAATTAGGTCAAAACTCACTAATTCCTTAATTGATTTTGATTGTAGTTCGTAGTTCCTTCTACATAGAAATCGCGAAAGATGTATCTACACAATAATTGCGAAAGAATATACTGAAATTGATCCATTTTGAGTGAAATTTGGAGCTCCTTTGAAAAGTTTTTGGGAGAGAATGTCGTAATTTACCGAGGGACAGAATGTCGTGATCTGGTAAATTGATATGCTTGAAAAACAAGGAAAGAAGGAAGATCTTTAGCATGATTCCCGGATGGAAGAATCCTTCCTTGCGTGTAT